>NC_060073.1:51340000-51959166 GCF_922984935.1 Meles meles
TTTTATATAAAATACTTTTATAAAAGTAGTTTATTTAATTATTAAGACAGAGCATGCATTTCCAGTCTTCAACATTAGTTTTCCTCTCAGACCAATAAGCTGTTATAGCAATGGCCTTAGAGATACCACTTTGTGTATTTGTACAGATCTTCCTCAACTTACAATGAGTTATGTCCCAATAAACCCATTGTAGGTTGAAAATATCAGTCAAAATACATGTCCTATATGTAACCTACCAAACTTCACAGCTTAGCCTAGCCTGCCTTAAATGTGTTCAGAACACTTACATTAGCCTACAACTGGGCAAAATCATCTAACGCAAAGCCTGTTTTATCATAAAGTGCTACATATCTCATATAATTTATTGAATACTGTACTGAAAGTGAAAAACAGAATGGTTGTCAGTGTATCAGTTGTTCACCCTCCTGACTGCATGACTGACTGGGAGCTGTGGTTCATTGCCACTGCCTAGGGTCACGAGAGAGTATTGTACTACATACTGCTAGCCTGGGAAAAGGTCAAAATTCAAAATCCAAAGTATGGTATTATTTTTACACCATCATAAAGTCAAAAAATTCTAGGTTGAACCACCATAATACAGGAAAATTCTGTAAGATAATTATATTATTTGGAGTATGATAAGATACAATCTGATAATAAATAAACCTCAAAATTTAAGTGGTCTAACCTAACAAAAGTTTACTTCTCACTCATGTCACCATCCAATTACCATCCAATCAGTGCCTGTCAGGTAACTATCCAACATGGCTTTCTCCAAGAAGCAAGGAGCAACTTACAGGTGGCAATTTTACCATCTCATTATGGCCCATTATGAGACACAGAGAGTGGCTGATAGTGCGGAGGGAGGGGGGCGGTTATTGCCAGGCTTGAAAATAACACATATCCCTTCAGCTCACACTTAATGGGCTGGACATAGACACATGTCCCCAACTCAATTGCAACAGAGATGAAAACTTTACGGGAACCCATCGATATTTGACGATCGCTAGTATTCTCTACCATACTCCTGTCCCATAAACATACCAGAATTTCACCTTTGAAAGGGGAGAAGCGTGGTCAGAACCCACTATTTTATAAACTAGGCCATCCAGAACTGAAGTTAGTATCATGGTTATGTGGTGTGGGCTCTGGAGTCAGGATGTCTGGGTTCAAATCTTAAATCTACTACTTAATCATTACGTCACCAAAGACACCAAATTAACCCCTGTAAACTTCGGTTTGCCCATCTGGAAAGTGAGGATTAAGTAGTACCTACCTTTTAGATCTACTGTCAAGGTGAAATGAGACAAACTATGTAAAACAGCATTTTACCTTACACATGGTAAGTATGTAATAGATGTTACCGATTATTAGTTTAAAAGCTGGAAAATAATGAGACAGGAAATAAAACCGTACAGTGAATGTTATTGCTGTTCATATTTTTCTCTGTTTGCCTGATTGGGAATGTGGTTGTCTGGGGGCTCCAAGCAGTGGCAGGAAAGTACGTGGCCAGACAGAAGAGGCACTAATGGGCTTATTTATATGAGATGAACAGGCGTCTGATAATGGTATTAGCTCTTACAAGTGCATGGTCCAAGCCTGAGGATGCTCCCTGAGGACTAAGAGTGGAAAAGCTTAATTGGAGTACAATTTAAATCTCATCGCAACCCTCCCCAAAGAACAGAGCTGCCAGCACAGTGGCAAGAAGCTTGGACTCCACTTCAACTACCTCTGATACTCCAAACCCCATGGCTCAGCCAAGCTCGGGATGAGGGACCAGAGGGAGCCCAATGAGTGTGACTCTATTGGCTTCCCTCTGAGGGGGCTGGACTATGGGCTCTTGTTGCAGCTGCAGCTAAGAGGTGAATCCACAAGGAGCCCAGAGAAATAAAGGACTGACCTGAGCTGAGTGTGGTCAATCCCGTATTTGAATTCGGGGTCTTCCTCTGAGAGGTGGTAGAGCCCCGTGGTTAAAAGCATAGGTTCTGGAGTCAAACTGACTGATTCCAACCCCAACTCCGACCCTGCATTAGCTGTGTGAGCCTAATCTAGTCACTAAGTCCTCTACACCTACAAGTTGTTGGGTTTTTTTTTTTTTTAAGATTTTATTCATTCATTTGACAGACAGAGATCACAAGCAGGCAGAGAGGCAGGCAGAGAGAGAGGAAGAGAAGCAGGCTCCCCGCTGAGCAGAGAGCCCGACGAGGGGCTCGATCCCAGGACCCTGAGATCATGACCTGAGCCGAAGGCAGAGGCTTTAACCCACTGAGCCACCCATGTGCCCCTACACCTACAAGTTTTTATCCATAAGCGGGGATTTATGTTATTTTGTTGGTTGGCTTCTATTTGCCCCTGCACACCTTGACTTACGTCCTAGGAGACTGGCCTGTAACAACTGAATCAAGGGACTCCACTGCTCTCTGGCTTCTGGTTGTGTCCAAGAAACTGGCAGGTGGGAGGAGAGTGAAATCTTGGTATTATTCCCCTAGATCCCGCATTGCTGGGTTGCTGCAAGCTGGCTGTAACCCTCTCCCAAAGACCACAGCTACTTATCAGGAAGCTTTTCCTTAGAGCTGTTTCCACAGTTTCCAAAAACCACGGTCTCCTCTTTCCTTTTCAGGCCTGGCATAGGAACACTTCCCCACTATCACTAGCCCCAGGATACTCTAACTTCCCTTGTTGCCTTCCCTAAACTCTTCCTATTTAATCCCCTTATTAAGTGTTCTTCAATTACCCACTTTTGAGTGCCGGGACCTTGACTGGTACAACTACATGCTTACAGTAGATCTACCTTTGGGCAGCTAACTGGTTCACAGTGACTCCTTTTGTTTGAGAACTGCTCATATACAAAGGCGGTCGACCTTGTACTACGAGTCCCCTTCAACCCGATTGGTTCAAAGGCTAGACACCTGACTCAAGATGGGCCAATTAGATTCTCCCTCCAAAAAAATATGGCTTCTGAAACACAGCAGCAACTAGAAACCAATAGGATTGCACCAGGTTTATCCTCAAATCCACCTTCTAAAGAGTCTACGAAACCACGCAAGACTGGGATCTTTTCCTTCCAAGTTTTGACTGTTCAACTCTTCCTCCTATCCCATGAGATACCCTATTATCCATCCTCTCAGTACATTTCTTCTTCTTTAACGAGCCAGAGTTGGTTTCTGCTGCTTATGTTCCAAAGAACCTAAATAAACACAACACCTCACAGAATTTTTATGAGGTAATATATGTGGGGTGGTTAGCATGGTGCTTGGTGTATGGCAAGCTCCCAGTAATTTGTAGCATTTAGTATCTATAAAAGCGGAACTAATAAGAGAATGGGAAGACAAGTCACAGACTGGGAGAAAATATTTACAAAAGACATATCTAATAAAGCACTGTTATCCCAACAACAATAAGAAAATGAACCCAATTTAAAAATGGGTAAAAGATGTTAACAAATACCTCACCAAACACAGATGGCAAATAAGCATATAAAAAGGTGTTCAAAGTCACATTTCATCAGGGAATTGCAAATTAGAACAAGAATGAGGGGCGCCTGGGTGGCTCAGTCGGTTAAGCATCTGACTTTTGATTTTGGTTCAGATCATGATCTCAGGATCCTGGGATTGAGTTCC
This sequence comes from Meles meles, assembly GCF_922984935.1. Lineage (NCBI taxonomy): Eukaryota > Metazoa > Chordata > Mammalia > Carnivora > Mustelidae > Meles > Meles meles. The sequence goes on from NC_060073.1 coordinate 51,343,621, forward strand.
CCATCCGACTCCCTGCTTGATTGGAAGTATGCTTCTCACTCTCCCTCTGTGCTCCCCCCACCTCAAATAAATAGATAAAATGCTTTTAAAATAAAGACAACAACAGTGAGATACAACTACACATCTGTTAGAATGGCCAAAATCCAAACATTAGACACTGATAAGGATGTGGAGCAACCAGGACTCTCATTCATTGCCAGTGAGAATGTCAAATGGTACAGCCACTTTGGAAGACGGTTTACAGATTTTTACAAAATTAAACATACTCACGTTATGCAATCCAGTAGTTGTGGGTATTTTCCCACGTGAGCTGAAAACTCTATCCACACAAAACCTGCACACAGACATTTATAGCACCTTTGTTCATAATTGCCAAAACTAGAAAGCAACCAAGATGTCCTTCAGTAGGTCGACATATAAATAAACTGTGATACATCCAGACAATGGAATATGATTCAGCTCTAAAAAGAAATGAGCTATTAAGCCATAAAAAGACATGGAGGGAAATGCATATTTTTTTTCAAATGTATATTATTAACTGGAGAAGCCAATCTGAAAAAGCTATATATACTATATGATTCCAACTACATTCTGGGAGAGGCAAAACTATGGAGACAATGAAAAGATTAGTGGTTCCCAGGGCTTGGGCAGAGGGAGAACATAGAGGAATTTCAGGGTAGTGAAATTACTCTGCATGATATTATAATGGTGGATATCTGCTTTATACATTTGTCAAAACCCATAGAGTGGGGTTCACCAAGAGTGAACCCTAAACTATTGGCTTTGGGTGATGATGATGTGTCAGTGTAGGTTTATCAGTTGTAACAAATGAACCACTTGATGGGGGGTGTTGATAGTGGGAGAGATGGGTGGCAGCATGGGGTATGTGGGAATTCTCTGCACTTTCCATTCATTTTTCTGTGAACTTAAAACCTCTCTAGAAAATGAAGCTCACTCATTTTTTAAAAGTGGAAAAAAAGTGGAATGAATAATAGCCCCACAGAATTTATGAAAATTAAATGAACCCATGTGGTCTCTATGAAACTCTGATGGGCTCCCATAGGACTCAGGTCTGGAAAGTTAACCTGGGTACATCTCAGCCAGTTCTAATGTCCTACAAGAGAGATAATATTAACAATGCCACAGACTGGGGTGCTGGGTGGCTAAGTTGGTTAAGCATCCAACTCTTAATCTGAGTTTGGGTCTTGATCTCGGGGGCATGAATTCAAACTCTACATTGGGCTCCATGCTGGGCATAGAGGCTACTTTAAAATTAATTAATTAATTAATTAAAATAAATTACTAAAAATTAAAAACAATAACAATGACAACAACAGTAACAACAATGTCATAGACTGATACAGTCCAGGAATGGACAAGATATTTGGTGTGAGTTTCCTCATTTGGAAACTGCTCTCTCCCTCTCCCAAAGGAGTCTTATGAGACTGTCAATCAAGTCATGGAGAGGCAACTGATTAAGTGGGTCAAAGAGCCCTCCATTCCCTGATCACAAGAAAACTCGAGACACCTAAGCAAAGACCAATTAGAGGGGTGCCTGGGTGGCTCAGTGGGTTGAGTCTCTGCTTTTGGCTCAGGTCATGATCTCAAGGTCTTAGGATTGAGCCCCGCATCAGGATCTCTGCTCTGTGGGGAGCCTGCATCCCCCCTCTCTCTGCCTGCCTCTCTGCCTACTTGTGATCTCTGTCTGTCAAATAAATAAATAAAATTTAAAAAAAAAGACCAATTAGAGTTTTTCTGTAGAATTAGTTGAGTTACTGGAATAATCTCTCTTCTTTAAAGGTCACAAATTTAAGGGTAATTAAAGCCTGAAGTCTCTGAGATTCTTTCAGCATGTGGGGAAAATGTGCTAGAAAAGAAACCCAACATAGAAGGAAGCCAGCCCAAAAGATAGAGGAAAATAGAGAAATGGATTCCTGGTGAATTTGAGGGTTTCTTGATCCACCTATGCCTAAAGCTGAAACCTGGAGTTTTCATTTATGAAAACCCATATGCTCTCTCTTTGCCTATGCTGATTTGAGATGGATATCTGTTACTTGCAGCTGAGTTATTCCTACCATTATATAAGCCTTTCTTTTAAAAAGTTTAAAAAACTTTTAAAAAGACAAAGTTTATATCCTTTGTCTTAATAAAAGCCCTGGAAAGTGATTAGCGGCAGAAATTTTTCTTTTCATTTTTCTGGTAGGAAAAAGCTAGTATGTTAAGAAACTTTTTCAAATTTACATAACAAGTCAATGTTGGTGCCAAGTGTAGAACACCAGTCCCATCAGGCCCACATTATGCCTTTCATGAGTTCCAAACACTTCTGCCTTCATGAACAACTTCTATAAGATGATATTTAAAATCACATTTTATGAAAGGATTGGTGTAAGGTAAACGTGATCCAGATTGGCTTCTTTGTTAGATATTATTTTTATATTCTTTTTTTTTTGTTCTTTTTTTTTAAGATATTATCTTCAAGTAATCTCCACACCCAATGTGGGACTCAAACTTACAACCCCAAGATCAAGAGTGGCATGCTTCGCTGACTGAGCCATCCAGGTGTCCCTTTTTGTCGTTTTAATAGAAACTAAAACAGGGCACCTGGGACCAAGTCCAATCTCTGGCTCTTGGCTCAGCAGGGACCTGGCTTCTCCCTCTCCCTCTGAGACTCTCTCACTGTGTCTATCTCTCAAGTAAGTAAACCAAAATCTTTCAAAAGTAAAGAAAAAAAAAAAACTTTTGACCCTAATGAGCCAAATGGGTGAGATGAACCTGAGTCATGTTTGCAAAAGAAAATAAAAAGTATGGAAATGAGATACTCTATGTGAACATACTCGGTACCCTGTTGACCATAAGTCACTGAACAAATGAAAAGACAACGAATTACAAGGGTGTTCTCAGGGAGGTAAGGTGTGGCTCACGTACATAAACGTGTGGCTCAGGCACACAGTCATGAAATGGTTAAACACCAAAACCCCAAGTAGCTACAAAGAGGAGATGCTTAATGGTAGGAGAGCAGAGGATGAAAAATCAATGATTTTGGCAGTAAGGAGCCCTTTGCAAGTCAGCATACACCTCTGTCACTGGACCCTGTGCTCATGCCCCGGCCCAGTATGAGGCACTGCCAAGGAGAAGCAACCTTGGGCACAGCAGGAAGCTGACGACACTCTGATGGGTCTAGGTCCTCCTCTTCCACTGGACAAGCGGGGCAGAAGCTGCCAAGAGGGATATGGGCTGTGAAGAGCTTTGGGAGCAAGGCTGGAAAGAAAGTTTATACCCAGGTGGCCACTGGCAGGGTGAGGCCCAAAATCCTGGACCAAATGGCAGGGGCAAAGAGGTAAAATGAGGTCAAAGGTGAAAAATGCCAGGTCAGGAATGAGAAGGATCAGGAGCAAGTCAGAACACAGTAGGCGGACTGTCAGAAGAGGATCGTGTGCAAAGTCATGGACTAGAAGACATGTTTTAGGGACCTGTTTAACGTGATCTCCACGGCCCAAAAGCAGTTGCTGGTATCCTAAGGAGTTCACGCAGAGCCAGCATACTGGATGAAACACAAAAAACTCAGAAACAGTCACTGAAGATTGACTCCTTTACTGTGAATTCTGAGCAACTGTTGTTGGAGAGCCTGGGAATTCTCCACTTGTGATATTGGTCCCCACTTTAAGGAAGTAAGCGGTTTCAGTGTGGGAATGTGGTATGCAGACAGCTTCAGACGCAGAAGAGGACTAAGAAAACCAGGCGGAGGTAAGACAACAAATGAAGAGGAGGACAGCAGATTCAGGACACAGAAGTTGTCCTCTGCCCCATCTGGCTCTGGTTATCACAGTCCCCTAGCAAAGAAGGATTAGCATCAAGAAGCAAACAACGCTTCCATCTCCTTTGTGGTTTCTTGTGTGTGTGCATTTGCTTCAGTCCGACTGTGTGGGTTTCCTCCCCTCGTGTCAGCTCAACTGGCCTTTGTGTTCTCATCACCCTGAAGAGCTCTGAGGGCAGGGCCTTGCCAGGATGTAGTAACAAGAGACACTGGTTATTATAGAAAGACACCTTGGACAAGTAGGCTCCAACAGGCAGTCGCCACTTCGATCCTAGTGCCCAGATGGAGGAGAAGGTAACCCCTCGCCCCCTCACCGCCTCAGAAACTGTAAAACAGGCCAGAACATTCTAGAGCAAGGCCTGAACAGGCCTCATTACTGTGTGGGTGTGCCCCACATTACATAAGCACATGGATTAATTAAGAAGCAAGGTCAGGACTAAGAACTGGGTCAGACATGAAGGGGCCCAAGAAACAACAAGTACTCAGATAACTGAGAACATGCCCTGAGAACCTGCCAGGCAGCTGCGCTGCTAAGTCAATAAGAACGCGTTGCTGGGAGATGCCCCGTCTCTGGAGGATGACTGAGCCTTTTTCTCTCGCTGCCTCTTCCTGTGCTGCTGAGGGAGGGACCGTCGTGGCCCCAGGACAGCAGCCATGGTGGGAGGGAAGGCGTCCTCTGAGGAAGCCCATGGCGGGGCAGGGGCTCCACATGGGCTGTGCTCTCCATGGCCCCCGCAGCTCCCTCATTTCACCTTTAGGGAGAGCCCGCCCCAGGCTGAGAGTGGGGGGGCAGATGCCCAGGCTTCAAGAGCTTGGCCCACCCCCTCCGTGCTTCTGTAAAGACTCCATAGGAGCACTCTCAGCTGTCTGGAGCCTCAATCACAAGCCTCAATCACGAGCCTCAATTACTCCTAAAGGCAGCACGCTCTGGTGCCTGGCTTCTCTCTTTGCCTTCTTCAAACGGTTAAAGTTTTATCTCTCCATCTCTCTCTTTTTTTTAAATAAATATGTTTGTTGCTATTTTTATTTTTGTTTTTCCCCAAACCAAAACTCCAAGGACCACTAGAAACACAAAGGAAAGGAAATCGTGATGAATAGTCACTTCCCAGACTACAGCCCAAACTCCTGGGAAGAGTTTGTGTCTTAACATCTGGCCCTGAGCTGCAGACCACAGATCTCAGTTTTGGGATTTGGGGGGTTTGTTTGTTTGTTTAAGATTTTATTTATTTATCAGAGAGAGAGCACAAGCAAGGGGAGCAGTCGAGGGAGAGGAAGAAGGACACTCCTTGCCAAGCAAGGAGCCCAATGTGGGACTCAATTCCAGGACCCCGAGATCATTACCTGAGCCAAAGGCAGATGCTTAACCGACTGAGCCACCCAGGTGCCCCCACAGATCTCAGTTTTAAGCTGAAGGCAGAATGGGCTTCTTTTAACCATTCTGTTGAAAAAGAGCCACAAAGGGACATCCTGCATGTCACCCTCCTGGACTCTTCTACACTGAGGAGAGCTGGGAGTCCGTACTAGGCATCAACAACACAGGCGCCAACAACACTAGGTGCCTCGGACAGTCTCAGCGCCTCCTGGCCATTCTCAGTCTCCCTCCGCACTGTTACCCTTGATAGAGCTGACTGACCTCACGGAAAATTACCCTCAGAAAATCTGTGCAAGAAAGTTTCACGGAAAATTACAGAATGTCACAATGAAAAACTGCTGCTTAGCAGGGCAGAGGAACGGAGCGCGCCTCACTCCTCATCTTCACCTTTACCCTTCCAGCTCTGCTCACTGACCCTTCGTAACTGCCTGGTATCATGTAATATGTGGGCCTAGGATGAGGAAGGGAAGTACGAGTTCAAGAGACACGCCTCAAGGTGCCTGTCTCTGGGAACTGTCCCTGCTCCTAGTCCCTTTAGTTTAGCTCGTTATTCATTCATTGATTGCACAGACATTTATTGAGCACTTACTATATTCGAAAGGTGTTGTAAGTGGAGATACAAAAAATGAACAAAACAGACAAAGGCCCTTCCTTAGAGAGATAATTTTTTAGTGTAGAGTTAGATGGCTTTGCAAGTAGAGAAAGAAAGAAGATAACTGTAGATAACAATGCTTGCTATGAACTTTTTTTAAAAGATTTTATTTGTTTATTTGACAGAGAGATCACAAGTAGGCAGAGAGGCAGGCAGGGGTGGGGGAGAAGCAGGCTCCCCGCTGAGCAGAGAGCCCGATGTGGGGCTCGATCCCAGGACCCTGAGAGTATGACCTGAGCTGAAGGCAGAGTCTTAACCCACTGAGCCACCCAGATGCCCCTGGGTGATTTTTTTTTTTTAAGATTTATTTATTTGACAGACAGAGATCACAAGTAGGCAGAGAGGCAGGCAGAGAGAGGAGGAAGCAGGCTCCCAGCTAAGCAGAGAGCCCGATGCGGGGCTAGATCCCAGGACCCTGGGATCACGACCTGAGCTGAAGGCAGAGGCTTTAACCCACTGAGCCACCCAGGTGCCCCCCCGGGTGAATTTTTAAAACACAAACACACAAAGTGATATCCTAGAGAATGACTTGGAGAAGGGCTGTCTACTCTAGCTAAAATAGACTAGGAAAACCTCTCTGAAGAGTTAAATATGAGCTTGTGCATGAGTAAGGAAGAGTTGTGGCTACAATGACCATTGTGGGCAGGAGGAAGAACAGGCGGGTAGGTCCTGGGGTGGAAACGGGATAGCAACAGAAAGGCCAATGTGGCTAAAGCCTATATAGCAAGGGAGGGTGGGGTCTTACCAAGACCACAGTCTTGGTAAGAAGCTTCAGTTTTATTTTAAAGGCAACAGGAAATCACTGCAGAATCCTAAACAAGGGAATGGCGTAACCCGATAGACGTTTTTCTAATACAAACTCTCATATTTTATTTGCTAATGTACACATATTTCTAAATTAAGAAGATGCTCACAAGGTGGGGCACCTGGGCGGCTCAGTCGGTTAAGCATCCAACTCTTCATTTTGGCTCAGGTCATGATCTTGGGGTCTTGGGGTAGAGCCCCTCATCATGCTCCAGGCTTTGCAGAAAGTCTACCTGAGGATTTCCTCCCACACTCTCCCTCTGCCCCCTCCTCGCCCCGCTTGTACTTACTATAGATAAATAAATAAATAATATTTTTTAAAAAGATGCTCACAAGAAAGGTTAGGGTTGGGGTGCCTAAGTGGCTCACTGGGTTAAGCCTCTGCCTTCGGCTCAGGTCATGATCTCAGGGTCCTGGGATCGAGCCCCACATCGGGCTCTCTGCTCAGCAGGGAGTCTGCTTCCCCCTCTCTCTCTGCCTGCTGCTCTGCCTATTTGTGATCTCTCTCTCTCTCTCTGTCAAATAAATAAATAAAATCTTTTAAAAAAGAAGGAAAGAAAAGAAAAGAAGGGTTAGGGTTATTCACCCTACTCTTTTAGTAAGACTGGGTTTGAACTTTTAAGTTACTTTTTTTTTAAGATTTTTAAATTTATTTGACAGAGAGACACAGCGAGAGAGAGAACACACAAGCAAGGGAAGTGGGAGAGGAAGAAGCAGGCTTCCCACTGAGCAAGGCAGGGAGTCGGATGCCAGGCTCGATCCCAGGACCCTGGGGTCATGACCTGAGCCAAAGGCAACTGCTTAACAACTGAGCCACCCAGGCACCCCAAGCTACCTTTGAAAAGTTGTACATCTTGTCTCTTAGATTTCAAACGAGATACAAGGATCTGCTTGTTTGCTTTTTTTTTTTTTTAACTTAGAATTGTGGTAAATTTAGCCCAACTCTAGAGTTTCTCCCAATGAGACACACACTTCAGAGAATTTCTTAACTCTCAGGAGGAAAATACAAGCTGACCATATATTCCCATCACCACATTTTAAATAATCTAAGTACTGAACAATATTTGTGATTAGGTCAGGGGTCAAAAAGGTTTTTCTGTAAAGATCCAGGTAGTAAATAGTTTAGGCTGTGAGGCCAGATGTTCTCTGTCACAAGCTCTTAAATCGGCCATTGCCGTGCAAAGCTGCCACCGACAACACACAAGCAACCGCTTACGGCTGTGTTTCAGCACTCCTTTATTTATAAACACAGAAATGTGAATTTAATATGATTTTCAAGAGACAAGAAATATTCTTCTCCTTTTTTTTTTTTCAAGATGTAAACACCATTCCTGGCTTATGGTTAACATAAAAACAGGTAGCAGGCCATATTAAACCAAAGGGCTGCAGTTTCTGGTCTCCTGTTTTAGATGAACTGGTAGATCGGTAAATGCCTGATAGACATTTTTTTTTAAGATTTTATTTACTTATTTTATAGACAGAGATCACAAGTAGGCAGAGAGGTACACAGAGAGAAAGAGAGGAAGGGAAGCAGGCTCCCTGCCAAGCAGAGAGCCCGATGTGGGGCGAGATCCCAGGACCCTGGGATCACGACCTAAGCCGAAGGCAGAGGCTTTAACACACTGAGCCAACCAGGCACCCCCCAATAGACATTTTTAATGGGATCATTTTGGTTACCATGTGGAAGGTGGATCATGGGATGTGGGGAGCAATGACGGAAGCAGAGAAATCCATCAGAAGGTAATTGGCATCACCTAAGCAAGACATGAGGGTAGCCTTGACTAGGATAATCAGCAGAGAAGTTGGAAAGAAGTGGACTAGACAGTACACTATGGAGCCTCTGACGGGGTTTTGCTGATATAGTAAATGGGAGCACAGAAGGAAAGAGCAGAGGGAAGAATGACCTGGGGTTTGGTCTTAAACAACTGGATGTATGAACATGTCATTTACTTCGATGATGAAAACTAGGAAGGAAGACGTTCAGGAGAAAATCAAGAGTTCTGATTTATCGGTGTTAAGTTCAAGATGCCTGCTAGGTATCCAAATGGGGGTACACAGGAAGGTGGAATCCAGGAAAAATATCAGGGCTGAATATATGGAGGTCAGAGACCTTTAGGAGGTAATTAGGGCCCAGGACTAGTTCAGATCAATGGAGGTGTATGGAGAGAGAAGAGAAGGGGTCCAAGAAAGGAGCTCACAGGAATTCCCAGAGTGAGCAAAAGAGAATGAAGGTAGCCCACAGACAAAATGGACCAATCAGAAGAACGGGTTACCATAAAGGTGAAAGAAGCAAGTTATTGGTGAAAGCTGTGGTCAAAGATGAGAAATTGGGCTGAGAGACAGTACTGTGAGGACAGCAAAGTGATCGTTAGATTTGGTGACATGAAAATAATGTATCTTTGGCAAGAAGAGTCTCAAAGAACTGATGGAGATGAAAGGATGAGTTGAATGGTGACTGGACTTCCAGTTGAGCATCAAGTTTAAACACAGGTGTATCTGGGGCGCCTGGCTGGCTCAGTCAGTACAGCATGAGACCCTTGATCCTGGGTTTGCAAGTTTGAGTCCCACATTGGATGTAGAGATTACTTAAAAAATAATAATAAAATCTTAAAAAAATAAAATAAAATATTTTTTAAATAGATTAATAAAAAAAATTAAAAATAAACACAGGTGTCTCTCCATCCCCTCCCAATACTCACTAAAGTCAACATGATGAAATACAGAAGAACGAGCCCCACAACAACAATGCGTGTGACACAAAGGTGGCAGAGGTCCAGAGAAGTTCATAAATCCCTGGAAGAGGTAAGAAGCTCGGTAATGGTAACTAATTTAACAACGCAAAAAAAGCCGGAACCGAAGAGTCTGCAAAAGGGTGGGGTGGGAGGGAGTGCCAGCAGGAGGCAGGCTGATTCCCATCACCGAAGCCCAGAAAGGCTCATGACTTTGAGCAAAGGTGAGAACAGGAGGATAAGAAGAAAGTCTTTGTAGGGAAGAATTGACTCCTCCAGAGCCCTGCCCCCCCAATCCTACGTTGCCCGGAAGAACCTGATGGGAAAGAAATGGCTTAGTGTCTACAGAAATTAATCCAGAGAGACTTGAGAATAAGAGACAGAAGGGCACAGGGAAGGTAAAGGTGAGGTATTGTCCTGAAAGCCAGGGAGGTAAGTAAAATTCATGTAGAAAGTGGTGAAATTCCTCTCACCCTCCCTGGCTCAGCAGCCAGCCAAACTCACAGCTGGCGCTCTCGCTCTGGCTCTCTCTCCCTCTCTTTCCGCAGCCAGCTGAGCAGAGGTGGACTACACCCACGCCAGGCTGGCTGCGTGCAAGCAAAGGAAGGTGGTCAAGATGAGAGGAGAAGAAAGCAGCCGAGAAGAAGGATGCTGCGGCCCCCTGGGGAATGAGGAGAGTTTTGGGTTTCAGCCTGAGGCCGGGAGCAGGAGGTTCTTCCATCCGGGGCTGTGACACTGCCCAGTGCGTCCTCCCCACAAACACCCTTCCGGCAACAGCCTGAGTAGCCCTGACCTCCCCCTCAGAGCCAGATGCTCCTCCAACACGACGAGGGGCCTCCTATATAAGGCTGCTTTTCCAGATCCTGTCCGAGCCCCATTTGTCGTCTTCCTTGGGCTCTGGCACACAGAGGTGCCCAGCTCCTGCCGCCCCTTCCTCAGGGACTCGCGGCCAGGAGCTGCCCAGCGCAACTCTGGAGGTTCTGGGAAGACAGGCAGTGACCCCACTCCTAGAAAGGCCAGCTTGTTGGAAAATATTTGTGTAGCCAGCCATTTTGCAGACAGCGAAGGTAAAGCACAGGGGAGTTAAACAACTTGCCTAAAGCCCCAGAGCTTAATAATTGAAGAAAATGCTTGGGGGTAAAATTTATAGGCTCCCGACTTTCAGTCCCTGACTCTTGGTACGGCCCCACTTGCCCCCCCCACAGTGCTCAAAGATGACTGTGACAGGTGGGATTTGGTTACTCCCATGGCCTGACTGAAATCAAACCACGAAAACATGAAACTTTAGGGGCCCCATCGTGTAGAAGACAACACACCGCATGCAGAGTCCAGCGGCGCGTTCTAGTCCCACCCCCTCCTCTTGTTCTGTGGTATCACTTGGGCAGGTCACTGACCACCTCTCGGGACCTATTTCTTCACGTGTAAAATGTGGGGAGAGAAACAGTACTAGGACCAGATTCCAAGGGCCTGGGAGGATAGTCTGACTACACCTCTGACACTGGAGATCTCTGTCAGGGCTCCCCATTCATTTAAACACTTACGCTATTTTGGGGCTTTATTCCTATATGTATATTTGTTTTAACATAAACATGGGTAACAGCAGTATCCCCCACGGATAATTCACATCAAACTGATGCTTCAGGAAGATGATCCATATTGATTCCCACATTGCCTGTCCTTGGCATAGATTACATATCCGATTCGAGAAGCCCAGGACAAGAATGCTTAGGAGAATTGTCGGCTCTTAAAGTTCTTTAAAACAGTGCAAACTTCAAGTGCCATCTCCATTTTGCCGGTATGGGAGCCAACATCCCCCAAACCATCCACTCCTAGAACAGAAATCAACACCGAAGCTGTGGTCAAGGTTCAGAGGGGCGATGCTGGTGAATACGCAGCCATATTGAAGCTGTGAGACCAGACCAGTTAAGTGGGAGCCAGGCCCACATTCCCTCAGACTGATCTGTACCCAAGAGACAACGACGAGCGAAGACTGGTGACAGCCATTACCACGATGGCGCACCTGAGAACCTTGTTTCGAGCTTCTTTCTCATACTCCAAGGCTTGTTCTGGGTGCTGCACTTGGGGTGGAGGAGTCGTGGGAGATGGGGGAGGGCAGAGGCCCCCTGCAGTGGAATAGCAGAATGCATGTCTAGGGCATGACAGCCAGTGGTCTCCTTACCTGGAGGCTCTAGTGGAAAGCCATAGTATTTAACATTTTCAGGCCCCCTCACAGCCCAGCAATGCTGACCATACCTCACACGGTGGGCTCCTTGGGAGTTCTAAACAGAAGGGGTGTGTGTGTGTGTGTGTGTGTGTGTGTGTGTGTTGGGAGGGAGTCCAGGCTGGGTAACCTTCCCAAGCACTGGTGTCAAAGCTTCCTGCCCAAAGGGAGGGACCAGAGCTCTCTGTCACCTCCATGCCTTTGCAAATGCTGTTCCCTCTACTTGAAATGACCATCTTCCTGCCTCCCCACACTGCATGGACAAAAGCACCAGTTGCTCCAGGAAAGAGTCCTCAAGAGCCCCACCTCCAGGCAGAATCGGACAGCCCCTCCCGCGCCTCCCCTTCATTTTGTCCAGTTCCCTCTTAAACTGTATGTCACCTGACACGTCAGCGGCTTTCTCACCCATCCCCGTCCACTTTCTAGGCTTTGAGCTTTCTGTCTGTGCCTGACACAGATCTGATGCTGGAAGATCTCTTTTTCACATCCCCTGTGGAGGAAGGAACACACACGTTAAAGAGGAAAGCAGCAGAACAACTGCGGCAGTGCGGCCACGGAGGGCCACGCTGTGCGGATCCACCACCAACTTTCCAAGGCCTCACAGGGACCTCACTCAATCCACAAGGATCTTAGAGACGTCCCCTTCCTGCCACCCAAAATTGCCCTTTCCTACCACAGTTACCCTCTGGAGCCCTCAGCAAAAGAAAACTGGGGTTTGAGCACTCTCTCTGCTCAGGCGCCAGAGGAGGGAAAAGCCTGGGTTTCTGGGCCTCCATGACTAGGCCCCTGGGAAACTGAAGGAGCTCCCACACCCCCACTGAGAAGCATGTTCTCCCAGGAGAGGCAGCTAGCTTCTCTCCCCCGCAGGGCAGGTCCCCAGCAGGAAACCCGGGCTGGGGCCCAGATCACACTCCCCCTTCTCTCTCCTTCCTGCTCTCTCTGTCCCTATCCCATGTCAACATTCCTGCCAAAGTCCTTTCTGTAACTCTAACTTTGTTCCTGTCCCTGTCTCCATCCCTCTCCTCCTTGTGTTGTCCCAGAACTCCCTCCTTGATCCCCAGCCTCTCCGCCCCTGAATGTCCTGTTGGTAAACACCACAGAGTGTTCTGGAATACAGTGACCCGCAGGCACCCTCAGTGGCCAAGGGCCCTTGAGGACATGGCAGCAGGGGCTGGCTAGAGCTCCCAGTCTCGGGCCAGACAGCTCGTCCCACTAGTGAGCTGCTGCTTTGATTCCAGCCAACAGACATCATCAAGACCCACTCTGGGCCTGGCCCTGTTCTAGATCCTGGAGGGACACACACAGCCCAGCCAAGCCCCTGAAGGGAAGTAGGCCTAAGAACCCATAGTTACAATCTGTTGACCACACAAAGAAGACATCTAATGAGTGGGAAGGGCAGAAGAGGCAAGGGAAGGGAGCAGAGAAGAAATCAGTGTAGCCACCCCACCCCAGGAGTAGGACCCTGAAGGCTGCCTTCTGAGAGGGAAGCTAGTGAAGGGAACCAGGGAGACTCTCCAGCTTCACTATTCCCCAAGCTCAACGCCCATATTCCCCGTTCAATTCACAAACAGTGGGCCCAGGAGAGTCCCCCCAGTGTCCAGGGTGGGCAGGCCAAAACCTCTCCACAACCCCATCCTGATTCCTGATTTCAGCACAAACCCCCAGGAGTAAAACCAACAAGACTGTGCAAGGTGACAAGGAGGAAGAAGAGGGAATCAGGAGAGGAGGCCCGGGTACGGAGGAGGGTGAGACACGGGTCTGGGGGGAGGAGACGGGAAGCAAACGCTGAGCTGGCCATGGATAACTGTGAACACAGCGTGAGCTACAGGTTTGCAGGGGCTGAGCATCACACGTGCCTGAAAGAGGCCTCCTCAGCCCTTCCCGGTGGGGGTGGGGGGAATGCTGCTTACCCGGCCTCCCTCCCCTGGGGACCACCGGAGTGGCTGCAATGGACTCTCCACCCAAGGTCGAGTGAGCACTCTACCAAGGTCAAGTGGGCTCTGAAGAGGCTCCCGCCCTAGACTTTGCACAGGTACTCCTCACTTCACACATACCTTTTTATAGACCTCAAAACACAGAATTTGATTACTCATAACCTTTGGTCCTTACTGCATTTTTATATCAGTGTATGGCCTTCATTCATTATTTTATCTGATGTCATGCAGAAGGATTTCCGAAACCTTTTTTCAAAGTCAAATTCAAATGACTGAAAATCAAATAACAGGTTTGTATATTATGGATGGAGGTTGAACGCAGGAAGTTAAAATATATTAGCCCCTTCAGGGACTGGGAGAACTTCCGGGTTCTGAGCAAAAAACAAATAGAGGGGCGCCTCGGTGGCTCAGTGGATTAAGCCGCTGCCTTTGGCTCGGGTCATGATCTCAGGGTCCTGGGATCAAGCCCCGAATAGGGCTCTGTACTTGGCGGGGACCCTGCTTCCCTCTTCTCCCTGCCTGACTCTCTGGCTACTTGTGATCTCTCTCTCTATCAAATAAATAAATAAAATCTTAAAAACACACACACACAAATAGAAACGAAGACTATCTCAGTAAAGCTGAAGCATATGACTTCTTTAATTACATTGAAACTCAGAAATCCAAAGGTCATCCTTTTCCAAAAGTCCTGCCCCACCCCTAGGATCCCTAGAAAGCTGGCAAGCTATGCCCAGCCAGCCAAACCCAGCCCACCACCAGTTTTGTAACTGGGAGCCTGGGAGCTAAGAATGGTTTTTACATTTTTTGGTAGTTAGGGAAAAAAGCCAAAAGAAGAATTATATTTTGTGACACATGAAAATTACATGAATTCAAATTCCAGCATCCATAAATGAAGTTGTATTGGAATACAAGACCGTTTGTTCACCTTATCGTCCACATCTGCTTTCACACTAAGGTGCAGAGTTAAGTAGCTGTAACAGAGAGGGACAACCCAAAAGCCTAAAATATTCCCTCTCTGGCCCTTTGCAGAAAGGTGTGCTGACACCTGCTGTAGACCAAAGTCCAGAAAAGAAATCAGCGACCCCTAGACCTGACTACTCTCTCTTCTTTCCCTCGCCCTCTTCCTCCCCACCTCATTTCCCCTCTCCCTCTCCTTATTCCTCCTGCAGTTGGCTGGGACCAAGGAGCGGGTGTTTATTCATTTCCTTTACGTAAGATCTTGCCCCTTTCTGACTCCAGCCTCATGAGTAAGCCGGAGGGACAGGCACAAGAACCCTCCCAAAGTCAGAGCTTTCTCACGGGCGTGCCTGCAATGGCCATGGGTTTGCAGCAAGGCGGTGTGGTGAGGCCCTCCCCTCCCCACTCCCCAAGGGAGCAACTGGAGCACATGAGCTGCTGACTCCTGAGGGGAACCTCACCTACAGCTCCTTAGAAGGTGGCCTCTCTGGCAGCCAGGGCAACGATCTTCCCCCAAGCAGTGAGGGAGGCCCCCACCGCTGGGACATGTCCTTCAGCAGCCGGCTGCATTGAGTTCCCTCCATCCCATTGTGGACCAGGAGGCGTGTGTGTTCTGTGTTCTCTCTCCAGGTAGGGCAGAGCACAGACCCAGAGACGTAAAGCAAGGCAAGGAGAGCTCCGGAAGGAGCTCCTGGGGGGGCGGGGGGAGGGCAGCATCAGACAGCAGTCCTAAAGCTCTCTCATCACACATATGTACAGAACCATACAATTTATTGTCCAAATTGGTGCAGTCTTTTCTGTCCAAATCAACTTGAATGAGGTATTATTTACATAGAATAGAATGTACCCATTTTAAATAAATTGAACGATGAGTGAGTTATCTACCAGTATACCACGGCTACAACCAAGAGAGAAAGCCTTGCCATGACCCCCAAAAGTTCCTATGTACCCCTTTGTGGTCATCCCTCCAGCCCCCTCAACCGCCCCAGACAACTACTCATCTGCTTTCCATCACTACAAATTAGTTGTGTCTGTTCTAGAATTTCAAACAAATGAATCAATCATACAGCATGTACTTTTTGCATCTGGCTTCTTTCACTCCGGATAATGTTTTTAAGATTCATCCATGTTATGTGTCAACACCAAACTGATGGACTTTTTTTTTTTTTTTTGAGTGAAAGGTGCTATGAATAGTCATGTCATGTCATAAGGCATAAGTCAGAACCTTCGGGACAAGTAGGACAATGGTCACTCTGTGTATGTGGGCAGTTTCTATCTTTTCTGCAAAAATATGGAAATTTTTTGAGTCAAAATTAAGCTGGTTGTGTGGTGCTTGGGTGACTCAGTCAATCAAGCATCCAACTCTTGATTTTGGCTCAAGTCATGATCCTCAGGGTCCTGAGGTTGAGCCCCACATCCGGCTCCATGCTCGGCGGGGGAGTCTGCTTCTCCCTCTCCCTCTGCTCCTCCTCCCCATCTTATTCTCTCTCTCCCTATCTCAAATAAATAAGTAAAATCCTTTAAAAAAAGGGAGGGGGTGATGAATGCTAAAGCCAGTGCCTTATCACAAGAGACTTCAACACCACATGTGTCAATGGACAAAAAAAAGAAACTTATATTCTTTAAATATATTATCTTCAACTATTGTACATTTTTGAGTGGTTATAAAGTTTTTTTTTTAATTTTTTATCACCAACTTGTACTAATGAAATTTTCTGTCTGTAATGATTGCAAAGAATTTGAAGAAATCATTAAAAATCTTGATCAGAAATTTTATGCTGCCGTTTCAGTCTGAAATTCGTCTAGGTGGCTCAGTCGGTTAAGTGGTTGCCTTTGGCTCCGGTCATGATCCCAGGGTCCTAGGATCGAGTCCTGCATCGGGCTCCCCGTTCAGCGGGGAACCTTCTTCTCCTTCTGTCTGCCACTCCCTCTGCTTGTGCACACACTCTCTCTCTCGGCAAATAAATAAATAAAAACTTTTTTTTAAAAAAATGCTATGTTAATGCAAGGAAGTTCATGTTTGCCAACAAAATATTTGAAATGATTTTATTTAGGATTTTATACAAATTCAATGTTAATATTTCCTTTACTTTGTACCTTACTGTAATTACATAACATGAAGGAATGTTATGCATTCGCTAAGCCCCATATATGTGTCCCTGAGTCCCCTTCAGTTTACCCCAGGTTCCGTACACATAGTCTCATCTTCCATGAGAGCTGTGACTGGAAAAAACAATTAGGCTGCACAGCCCCCCAGACTCTGGTGGCCTGGGTTGGAAGCCTTTGTTTTGCTAAAGAAATCTCTACTGCCCTCTAGTGATGATCTTTATGGCTGAGTCGCCACAGTAAAACAGTGACGTTAAAGGGTTATTCAATATATGGCTTTATATTTGCAAAGATATCATCCCTATCATGCAGGCAGTATGCCTGCCTTGGGTCCTGGCAGGTGAAAGCCTTCATGGCATTCCCCTGGTGCTGCATGGGGCCAGGAGAGGTCTCGTATTCCATGATTCTTCCACTCCCTCTGTCTTCATCTCCTCCGCTACTATAGCCTAAGGAATATCTCTACCATCGCTGGCAAGAGCCCCTCTTACCATCACTTAGAACCACCAGCCTCGGAACCCCTTCCCACTCCCCAGATCCCTACCCCCACAGATAGCACCCACTCAGTCCAGCAGTCTCATAGATACAAGCAAGCTCCTGGCCTCAGGTAGCCAGAAGATTCGTGGGTCCCTCAGCACACTGAGGAAAAAGGGGCCAGTTCCACCATGACACTCCTGCATGCCTGCCCACCCCATCACCTAGGTGGAGACCTGACCTTTTATGCCCTAGCAGCAGCAGGTAGCAAGTGGCCACCAAGAAAAAGCACAGAATCATCATCCATCAACTGATATAAAGTACCAGTTTTAAGATTTCAAGGTAAGTTACGTAAAAGTTCTACAAAAGTTGGAACATATAAAAGTTGAGGATGATTTTTGCAAGCATCAAAAACTTTGTTCAGGACAGCAGAGCTCATCTGAAATGAGAACTACCAGGGCACCTGGGTGGCTCAGACTGTTGAGCATCTGCCTTTGGCTTGAGTCATGATACCAGACTCCGAGGATTGAGCCCCATTTCGGGCTCCCTGCTCTGCGGGGAGGCTGCTTCTCCTTCTCCTCCCCACTCTTGCTCTCTCTTGCTAGTTCTATCACTACCTTTGTCTCTCTCTCTCTCTGAAATTTAAAAAAAAAAATCTTAAAAATAAAATAACATAAAATAAAAAAATAAAGTAAGTTTATTTTTTTAAGTTTTTTTAAATATTTTATTTATTTATTTGACAAACAGAGAGCACAAGTAGGCAGAGAGGCAGGTGGGGGGCGGTAGGGGGAGAAGGCTCCCTGCCGAAGCAGAGAGCCTGATACAGGGCTTAATCCCAGAATCCTGGGATCAGGACCTGAGCCAAAGGCAGTGGCCCAACTCACTGAGCCACCCAAGCACCCAAAATAAAGTAAGTTTAAAAAAACAAAATGAGGGGTGCCTGGGTGGCTCAGTGGGTTAAGCCTCTGCCTTTGGCACAGGTCATGATCCCAGGGTCCTTGGATCGAGCCCTGCATCAGGATCTCTGCTCAGCAAGGAACCTGCTTCCCCCTCTCTCTCTGCCTGTTTCTCTGCCTACGTGTGATCTCTGTCTGTGAAATAAATAAATAAAATCTTTAAAAAAAAAAAATGAGAACTACCATTGACTGCTGGTGTTATTTCAGTTATACTGTGAACACATATCCAGGAAACTACAAATTCCACATAAAACGTACTGGTATTTGGTTCCAGCCCATCTCCATCTTTGGAGCCATCTCTAGCTTCCAATCCATTTGGAGACCTCTGAAGGCCAGAGGCCCTGGTTCCTTGTCTACCTCCCACTTTTCCAGGCTGAGACCCAGAAGTCCATCTTGGGAAGGGTTGTCAGAAGAGGGAGTATTGGGTGCCTGGGTGGCTCAGTGGGTTAAAGCCTCTGCCTTCAGCTCAGGTCATGATCCCAGGGTCCTGGGATCAAGTCCCGCATCGGGTTCTCTGCTCAGCAGGGAGCCTGCTTCCTCCTCTCTCTCTGCCTGCCTCTCTGCCTACTTGTGATCTCTGTCTGTCAAATAAATAAATAAAAATCTTTAAAAAAAAAAAAAGAGGGAGTGTTAATTTCATGACTGCTGTGAGGAAGGGCATCAGAAGGCCACAGGCTTTCTTGCCCAGCCTCTGCTTCTTAGTGGGACCTTCAGAAGCACACATTCCCTACCCAGGTGCCCTTGCCAGGAGATTAAGTCCCAGTCTTGATGTCTAATAATTCCCTTTGCCCTAGACTTTGTGAGCAGACTTGCCTTGGGCTGCGCAGGTGGACAGTAATCAGCCCCATCTCTTCCTGGTCACAAATACATATGGCACAACGAGGCAGGTACAATGGTGTCCAGGTAGCCTGGCTCTGGGCATACCTCACTTGAAGCTACAAAGCAGCTCTCCTGAGGACCCCTCACACATACCAGCAGCCAGCCTCTGGATTAGCGAGGACCCGCTAGGCCTACCCAAGACAGCAGTCCTCAGCAGATGACTGCCAACATGGAACCGAGTTCTCAAGATCTCTCAAGGAATCTTCCCTAATCACATTGTTCTTTCTGAAGACAGATTTTATCACAGGTTCTATTGGATGCGACTCTTTTGTTGCTAATAATTAAATACACACACACACTCACTCACACACACACACACACACACACACACACACACACACATTTCTAACTAATTCAAGCAGTAAGAAGGCCCATGAAGCTGAAAAGTCCAGGAAAGGCTAACTTTAGGCAAAGCGTCTCATGGCGGGTGGGGGGTTGGGTGCTCAAATGATGGCATTATCCAGTCTCCTCTGCCTCTGCTCCACCCTCCTTGCTGATCTCAGATTTCACATCTAAGGGAGAACGACCTCTTCCCAGACCAAAGGCCAGTGGGAAAAGAACAAGTCTCTTCCCCAAATCTCCTGCTCCAGTCCTGGAATCTCACCCCGCTAGACAGCTGTTGAGCTCTCCTGAGCTGCACCCTGTCATCAGGTGATGGAACCAAACACGAGCTCGGGATGTCTAGGTTGTTTTCCCCCCTAAAATATGGATCCTAAGGCAGCAGCAAACTCAAGTCCCAAATTCTGGGTCAAGACAACATGTCCATAGGGGCGCCTGGGTGGCTCAGCGGGTTAAAGCCTCTGCCTTCAGCTCAGGTCATGAACCCAGGGTCCTGGGATCGAGCCCTGCGTCGGGCTCTCTGCTTAGCGGGGAGCCTGCTTCCTCCTCTCTCTCTCTCTCTCTCTCTCTGCCTGCCTCTCTGCCTACTTGTAATCTCTATCTGTCAAGTAAATAAATCTTTAAAAAAAAAAGACAACATGTCCATAACCACTTCCTGGGGTCAAGTCCCCATTTCTATAGAATTCTCTGTCCTCTTATCTTTCCTTCTCTTTGCTGGACTATCCAGCCAGGGGCCTACCCCACGAAGCCTGTCCAGGTCAGTTGACCCTCCTCGCTTTTCATAATCTACTTCTCTGTACGTGCTTCACCACCTCCAAGTTTAGACTGGGGACTGGGAGAGCTTCTTTTAAAACATTTGGGTCTTTTAGCAGCAGGCAGGCAGAATTCCCAGGAAATTCTGAGAAAGACAGAGCTTCTCCATGCCCTGAGATGCCCCCTGGCCCAGGAGACCAGCTCCAGCTCCAGGTGTGGTAGGTGAAGGACTGGGAATTCAGGGCCGAATAAGAGCAGTACGGGAAGCACCCAGCTTCCTTCCAGATGGCTCATACTGTGGAGGGTCTCAAAGGCCATGAAGGAGCTGAGACTTTATCCAACCATCCCAGCAGATAGACAAGAGTCAAAAGCTTTTGTTGAACGGATAATGGATAGATGAGCAAACAAGTAACCCAGCCCAGAGACGGAAAGTGACTTGCCCTACATCACACAGCAAACAAGTAGGAGGAAGAGAACCAAACTCCAGGCCTCCTTCTGTCCATCCTGGGGTCCAGGCTGCCTCCATCCCAGCAGGGCCGTTTGGGAAGCCTGAAGATTATCAGCCAACAATTTCATTTCTCAGGGGCCCTAGACCTGTGCTCCTGACCTTGGAACGAGAGCAGGAGCCTAGGGATTAGAAACTTGGACACAGTCAGCAGGAACCAGCAACTGGGAAACTTCAGGAAGGCACAAGCTGGCACGTTAATGCTGAGGCTAGGGAATTTGAGTGAGTGAATTCTCTGGGTGTGAAATAGACGGGCAGAGAACCAGCCTACAGCTCGGCTACATTTTGTTCTGAGTGAGTCCAGACTCTGAGAACAGCCCATGTCTGACAAAGCTCAGACCACACCACCCTTATAGGGGTACAATTTCTGAAGAAGCTTCGGGAGAGATGGGGGCAGTCATTTCTCCTGCTGAGCTTGGTGTTTTCCACCAGGCACAGAGCTCCCCACAGGCTGCCATTAAAGAGACCAGGGACTGGGATTTCAAGTGGTAGGGAAGAGCCTACTGGCCCCTGGTTTAGAGGAGCCTGAAACTAATCTAAGGCAGGATAAATCTAGACTTCAGAGGTGAAAAGAGATCCAGAATTTCCATAAGAGCGAGAACTTGGCATCTATCTCACCACCGTATTCCCCAGTGCCTGGAACAGAGCCTGACATAATATATGCTCATAATAGCTGACATAATAGATGCTCAATAAATATTTTTTTTTGTTGAGTGAATAATGGACTCAATAAGGTTTGGGGGAAGTAATTTTGCTCCCTTTTTGCTGCTACAATCCCCTCTCTACCACTTCCCCACCACCTCATACAAAGGCCTGGCAGGAGTCAAGTCCACGGCATTTACAGTGGTTCATTGAGAACTTACCACCTGAGCGGTAGCCCGTCCCAAGTAGAACATGTCACCTTAGCTCCACCAAACACGTTGGATGGATGCAAAAGGTAACAGGCTGGAAATCAGGAAATTTAAGTCCTAGGGACAGCTCAGGATCTATCAGGGAGATACGAAAAAACACTTTCAGAACATTTTCACATTTAATCATCTTACTATTATCCCCATTTTATGAATGTGACCAACTAAGATTGTGGGTGGCTGGATCACACAGCCGAGGAGTGGCAGCGCAAGCCCACGGGGGCTCCTCTCATCCTGTGAACTGACCATAGGCAGCTTCTTTGTCCTCTGGGGTCCGTTCCCAACTGTGATGCTGAGGACTCTAAACACAGTCCTGGACCTCCTGGGGTGGAGGCATCCCCTGTGGGCCCTTGGGCCGCTTGCCACAGCCACCTCCTCGGGGAGCTCGGGTCCCCTCACTGCAGGCCTGTCCAGGCTTGAATGTGCCGGGGTGCTGGGTGTCAGGGACTGCCTGGGCACGTCTGAGGCCACTATCCGGTCTAGATCTTTCTATCACCTTTCCCTAGAACAGAGAGTGGAAAAGCCAGACCAGGAAGGCAGGAAAGAAAGAAAAGGGAAAGCAGGAGGCAGTGAAGAGACACACAGCCCCCCAGCACAGCCCCTCCCCTCCCCCCCAGTCGGTCCAGTCTGGGAGCCCCAGGCCTCAACAGGCCCCTTCATAAACCCATAATCAGGGGAACCCCCTCAGAACACAGTTATTTAACACCCACAGAGGGCTGTGGGAGACAAGCTGTGCAGGTTCGGAAGCCCCACAGATGAGCAAGATTCACGCCTGTCCCCCCAAAAAGTCACAGATCTTGAGGCTGGGGGCCATGAGGAATGGGGGGGGGGTAGACAAGACAAGGCCACCTTCAATCCAGCCTGAAAAGTGCCAGGAGGAGGCAAGTCCAGGTAACTGGATGCACCTTGAAAGTTCAGGGAAGAAGGGGAGCATGGCATCACTCCTGCCAGGATATGTCAGTGCTAGGGGTGTTTCAACTTGGGAAAGAGTACAGATAGGGACAGGGGACACAGTCACCATGAGGAGACCTGCCATGTCCACCGGCTCTGGAGTCCTCTTTCCAGAACACAGCCTCCAGCCCTACTTTTTATTTCTACAGCCTGCCCCTGAGCGTCCCGGTGAACTCCTGGCTCTGGACCTCTCCCAGTTCTCCCAGAGCAGGTCAGTCATGCACCCTCTGGCTTCCCTGACTTTCAGTCCCCTCTTCCCTGATCCCAGACCCTTTGCCAGTGAGGACTGCAGGAAGGTCACTTACAGAAGTTCAGCCCCGCTGTGGAGTCATGATCTCCATTTACCAGGGAGCCTTCCTGAAGACCCTCATTCAGCCCCAAGGTCTCCCCACTTTTCTAGCCAACAAGCCGCCCTTCACTTCTCCCCTCAAGCCCCCAAATCATCCTTTGCCAATCTCAGTATTGTGAATATCCTCTCCATTTACTCCACAGACGGGGTGGTCAATCTACAGGCACTCTGTCAATTTCACTTCCTTCAAATCTGTACCTCTCTCATCCCCCATTCTTTCCCCCATAACTGATTCCCCCTGTCCAGTCTTAGCCAGGTCTTGTGCATGCTTCACACAGCTTTCTGATCCAGATGGATAGATAGACTCATACAGGGTGTGTGTGTGTGTGTGTGTGTGTGTGTGTGTGTGTGTGTATCCTCTTGACTCTATGTTCTCTAGAAAACCCTGACTAATACAACTCTTCTCCCCACTTCATCCAGGGAGGGATATGACCCAGGCTTCCTTCCTAGGGAAATTCAAGTAAGTGTGAGATCATTGTGGAGATCCTGGCAGTGCTGTGGCCTTCTTCTCTGGCACCAAGGATCCAACTTGAGAATCACCCTCCTGGCCTGTCCTGCTCCTTGCAATCCTTCCAGGAATAGACTGGCTCGTGACCCAACACTGAGGAGGTCCCTTGTACTGATGAGACAAGATTATGAGAAAATGGATCTAATTTAAAGAAAATGTTGATAAGTGTAACAAACATTCCCTCTGCAGATTACATATCAATGCTGAAGAGTCACCAAACCTCTGGTCTCATCAGATTTAGTCACTCATGCACTCACTCCACAAATATTTATTGAATTTCTACACATTCCAGACACTATTTTAGGCTTTGGGAATGCAGCAGTGAACCAAAAAAATAAATAAATAAATAAATAAAATTACATTCAAGAAACAGATAGGTATAATATTTTACAGGATGATCAAGAACTAGCGAGAAAAATTAAGCATGGTAAGAGGATAAATAGTGGAGAAGCCCAGGAGGGAGGTGTCCGATTTATGTAGAATGCCTGTAGAAAGTCTTTTCGTGAAGGTAGCATTTGAACAGAGGCCCGAAGGAAGTAAGGGAGTGAGCCAGGCAGGTCTTTGAAAGAAGAGCTTTCCAAGCAGAGGGAACAGCAAACGCAAAGACCTTGAGGCATGGCGTGCTGACATCCTTGGGTAGCAAGAAGGCCAGTCTGGCTCAGTAAAGGGAACAAGAGAGAGTATAGTAGAAGTAGTGGGATAGCAAGTCAGATAGGATCATAAGTCTGTGATAAGAACTTTGAACTTTGAAAAAAAAAAAAAAAAAAAAGAACTTTGAACTTTGGGGCGCCTGGGTGACTCAGTGGGTTAAAGCCTCTGCCTTCGGCTCAGGTCATGATCTCAGGGTCCTGGGATCGAGCCCAGCATCGGGCTCTCTGCTCAGTGGAGAGCCTGCTTCCCTCCCTCTCTCTCTGCCTGCCTCTCTGCCTACTTGTGATCTCTGTCTGTCAAATAAATAAATAAAATCTTAAAAAAAAAAAAGAACTTTAAACTTTACTCTGAGAAAGATGAAGAAGCCAGTGGAATGTTTGTCCAGAGTTGATAGTTTTAACTCCATAAAATTCAGAAGAGGTGGGACGCCTGGGTGGCTCAGTGGGTTAAGCCTCTGCCTTCAGCTCAGGTCATGATCTCAGGGTCCTGGGATCGAGTCCCGCATCGGGCTCTCTGCTCGGCAGGGAGCCTGCTTCCTCCTCTCTCTCTCTGCCTGCCTCTCTGCCTACTTGTGATTTCTCTCTGTCAAATAAATAAATAAAATCCTTAAAAAAAAAAAAATTTAAAAAAAAATTCAGAAGAGGTGGAGAGTTAAGGAAAGGGGAGAGCTGGTTTTACTGTCCAGAGCTCTGTGCCAG
Organism: Meles meles; assembly: GCF_922984935.1. Taxonomy (NCBI): domain Eukaryota; kingdom Metazoa; phylum Chordata; class Mammalia; order Carnivora; family Mustelidae; genus Meles; species Meles meles. The sequence goes on from NC_060073.1 coordinate 51,368,178, forward strand.
CATTTCCTGGGCACCTCTGTGACTGAATTCTCGATGCCCTGTTGCTTTGCCTCTACATTGTCTTATCCTCAAAAATGGGACCTGGTTCCACCTTAGGGAGAACCACCTGGCAACTGGAGAAGGGTAGTAAGGGAGAAGGACCACCAGGGGGCCACACTTTGACTATCATCTCTACAAGGTTATGCTATTGCTTTCAACATTGCTTCCACTAACTTTCTTCATTATAATTTTGTTGTGTCAACATCCCACCTTAAAAACTCTCTTCCAGGGGCACCTGGGTGGCTCAGTCAGTCAAGCATCTGCCTTCCGCTCAGGTCATGATCCTGGGGTCCTGGGATCGAGCCCCGCATCGTTCTCCCTGATCAGCAAAAAAACAGTCATGTTCTCTCTCTTGCTCATGCTCTCTCTCTCTCAAATAAATAAGATCTTTAAAAACAAAAAACTGTCTTGTAGCAAATGTGGCCAGAGAGACAGCTGCTCCCCTTCTCCCTGTTCACCAGAGTGTTCCTCTCCACCCTGTGTCGCCTCTTTGATGACTGAGTATCATGCAGCCTCTAGGCTTGAAGAAGTTCCTTCTCGGTCAGGGCACACAGAAGCTTCTCTCCTCCTTCCTCCCTTTCGGTTCCCACTGTCAATATTCCATAGCTATGGCCATTCTATCACCCCCTACACACTACTTCATTCCATTATGAGGTGAAGAGTCAGGAAACAATGAGAAGGAATAAGAAACAGAGAGAAAGGGAGAAATAAATCAAAGAAATTAGGAGCAAGAGCAAGAAGGAGGAGTTAAAGACTTTGCCCCTGACGGAGGTCACTCAGGAACCTCTGCTTTCCCAAATGTGACCTCTAAAGTTAAGAATGATGGCAGCAGGGGGCGCCTGGGTGGCTCCGTTGGTTAAGCATCTGCCTTCGGTTCAGGTCATGATCCCAGAGTCCTGGGATGGAGTCCCACATTGGGCTCCCTCTCCTGCTCTCTCTCTCTCTCTGTCAAATAAATAAATAAAATCTTTTTTTAAAAAAATGATGGCAGCAGGAACCTCTACTAGAGGTTCCCCGAGGTCCAGGCATAGTCTTCTATCCCAGAGGGCTCAGCCATAGGGAGAGACCAGAGCCCCAGCCAGGAAACATTCCTCCTGGAGGGTAGAGAAGCACACCATGTCCTTCTGTCCCACCAAAAAGACATTTTCTCCTTCCTTTCCAATTATTTCCTTCCTGCCTTGAATATCAGACATGTTCTGAGTGCCCCCCCACCCCGCCATCCCTCCACATTGCGTGAAGCTATGCACGGGTTTCTCAGGGGTGAAGAATTGCGATGACTCAGCCCGGCCACCTGCATCCACTTCCCAGCTCTCTTGCCTGTGGCCCATCCTCGGGATGTCCTCCACACCACAGAGCGAGATATGCCATCTCTGCCTTGGCTGAATCCAAATTCAAGAGAATTTTTCCATGATTTGTCACTTTCTGAGAGGGCTTACATAAAAAGTGTTGTTTCCAGGGCAAAGCAAAAAAATAATCAATGGAATTTAGAACAATCCTAGGAAAGGCTTGTCCCAGTGGAGAAGAGAAAATTCTTCTGCCCCAATTGAATCATCATTCTGCATAGTCCTGGCCCTGCAGGGACCCAGGAGCTCTTACTTCTATTAGAAGGGTCTTCTGGGACCCCCACCCCTGACCTCTTTCTTCAAGACAGCGTGAAAGATATTTGCTCTGGTGCAAAGCTCCAAGAAAAGCAGATCAGAAGGTTCCCTCCTGTATTGTCTATTCTCCGTATTCTGACAATTACGATTTTTTTAACTCTTGAGTGAGTGATGGTCTCATTTATCCAGCTGCCTACTTGACCCACTTGGATGTCTAACGGAGATCTTAACTTAACATGCCCAAATCTGGGGCACCTGGGTGGTTCAGTCAGTTAAGCATCTGACTCTTGATTTTGACTCAGGGTCATAAGTCATGAGTGACTCAGGTCACATCAAGGTCCTCATTGGGCTCTGCGCTCAGCAGGGAGTCAGCTTGAGATTCTCTCTCTCTCCTACTCCTTCTGTCCCTCCTCCCATCAAATAATAAATAAATAACTCTCAACATGCCCAGGTCTGAACTCTGGATTTCCTCCCCCAGTCTCTGAAGCTTCTCTCCTTGCTATCTCCATATCTCCCAGTTAATGGCACCACTATCCACCCAGTTTCTGAAGTCAGAAACATGGGAGCCATATGTGGAGTCTCCCTCACCTACTGCTTCCAATCTTCTTATTCTGTATCCAAAATGCGTCTTCAATGCAGGACATCAGATCAAGCCACCATCACCTCTCGACTAAAAGACTACGGTCGTTCCTACTTAGTCTCTTGCTGCCATGTGACCCCTCTCCAATTTATTTTCCACATAGCAGTTAGAGTAATTTATATTTTAATTTATATTTTATATTCATATTTCGTAATTTACATTTTAAAAATGTAAACCAGATCATATCAATCCACATTTAAGCTGTGTCTCTCTCCAGCTTCCTCACCATAGCCAAAAAGATATGTCTCCTGCCTGGCCCCCTAGTTTCATTTCATGCCACTTTCTCATCTGTTGGGCCCACTTAGGCCACACTGCCTTTCCATTTCGGGAACACATTTTCTTTCCCACCTCATGGCCCTGGCATTTTTTTATATCCTGCTGTCTGTACATTTTTATCCCTCTACAATATCCTTCAGATCTCAGCTTAAAGGTCACTTCCTCAGGAGGCTTACTCTCCACATCCTTTCTAAATAGGTCCTCCCTCTAGTTCCCTGTTATTTTCTTTGGCTGTCCCATTTATTTCCTACACAATGTTTCCCCAATTAGCAGACAGGGGGAGTCCGGTTGAATGTCTCCCAGGTCCCCCATATGGAAAGAATGGATAGAATTTATTTCCTACACAATGTTTCCCCAATTAGCAGTTAATTCTACATTATGTGTACATGTTTGTAATCCATCTCCCTGACTTTTGTCTCTCATCCCCAGAAGAATGAGCCCAGGCCTAGAGTTAGACACATCAGTGACTCCAGCTGAGAGGCTCTGGGGAGACAGGGGCAGAGCAGCAAGCTCCCTGAAGGAAGAAACCATGGCTTGTTTGTTGCTGTGTTCTCACTGCCTCGCACAGAATCTGGCAGAAGCACTTATTGAAAGACTGGATGGATGGGTTGGTGGGCGGGTGGGTGGGTAGGTGAATGAGGGATTTTCAGCCTTGGACAAAAGCTATAGAAACCATGTCTAAGAAAGGGGAAGTGATTACCCAGAACAGACCTTGCACCTGCAGGAAACTTAATTAGACCCAAGCTCAAAGATGTAAACAATGTCATTTTAGGAACTGCATTGAGAAAGAGGCTAGAAAGGTCAACGGTGAGTGTGCTCAGGTGATACCTGCCCACATCATGGGAAGGAGAATTAAAATCAAAGGAATGAAGAATATAGTCTGCTTTTCTCCTTCTCCTTGAGCAGAGCTACTCATATTCAGGTTGATTCTGTTAGTCAATGAGCTGATGTAGGATGAGCCATAATACCCTGGGACATATTTATATGACAGTCTTGATCCTTGGTTCACTCAGAGATCTGTCTCCTGGGGAAGGTCTGCTGCCCACTGACTCCCAGCAACCCTTGCAACCAGCAGAAGAGAAATGAATGGAAAGGAGAGACGACCAGTGCAGAAGCAAGCGGGACAGGAAGCACAGCCCGTGCCAAGTGTCACTAGAATAGACACACTGAACTATGCAGGGCCACGGGGAGGAACAGGAGAAAAGGGAGAGAGCCTCCTCATTAATGCTGAGGCGGGGGGTTCCAGCCCAGCTACGAAATGGGTGAACATTTCTAGTTCGCCCCAGCATTAAAGACAGCCTGTCCAGTAGGCAGAGATGCCAGAGATGAAAGGAACATGGAACCAGGCAGAGCTGCCTTGTGGCGCACAGAAGTCCATTCATCAAGGTCAGAGGAATGGACAGCAGGTTCTAGGTTTGTTTTGTTTTGTTTTTTTCTTTTTTTAATATTTTATTTATTTGACAGAGAGAAATCACAACTAGGCAGAGAGGCAGGCAGAGAGAGAGGAGGAAGCAGGCTCCCTGCAGACCAGAGAGCCAGATGTGGGGCTCGATCCCAGGACCCTGGGATCATGACCTGAACCGAAGGCAGAGGCTTTAACCCACTGAGCCACCCAGGCGCCCAGGTTCTAGGTTTGTAAGCGAGTATACACCCCAGGCAGTTTGGGCTCAGGAAAGTACAACCAAGTGAACTAGGAAGAAGGGACCAAGGGAGCAGCCCAGTCTATGGAGATACCAACACCATAAGGCTGGAACGACCCAACCAGGGGCACAGCCTGGTGCTCCCCATACGCAGGCCACTGATAAGAAAATGATATCAAGCCCCATGAATGAGAACCAAGGCTCCCATCAGTGTTGGCTTGGGCCCTGGGATGAGCTCGGGCCTGGAAATGGTAACATCATTGGCTGCAATCATGAAGTTCTGGAGAGATCGAAGCAGGAGCAGCAAGGTGTCCACGAAAACTGACAGCTTCCTAGAGAACCTTAGCTTACTTCCCACAGCAAGAGGTGAAATAAAAGAAAGATGTTGCCAGGAGGTTTGAAGAACAACCAGGAGACATCAAATTTCCTTCCCCTTGGGGTCCTTCAGGAGCTAGCTCTCAGGCCTGGCTTGAAGACTTTCCTTTGTAGCCTCAGGAAAAAGCTTGTCCACCAAAGGCCATTTTACGACTCTCTGATTCCCTAGTTTGAGCCAGGACTCAGGAGAAAGAGTCTTGCCCCGGCCTTTCCTACATTCTGTCTTCAGAAGCAGCCTCCAGGTAAAGAAGATAAGAGCAAGGGGCCATCCTTCCCCCAGGATCCTCACACCCCTGTGTGAGGTCACCCTATCAGGAACCCATGACACACACCTTCTGGGTCACAACTAGCCATACCACTGGTGTTTGGCTCCAAGCTCACTCCAAGGTCCGCCAACAACATTCTCTCTAATCAACACTGCTCATTCTGCAGTTGTTCCCGAGGGGAAACTGCATAGGCAAAGTCTATTTCACAATTGCTGGCTTGACATCAGGACCGAAGGAACAGTGTGTAGTGGAAAGAGCACTGGGCTGGGAGTTAGGAGCTCTGGGTCCAGCCCTGTTGCTGACACTAACAGGCGAGCTTCCATTTCCCTGCCCTGTCTCCCTCACGATGGTAGAGCTGGGGTCAGAGGAGAAGCTCTTTGTGATTCCTTTCTTACTGTAAAGACTTTGCCATGACCAAGAGCTGTGGGCGCGGGGTCTCAGGCTGGGCTCCCTTTGGCATCATTTACAGATGTGACTCTGCTCCCTAGCCACAGCAGATTTTTACCAAGAGTGAGCCTCTCACAACCAGGGAATTGGAAATTGGGGAAGGAAGAGAGAGCAAGAGAGGAGGAGGCTCATAGGAATTCAGGAGTGATGGAGAAATCGTGTTTCCTTGCCACACAGTCTGGAGAGCAGAGAAACCCAGTCTGCAGCGAGACAGGACGATGAAGCCAATCGGCAAGCCTGCAGACAGGAGAGGCCGGGAGAGCCTGGGGAAGTTCAGGGGTGGGGCTTCCAGGTCTCTCTGAAGCCTGGCTGTATCTCTTTCGAAGCTGGCTTTTAAAAACAGGTCCCTCTTTGAGCCCAAGCCTCCTGACAGCTTCCAAGTGGTGAGCGCTGACGGGGGCTGTCATCAGACCCTGCTCCTCCGTCAGCTCTGTCTGCTCCGGCCTCTCCCCCACTGCTCTGTGCTCCAGCAGCCTAGAGTCAGGCTCAAGTTCACGTGGGCATCTCACCCCCACCGCACCACCCAGCCCAGTCCTTTGGCCCCAGTAGGTGCTCGGTCAACTTTTGTCAGGTTGAGACAGAATCCATAAACAGCCATTCCTGCATGAGGCGTGTTCCTCAGGGCCAGTCCAGGCAGCTCTCCCTCCCTGCGCAAGGTTGTCTCCGGTGCCGGCCTCACAGCCAGCCCACAATGAATCCATGACCTGCCCGAGCCCTTCCGGCACTGCAACCCGTGACCCTGCGTGAGCCCGGGACTCGGCCCCTGCTGCAGCCAGCCCACAACTTCCCAAGTTTTATTTTCATTAACCCAACTGGAAAGTTGGACTTCATTCAGGATTGTGCTGAAAACCAGATGCTGGAGCTGGGCTCTGGTTTCCTAGATAAACACATTGCAATAATATGCATCTACCCGTGAAATGCTCTCTGTGGCGGCACGTGGCAGCTCTCCAGAAGAAAGAAAAACAGTGTCAAAGCTACATTTGAAGCTTCTCACTCCCCTTCCTGGCCTAGCCAAGTTTTTTGTTGGCCCCGTTGCTGGCCAGCTCCCTCTCTGCTGACTCCCCTCGCCCTCCCCGTCTCTGGCCAGGATCTTAGCTTCTAGAAAGAATGTCAAGCCTTACCCAATTCCCCCCGTCCCATCTGGATGGAGACCCCTCCTCTGAGCTCCCATCATGTCCTGTGTCAACCCCAGTCCTGGGCATAATAAAATAGCGTTGTGATTGTTTGACTTTGGAACCTGGTTCCTGCCAGAGCAGCTCAGAAGCTCCTGGAGGTGAAGGATGGAGCCTTGCTCTCTCTGACCCTGAGCTGGTGAAGAGAGTTGTTAATGTTGCTGAATGGGCGAAGAAAAAGGAACCACCCCAGCCACATGTGGAGGAGGTGTGGGTTTCCAGAATGCTGTTGGGGTCTGCTTCTCTCTAGCCATCCAGTGTTCGTTGAACTTTTCACTTTGCAGCAGATTTCATGCCTCGTGTAGAGTAGGAGAGATTGTGACACATCCCTGCCCTCAAGAAGCCCACCATCCGGCGGGGAGACCACCCCAAGGGATACAGTAGCCGCATGGAGTTTTCCTTCCCCTTCCTCCACTTCTTACGTACACATAACCCCACCATCTCTTGTGGGGAAAACTGGTTATAGCCCAGTAGAGGAACAGAAACTCTGCTAGCATAAAAACCTCAGGTTAGGGGCGCCTGGGTGGCTCCGTGGGTTAAAGCCTCTGCCTTCCGCTCAGGTCATGATCTCAGGTCCTGGGATCGAGCCCCGCATCGGGCTCTCTGCTCTGCGGGGAGCCTGCTTCCTCCTCTCTCTCTGCCTGCCTCTCTGCCTGCTTGTGATCTCTCTCTCTGTCAAATAAATGAATGAAATCTTAAAAAAAAAAAAAAGGTCACGGAAGATAATCAACACAAGGAAGAGGATGATTTGTTTTATGAATGCTTCTATCTAATGATTTTGAAAGACATTAAAACCCAAAGATCTTGGGGTAGGATGCCAATAGTTCTGGAATGGAGTTCAGACCCTGAGGGAGGTCAAGAAGTAGAAAAAAGAATCAAGACCCTAAGGGAAGGGAAGAGAGCAAAGGGAACGCCCATTTCCATATCTAAGGCTACTTCTGTTTGGACCCATGAATTCTTTGATGAGAAAATTAGCAAATATTTTGCTGCATGTTCTGGACTCTACAAGTGTCCATGACCCCCTGACAGAAAGAGTTAAGCCTGGTAGTGGACTGTAACTACCCCACATCCACCCATGCGCCACAGGAATAATCCAAGTGTTACAGTGACACTTCCGATCTGAAATTATCAGAAATGTACAAGGGCCTTTAGGAGCACAGAGGAAGGGAGGGCTTTTTAGGGGGGCCGTGCCCTCCTTCAGGAATATGTGTAGTCTGACATTGGGGTTCAAGCCCTGCTGTTGTCCTCCTTGCTGAAATCCTTGGCCTTTCTGGACTTCAACTGCCTAAGGTGGGCAGTAAACATCCCATCACATTGTGAATGGGGGGAGGCGATGTGGGAGGATGAGAACACGGATTCCAAGGGCAGCCAGAGGAGTCACAATGACAACCCCAGCTGTTGTTGTTGTCAGGGACATTTCCCTCTGACCAACTCACATCACTGCAGTTCTGCTCCAGTCCCCACGGTGCTGCTGTGTTCTGAAGACAGTCAGACCCCAGAGAAGCATTTGGTTACCGCACACTCCTGGCCCTCAGGTACCCACATGTATGACAGCATGGTAGCCCGGACGGGGGTCAGATCTCCTGCCGAGAGAATAGGAAAGGCAGGGCAAATCTCCCAATCATCTCACAGGCTGACATAAAAGCCAGCAGATACCAATATGGGGCTTGATTTAGACAATAAAATGTAATCCACATAAATGTTAATTAGGTCATTCACATTTTTATTTATTTATTTATTTTTCTTTGAGGTCATTCACATTTTTATATGGGGAGAGAATTCAGTGTTTAAATTAAAAAGACTGAAGTTACATTTAGGAAATCGACAATGGTGGGGGCAGTGTGAAAACCACTTTTATTTATAAATGACAGGCAATGACACCCTTTTTCGTGTACGTCAGACTTCTGTGTGACTGCTGTCCTAGGAACCACAGAATGTCTTGTTGTTCCAAATACATGACAATTCCTGTAGGGGAACTCAGCTGAGAGCCACGAGGCGCCAAGAGTCCCAGAATCTGGGAGATGGGTGCCCTGCTCTGAAGAAGGGATATGTGGTGCACCAGTACACCCCCCAAGCTACTTACATTTTAAGATCTTCGAATTGCCTATGGAGATCCTTTCCTTTATATTCTGATTTTCTAACAACACCTTAGCTTTTCTTATAGATTTATGGTTGCCATAGTACTTTGCAAATTTTAATATTTTGTTATGTATTTACTGCAAATCTTTCCCCCACCCAACTTTATTTTTTTTTTTTTCTTATTGCTTTCTCAGTCTATGCTTTTACTATTTGTCTGTCTGGGACCTGTTGGTGTTTCTCAAGGAAATGGACTAAGAGACAAACTCAGAGACGAGAAGTGGGGGAGGGTTTGGGGGGACCCAAGGAGGAAGAGTGAGAGCCTTGGAGAGGGAGAGCCAGGGACTCGGGAAGGTGGCCAGGGACTAGGAAGGATCGAAAGACAAGAACTCGAGAGAGGGGGACAGAATTCCAGAGAGTTTCTTTTGTGTTTGTAACTCATTGATGCTGTTTTGGCTTGCACAAAAATATTAGGCAGTCAAATCTCCAAGCCTCTTCCACACTTCTAAATTTTTGCGTCTTACTTAAAATGGCCTTCCCCCCATGAGATTAAAGAAACTTTCCTACATTTAGTTCCAAATTGTTTTAGTTTGTTCTTCAGTATTAAATCCATTTGAATTTTATTTTCATATATGTGTGGGATAAAACCTAACTCAATTCTTTTCCAAAGAATTACCTTTGGAATATCTAATAACATCATTTTATAATTCACACTTATTCCCTTCCCATTAGCTTCTCATTTGAAATACCATTTTCATCATATACTTATTAAACTCCCACACAGAGATGACTCCATTTCTGGACTGTATTCTGTTCCAATGAATTGACTATTCTTGTGCCCAAACCACAATGTTTTAATCATTGCAGCTTTATAGTATATTTTGATATTTGATAGGGCAAATTTTTCACGATTGTTTTTTCCAAAATGTTCTTGGCTAGGCTTGTGTTCTTTCTCTTCCAGATGAACTCAAGTGTCAGTGGTCAAGTTCCATAAAAAGTTCAGAACACATCAAATAATCTGTTTCTAAATGTTCCTCTTTTTCTGATTGCTGATGCGCTTCTCCTCGACCCCACCCCCACCTCCTGGAAGCAGTACATATGGTCATTAGCAAGGCACTCCCAAAATTCTAACTGAACTATTAAAACTCCCACATTCTAAATAAAAATAGAAACATGTAAAAAGCAATACTCCTAGACTATTCCTGGGGTCAGAAGTATGGAAAGCAAAATCTAATTTATTAGATTTAACAAACTTACTTTAAAAGTAAAAAGAATGAAGCAATCATAAAGGTATTGGTCAGTGATGCAAGTACAGTCAAAAAGGATGAACATGAAAAGAAACAGAGATAGTATCCACAATATGAGGACAGACAGAGGGTGTATCATATGCTCCCTGGGACCCCAAATCTATCCCCTCAGCCATATTCATTTTGGTGCCCACCAGACTGTCTTCTAACTGGTATACCTGTGTCTCTTGACCCAAGGACTTTTTCTGACTGCTGGAGCCCATTCTTCCTATATAGGCAGTGGGATGGATATGTTGGCAAATTAACTACTCAACCCAACACTGTGGTCAGCATCAACACTCAGCCAATGATTTATGAGGGTTGGTAGATAAAGAGCCCAGATCTCTTACCTGGGAGGTAGGTTCATTAAGTTAACACTGAGATGCATATTGTACACTGTGAAGTTAAGTTCCAGTTGCCCATGATGATAACTTCTTTGGAAAGACACTTGTATTGGCTTCCCTCCCTTCTCTGTTTCACCTACTCTGCCACCATTATTTCCTGTAACCACTTCCCAAATAAACTGCTTGCATGCAGTTTGCTTTCAGAGGCACCCAAAAGAGAGTCAGCTCCTTGACCCAAAGCCTAAACCTAACCAGCCTCAGTGGCAGGTTTTCCTCCATCTTGGACGTGAGAGGAATGGCTGATCAGACCTGTTGCCATCAAACCCCACCATCATAAAGCAACCTCTCCTTCTTCTGATTCCAAGCTCACCAAGCAACCTTCTGATTACAACCTGGATTCCCTGATGGTTTTTCTGGAGAAAAAGAAGGGACACTGACTAGAAGCAAAGATCCAGTCCCCAAGGAGTTCTATTTTCTCATTGCCAATGAACAGCTGGCAAATAGCTTGCAAAACAAGCTGTTGCAAGTTTGGACATTGAAACCTCATTGTGAGTGAAATAAGGCCACTCTCAGTGTTGACAAAATTGCATTTCTAAGACCACTAGGCTGGGAACAAGGCTTTGTGCCAAGGTGACTTCCCAGGTAAAGGTGGCTTTATAAGGAGCCTAATGGAAGCCAACCAGCCTCTCCTGCCAGCACCTGACATGGCCACATACACAAACCTTCCTACAGGCTTCAGTGGCCATCTTCTACCTCTATTAAGTGAGGCAATAGATGGAATCACGCTTTTTCAAAGCTTTCTATCCACTCTTAGCAGAGAAATCTCTGTACATCATCAAGTTTTGCCCCCCAGGGTGTTCAAAATTCCAAGACCTCCTTTTCCAGTTAGACTTCTCTCTTCTACCTGAGTCATTCTAGACTGCTAGTTATGGGCATGATAATCATAACTTGGGGTTTTTTAAGATATCCCAGATTTCAAATATTATAAGCGCTAGCCATAAAATATTCAAAAATCCTTGAAATTCTAAGATTTCAAACTAACCTCTCCCATATTGCATTAACACTGGGAACTAGCCCAAAACAATTTTTGTAAGATGATGTGTCCTTGATGTTGGTTTGGATCTGAAAGTCCTATTACAAAAGATTCCTGAGCTATGACATACACACACATGCCTGAGCTGTTTCTAGTTCGATCACTCAGGCTGTTATATTTAACCAAAGGAATCCTTTATTCAGAACAACTTGATATTCCTTTTTATACATTGTCTTGTGTATTTTAAAGAATAAAATCATTTGCATTGAGTCCCCTTACAACAAAGTGAATTTTCTTAAGAAAGAAAGGAGAGATAACAAGAGAAAGACAAGCCGTCATTCGGAGAACACCAGTGGCCCAGTGGCCCCATGGAGAGGAGAGTCTAGTGGCAGCTATGGAGCTGTCCACCAAGGAGGTGCTGACAATATCCTGGTGTTGGACAAGGGCAACCCTCCTCAAGAATTGTGAAAGAACCCCCTCCACACCCTTAACACCACTCCCTCCCCCCAAAAATATAAAGCACTATGAGAACATAGGTAAACATAGGCCAATGTGCCCTGGTTGAAATAAGGAAGACAATAATCAGTTGCCAGAGTCTTCTGAGTCTTCTCCACTCAAATCCAGATATTCTGCCCAAGACACCTTTCCTCTGATTCCAAACATTCAGCCCAGTAGCTGCTATAGATGCCTCCAGGGGGTCTTGCAGTCCCTACAGATGCTAATTATGGAAAACCTAACAGGAAAACAGGACTAGTTGCTAGAAGGAGAGCTACCCATACCCTCCCTCTAAAACACCCGGAAATTCCCCTTCATTCTCCATTTTCCACTCCAAGAGTAAGGACCTGAGGCCCTAATATCTCTCCTTCCTTGGAGGACTTGGAGAAAATAATTGATTGCCATTGACAGGGCAACTGATTGCCTTGGATGTATGTGACAGGCTGGCTGGGTCCAAACAAGTCACTCTTCTTCTCTAGACTTGCTCTCATCATATGTAATATGAAGGGAATCAGAGCCCTTTTCCTGTCTCCTTGTCCTTGACCATCTTCCCTCAGTTATATGCCTCCCTACCAGGCTATTCACAGCCTTTTTTTTTTTTTTTTAAGATTTATTTTTTTGACAGATAGAGATTACAAGTAGGCAGAGAGGCAGGCAGAGAGAGAGAGAGAGAGGAGGAAGCAGGCTCCCAGCCAAGCAGAGAGCCCAATGCGGGGCTCGATCCCAGGACCCTGGGATCATGACCTGAGCCGAATGCAGAGGCTTTAACCCACTGAGCCACCCAGGCGCCCCTATTCACAGCCTTTTTGCAAAAGGTTTCTGCCACTCAAGTTCTCCAACACTAAGGACCCCTGACATAAACTCTGGGAACAAGGGTTTGAGGTGAGACCACCTTGGGTATTATATGAGCCTAAAACTCCTTGTTCTGGAGTATAATGGGGGGGCAGTGAAAAGGGCAATAAACTCCAAATGTTGGGAAAATCTTAAAGCATTGTCTCCCTCTCTTTCTTAAAGATTAGACTTTATTCTTATAAAAATGATACATGCTTTTCAAGATGCTAACTGAAAACAAAAACTAATTACATACACCATAATTCCATCTTTGTAACAAAACAATGAGTGTACACAAAATGTGTACCAACATGTATGAAAAAAGGTAGGAAAGAATGATAAGATTGTTGGTAATTTTTATTTTTCTTATTTAACTATATTCTCTAACTTTTCTACATTGGCAATATATTGTTCTTATAATATGAAGGACTTTTTATTTATAAACTATTTTTAGAGAAAAAATGATACACGCTTATTATAAAGAATACACACAGTGTTGAAGAACACAAAAAAGATATTTAAAAATCGTCAAGATACCACCACTTCAAAATAGTCATGGCCAGTACAAGTGAACATCATTGCAGCTAGTTCTGTCTTTCTACATACAGAGAGAGGCTAGATAGTCAGGTAACCAATAAGGGAGAGTAGTTGGATAGATGGATGGATGAATGGGTTGATGAATGGAAGGATAGACTGATGAATGTATATAAAGAAATAGTTGATTAAAAAGGGATCATACTTTATATACTATAAAAGAAGAGGCATCTCACTGGTGGGGCACCTGGGTGGCTCAGGTGGTTAAGCATCTGCCTTTGGCTCAGGTCGTGATCTCAGTCTCCTGGAATCGAGCCCTGTGTCAGGCTCCCTGCTCAGCGACGAGTCTGCCTCTCCTCTACCTCTGCTGCTCCCCTTCCTTGTTCTCTCTCTCTCTCAAATGAATAAATAAATCTTCAAAAAAAAAAAAAAAGGAGAGAGAGAAACCTGACTGACTCAGCCAGTAGAGCATGTGACTTTTGATCACAGAGTCATGAGTTCGAACCCCATGTTGGATGTAGTAATCACTTAAAAAATAAAAATTAAAAAGGTACAAAATTTAATTTTCCTTGAATGTAACAAAAGACAATGACACTAAAGAAAAGCTAAAAGAATTGCTTGACTTCCTTTATTCTCCACAAGAGATATTATTTTTCAAAGATACCTCTAAGGTTAAGGAAATATATTATAAAGAATATTAAGAGCCTGGAATCATTATTTTCCTTTAAACGTGCTTCAATTTTAGACAGTATCTATCAATTGACAGGCTGCTAGGAAAGATAGGGAAATTAACACCCTCACACTTCCTTGCATTTCCCCTCTCCCACTTCCCGAATATTATGAGTAATACTGTTTTTTTCTATCTTTGTCTCTTAATGTGAGTCATTGTCAGTGCATATAATCAGGATTAAATGGTGCATGTAATGGAGAAATGTGTTGACATGGATGTCGATTATAGACTCCAAAGAATAACAAAAAAAGAAAAAATTTTCAAATGTTTTGGCTACATAAATATAATAATTTCAACCATTTATGTGAACCTCTGACCTTGTGTGTCTCATTACTGTACATCACAAGAGTAATTTTATATGATTATCTTCAAATGTCAGGCTTTCAAATAATAATAAAATTAAATGAATAAACAAACTGGATTATCTCTAAGGCTTTTTTGCAGCACTGTGACTTTTGCCCGTCTGAGCTCAGAGAAAACGCGTCCTGTCTCACAGCAGAGCCAGACTTGACAATAACAACAATTTCTAGCATTACTCAGCACTTAGTAACTGCCTGGCAGGGGGTAAATACTTTACATATATTGGCTCATTTAATTCCCCCAACAGAGGAGAGGCCATGCTTTGTCCTTTATTTTAAAAGTGAGGAAACAGGGGTCCCTGGGTGGCTCAGTTGGTTAAGCATCTCTGCCTTCGGCTCAGGTCATGATCCCAGGGTCCTAGGATCAGGCCACACATCAGAACCTGCTTCTCCCTCTCCTCCTGGCTTGCTATCTCTGTCTCTCTCAAATAAGTAAATAAAGTCTTTTTTTTTTAAGTAAGTAAATAAATAAAAGCGAGGAAACTGGGGCGCCTGGGTGGCTCAGTGGATTAAGCCGCTGCCTTCGGCTCAGGTCATGATCTCGGGGTCCTGGGATCAAGCCCCGCGTCGGGCTCTCTGCTCCGCGGGGAGCCTGCTTCCTCCTCTCTCTCTGCCTGCCTCTCTGCCTACTTGTGATCTCTCTCTCTCTGTCAAATAAAAAAAAAAAAATCTTAAAAAAAAAAAAGCGAGGAAACTGAGGCCGAGTGGTTAAATAATGCTCAAGGTTCCACAACTTGATGATCAGGGAGCCTAGATTCCAATGATCTTCCTAATAAATAGCAGAGCTAGAATTTTAGCATTATAATTTTCCCAGTCGGTAACCCACTGGCTATGTGGCCATGGGTTCATTATTCATCCTCTCTGGGGCATAATGTTGTCTACAGACTAGGGACTAATAAGGATTTCCCTGCCTGTTACCCAGGGATTCACTGGGGACCAAGTGACCAGTGCCTGGCAAAGAGCCTTATTAAGCAGCAACAGCACCTTCTCCTCCTGGACTCAGTACGATACGCAGCCGGCGGCCTTGGGCAGAACTCAGGCAGGAATCAACCTCTGCTGATGAGAAAAACATGACCACAAGGTCGCAAAAACAAAACAGGCCTCCTGCCAGAGGACAGTTAGATGGGTTAGGCGGGGAGTTCCACCGGCCGTGAACGCTTTGCTAAGTTCACATTCAGGGTGAACTCGAGCAAGACACTATGTGTTCATTGGGTTCATTGTCAAACTACTATTTGACAGAAAGTCATTGCATGGAGAGAATGTCAAGAGAACCACTGGCTATCGTCTCCACTCCCTCGGGCCAGCTCTTTTCTCTCTGGCCCCAGAACAGACCCTCTTGGCCCGGCCAAGCTATTAACCTGCCTCTTCGGATGTGATGCCTAAAAGGAGATCAGAGAAAGGCCCCTTCAGAACGTCAGGCGGTATGAAGAAGGAAGAGCCACTAGGCCAGCCTTCTGAGCTCTGCAACTCCTAGGAGGCAGGAGAGCTGACTTCTGGGTGAAACTCAAAAATATGACCTTGAGGGTCGCCTGGGTGGCTCAGTCGGTTGGGCAGCTGCCTTCGGCTCAGGTCATGATCCCAGCATCCTGGCATCGAGTCCCACATCCGGCTCCTTGCTCAGTGGGGAGCCTGCTTCTCCCTCTGCCTCTGCCTGCCACTCTGTCTGCCTGTGCTCACTCTGAGAAATAAATAAATAAAATCTTTAAAAAAATATATATGACCTTGAGCAAGTCCCCTTTCCCCTCAGGGCTCCCCCCGCTTCTTTAATCCAGGGCTTCCTAGATGTTCTCCCAAGGCTCTTCTAACCCTGCCCTCGTGCTGGATCTTCTGGGAGAGGTGCAGCACGGATATGACTGACTGTGATTGATCTGGGAGATGGCCAGACAGAGAGCAATCCGGCAAGAATCTAGAGACCACAGACTAAGATAAAGTGCAGTTTAAGAACATTGGCTGACCGTGTAAATTTATAAAGCCCCAGCACTTGGTTTGTAGGGCAAAGAGAAAAAGACAGCACAGCCAGGAGGACCATATGGGGACAGGGGTTTTTCACCAGTGGTCATTGGGATCCTCTATTTTATATTATATGGAAGGTACAGAAGAGACTGTGGGAAAGAGAAGCTCCAGGAGCTCCTGAGATGAATAAGACATGGTGTGTGCGCTCATAGGAATTGTAATCTAGGGTAAGAGATAGCTGCGGACTGAGGCGAGGAAGGAAGGGGGTGTGAAGCCATTCTCAAATCCTGAGCTAGATGTGGCATGGTCAAAGTGGAGATCCTCCCTGGTCTGGGGGTAGGAAAGCTAGCTAGGTAAGAGGGATACTCTAGAATACCATCCCAGAGCTTTGGCAAAAAGGAGAGGGCCCAGAAGCTCTAGGAATCAGACATCACTCCAGTTTCACGCCTCAGTCAAGCCCTGTCTCTCTGAAGGATGGCCGTTTCTCGGGGAGCCGAAAAGGAGCCACAGCTCCTCTCCTGACTGCCCAACGCCAGCATCAAGGCCTCACAGCCTTTCAGCAGAAGCCAAGATTCACAGATCTATTCCCAGACTCATCACTTACCTCATTACCCGCAGGGCTTCTCTCTGAGAGCCGGGTCAGCGTCCCACAGGCTAGGGACCTGAAGGAGTAGGAAAGAGGCTAGATTTTTCCCACTAGATTATCAGGAACAAGGCTGTTCCTGTCTTACTGGCTTTCTGTGCTCTTCTGTGGATTTACTGTGTAGGCCAGACAGATAGGAACAGGGACAGCTCATCTGGGACTTGCCCCCCTGCCCTGGAATGTTGACTTCGTGCTGTGGATCCACCTGTGCAGGCCTCCCCCCAGAGCAAATCTGAAAGGCCTCTGTGACCCAGGACTTTGTAAAGGTGACAAAAGGATCATTTGAAAGAACTGCACCCGTGCTCGCTTCGGCAGCACATATACTAAAATTGGAATGAAAGAACTGCACCCATCCTATGTTATCAACCATATATTTCTGTTTATTAATTATATACGTATACATGTGTGTATATGTATATATAAATACATGTACATGTATATGTTTTACACATATACATTATAGATCTTACATTATAATGTAATACGCATTACATTATTGTGTGTGTGTGTGTGTATTAATGTACAGCAGTCCCAGCCACATCGGGGGTTTAAGATTAACTACTCATCCCTCCTCACCAGTATAGGATCCAGGTAGACTTTCTGGGCTCATCTTAACTTGTTGTCTTGCCAGGACCTGACAGTGTATCACCTACTCACTCGCCTCTCCACCTCTTGATCCACGTCCCACACAGACTCACACTAAACCTCCAGAGGCCAGTCACTTCCTTCTAGCACATTCCATTTACTAACTGATAACAATTCCCCATATCCACCCTGCTTTTTTTTTTTTAATTTTTAATTGTGGTTAAAAAAAAAAACCCACATAACACAAAATTTACCATCTTCACCATTTTTCAGGGTCCTTTCAGGAGTGGTGAGCATATCCAGATTGTTGCTCCCCACCCCTCCTTTGGTCATTACCGGGAGCTCAGTCTTGAAGGGACAGAGGCCTCATTCATTGTAACGAGATTGCTTCCAGGGATTTGACTCCTATCAGCAGAGAATGCTGTGGGTGTAGAGAGGAAGTGCAGGAGGTTCCCGTCTCACCTCAAATGCATTCAGTCAATAGCTCTTGTAAGTTATCTGTACATTTTGCGGACTCGGTGGATAAAAGCAGATCGGTTCCTGCCACCAGGAGCCTTAGGCCAGGCTGTGGCATGGGCTCTCTTCCAGGGGACCGGTCTCACGTGGGGAACAGATCTACATGTCCTGATAACACAACCAGAATTGGGTCCTCCAGTCAGATGGGGCACCAGAGGACTCCGTCTTTAAGAATGGAAGGCGCCTGCCCTTGTGGTGCTTGCTTTGATTTTTGGAAAAAGTGCTTGGAGGAAACAAGTTACGTAATGTGAGTTTCTTCATCTGTAGAACGGCAATAGCATCCACCTTATAGATTACTGCAGAGTGCGGAAATGATCATACACGTGAACCATTTACTTTGAAGTCAGATATAACAAGTGCTTCATGAGAGGAAGCACAGTAACAGTTGTTCCTGTTGTTGAGCCCCAGATTTTCCCAAGCCCTGCAAGGCTACAAACCTGAGTGAAGAAGCTTTAACAGTCATAGTTCTGATTTCACCAGCTTATTGCGCCCCCTTGATAACTTGGGCCCTCAATCCTAAGGACTGTGTCCCCCACGGGGTATCTCTGCTCACCCATCTCCGGCTCCCATTACTCTGCAGAAGCACCACCACAGGTGTGCTTCTCACGGTGTCACACCAGCTCTCCCTCTCTCTCTCTCCCACTCTCTCCGTGGTGAACAAGGGTGTCCCAAAGCAATGGGGCTGGTACACCAATGTTTTACACTCTTCATCAAATGGCTTCCGTGTTTGCTTAAAACTCCCTGTTCATCACAAGACAGGCTTGAGCGAGTCTCTTGGAATTGGGTTAAGAGATATTTTTAGGTGATAGACACCAAGTAGTGTTCATATGTTCTGCCCTCTGCTCTCCTGGGTTGAGTGCTGTCCTGAGAGGTTCCTCAGCAACGAAGCACAGAGACGTGGGACAGATGTGTCCCAGAGCAAGGGACACAACCAGGCCAAGGAGAGATCTAGCATCATGCCCATACTGTGCTTTGATATCCAAAACCACAACCTCCCTAGCACCTGGCCCGGATTAGTTATTTATTGCTGCATAATGAGTTATTCCAAACTTACTAGCTTAAAACAACAAATATTTTTATGGAATCAGGATTCCGGGAGAGGCTTAGCAAGGTGGTTCTAGATCAAGGTCTTTCCTAAGGTTACAGGCAAGGTGTCAGCGAGGGCTGCAGTCTTTGAGGCTTGATTGGATCTGGAGCCTCAAGCTTACTCACAGGGCAGGAGGCTTTAGTTCCTTGCCACGTGGACCTCTCCATAGCATCTGAAGACAGGTCTTCCCCAGAGTGAATTATCAAAAGAGAGACAGAGAGAGTAACCAAGACAGAAACTGCAATTGTTTATAAGCTAATGTTGGAAGTGACATACCACCACTTCTGCCCCATTCTATCTATCATGCAGACTTACCCCGGTACCAGGTGGAAGAAAGTGACACAAGGGTGTGAATGCCAGGAAGTGGGCAACAACAGAGTCATCTTGGAAGCTGGCTACCGCACGCCCTCTGCCCACTTCTGCTCCAGCTCTACAATCTTGCCTGAGAACCCTCCTCTCTTCATGGTCAAAGAGGGGACTTTAGGGACCCTGAGGATGGAACTAAGCAGTGAGAAGGTAACACTGGGATCCAGGGATACGTTTGCAAAGAAAAGGAACCAGAGAAAGAGGGAGCAAGCCAGAGGTGGACAGAAGTAAATCAAGAGACGAAGAGTCTTGAAAAAAAAGAAAGAAAGCAAATCTCGTGATATTGTGGAACAGTAAGACCTAGGAATACACAGGACCATGGGTTAATCATTCACTGAGGTAAGACTGATAGAAAGAAGTGGTTTAAAACAACAAAGGTGTGGAGCACCTGGGTGGCTCAGTTGTTAAGCGTCGGCCTTCAGCTTAGGTCAGGATCCCAGGGTGGGATCAAGCCCCACATCGGGCTCCCTGCTCGGTGAGCCTGCTTCTCCCTCTCCCTTTCCCCCTACTTCTGTTCCCTCTCTCCCTGTGTCTCTCTCTGTCAAATAAATAAATAAAATCTTAAATAAAATAAAACAACAAAGGTATATTTCCCACGATGCTATCTGTCCATGGCTAGAGGCTCTTCTCCACATCTCCTCACTTGGGAACTTAAGCCAGTAGATCCGTCATCTTCTTGAACATCGCCTAAACCATCGCCAGAAAGAGAGCTCTGAAAGGTCTTGTATTGGCAATGAGATGCTCTGGACCAGAAGTGATGTATATGCCTTTCATTCATACCCATTGGCCATAAATGGTCACTTGGGCTCCAGCCAGCCACAAGGGTACCCGGAAGAGCAATCTTACCACATGCTTGGAATAGAGAACTGGAAATATTTGGCAAATGGCATTCTCAATGATTCTTCAAAGTCTAAGAGAGGAACAGACTTTCCAGAGAGTAAGTCAGAGAAGGGCTGTGGGCTGGGCCCTGGGACCTAGCCTAGAGTATGGCAAAATGAGGCTTTTCTAGGGCTGTGTTCTGAAAGACTCTCTGCCGTTACTCCATCCCCCCTGGGCTCCACTCATCCTTTGCTGCCTCACACAGCAGTCCAAAGGAACAAGCATCTCTTGAGTCCTCTGTGTCAGGCCTGGGTCATTCCCTGGCTTTCCCCATACACTGCAGCCCTCCCTCACCTAGCCCTTTGATCCCAGGGGAAGATGCCTAGAAACCAGGTCACCCACCCACCAAATTTCATGCTCCAAACCATGGTCACACCACTGGGATCCCGGGGGACCGCTCTCAACACACTTCCTAGAGATGAGTATGCCTCTAGCCCAAGCCTAACCACTTAACCATGATTCCTGGCAGATAGATCTAGAACAAGTTCCCAACCTGTGAGGTCGCTGGAGAAGTGAGGTCCTTTCCTGCTTAGGCCCCACTTCTCTGCCTTTTGATTAGAAGCTCAAGTTCTCACCCCCACTAGCCAGCCCAGGCCACCCAACCCAGGCAAAAGTCCCACGTTTCCAGCAGAACTTTCACAAAGGGACATGGAGGTGGCTGGGGAATAAGACATTGTAACACTCGGGCTTGTTTCCCTGACAGACTCCACATGACCTCCTCACGTGTTGTTTGTCTTTACATTCTCACTTCCAAAAACATCTTAGTTTTAAGCTGTTTGGCTGTTGGCCAGGCTTACAGACTCCATTCCCTCACTCACAGATTAAGAAACATCCATGGTAGGTTGCCTGGGTAGCTCAGTTGGTTAAGCAACTGTCCTCAGCTCAGGTAATGATCCTAGAGTCCAAGGATCTAGTCCCGCATGGAGCTCCCTACTCCCCAGTAGGGAGTCTGCTTCTCCCTCTGACCCTCTCCCCTCTCATACTATCTCTCTCTTTCTCTCATTCTCTCTCTCAAATAAATAAATAAAATCCTTGGGAAAAAAAAAAGAAAAGAAAAAAGAAACATCCATGGCACTCAACCCCAACCTCTTATCCCCTCCCCTAAGCCATCCCTGATAAGCATAGGACACAAGTGAAATCAGTGTCCTTGCCAGACAAACAAGATTTCTAGCTTCCCCTTTCACCAGACTACCTCCTAGCCCTTCTAGTCTAGAACTGACAGTGCCTCTAGGGCCCAAGGCATTCAGAGATCAACTGTCCAGGAAGGGGCTCAGCCATAGAAACTCAGGACATTTGTCACATGAACTTTGTCATTAGATTTTATGCCGAGGCGCCAATCTTGTCTCCTGGTTCTTGACTGAAAACAGTTACAATGGTAATGATCCAGGAGGAGGCAGAGGAAACCTCTGGATGGGGCAACCCGGAACTCGTCTTGGGTTAGCTGGTATTTAGTTGGGTCTTGATAGCTAGAAAGATTCTCGGCACATGGTGATGAGAAGGGAAGAGGTTAGTTTAAGGGAACAGCATGAACAAAAGCAAGGAGGTGAAACTTTGGCTGATGGATAGACTAAGTGCAATGGAGCAGTGGAGGTAAGGCTGGAAAGCCAGCCTGAAAACCCATCATAGAGAGTCTTTCATGTCAGCTAAGCAGTTACCTTGATTCATAGGAGAGATACCGTAATAATCAGAAAAGGAGCGCCTGCCTGGCTCAGTCAGACCAGCATGTGACTCTTGATTTCGGGGTCATGAGTTCAAGCCCCACACTGGGCACAGAGGTTATAAATAATTTTTTTTTTAATTTTAAAGAATAAAGAAGTAGCTTAAGTAACATACATAGAATTTTTACTAGGTTAGGCATTAGGCCAAAAGCTTTATATGCATTATTATCTCACAACAACCTAACAAATATATGTTATATTGCTATTTTAAAGATGAGGAACAATGGCTCAGGGAAGTCACATTATTTGTCCAAGATCACACAGCTAGTACATGACATACCCAGGAGTCAAACGCAAATCTGCCTGACTCTAGATGCCATACTCGGAACCACTAGATGAGATTAAATAGTGACAAACAACATACTTACAAAAGTGCCTCCCCATGGCCTTAGCCTTAGATGGCATCAGGGGCGACTGGCAAGAAAAGTATCAACCTGAGCCAGACAATTAATTCACTGCGTAGTTGGGCCTCACCACCTGGTGTCATTCACAGCTGACAGCTGAACAGAAGGCTGGACACACAAATTGTCTCAGATGGCAGGAAAGGACAGGGAAGCAGCAGGGCGGGGGAGGAGGGGCCGGGAGCAGCAGGCAAGAGTGCAGAGGTGTTAAGTCATAGACACTTCTTGGGCCACATCTGTCTCTGGGGACACTATATTCATATCGGACAAAGGTCCAGACTAAATATGACCCCTTCCTTACTCTGGGATTCATGTCCTGCCACACCACACCAGATCTCCTCAGAGGTGCCCTTTGATATAAAGGTGATTTGTTGGGGTGCCTGGGTGGCTCAGTGGGTTAAAGCCTCTCCCTTCAGCTCAGATCATGATCCCAGGGTCCTGGGATCAAGTCCCACATCGGGCTCTCTGCTCAGCAGGGAGCCTCCTTCCTCCTCTCTCTGCCTGCCTCTCTGCCTACTTGTGATCTGTATCTGTCAAATAAATAAATAAAATCTTTTTTAAAAATGTGATTTGTTTTTCCCCCATAAAGGCAGAGCCATTTGGGTCTATTCTAGCATTTTCTCCAGAGGCAGCCAGAACAACTCATTGCCTCACTACAACACTCCCTTCAAACCAGTCGCTCTGGAGAATTCCCAAGGACTTCAACATATCTGTGAACACCAAACCTATGAAAGTGAGTCCCATTCTCCACACCGCTGGCTGCAGGAAGCCATGTCAGGGATAGACATGGAGGCCAGAGGGCAGGTGAGGGCAGCAGAGAGCTGGCAGCAGAACCTCACGAGAGAGCTAGGAGTGCAGCTGGGAGAGAGCTCCAGGAGGAAGTGGGAGGAGTCCATGGAGAACCACCATCTGCCAAGGAAATCCCCTCCTCTGAGTTCACACAGAGGGCAGCTCAGGTTGCAGCTCAGTTGTGAGGGGAGCTCACTGGGAAGTCAGCCTGAAGGAGAAAGGAAAGCAGGAAGATGCCAGAGACAACAGCACTGAGAGTCAAGAAGAGGGCCCAGAACATGCTGGAGGTCGCCAGGGTCCTGGAGTAGCTCTGAACACAGGCCAGCCCTGCTCTCACCAGCCAGGAGAACAGAGAGGAATTCAGGCAAAAAAAGCAAAGAAAGGCTGCCTGGCTCATTTTATGAGGTCATCATAACCCTGATAACAAAACTTGTCAAGAACAGCATATACGCAAAAAGAAACAACAGTGCCTCGATTTTAAATATGGACAGAAAATTTTTGAGAAAACCTGAACAAACTGGATTAAAGGACATTAAAAAACCAACCATGGTAGCCAAATAGGGTTTATGTTAGCAATGTAGAAATTGTTTGGCATTAGGAAATGTATTAAAATTAAACAGTTCATCAGTAAGAAAAACAAATCACCCAAATCTTGATTCTGAAAAACATTTGCTAGAATTCCACATCCATTTCTGGGTTTTTTTTTAACCATTAAACTTGTAGGAGGAGTGGGATAATCTCTTAACATAATGCATCCCTAAGTAAAGCTTTTTAAAAAGCACTCAGAAATAAAAGTGTGTGGGTAAACAGATACTCTCATACAATGCTGATGGTATTATACATTGCTACAGTCTCTATGGACAGCAATGTGGTAATACTTAAAAATTTTAAGTGCGCATGCCTTTTAATCCCGAAATTCCTTTTCTTAGAATTTATCCTGCAGCTATCCTTGTATATATGTAAAAAAAAAAAAAAAAAAAAGTGTGGCAATGTTACTCTTATTTATTGTTATCACATAAGAAAATGGAAACATCAAAAAAAAAAAAAGAAAGAAAGAAAATGGGGGCGCCTGGGTGGCTCAGTGGGTTAAAGCCTCTGCCTTCGGCTCAGGTCATGATCCCGGGGTCCTGGGATCGAGCCCCCAAGGAGGTTCTCTGCTCAGCAGAGAGCCTGCCTCCCCCCTCTCTCTGCCTGCCTCTCCGCCTGCTTGTGATCTCTGTCTGTCAAATAAATAAATAAAATCTTTAAAAAAAAGAAAGAAAGAAAATGGAAATAAATCTATCAATAGGAAACTGCTCTGTAAATTGTGGTCGCCACTTAATGGTATAATATGCAGCTGTAAAAAATGATAGGGAAGCTTTCATGTCCTGAAATGGAATGAATGCCAAGATACAATGTGGCTTTTGTTTGTTTTTTTGTTTGTTTGTTTTTAAAGATTTTATTTATTTATTTATTTGAGAGAGAGCATGAGCAGAGGAGGAGGGTTAGAAGGAAGAGCAGCAGACTCCCCACGAGCAAGAAACCCAATGCAAGTCTCAATCCTGTGACTCCCAAATCATGACCTAAGCCAAAGACAAACCTTTAACTGACTGAGCCACCCAGGTGCCCCACCCAGATGTAATAAGTGAAAATGCAAAGTACATTAGTCTGTGCATAGTTTACAACCAATTGTGTGTATATATTATTTTTTTAAACACAAAAATTTTTATTTACATATTTACTAAACTATGTATAAAAATATCTTCGAATAAGTACACAACAACAACAAAAGCCTAGCAATGACACGCGTGGATGGCAGAGTCAATTGAATGATGGAGAGATCTGCTGTTTTCTGCTGAGATCAAGATCTCAGGGTCATGAGATCTAGTCAAGGGTAGGGCTCCCAGCTCAGCACAGAGTCTGCTTGGGTTTCTCTCTCCCACTCTCTCTGCCCCTCCCCCTGCTCTTTCTCTCTCTCTCAAATAAATAAATAAACCTTAAAAACAAAACAGCAGCAACAACAAAATAGGGGCACCTGGGTGGCTCAGTCTGTTAAGCACCAGCCTTAGGTCATGATCAGGTCATGATCCGGGAGTTTGGGGATCAGGCAACATTGGGCTCCCCATCCGTGGGGGAGCTTGCTTCTCCCTTTCCTCCTGCCCGCTGCTCACTCTCTCTCTCTGTCAAGTGGATAAATAAAATCTTTTTTAAAAAATTAAATAGCGGGGCGCCTGGGTGGCTCAGTGGGTTAAGCCGCTGCCTTCGGCTCAGGTCATGATCTCAGGGTCCTGGGATCGAGCCCCGCGTCAGGCTCTCCACTCAGCGGGAAGCCTGATTCTTCCTCTCTCTCTCTGCCTGCCTCTCTGCCTACTTGTGATTTCTGTCTGTGTGCCAAATAAATAAATAAAATCTTTAAAAAGAAATTAAATAGCAACATTTATTTTATTTGTATACCCTTTTCATGATTTGCATTTTAAACCAAGTAAATATATTACCTCTTCATAAATACATTTAATATAAAGAAAGAAGAGCTGGGGGAAATGTTTCCAAGAAGACTGTTTAAGATTCTTTGTTTTGCCAGATAGAAAATATATTTAAACTACTATTATAAAGCATTACAAAACTTTGTAATGATGAAAAGTACTGACAAACATGCAAATTACTAATTTTGGATGTGATAAAGGACACATCAGAAATTAATGGGGAGCTTTCCCGCCCCACACCCACCACCGCCCCACCCCCTCCAGTGTGGCTCTGGCTGCATCTCACTGGCTCAAAGCTCCCAGACCCCTACTAAGCTAGTTCTGCTCTCCTCTCTCCAGCCGCTGTCGCTGTCGTGACCCTCTACCCGGACCTCATCAGCCAGGACGAGATGTTCTCAGACATCTACAAGATCTAGGAAATTGCCTCCTGCCGTGCCTGGGGTTGGAGGGGAAAGTTGGTCAGTGGGACAGATAACACTGATGACTCGTTCACTGGTGGAAGTGCCTCTGCTGAACGCCGCGAGGTTGAAAGTCCCCAACACACTGCCACCACTGGTGTCAACATCATCACCGTACATCACTTGCAGGAAACCAGCTCCACAAAAGAAGCCTACAAGAACTACATTAAAGATGTAATCAATCAAAGGCAAACTTGAAGAACAGAGGCTTCTATGACAGGCCCTGCAGAACACATCAAGCACAACCTTGCTGATTTTGAAAACTACCAGATTTTTATTGGAGAGAACATGAATCCAGATGGTGTGATTGCTCTGCTGGACTGTCATCTGTAATTTTCCTTCTCTCTTTTTTTAAAGATATACTTATTTATTTATTTTGAGGGAGCGAGAGCAGGACGATGGGGCAGAAGGAGGAGGGAGAGAATCCAAAGCTGACTCCCCACTGAGCTTAGAGCCTGAAGTGGGGCTTGATCCCACAATCCCACGACCATGACCTGAGCCAAAATCAGGAGTCCCCCCTTAGTTTAAGGACTCGGCCATCCACACACCCCATCTATGATTTCCTTCAAGGATGGTTTAGAAATGGAAAAATGAATTTGGCTATTACTTTGGATGTATCACCTGTTGTCAGAACTGGCTGGCTCTTCTTCATTCACACAACACCAGGACTTAGACAAATGGGACTGATGTCATCTTCAGCTCTTCATTTATTTATTTTTTTTTAATATTTTATTTATTCGACAGAGAGAAATCCAACTAGGCAGAGAGGCAGGCAGAGAGAGGAGGAAGCAGGCTCCCTGCGGAGCAGAGAGCCCGATGTGGGGCTCGATCCCAGGACCCTGGGATCATGACCCGAGCCGAAGGCAGAGGCTTTAACCCACTGAGCCACCCAGGCGCCCCTCTTCATTTATTTTGACCATGATTTATTTCGATCAGAGGCATTACTTTTAACATTTTTTTAAATTTATTTGACAGAGAGAGGGAACACAAGTAGGGGGAGTGGGAGAGGGAGAAGCAGGCTTCCCGCTGAACAGGGAACCCAACACAGAGCTTGATCTCATGACCCTGGGATCATGACCTGAGCCAAAGGCAGACGTCTAACAGACTGAGCCACCCAGGCTCCCCTGGAACAGAGGCATTATTGTTAAGAAAAAACCATGTTGGGCACCTGGGTGGCTCAGTCACTGGACGTCTGCCTTCGGCTCAGGTCATGATCCTGGGGTCCTGGGACTGAGACCAACATCGGGCTTCCTGCTCAGTGGGAAGCCTGCTTCTCCCTCTCCCACTCCCCCTTCCTCCTTGTGTTCCCTCTCTCTCTCTCTGTGTCTCTCTCTGTCAAATAAATAAAATCTTCCAAAAAAAAAAAAAAGTCATTTGGGTTGTCTAAAATTAAATTGCATTTAAACTCATTTGAAAGAATGTCTCTTAGTTTCATACATTTTTAAATCCACCCTGCGTTGTGTCCTGGAGAAGCTAGAGCCTGGCTGGAGACTATTACTAGAAAGCTTAAGGCCTGCAGACAACTGTTGCAGGGAAATTACTTCTGGGACTGGAATATAAAAAACAAGAACCAAATGTCTTAATTCTGAGTTCAAGCAAAAGGAAGGGCCATGCATGCAAATGTGACAACATTTGAAGTAGATTCCTCACACAGTCCATCACCTAGAAACGGGAAGTGGTTAATTCTGGAAGAGATTACCAAATGAATAAAAAGAGACTAATACAGTTGGAACAAAAAAGAAAGAAAGAGAGGAAGAGAGGGAGGAAGAGAGGAAGGGAGAGAGAAGGGAAGGGTGGAGGGAGGGAGGGAGGGAAGGAAAGGAATTGATGGAAAACGTCAAATTTTTCAACAAATGGGAAAAATAACTGGCAAAAAGTCATATTCTCACCTGCCGCCATACGCCCAAATAAATTCCAGATTATTTACATTTTTAATATGAAAAATAAAACTATACAAAAACTCGGTGAATTATGTGAATGGTTAACTAATCTTCAGCTACTGATGGATTTTCTCTTTCAAATGTTAAGTCAACCTCCCATTTCCTGGGATAAACCTCACTTGGTCATGACATACTATCATTTTCATATACTGTTGGTTGCAGCTTGCTGGGACACTAAGAATATTTTTTATCTCTGTTCAAGAGAGACATTATTCTTAAGTGTTTTTTATATTATCTCTGTCTGCTTTTAGAATCAAAATAACATTGACTTCCTAACATGAGTTGGGTAGGTTTTTTTGTTTGTTTGGTTTGGTTTGGTTTGGTTTTTTAAAGATCATTTATTTGTTTGTTTGTTTGTTTGTCAGAGAGAGAGAGACAGAGCACAAGCAAGGAGAGCAGGAGAGGGAGAAGCAGGCTCCCGGCTGAGCAGCGAGCCCCATGCAGGGCTCAATCCCAGGACCCTGGGATCCTGACCTGAGCTGAAGGCAGATGCTCAACACACTGAGCCACCCAGGTTACAAACTGGGTAGTTTTCCTCCTCCATTTTTTTAAAATGAGCTTATATACAATTAGTATTACTTCATTTTAAATATCTGATAGAATTCACTCGTTAGCATAAAGTTGTTTATAAGACTCTCTTGTTATTTTTTTTAAAGATTTTATTTCCTGGGTGCCTGGCTGGCTCAGTTGGTTAAGCGACTGCCTTCAGCTCAGGTCATGATCATGTAGTCCCAGAATCAAGTCCTGCATCAGGCTCCCTGCTCAGTGGTAGCCTGCTTCTCCCTCTGACCCTTCCCCCTCTCATGCTCTCTCTCAAATAAATAAATCAAATCTTTTTAAAAATCTTTTTTAAAAAGATATTTTTTTAAATCTTTTTAATCTTTTAAAAAATCTTTTTTTAAAAAGATTTGAGGGGCGCCTGTGTGGCTCAGTGGGTTAAAGCCTCTTTCTTCGGCTCAGGTCATGATCTCAGGGTCCTGGGATCAAGCCCCGCATCGGGCTCTCTGCTAACCAGGAAGCCTGCTTCTTCCTCTCTCTCTCTGCCTGCCTCTCTGACTACTTGTGATCTCTGTCGGTCAAATAAATAAATAAAATATTTTTAAAAAATAAAATAAAATAAAAAATAAAAAGATTTGGTTTACTTATTTGACAGAAAGAGAGCACAAGCAAGGTGAGCAGGAGGGAGAGAGTGAAACAGACTCCCTACTGAGCAGGAAGCCTGATGCTGACTTGACCCAAGACCCTGAGATCAGGACCTGAATGGAAGGCAGACGCTTAACCAACTGAGCCACCCAGGTGCCCCTATTTTTTTTTTTAATCTATTGGATCTGGGGCACCTGGGTGGCACCTGG
Organism: Meles meles; assembly: GCF_922984935.1. NCBI lineage: Eukaryota > Metazoa > Chordata > Mammalia > Carnivora > Mustelidae > Meles > Meles meles. The sequence goes on from NC_060073.1 coordinate 51,397,468, forward strand.
GGCACCTGAGTGTTTGACACTTGATCTCAGCTTAGGTCCTGATCTCGGGGCTATGAGTTTAAATCCCCTTTGAGCAAAAATAAAATAAAACAAAAGGCCTGTTTCACTTATTAAAAAATGAATAAATAAAATTTTAAGATCAATCAATCAATCAAAAAATCTGTAGGGTCCATAATAATACCTCCTCTTTCATTCCTAATGCTGGAAATTTGTAACTCTCTCATTAGTCTTGTTAGAGGTTTATCAATTTTACTGATCTTTTAAAAAAACAACCCTTTAGGAGCGCCTGGGTGGCTCAGTGGGTTAAAGCCTCTGCCTTCGGCTCAGGTCATGATCTCAGGGTCCTGGGATCGAGTCCCGCATCGGGCTCTCTGCTGGGCAGGGAGCCTGCTTCCCTCTCACTCTCTCTGCCTGCCTCTCTGCCTACTTGTGATCTCTCTCTGTCAAATAAATAAATAAAATCTTTAAAAAAAAAAAAAAACCTTTAATTTTCTTTACTATTATTTTTCTGTGTTCTATTTCATTGGTTTCCACTAATTACCTAAATTATTTCCTTCTATTTATTTTGTGATCAATTTGCTTTTCATTTTCTAGGTTTTTTTTTATGATGGAAGTTTAGATCATTGATTTTTGGACCATTATTCTCTAATATCAACATTTAAAGCTAAAAGGTATTTAAAAGCACTACTTTAGGGGCGCCTGGGTGGCTCAGTGGGTTGGGCCGCTGCCTTCGGCTCGGGTCATGGTCTCGGGATCCTGGGATCGGGTCCCGCATTGGGCTCTCTGCTTGGCGGGGAGCCTGCTTCCCTCTCTCTCTCTCTGCCTGCCTCTCTGTCTACTTGTGATCTCTCTCTGTCGAATAGGTAGATAAAATCTTTCCAAAAAAAAAAATAAATAAATAAAAGCACTACTTTAGCTACATACCACCAATTTTAACTTTTTTTTTCTAAGATTTTATTTATTTATTTGACAGAGAGAGATCACAAGTAGGCAGAGAGGCAGGCAGAGAGAGTGAGAGGGAACCAGGTTCCCTGCCGAGCAGAGAGCCCGATGCAGGACTCAATCCCAGGACCCTGAGATCATGACCTGAGCCGAAGGCAGCGGCTTAAACCACTGAGCCACCCAGGCGCCCCCATACCACCAATTTTAATTTGTGTTTTCATTATCATTCAATTCAAAATATCTTATAATTTACCTTCTTTGATCTGTGGATTATTTAGAAGAGTGTCATTTAACTTCCAGATATTTGTGGATTTTCCAGTTATCTCTTTGTTACTGACTTCTAATTCAATTCATTTATAGAGAATGTATTCTGTGATTTCAGTTCTTCTAAATTTATTGAGACTTATTTTATGACCTAAAATGTGTTCTATCTTGATTAATATTCTACCTGCACTTGCAAAGAACATGTGTTTGTTGCTGTGGGGTGTTAATGTTTTATAAATTTCAGATAAGTCCAATAGATGGATGGTATTCAAATTTTTCTTTATTCTTACTGACCTGTCACATGAAAACCTGAGAATGGTGTTTCTCCTTTCATTTATGTCAGTTTCTACTTCATATATTTTGAAGCTCTCTTATTGGGTATATATATACTTAGAATTACATCTTCATGATGTACTGACCATTTCATCATTAGGAAATGTCCCTTATTATCCATACTAATAGTTCTTTTTGGGAAGTCTACCTTCTTTGATATTAATATAGCTACTCCAGTTTTCTTATAAGTGTTTGCAAGGTATATCTTTTTCCATTTCTTACTGGAATGTCTTAACAATTTATGAGTACTTCTAAATGCATGGGCCTGGGGTCGCCTGGGTGGCTCAGTTGGTTAAGCAACTGCCTTCGGCTCAAGTCATGATCCGAGAGTCCCACATGGGGCTCCCAGCTCCATGGGGAGTCTGCTTCTCCCTCTGACCTTCTCCCCTCTCATTCTCTTTCTCACTCTCTCTCTCTCTCAAATAAATAAATACAATCTTTAAAAAAAAATAAAAATAAATGCATGGACTTAAGTTTATCATCTTATTTCTACTTGTCCACTTGTTATCATCAAGTTTCTACTTGTCCATTTGTTCTTTGTTGTCCCTTTTTTAATTTTCCTCACATCTTTTTGAACACTTAATAGCTTTTGCAGTATTCCACTTTATCTCCACTTCCTTGGAGTTTTTAAGCTACACTTATTCAGAGATTTGTTCGGTTTTTGCCTTTTGTTTTTGTTTTATTTTTGCTTTGTTCTTTGCTTTTTTATTTTTCTGCTTTTAAGTGGTTGCTTAACATTTTATACATAAAATATCACAGTCTACCTTCAAATAATATACCACTTCTATTTCCCCATCCCATGCTTTGTGTTACTGTGGACAAACATTGTATCCCTACATATGTTATAAGCACCATGATATAGTGTTACTATTTTTAAACAGTGAATTATCTTTTAATAAATTGTTAAAATGAGGGAAAATTATTTTCTAAGTATTGACATATTTATCATTTTCCACTCTGCTTTCTTTTATGTAGCTCCAAATTTCCATACGGTATATGTCTTCAATATATAATTATAGTATGTATACTTTAATATATAATTATAATATAATATACTTTAAAACATTCATTTAACATTTTTGTAGTAAAGATAATAGCCACAGATGTTCTCAGCTCTTATTTGTCTAAAAAACTTTACCTTCATTTTTTTTTTTAAGATTTTATTTATTTATTTGATAGATAGAGATCACAAGTAGACAGAGATGCAGGCAGAGAGAGAGAGAGGAGGAAGCAGGCTCCCCGCCAAGCAGAGAGCCCGATGTGGGGCTCGATCCCAGGACCCTGGGATCATGACCCGAGCCGAAGGCAGAGGCTTTAACCCACTGAGCCACCCAGGCGCCCCACCTTCATTTTTAAAGGACATTGCTCATGGATAGAGAATTTTAGATTGACAGATGTTCCTTTTAATACTTTAAAGATGTTGTTAAAAACAACTGCTTGGGGTACTTGGGTGGATCAGTTGGTTAAGCCTCTTCCTTGGGCTCAGGTCATGATCCTGGAGTCCCAGGATAGAGCCCTGCATCGGGCTCCCTGCTTAGTGGGGAGTCTGCTTATCCCTCTGCCCCTCCTCCCACTCATTCTCTCAATCTGTCTCTCAAATAAATAAATAAAATCCTCAAAAAAATAAATAAATAGGGGTGCCTGGGTGGCTCAGTCGTTAAGTGTCTACCTTCAGCTCAGGTCATGATCCCAGCGTCCTGGGAGGGAGCCTCCAGTCCAGTTCCTTGCTTGGTGGGAAGCCTGCTTCTCCCTCATTCCCCCTGCTTGTATTCCCTCTCTCGCTGTGTCTCTCTCTGTCAAATAAATTAATTAAAAATAAATAAATAAATAGATAGATAGATGTAAATAAATAAAATAATTTATTATTTAAAAAATAACTTTCTGAGAGTTCCCGATTCTTTTCGCCCTTCCCACTTTAGCTGAATGTCCTTTTTATAGGTTTTTGGTGGGTTTCTTTTTTTACCCTATCTTACCAATTTTTATTCCTCTGGTAGAAATTTTCCAAAGTGTGGGGTCTTGTCTTTAAGTGGCACACAGGGTACCCAGTTCCAAGAGTTCAGGTTCAAAGAGGCTAGAGTGCCCTGTACCTTTAGGCCTTTCCCTAAAGCCCTTTGTTCTCATCCTTGATTGGAATGGGCTAAGTCCTTCCAGTTTTAGCAGCTACTCTCAAATTGACCTTATGTACCCCGCATCACGTCTGATACTCTCTCATAATTGTTCCGGTCCACCAGATGCCCTGTGGCTTCCCCCTGCTCTCTCTTGTTCAGACACGCCTAACACATCATGGTTCTCGGTGTTTGTATTTTGCCACTTAGTTTTGTTGTAAATGTTGTCACTGGGTTTTTACTTTGGTTACCCAGTTGCTCTGTTTTATATGATGATTCAAGAAGATTCAAATCTACGCTGCCCCGCTTGTGCCATATTCCCAGGATTCTGACATGTATCATTTTTTTAAATCAGAGGAAAGGTGGGGAGCATTAGATATTCTGAAGTACCTTTTACGTTCCTTTTGGTATCTAACCGCAGCAACAGGAAATGGGACAGAATTAATTGGTTGACATGAGGAACAGCACCCAACACGTTTGCACTAATAATGTAAGAAGCATTTTGCCTGCTTCTTTTTTTATAAAGTTATTTATTATGTGTTTGGTACATAATCTTCATAGTGATCTTTTTAATGGTTTCAGAATATTCCATTGGGTAGCAGTACCAAAATTTACTCAGCCTATCCCTTGTTGTTGGCCATGTGGGCTGTTTCCATTTTTCTGCTGTCTCAGATAATGTTGTCATAAATACCTTTGTGCACTTAGATTTTTGTTTTTGTTGAATTATTTCCTTATGATAGAATCCCAAGAGTAGGATTACTGGGTCAAGAGTAGGAATATCTCCCTTGGTCTGGCAATCCATAATCTGAAAATGTGTTTTGAGAAGTATTTTTCTTATTATAGGGGAAAGGTTAAGACTCAGTTGTTGAGAGAAAGGATCACATGAGGGCAATAGAACTATTTCCCAGGATCACTGTTATTCTGTCCTTTCTCCCAGCCATCAGTCTTTCTGTTCATTTCACTCAACTTTCCTCACATTTTTCATTCATTTAACCAACATTTGTTGATGGTCTACCATGCGTCAGACACTGTGACTTCTCTCCCCCATGCTAGTGTGAACCCCACAAGGATGTGTAGTGTTCTGCTCATGGACTGATGCAACACACATGAAACAAAGATCCCCGATCCATGTATGCCCTGGCTGGATTCACTGTGAGTGTGAAGGGTGCTAGAGGCTGTCCTCATTTGACCCTCCTGACACATCTGAGACTCTTCAAAGAACCGTGGAATATCTGGCCTGGAGAGATCTGGTATCAGCAATCCATCTTCCTCCTAGGTAGGATTAGCCCTATTCTAGGACAGACTTGACCAGAAAAGGGAGATCCTAAGCAATTGCAATATGCTAGCTGGTATAGTTGCCCAGAAAGAATCTCCTTATTTTTATCAAAAACAAAAACAAACAAACAAAAACTGGGAAGCAAGAAATAACCCCCATGATCTCCTAGTCTCAACCTGCCAGCTATGTTGATTTAGTCCATACACCTGCCTTTCAACCTTAGTCCCCTTGACTGTCTTTCCACTGCCCCCTGCAAACTCAGTGTTGCCCTGACCCCAGGTTCTGGGTTGTGTTTGTAAGTCCCCATCTGCCCTGACCAGCACCCTACCACAGTGGGGCCAAACCCTGCTCTATGACCCCCAGCCCCTGGCTGAGTTTGTGTATTCCACAGCCTGAGTATTGAAGACCAGCCTTCTGTGCCTGTCTCTACTTCATGCCCCACAGCTGCACCCTCACCCTGGAGGGAACCCTGCAGTCACAAGCCTTTGCCCCAACCTGGCTACAACTCACCACAGCTTTAGAGCCCCTGCCAAGACTGGTTAACCCCTGGGGCCCATCCCATCTGGCCCATGTTGCTTAGGAGCCTGCATAACTCATGTTCAAGCCTGCCAAGTTAATAATCATCCTCCCAGCCACAATGTTTTACAGGTGAGGAATCAAGTGCCAGAGAGTAAAAGTGACTTTGCAAAAGTGAAATGGCCAGTTTGTGTCAGAGCTAGGCCTAGAGCTCCAGGTTTCTCATTCCTAAGAGGAAATAGAGTTGGTAGAACACCAGAGAAGAAATTTAGGAACAGATTCCAAAGTCCTGTGGACCCTGGGGTGAGGAAGTAAAGAAGGCCCCATGATTTGAGAATAAAATAGTTTCTTGTTTTCAGAACAGGAGCATCAAGTCAGGAAGTATGAGCAGCAAAGTTGACTTCATGTGGAGACCTAGACCATCCTCTTGGATTTATTAAACATCTCTTGAATCTCCAGAATGTACCAGAGACCTGGAACAGGTCTGGGTCTATACATGCAGGTCAGGGAGCCAAGGGGAAAAGAAAGGGTGGAAAACTGAAGAAAGACATAGGAGCCAGAAACCACGTTGGGCCTGATACATGTAGATGCTCAGGTAGCTCCCAGGTCAGTGGGGACCTCTCTGCATCATGAGGGTTATGTATTTGGAGCAGCATCTGCTCCAAATACATATCAGCACAGCCCATGGAAATCCCAAGCTTTCCCTAGGATTTCTGAAAATGCACATGACACATGTATTCTCACATCCTGATCTCTCAGGGGTAATGTTCTTTGAGTACAGTCTTTGTTTCATTCCAAATCAATCCAGGCACAAAATTTTACCCTTTCAGGGAAAAAATTTTTTTTTAAGATTTGATTTGTTTTAGAGAGAGAGAGAGCAAGTGGGGGAGGAGCAAAAGGAGAGGAACAAGCAGACTCCCCACTGAGCTCAGAGTCTGACCTGGTGTTTGATCCCACAACCCTGAGATTATGACCTGAACCAAATCAAGAGTCGGACGTTCAACCAACTGAGCCACCCAAGTGCCCCTCATGGAAAAAAGAATTTTAAACACACCAAGTATGAGATTGCTAGACTTTGCTAAAAATGTTGGGGGTGTCACAGGGAGGGAGTCCCATCATTCACTATACAACAGAAAACCTTGGGGCGCCTGGGTGGCTCAGTGGTTTGGGCCACTGCCTTCGGCTCGGGTCGTGATCTCGGGGTCCTGGGATCGAGTCCCGCGTCAGGCTCTCTGCTCGGCGGGGAGCCTGCTTCCCTCTCGCTCTCTCTGCTTGCCTCTCTGCCTACTTGTGATCTCTCTCTGTCAGGTGAATAAATAAAATCTTTAAAAAAAAAAAAAGAAAACCTAGCAACCCTCATTGTACATTCCTGCTATCCTCTGGCCTTGTTAGCCATCTGATTATGATCGTTTCCTTTATTGGCCCCCAAATCACATCTCACTGTACCCACCCTCACACAATCTTCTGGTTCCTCTCTTTTCCTTCTCCCTTCTCTCTCTTCTGTTCTTTCCTCTCCCCTAACATTTCTCTAAAATCAGAAACAAATTCCTCTCCATATCTCAGTGCAGAGAGGCTGGGGCAGGAGGTGAGGTTGGAGCACATTCTTACACCTTTATGCTTCTTTACCAACTCCTTTTTCAAACAAGCTACTTCCCCCCATAGAGGAATTCCAGTGCCAGATAGTAAAGTAATTCAAAATTGTTTCCACCTGAATACACATGTGTAAACAAAAGCACACAGAATTATTCTGATGCATAGTTTATACGAGACTAAGCGCTATCATTGTCCTATTCAAAATTGACTGAAAAGAAAGTTTAGAACATCCTATCTGATTCAGAAGTATGCCCTTGGCCACGAAAACTCAGCTGAATCCCAGAAAGACTGGAAAAATTTGGTTTGTCTTATACCCCTTGAAGGTATTTTACAAATGGCTGGTCTAGGAAAGACACCCAAATCGGGTGCCACCTTTTTTTAGATGAGCTAGAAAGTAAGTGGTGCCCAGGGCAGCCAGAAAGTTTCGAGGTTTTAAAAGATTTTTTTTTTTTTTATTTATTTGACAGAGAGAGAGATCACAAGTAGGCAGAGAGGCAGGCAGAGAGAGAGGAGGAAGCAGGCCCCCCGCGGAGCAGAGAGCCCGATGCGGGGCTCGATCCCAGGACCCTGAGATCATGACCTGAGCCGAAGGCAGCGGCTCAATCCACTGAGCCACCCAGGCGCCCCAGTTTCGAGGTTTTACAAACCTGTGTGGACTCTCAGAGCATTTTCAGGTTACAGACTTTGGGCAGAAATGTGATACCAATTTAGCTGCAATACTTGTGCAATGGGTGTTTCGTGTGGTCAAACCAGGTGACCAGGTGATCAACGAAGCTTTAAGATATGTAATTTGTTCTAGTCATTACCTTGTGGTATAAGACAACAACCACTTTATTATTCTCGAGGATGATATGGGTCAGGAATTCAGAAACAGAAGAGCAAGGACAGTGTACCTGTTCCACACATCTGGAGTCTCAGCTGGGAAGGCTGGAGGGCTGGAGTTTACTCAATACTGAGTGTTGGAATTATCTGAAGGCTCTTTCACTCATGATTTAATGCTGGAACATCTACAGGTTGCTTCCCTACCTGGACTTTCTCATAGTATGGTGGTTAGGTTCTGTGGTAAGAGGCCTCTGGGATGTCCCCCAATGATCCCTACTTCTTGGATCCCATCCCCTTCAGTAACTTGCTTCTAACTAATAAAATATGGTGACATTGAGCAGCTATTTCTTCCATGATTAGGTTATGAAAATGGTGACTTCTGCCTTAGGATCAGACCCACTCTTTTGCTTACTTTGATGAAGCAAGCTTCCATGTTGAAGAGACCCCCATGACAAAGGATTGAGGGTTAACCTGGTCAAAAGCCAGGGAGGAAGAACCCCTCAGCTCTGGTCAAAACCTCGATTGTAGGGGTGCCTGGGTGTCTCAGTCAGATAAGTGTCTGCCTTCGGCTCAGGTCATGTTCCCGGGGTTCTGGGATCAAGCCCCGAGCTGGGCTCCCTGCTCAGCAGGAGGAAACCTGCTTCTCCCTCTCCTTCTGCTGCTCCCCCTGCTTGTGCTTTCTCTCTTGCTCTGATAAATAAATAAATAAATAAATAAATAAATAAATAAATAAAATCTTTTTTAAAAGGTTGAATTCCTAACTCAGAGAAACTGCGATAACATGAGTGTGTTGTTGTGTATTGCTAAGCTTTGGGGTGGTCTGTTACGGGGCAATAGGTAGTTAACATAGCTTCTGAGAGTGTGTATTTCACGAGAACCAGGCAGAAATTGTACTATTTTTTTATGACCCAGGCTCAGTCACAAAGCATTACTTCCTGCAAAGTCGCAAGCCGGCCCATATTCAAGGAGATGGAACATAGATCCCATCTCTCAAAGGAGGAATGTCCAGGTATCATTATAGGAACAACATGGGAGGAGAGAGGCTGGCGTGGCCCTCTTTGGAAAATACAACCTGCCACATGGCCCTTTGGCCTCGTCCCGCAGCATGGCTTGACCCGCTCGTGTGTAAATTTTAAGGAAGATTTATATTGTTTTGCTATTTTGAGACTGAGGTTTTGTTTATGCTCCTCCTGAGATGTCTCTTCTGCTTTTAAGAAATGCTGAAACCATATCTTAGCGTGTCACGAGATAAATGGGAATTGGCGCTCCGGCAGCCAGAGAGACTTCAGAACCATCATTTCCAAGAATGTGACTGACGATCTGAAACACAAGATTCTCTCCACTTAAGGATGACTCCTCGTGAATTACGACATTGCCCTGGCTGCATGTTCTGGAACAGTCCAGCATTGCCCCACACTCTGCGCAGGTTGAACAGAAACAGGACAGTGAGTAGAGGAGGATGTGGTGGGGAGAACCGAGGGACACTCAAGCCAGGCTGGACTCCACGGGGCCTTCCAGCATGCCTGAGACTTGCAGAATTTCTGAGCAAGAAGACATCTCCGGGATCAACAATCCCACTTGTACTAGTAATGACAGTGGCTACATTGAGTAAAATCTGGCTACGACCGCAAGTCCCTTACAGCTGAATGAAGGTGGCATCACGTCCCACCACCAGGTTGTGAACGCAGGTTTCTACTTGATGCCCCAATCATTAGAGCTTGAGATCTCCCAAAATCCAGGCTTTTCCCAAGCTCCCCCAGAGCATGTCTGCATGCCAACCACTTCTCCCGTGCTTGCCATCACAGCCGGCCGCCTGGCTCCCTGGGCAGGACTCCCAGGTCTGAACATCTGCTTCCTATCGGGTACTACTTTCCTAAGCCCACGGCTCAGCCCCAGCAGGAACAGTACAGACCCTTTCCCCATTTCCCATTGTGATAACCCAGACTTGGAGAGAAGAGAAAAGAATTACAACACAGGGAAACTTAAATCCCAGTATGATTGCTCCAATTTCCCAGGCCCCGGGTTTGACATTGATACTCCTCTCTATTGCTGCCGTGGGGCAAGGGCCAGACTGCCTCCCGCAGTGGGAATATTCTGGATTCCCCAAGTAGGTCCAGATAAAGGAGATTGTTATTTCCCCCATACTTCAATCTAAGGCCCATCTCCTTTGTCCTTATTTCCTGCTTTCGGATTGATCTTGTTCCAAGAGGCTAGACAATTGAAGTGTCCATTCCGGGGAAGACTTCAACTTTGCAATGCTGTCAGAACAGGCATTCTGACCATAGGACGGCATGTGTGTGAGACTGCAGCCTGGCCCATCCTGAGCCCTGTCAAGCCGGGTCACGTTCTTTTTCACATTCTCTCTTCTGACATGAGTTTATGACCGGCTAGTACAGTCTTCCAGGCATCCTCAAAGTTTCACCTCTGCGATTGACTAGTTGAAAAAATGGCTCATCTTGGGGCACCCGGGTGGCACAGTGGGTTAAGCCTCTGACTTCAGCTCAGGTCATGATCTCAGGGTCCTGGGATCAAGCCCTGCATTGGGCTCTCTGCTCAGGGGGAGCCTGCTTCCCCCTCTCTCTCTGCCTACTTGTCAAATAAACAAATAAAATCTTAAAAAAAAAAAAGAAAGAAAGAAAAGAGAAGAAAAATGACCCATCCATTTTCTAAAAACAATAATAAAGAGAAGATGGCAGTCCTAATGCATACTTAGGAAATAAACACTGATCTAAAAGAAACGTTTCTGAGAGATTAAGTCCGCCTAATATAAGGACAACATTTTACACAATTTTGCCAACCATTTTCCTTTCTTGGAGCCACACAATATCAAATCCACCCCATTTCAGAGTAAGATCCTTGACGCACATTTGCGTAAGACCCATAGGAAGCATTTTCCTAGATATTTCTTCTTTTAGGAGGCATGACCCTTCTTGTGCATTTTAAATGACAGTTCTTTTGCACTCTCTACTCATCAAGAAATCAAAAAGTCTTTGCGTTCAATCTCAACCAAGCCCACCTTCTTTTTTTTTTTTTAAGCTCACCTTCTTGTACCCACTTTATGGACAGAGGAAACTGAGGTTCCATGAAATCTACTAATTTGTCAGAATTACACAATTACAAAGTGGGAAAGCTGAAATTGAGAACACTAACAACCCTGAGCAGTCTGGTTCTTGCCGTGATACCAGGCCACAGTAGGTCCCAAAGGAAATGTTATGTATCACAAAAACATGCTGTGTGAAGACCAGCCAAGCGTGCAACAAACTGGTCCCACTCAGCTTGGGATTACAAGCGGTACAAACAATAGAGCAACCTTCAAAATCAACTTCCGTTTCCAGGATGAAAAGGAAACGTAGGGACACAAGCTCTTAGGAGACACCTGCAGTAAGCGGGGACTCACGCCAAAGAAAGGACATAAAGAAGAGCCTGAAAATAGAGGACTCAAAGGAGGGCACTGCATCCATGTTTCATCAGACGCGTCCTTTGTGCCCAGCTTGACGCTAAGCAGCAGGCACGGACTGGGGAACAAGTCGAATTCCTGCCTTCTCAGCCATCAAGCCTGGCAGAAGAGGCAAACAAGCCAATCCTGAGCTCTCATTCCTCTGATTCAAATGAAAGCTTCATCCTGATTAAAATATCTATGGCCACCCTGGGGAGCATTTGTGCCCCAGGACGGCAGGAGCCCAAACTTGTCATTTCCTTTCTCTACCTGGAGCAGAATCCTGGACGGGACGGGGGGGGGGGGGGGGGGGGGGGCCGGGGGGGGGGCCGGGGGGGGGGGGAACGGGATCCTTCCAGACCCTTGGAGTGGCTCACCTCCCTCGTAATCACGTTACCCTGGAATGTTTTGGCCTTTGAGGTACAATGTGTGACTACGACCATTGTCAACAGGCAATGACACAAAGCAACTGTCATTTTTGGCAAAGGCCAGCTGAGCAAATGCTTAACTCAGAAGCCGGTTAGAGCTTTTGTGAAAACAAATGACATCAGTGCTTACCCAGGAGTCTCCCAACCAGGCTAACGAGTGTTTTCCTTTGTGAGTGCCTGTGTGTCAGCAGTGCTCTTGCCTTGTGGGCATGCAGGAACTCCGCACAGAGGGAACTGGCACAAAAGTCTCCGTAGTTCAGTGCGTTGTCACGTTGTCCAGCAGAGCCCTCGGGAAACCTGTTTGGCAGGGAGGCTGACATTCTGAGAAGTCTCTGCATGCCAAGCCCTGCGCTGGGTGTTCGGGTAGATGCAGGAGGTCAGCCAAGGTCATGGGCTCCCAAGGAAAGAAACAACCACTGGGTGGCTTCCACGGGCCAGGTGCTGGGCCAGAGATTTCCCTTACCTTATCTCATTGAATAGTAACCGGTGTGTGCTCAGCCCCGTGTCTGTACCCCACCTCGAGCCCATCACTTGACAAATCCACCACTACAGCAACAGTGAGTAATATAGAAGTTACCCCAGATCCCATGGGGACAGAGAGGAGACATTTAAACTGCAGACCACTAATAAATCTGAGTCCAAGGGGCACCTGGGTGGCTCAGTGGGTTAAGCATCTGCCTTTGGTTCAGGTCATGCTCTCAGGGTCCTGGGATCGAGCCCCACATTAGGCTTCCTGCTCAGCGGAGAGCCTGCTTCTCCCTCTCCCTCTGCTGCTCCCCCTGCTTGTGCTCTCTCTCTCTCAAGTAAACAAATAAAATTTTTTTAAAAAATCAAATTAAATTAAATTAATCTGAGTCCAACACTTTGTTGTCTTCTCTCTCCTCTACTCCACACCCCTTGCCTCTCTGACTCCCTGAAGGCAGAGTTCCTCTCACCTCTCTCTTCCTTTCTCTCTCCCTCTAGATAGAAACTGCTTTTTAAAAATCCCTTCCACATCTCTCCCTGTCACTTGCCTGAACCCATACACAAAAGTTTAATAGCCAAAAGACAAGAAACGTCCTAATATTCCTCAAAGAGGACCCTTGTGGGTCTCATTTTGTCTCATTCATTCATTTAACAAATAGTTATTGTAAGGACCTAGTTTATATTTTTATTTTAGCCAGAGGCTTCCATTGAGGTTAAGCAATAACTTTGTTGTTTAACCCTTAAACTGTCCCTGCTCCCCTTCCCCCAGGGAACTTACTTAAAAGCAAGTCCCGGAAACCAGCTCCAGGTACAAAGCCCAGATACAAGGGTGGGTCAGGCCAGGTGGAGACATCCGATCAGTGGGGGCACATACTGTCTCTTAGCTACCAAAGTGATGGGCTAGTTTCCATGGCTACTGTGGGGTAAATTGTAATTCAATTCGCCACCTGTGTGTGGCCAGGCCCAACCACATGGCCTTTACTCTATAAAAGTTAGTCTGGAAAGCAGGGAGGGGTCGTCCTCTCTGTAAGGGGTGGCCCCGACCAGTCTGTTTGACAGTCGGTCTGATTCTTGATGCTTGGCGCAAAATAAAGCTTTGCTTGACCTTCGCTTTGTATCAGTCTCGCTCCTTTAATCACGGACCCATTATTGGGGCATAACAGTTATCAAGTGTGAGGGACTATTTTGGGTGCAAAGCATGAGCGGTAAATGTAATAGAAAAAATGTTTGCCCTCAGGGCGCCTGGGTGGCTCAGTCATTGAGCCTCTGCCTTGGGCTCAGGTCATGACCTGGGGGTCCTGGGATGGAGCCCTGCATCAGGCTCCCTGCTTCTCCCTCTCCCTCTCTCACTGCTTGTGTTCCCTCTCTTGTGTCTTTCTCTGTCAAATAAATAAAATCTCTAAAAAAAGAAAAATTTGCCTTCGTGTAGCTTCTGTGATCCTATCATGACCCATTTTTACACATAAGAAAACCAAGGTTCAGGGTCAATTGATTCCACAGAATCAGACACATGGAGTCCAGGGACAAAATCCAAGCCAGAAAAAGTAACTAGTAAGACCTACACAGGGTTTCAAAGGCCCAGTCAGCATCTCTGGAGAATGAGGTGTGGGTGTCATGCCACAAGAACGGCCCTTGGAAACAATTAAGTCTGGGTTCAAATACCAGCTCAGCTATTTACAATGAACTAGGTACTTAACTCTGTAAGTCTCCTTTTTCTCATATGTAAAAAAGGGGATAAAAATTGAACTTACCTTATAGATTATAATGTAACTATAGATATAGATATATAGGTGTGTAAACTCAGATATGCACACTCATGAAATCCTCACAACAACCCTATGTTGTGCTAGATACCATATATGTGTTTGGTGTCTAGCACATAGTAAGCTCAGTAAATATCAATTGTTATTTATTTCTTCATTTACTTTTGTTATTATTAGTTGGCAGAAAAACTGGACTGCTTTGAAGTAGACACTCAGGGTGCCTGGGTGGCTCAGTGGGTTAAGCCTCTGCCTTCAGCTCAGGTCATGATCTCAGGGTCCTGGGTTCCAGCCCCACATCTGGCTCTCTGCCCAGCAGGGAGCCTGCTCCTCCCACTTGCTCTCTCTGTGTCTCTCTCTTTCTCTGAAATAAATAAATAAAGTCTTTAAAAAAAATCAAAGAATGAAATTGATGTGCAGAGAGAAGCAGAAATGGGATATGGAAACCTCTTGCCACCATTTGAGAGCCTGGTCCTAGTTCATTCCTCAAGGCCAACTGCAGTCTTGTCCTTAAGTTCCAGGACAAAATTCTATGAGCAAATTTCTTGTTTTTCCCAAGCTGCTTTGATTTGGGATTCTATTCTTTGCAATTAGTAAGAATCCTAACTAAATACATGTCCGATTCAGCAGACCTGGCCTTGATACATGGAGCACAAAGGCCTCTAAAGGGCCCCTCTCTGAGGAAAAATCCAATTTTCCCTTAATAGTCATGATTAAGTCTTCCCAATCAGGTTAATAACCCCTTCTTTTCCTGTTGATTTATCGGCATGAGGAGCTCAAAGAGGCCAACTTGTAGTCTTTACTTGGCATTTAATAGTACCACTGAGGTGTTCCCTAGTGGAAACCCTCCTCCCTTGTGGATTAAGACTTCTAGACTAGCAGAGCCTAAAATAGTGTAGATAGGAAGTGAAAATTCTGCTAGTGGACAACAGGAAGTAAGAGGAACCATTCCCATTTCCACTCCTTGGTTCCTGGACCCATTAAAAAATGGCTATTAGCAAAATAGGAGTTGGTCACTGATTTAGAGCACATATTATATCCTGGAAGAATTTGCCCCAGCTCCGCTAAATGTTTCCATCCAGCTAGTAACATAACAAAGTTGAAAATGTTGTTACTATTACTAAAAGGTCATACCACTGCTTTATCAGGCAGTTGCTTTAAGGTAATGGGAAACATTACAAGACCAGTGAATTCCACCAACATGAGTCATTACCACACTTCATTTTCAGTGAATTCCCTGATCAGAAGCAAGGTTCTATGAAATACCATGTGAATAAAGCATTCTGTAAATCCTTGGATGGTGGTTTTAGTAGAAGCCAAATAGGGAAGGTAAATTTATATTCAGAGTATGCCCGTTTCATTGAGAACAAAGTTCTGTCCCTTCCGTGACAGAGATGATCTTTTGTAATCACCCTTCTACTAGGCAGCTTTCTGGTGTTCCCAGAGAATGGGGCTATATTGAATGCTCACTGTTGGTCTCTGCTGTTGGCAGGCTGGACCCTCAGCAGTGATAATTGGAAGTCCATGTTGCTGAGCCCATTAATAAATAACTCCCATGGGCAATTTCATTTGGTTTTCATTGGCCTAAGACAGGAATGGCTGAAAAAGAGATTAACAGATATCCACAAACAGGTCACCTCATTCTTCTGCCTAATATCCTCTTCTGATGAGATTTCTGTTTGGTTGGTTTTCACATGGGACACAATATCTTAACACTCTGATCATATTCAGAGGTTTCTACACACACTTATCACCAATTTTTCTGTCATGATCCTTCGAGGTCTGGACTACCCAACAAAACTATTAGCCGCTACTCATACGTCAATATAGACCCACACTTCTGCTGACTGAGAGGGTTTTCCTTCCCTCTCACCCTTCAAAGCCATCCCTATTGGCAGGCCTGCAATACTACAACCATCCACTTTGGGGTAGCACCAGCCTATTATACAAACCAGGCCTGGAATTTTTCCTTCTTAGCCAACTTGTCATGGGGAACTCCCCCAAGAGGCCACAGATTCCAGCTGAGAGGGAAGAGGCAATGTGGTAGGATCATGGACTGTAGGAACACATTCCATTTACTTCTACAACTTATTTGTGCCTTCAGCATTTACTTGAGTCTGATTTCATACATATCACTTCCGTCTAATGATTGAATGTTGCTGTGAAGGCCCGATTTTATGGCTTGGAGGATTAGACAACATCTAGTTCATGATGGAAAACTTATATTACACAGTAACTTGGTGACTCATGGTCAGTCTTTCAGTCTCTAAATAGGCCCAGTTACAACCTAGAAACTGTTTCTTCAAAGAATATGTGTCTTCAGAGCATAGTAAATCTTTGCCCTCGAATCCTCAGTGTCTGGCCTGTGAAGTCACCTATAGGAGCCTGCTGAAGTTAGCCCAGTGTTCCTATCCGACACAGGTGCTCCAAGTATCATTGTGTATTACACAGACCGAGTGGTAGAGCAGTCTGTATGGCATCCTGGACCTGACGCAGAGCCTCCTCTTGTTGGGGCTCTCACTCAAAACTGGCAACTTCTCAGCGTTCTCAGTAAATGAGCACTGCATGCCCAGATGAGTTTTATGGTGCCTCAAAAACCTAAAGAAGTCCAATCAGTAACTGTATCTCTTTTTTAGTGGTAGGAGGGCCAGATGCAACAACTTTTTCTTCACTTTGGAAGAGATATTTCACCATGCTCCAGATCACTGGGCCTCTAGAAATTTTACCAAGATGACAAGCCCCTGAATTTTTGTGGAATCTATTACCCATCCTCTACATGCATCTATCTTTCTAATATATCTAGCATAGCTGTGGCTTCCTGCCTGCTTACCAGGAAGCGTGATAGCATCAGCATGATATCATCAACCTAATAAACCAGTGTGATTCAGAATGGAAGGGCAATTAAGGTCTCTTGGAACAAGATTATGACATAGGGTTGAAGAGCTGATATGCCCCTGAAGTAGGATAGTGAAGGTATATTGCTGGCCCTACCAACTGAAAGCAATCGGCTCCTGACAATCTTTACTAACAAATGCAGGGGGGGAAAGCATTCAGATCAACAGTTGCATGCCAGGTGCTGATAATGATAAAACTATATCTGTAACCACCACCTGATTAGATTTACAATAATTCATGTCGATGCTTTAAGATGACTCTGCAACAATGTAGGCATTATTTTACATATTTTACAGATGAAAAGGCAAACCACAGGGATGCTTTGGTGGCTCAGTTGGTTAAGTGTCTGCCTTTGCCTTAGGTCATTATCCCAGGGTCCTGAGATTGAACCCTGCATCAGGCTCCCTGCTAGCAGGGAATCTGCTTCTCCCTTTGTTGGCTGCTCCCCATGCTTGTGCGCGCTCTCTCTCTCTCTCTCTCTCTCTCTCTCTGTCAAATAAATAAATAAAATATTTTTTAAAAGAAAGAAAGAAAAGAAGAGAAAAGAGAAGGCAAACCACAGAAATGTTCACACACTATTAAAAGGAAAAGTCTGAATTTGAATCCAGCATTCATTATGCTTTACCATTATCCTACCACAGCCTTTAAACCGTAATTGTTCTCATCCGGACCTTTCAACTAAGTCATGTAAAAACCTACCAATCCCTCCAGAAACTACAAGAGAATGCGTTATCAGAAAAGGTATGCTGTTCCCAGAAGATACAGAGGAAGTACTTGATAGATACTGATGATACAAGACTTTGTCTCTATCAAGTTTTATCTGTTTCTCCTGTAGTAGGTGATACAGATAAATAAACAGGTAATTACAACACAGTGTGAATACGTGCAATGATGAGAATGGGTCTTATAAGGACAAATAGGAGATATCTTAACCCAAGCATGGGAGTCAAGGAAATTTTTCTCAGAGGAGGTGATACTTGAACTGAGATGTGAAGAGTCGGTAGGAGTTAGGCAGACAAAATGGGGCAGGACAAAGATGTTCCAGGGTGGGGGTGGGGGTGGCAAGGAGTAGAGAAACTAGTTCAGAGAACAGCAAGTGCCAAAGCTCTGAGATGGCAGACAGCACAGCGGATCCATTCAGTAAGTCTAGACCTCAGAGGGTGAAGAATGGAAGGACAGGAGATGAGGCTGGAAGGCTAAGCATGGGCCAGATCATGAATGAACTTACAAACTTTGTTAAGGAGTTTGTGGTTTACCCTGAAGACAATAGAGAGTCATTGAAGAGATTCAAGCAGGGGATAGCATGACAATTTTACAATTTAGAGATATTACTAAGGTTCCAGAGTGAAAGCTGGAGTGGGAAGCTACTATTGTAGTTGAGAGGGAAGACCATGGCTCCAACTGGGGTTGTGACAAAGGGGGTGAGAGAAGTGGATAAACCGGAGACACAAATGACAGGCTGACAGATGTGAAAGGCCACAGGGGTCTGGAGTATATGTGAAAAAAAATTTAGACTGAGCTTCAGATGTGGGAGCCATGCAGTATATTGTGATAACTAGAGTTTGGAAAAAATGTGTAGAGTGAGAAGAGGAAAACAGGATATTAATGTCAAATCCCAAAAAGGAATTCAATAGAAATTGAGGGGGTGGTGGGGAGGAGAAATCCATGTGCGCTGAAGGTCTGGGAGAAAAAAAAAAAATCTCACAAAAAGAATTCACTTTTGAGCATAAGTATTCAGAATTAAGTTTTCAAGTTAATATAACTAATCATAATGGTTAACATTTGTTGGACATTTAATATATACTAGGCACATTTCTAAATGTTTACATGTATCATCCCCTTTAATCATCACAATAATAGCCTTACTTTATGGATGAGAAAAGTGAAGCACAGAGATTTAGTCAAACACCCCAAGTTACATAGGGGCACAAGAATTTTCAAATTTTTTTAAAGATTTTATTTATTTATTTATTTGAGAGAGAGAGAGCAGGAGCAGGAGGAAGGGCAGAGGGAGAGGGAGAAGCAGACTCCCCACTGAGCATGGAACCCAATGCTGGGCTCAATCCCGGGATCCTGGGATCATGACCTGAGCCAAAGGCAGATGCTCAACCAAATGAGCCACACATACACCACCCCCTTTTTTTATTATTGAAATATAATTGTATATAACATTAGTTTCAGGTATACAGCAGAATGATTTGATGTTTGTATATATTACAAAATGATCTCCATAAAAATCTAGTTAATATGCATCACCATAATTATTAAAATCTTTTTCTTGTGATGAGAGCTTTTAAGATCTACTCTCTTAGCAACTTTCAATGTATACAATAACAGTATTAGTAACTATAGCCATTTTGTACATTACATACCCATGACTCATTTATTTTAGAGCTGGAAGTCTATACTTTTTAACCCCCTTCACCCATTTCGCCCACCCCACCAACCCTACTTCTGCCTCTGGCAACCACCAATCTGTTCTCTGTATCTATGAGTTCTTTTTTATTCTTTATTACTATTATTATTATTGTCATTCCACATATAAGTGAGAGCATACTCAATTTGTCTTTCTCTGCATTATTTCACTTAACATATTGATGCCCTCAAAGTCCATTTGTGTTGTTGCAAATGGCAAGATTTCATTCTTTTTTATGGCTGCATGATATTCCATTGTGTATATATACCACATTTTCTTCATCTATTCATCAGTGGCCCCTTACGTTGCCTTCATATTTTGGCTATGGTAAATAATGCATCAATAAACCAGCGAATACATGCAGTTTTTAGAGTTAGTGTTTCATTTCTTTGGTATAAATACCCCAAAATGGAATTGCTGGATCATCTGGTATTTCTATTTTTTAATTTTTTGAGGAACCTCCATAGTGTTTTTCATAGTGGTTGCACCAACTTACATTCCCACCAACGGTGCACAAGAGTTCCCTTCTCTCCTCATCCTCACCAACACTTGTTATTTCTTATCTGCAGAGTTGGCTCTTGAGCCCATGCCTTCTCATTCTAGAATTTGCCACGCAGTGCTGCTTCTCAGAAACAAATTAGCATATATATTACACACTTTGTAAAGTCACAAAATTAATACTTGTTGCACAGGCACCATCCCTCTGGAACTAGGTCTTTTCAACAGAGAAATATATTTATACACATTTTTTAGAAATGCCATCAAGGGTAGCTGGGCTGCTAAAAATGTTATCAAGTTGCACTGTCTCCTGAATCTCAGAATGATATGCAACTTCAAATAAAACAAAAATGAACCAAAGAAGATGATGATTCTTCAAAAGAACCATCCCTCAAACACTTGAAACTTGAGGCAGGAGCTCAAAGAGGATTTTACTACACAGAAAGTTACTATCCATCGAGGGTTACTATCCTGTTGTACTTTGTATTCATTCCTGTAACTCCTCTTAAAATAGCTGCTCCACAAAATGGAGTCACTTGGGCATAGAGCCGCATCAGCTTTGTCACCGTGCCAAAAGAAAAAGAGGCTTTTGAACAGCTGCGTCATAAGACCAGCTGTCAAGGAGCAGTTTTTCCGTGCCACACCCCCATGGACTTGGAAACCCCTGGAAATAGCAGGTGTTCCACCTGATTCCGCTAAGGTCAGATGCAGGCCTGGAGGGTCAGGTACGGGTTGATCTCCTTCCTCATAATGGACGTGAAAACAGGACCAAGAGGGACTTCAGAGAGACCCCACGTTTGCTGCGAGTTTCCGCTCAGACACCGCGCAGTGGAAGTGAACTAGCACCCGCCCAGGTGAGCCACAGCGCGCAATCAGCAAACAGTGCTCATCCCCCAGGGAGCAGGTGGACCAGAGCAGTGTCCCGGATGGCTCCGCCCACCGGTGATGCGTGTGCACCCCTCTTTCCCGTCTAACCCTATTTACTCTGCGTCTCAGCCCGTGTCTACATAAGCAGTACCGCGTGGGTTCGAAAAGAAAAGGAATTGCAATTGGCCTATTTGAAGTACAGGGAGTACTCTCCTCTGACGTGTCACTCTGGTAAATAAATCACACAGAGACAGAACCACCCGTACAGGGCGGCCGTGGCAGAGTTACCCTACCTTCAAGCCCAGTAGCATGATTTTCAACTCTTCTGTGTCTCATAGTTAAGTAATTACTCATAGACAAAGAGTTGTATGCCACTTTCACAGCAGCTGAAGGAGATGATGAGACTGTTATCATTGGAAGATCATTTTCTGCTATTTCGGAATGCAAAAGGCAAGCTGGGAGAGGGAGTTTGGGTGCTAAAAGACTGACATTTCCTAGGGAGTCTAGAGGCCAATGGAGATAAAAAAAAATTTGAAATCAGGGGGCACCTGGATGGCTCAGTGGGTTGAAGCCTCCGCCTTCAGCTTAGGTCATGATCCCAGGGTCCTGGGATCAAGCCCCGCATCCGGCTCTCTGCTTGGCAGGGAGCCTGGCTCCCCCTCTCTCTGTGCCTGCCTCTCTGCCTACTTGTGATTTCTGTCTGTCAAATAAATTTAAAAAAAAAAAAAAAAAAATTTGAAATCAGCACTGTCCTGACTTTTCCAGGCCATATGGCGATGTCTCTTCTCATACCCACTTGAACAGGCTCTGGAAGGATTTTTGTAATAGAAAAATAATTTACATTTGCATATGCAGAGAGGAAATCTTGAAAGGCACAGTACTCTGAGGATTGATTCTCCTGGGGATAGTAGTAGAGATGGAGCTGATTGGAGATGGGGGGATTTATAGGCTTCTATTGTTTAAATATGGTTTGGACACATGTATTGTAACAATAGTGTCCACCTGGGAATAGCAACAACAACAACAAAACAAAAACAAAAAATAGTGGTTTCCACCTTCAATAGCCAAGCGATCTTGAAAAAGAAAAAACTAGAGGTATCACAATTCCAGACTGCCGGTTATATTCAAAATGGTAGTAATTAAAGCAGTATGTACTGGCATAAAAATAGACACATAGAGACACCTGGGTGACTCAGTTGGTTAAGCATCTGACTTGATTTCTGGTTCAGATCATGATATCAGGGGATAGAGCTCCATGGTGAGTTCCTAGTTCAGCAGGGAGTCTGCCTGTCTCCTTCCCCCCCATCCCTCCCCCCAACCCCGCTCTCTCGCTCTCTCAAATACATAAATAAATCTTTTTTTTTTTTTTTTTTTTTTTTTTTTAACAGGCACATAGCCTGCATGGCTCAGTTGGCTAAGCAATTGCCTTTGGCTCCGGTCATGATCCTGGAGTCCCTGGGATCAAGTCCCACATCGGGCTCCTTGCTCAGCCAGGGGCCTGTTGCTTCTCTCTCAGCCTGCCACTCCCCCTGATTGTGTGCTCACTCTTTCTCTCTCCCTAGCAAATAAATAAATTTTTTAAAATTAAAATAAAATAAAATAAAATAGGCACATAGATCAATGGTATAAAACATAAAACCCAGGGACGCCTGGGTGGCTCAGTTGGTTAAGCAGCTGCCTTCGGCTCAGGTCATGATCCCAGTGTCCTGGGATCAAGTCCCACATCGGGCTCCTTGCTCAGCGGGGAGCCTGCTTCTCCCTCTGACTCTGCCTGCCACTCTGTCTGCCTGTGATCCCTCTCTCCTTCTCTCTCTCTCTGACAAATAAAAATAAATAAATAAATAAAATTTTTAAAAAAATAAAATCTTTAAAAAAAAAAACATAAAACCCAGAAATAAACCCACAATTATATGGTCCATTAATCTTCAACAAAGGACTGAAAATACAATGAGGAAAACTTAAACTTAAAGCCTCCACAGGTGATTCTAATGGGCAGCTGAGTTTGAAAGCCAGGGTCCTGGTTTAAAGAAATAAAGGCTTTTCTTCCACAGAACACAAAATCTAGAATTGGGCAGACCAGAACCAGCATAGTTGCTAAAGGATGTCATTAAGGAATCAGGTTCCTTCTATCTCTGCTCCAAACTTCTTAGCTTACTGCTCATTCTCTTGGTAATAAGATGGCTGTTGCGGGTGCCTGGGTGGCTCAGTGGTTTAAGCCGCTGCCTTCGGCTCAGGTCATGATCTCAGGGTCCTGGGATCGAGCCCCACATTGGGCTCTCTGCTCAGCAGGGAGCCTGCTTCCACCCCTCTCTCTCTGCCTGCCTCTCTGCCTACTTGTGATCTTTGCCTGTCAA
Source organism: Meles meles (assembly GCF_922984935.1). Lineage (NCBI taxonomy): Eukaryota > Metazoa > Chordata > Mammalia > Carnivora > Mustelidae > Meles > Meles meles. Next base: position 51,420,438 of record NC_060073.1, read on the forward strand.
ATAAATAAATAAAATCTTTAAAAAAAAAAAAAGATGGCTATTGCTTCTAGCCAGTGGATCTAAGTTCCATGCTGGAAGAAGGCAGAAGGGCAAAAAGGCTTAGAGTCACAAATCTGCCTTTCTTTCTTTCTTTCTTTTTTAAGATTTTATTTATTTATTCGACAGAGAGAGACACAGCAAGAGAGGGAATATAAGCAGGGGAAGTGGGAGAGGGAGAAGCAGGATTCCCGCGGAGCAGGGAGTCTGATGTGGTGCTTGATCCCAGGATCCTGAGATCATGACTGAGCCCAAGGCAGATGCTTAACGACTGAGCCATCAAGGCTCCCCAAATCTTTGTCTTTCTTTTCAGAAATGACAGCCTACCTCAGGGACTTCCCATTAACCCAAACTATATTTCATGGTCATATCAAGTTGTAATGAGATCTTGGAATTTGTGGGTGTTGCTTTCCAGACTCTGTGGTAGAAGACAAGGTAGAAGGTGATTGAAATGATTATTAAGTGAGCCAACCTACAGTGTCTGCAAAACATGAAAGTACTACTTTTATATTTTTTAAATGTAAATATTGTAGTATAAAGACCATAAGGAAATGTCATACCTGGGAGAAATTTCTTGATAACCTTGCTGGTCCATCACACTCTTTTACACTCATGTAAGTCCAAAATTCTCTGCTGGTTTTTTTTTTCCCTGAGGCTATATTAATTAGCTAATACAGCAGCCTTTTCAAATCCAAAGTTTTATTCCAGTAGAAAAGAAGCAATCATTAGCCTAAGCCTGGTGAGTGGAAAGACCACAAAATCCTCCCAAAAGTCCTGGCCTCCTTTTGCCTTATAGTCTCCAAAATAAAGTTAATTTCTCTAGTGACCTGATGTTCACATTAAGCTATTTGCTGCCAAGGGTTTGAATTACAGCAAATATGTCCCTTGGGTTTATCCCAGTTGAATTAATAATCAGAGCCCCCACCACATCTCTTGTTTGGCAGTAATTCTTATTCCAACCTCCCTCCTGAATTTAAAACTCATGACTTCCAACTGCCTGCTGGATAAGAACATCTCAATGTCCCACAAGCAAACCAAACTTGGTGTGTCATCATGATCTCATGATGTTCCCCCCACCAACCTCCTGCTTTCCCCATCTCAGTGATTAGTTAAGTCCGATGATCAAGTTGTTCAAACTGCAGATCTCAGAACTATGCTCACATCTTCTCATTTCTTTATCTCATACTCCAATCAGTAGGATTCTGTTAATTCTACCATATACATGCTTTCTAATCTGCCTCTTCTCCTCTAATTCATGCCCAACTATGCTTCTACCTGGATTATAAAGCAAACTTCATTCAAATCATTCCAATGTCCCGAGGGTAGCAAATATTGTGCCTTCAAGAAACGGAAACAGAAGCCAGTGAGGCTGAAGTATAAAGAGCAAGGAGAGTGTCAGGAGATGAGGTCAGAAAGGCGGGGTGGGTCTAGATCCCGTAAGGCTGTAAAAGTCATATTTAAGAGTAAGACCTGCCAATATATATAATTGTGATGGTAGCCATTGTATGGCTTGCTAATGAAAGTGTACCAACTCCTTGTCACTCACCCTTTATGCTGGCTTCAAATCACTTTTGTAAAACATACATCAAATTATACTGAAGGGGCACCTGGGTGGCTCAGTGGGTTGAAGCCTCTGCTTTCAGCTCGGGTCATGGTCCCAGAGTCCTGGGATCGAGCCCCGCGTGGGACTCTCTGCTCCGTGGAGAGCCTGCTTCCTCCTCTCTCTCTGCCTGCCTCTCTGCCTAGTTGTGATTTCTCTCTGTCGAATAAATAAAATATTAAAAAAAAATTTTTTTAAATTATACTGAAAATCCATTGTACCCATAATCCCAGTCTATTCTTTTTTTTTTTTTTTTTAGTATTTTATTTATTTGACAGAGAGAAATCACAACTAGGCAGAGAGGCAGGCAGAGATAGAGGAGGAAGCAGGCTCCCTGCAGAGCAGAGAGCCCGATGTGGGGCTGGATCCCAGGACCCTGGGATCATGACCTGAGCCGAAGGCAGAGGCTTTAACCCACTGAGCCACCCAGGCACCTCCTAATCCCAGTCTATTCTTGAGAAAAATATCGGACAAATTCCAATAAAGGGGGGTCCTACAATATTCCTGACCAAACTCCTCAAAACTGTCAAGGTTATCAAACAGGGGAAGATCTGAGAAACTGTTGCAGTCAAGAGAAGCATAAGGAAATGTCAATTAAATGTAATGTGAGATCCTGACAGAGAAAAGGGGCATTAAGGGGCACCTGGGTGGCTCAGTGGGTTAAAGCCTCTTTCTTCAGCTCAGGTCATGATCCCAGGGTCCTGGGATCCAGCCCCACATCAGGCTCTCTGCTCAGTGGGGAGCCTGCTTCTCCTTCTCTCTGCCTGCCTCTCTGCCTACTTGTGCTCTCTCTCTCTGTCAAATAAATGAATAAAATCTTAAAAAAAAAAGGAAGAAAGAAAGAAAAGGGGCATTAAATAAAAATTAAAGAAATCCAAATAAACCATGAACTTTAGTTAATAATAATGTGTCAGTATAGGTTTAATTGTAATAAATATATCACCCTGGGGTGCTTGGCTAGCTTAGTCGGTAGAACGTGCAACTCTTGATTTTGGGGTCATGAGTTCAAGCTCCAGGTTGGGCTAGAGCCTACTTGAAAAATACACACACATGCACACACACATATATATCATACTAATATAAGATGTTAATAATAGGGGAAAGACTATGTGGGGCTATGTGGGAACTCTGTACTACCTGCTCAGTTTTGCTGTACACATAAATGTTCTAAAAAATAAAGTGTATTCATTTAAAAGGAAAAAATTCTACCAATAATTCCTTCATTCCTAAAGGACAAAGGTTAAACTCAGAAACACACAATGTGCTTAGGACATTTTTCCAAGCCAATTTCTATTATCCCACACACACCCAAATTACGCCACAGCTACAGTGAACATTTAACATATCCACAGACATCCCAGGCCCTTTTGTGCCTCTTAGTCCTTGCATGTGCTGTTCCCTCCACCTGGAATGCCATAGTCTGCCCACTTCAGCTTAGCTAACTCTTCAATGATTCAACACATGTGCTTCCCCAACTTCTTCCAATTCACTTGTCCTGTGACGTTCCATAGTTCTTGAAACAAGACACATTCTCTGCCATGACAAACTCTAGAAGAACAAGCTGTCCAGATCAAGTACCCCTCCTTCACTACCAAGGTCTGAGCAGCTCCCCAGGCTGTCTCCTTCTGCACTTTCCAAGGCAGACACCAGACAAAAGCCCAGTATGAACCCTGCCATGCCCAAAAGAGAAGGAGACCCATATGAAGTTGTCAGGTGATTCTGTTGGTTTCCTTTCTTCTCCTTGAAGTGACTCAGTTCTGTTACTCAAGGTAGGTGATCAAACTGCACAGCTTTCCCAAAGAAATCCTCTTTATAAATCCTCTCTTTTCCATGCATTTTATACCACTGATATAAGTGAGCCACTCAGTGAATTCTGTTATCAGTTTCAGGTATCTACTTTGAATACCTATAGACTGATTTAGTCTTGGTAAACTTTCTTTGCTCTGGCATCTAGCATGTGGTGCTGGATATGTCTACAGGCTTCCACATTCCTTCCCACATCCTTCTCTGTGCCTTCGCATGCTAACAAGTTAAAGGCTAAAAAAGTTAAAACAACTCCCCTGCAGCCAGGATACTAAATTCAATTAAGTGTCCTCATATGAAACCAGGAAGGCATAAGTAGGATGGAGAGCATCACCCCACTGCCATTTTCCCTTGGCAATCAAGGTCATGAGCACATGAGTGCAGAAAGCTGGAGGGGCAACTGATCTCAACTTTTCACTGTCTGCTCACCACCTTCCTGGATGTTACAAAGCAGCTGTGATGCTCATGGCAGGGTTAAGAGAAGAGGCATCAGCTCTGTGAGCCCCAGAACACAGCCACAGCAGTGCTTGTGGCTGTTGTCTTGTCTTGTCAATGTCTTAAAAACATTAGTTCTGGCAGTAGTCCCTAACTTTAGGTACTCCAGCTCCTCCAACGATTTTGAAAGCACCTAACTCCTTATATTAAATCCTATGCTTAAAAATATCTATGCTTAAAATATCTACAGTGGTTTCTGTATCTGTATTAGGCTGTTCAGGCTATCATAGCCAAAGACCACAGACTGGGGGACTTAAATAACAGAAATTTTATTTTCTCATAATTCTGGATGCTGGAAGTCCAAGATCAAGGTGTCGGCAGAGGTCTCCTGAGACCTCTCTCCTTGGCTTGTAGGTGGCTGATATCTTGCTACCTCTTCACATGTTCACACCTCTGTGCATATACACCCCTGGTGTCTCTCTGTGTCCCCTAATTTCCCCTCCTTACAAGGACACCAGTCAGATTTGATTGAGACCCACTCTAACATCCTAATTTCAACTTAATTATCTCTTCAAAGGCCCTCTCTCCAAATGTAGTCACATTCTGAGGTAGTGGGGTTTAGAGCTTCCATATGTGAATTTGGGGGGCCCTCCAATGGAGTCTGTAACACTATCCTTCCCTGAAACCTGACTGAGGCAATATGTCTTGATGTGTTTGCCCATCTTCCAATTTAAGAGCCTTTAACAAATGAATGAACGAATAAACGCAGCAGGGCTTTACAGCAAAAGTTCACTATTTAGTTATTTTCTTCTCTTCCTAAAGGTTGCTAAGTCTCCTTTCCAACCTCTCTAACCTCTCGCCATTTTTATCCTGCAGTTCTTAAGGAAGGCAGAAGAGACCTTGATTAGCTGCCCGTTGCTGCTTAACAGTATTACCACAGTGCCCGCTTCGGCAGCACACATACTAAGAAAACAGATTTAGCACACCCTTAACTGCTTAATACAACCCATGCGTATTATCTCACAGCTTCTATGGTTCAAAAGACCAGACATGACTTGACTGGACCCCCTGCTTAGGGTTTCAGAAGGCTGCAATTAAGCATCAGCCAGGGGGCGCCTGGGTGTCTCTGTCATTAAGCACATTAAGCGCATTAAGCGTCTGCCTTTGGCGCAGGTCATGATCCCACGTTCTGGGATCGAGCCCCGTGTTGGGTTCCCTGTTCAGCGGGAAGCCTGCTTCTCCCTCTCCCACTCCCCCTGCTTGTGTTCCCTCTTTTGCTGTCTCTCTATCTCTATCAAACAAATAAATAAATAAAATCTTTAAAATAAAGTCACCCAGGGCTCTGTCCTCATCTGAAGCTAGGCTAGAGAACAAGTTCACTCAGAATTCAGTTCCGTGTGGCTGCAGGACACTCCAGGCTTCAGGTGCCTGTTGCCTGTCAGCCAGTGGCCACTCTCAGCCCTTAAAGGCTGCTCACAGTTTCTTGGCACATGGAGCTCCCGCCATGGCCATTTGCTTCCTCAAAGCCAACAGCGCAGTTCAGCAAGATGGCATTAAGATCATATGCATAATCAATGATCATTGTACATTCCATCCCTTTTGAGGTATTCTCTTGATCAGAAAGAAGTCAGAGGCCACATCCACTCACAGTTCTCAGAGCTCCCCTTAAAGGTCAGCCTGAGGCCATTGGCTACTGCTTTCTTGGCTTTTTTTTCTCTCTGTTAGGGTCTCTGATTAGGACCCTGGGCCTATCTGATAAACACAGATATAGGGAAGGGACATGGGGCCCTCACTCAGAGCAAGTACCTCTTTTAGTGCCCACTTCCCATGCAGGAGCTGTCCAAAAGCAGAGAGGCCCTCTGTGTCAGCCGTCCCAGGTCTAAGAGTGGCAGGAGAATTCCGGCTCTGATGAGAGCCTCCGCTGCCTGCTTATCTCCTGGTAGCAACCAGGAGCTCCAAGGAGCCCCTACGAGAAAGAGAATTACAGTCCTCTGTATTTAACCAAGGCCCCAGAATAGGGGGGACACGCCTCTGAAGGAACCCTTAATACGGGACGGCTATTCCTCTGAAGGGCCAGAGAGATTTGCTTATTTTTCTTTTCTCTTTCTTTTTTTTTTTAAATTTTCTTTTTTTTAAATTTTTTTGACACAGAGAGAGAGACAGCAAGAGAGGTAACACTAGCAGGGGGAGTGGGAGAGGGAGAAGCAGGCTTGGCAGAGCAGGGAGCCCGACGTGGACTTGATCCCAGGACCCTGGGATGGTGACCTGAGCAAAGGCAAACGCTTAACGACTGAGCCACCCAAGCACCCCTCATTTTTCTTTTTAAGTCTTCACTGTTCTGATCCAAGGTCCAGCATAAGGTAGGTGTTTGGTATACTTTAGGAAGAATGGATTAGCTCTATAGTTTAAAGACAACTAACTGTAAAATCAGAACCTAAAGTCCTCAGGGAATGTGTTAAACACTAAAAAAAGAATGCAATCCGGGGATGCCTAGGTAGCTCAGTCAGTTGAAGCATCTGCTTTTGGCCTAGGTTGTGATTCCAAGTCCTGGGATGGAGCCCTGCATTGGGCTCCTTGCTCAGCAGGGAGTCTGCTTCTCCTTCTGCCTGCTCTGCCTGCTCTGCTTGCTGTTCCTCCTCCTTGTGCTCTCTCTGACAAATAAATACATAAAATCTTAAAAAAGAAAAAAAAAATGCGATCCAAACAATAGAATTCTGCTCCATCATAGAAAGGTGGCCAGAACAGGTTAAAGGAAAGATGAAGTTTCCTGTGATTATGGTTTTTTTTTAATAGTTTGTTTTTTTTTTAAGATTTTATTTATTTATTTGACAGAGAGAGATCACAAGTAGGCAGAGAGGCAGGCAGAGAGAGACAGAGGGAAGCAGGTTCCCTGCTGAGCAGAGAGTTCGATGTGGGGCTCCATCCCAGGACCCTGAGATTATGACCTGAGCCGAAGGCAAAGGCTTTAACCCACTGAGCCACCCAGGCACCCTTCCTTTTTTTTTTTTTTTTAATATTTTATTTACTTATTTAACAGAGAGAGACACAGTGAGAGAGGGAACACAAGCAGAGGGAGTAGGAGAGGGAGAAGCAGGTTTCCTGCCAAGCAGGGAGCCGATGAGGGGCTCGATCCCAGGACCCTGGGATCGTAACCTGAGCCAAAGGCAGACATTTAATGACTGAGCCACCCAGGCACTCCTGTGATTATGTTTTTTAAAGAAAAAATATATATAATAATGGGTATTTCTAATGATAATAATTAGCATAATGATTATTGTCAGGCATAGTCTACATTTTAGTTTTCTATCATGTGTGTGACATATTTCTCTTTTGATTTAGAACAACAAAAAGGATTACATAGAATACTAGGAAGCCAAGTGTCTCATCAGTTAACCATGCCTCTTTTCCCTGTATTTAAATATATGGTTATAAAGCTGATAACTCGTGGAATTCCATTTAATTCAACAAACATTTATGGAGCGCTTACCCAGAACAAGGTATTGGGAAGGTCCAAACTGCTAGGGGTCAGTGTAACTTGATTTCAGTAAAGCATTAGACAAAGTGTCTCCCGATCCAGCAATGGATGAGGTCGGGAAGGTGAGTGGTACAATAGTGTTGTGACCTGGGTTTGCGGCAGCCTGAACAGCCATATACACAGTTGAGAAAGAGCTTCCATCATTAGGAAGTTTCCCGTGCATAGTCACAGTCACTCTTAAACCCTGGCATATATCGACTAAATGACTTCAGTGAAGAAGATAAGCACAAAGTTTGGAGTAATAGCTAATCAATGAAAGAAGCAAGATGCAAAAGAACCTGAACAGCGTGAAATCCAACAAGACTCATTGTTAAGTTTTGTACAGAGTTACGGATGCATGGGGATTCTTGCCTTGGCAGTAGTTCATGTAAAAAACAACTGCGTTTTGGTTTTTTTTTTTTACCGACCGCGGATTCATTGTGAGGCATTAATGGAATGTGGCTGATAAAAACAAAGGCCAGGGCAATTCCTGACCACAGTCATAAATCTAGTGTCCAGATAAGAGGCTGGCGGTTCAACCCTGTTTTAGTCGGATCGCTCTGGAGTTCTATTTTCCCTGCTAGGCGTTCATTTTACTATTGGAACATGGCACCTTTAACCCATCTTTGTGAAGAAGTATTTCCTTCCAGTCCTGCTCTGTCCTGTGTCCTCACATACTCAAAAGCGATGTGCTAAAATGGGCCAGGAGGTCTCCTCTTGTTACGAAGTGAGGTTATAAAGCAGCGAGGTCACATGACCCAGGGTTCTTACAGACATGTCAGCCGTGCCAGTTTTGTGTTGACTTATTCTTTTATTGCAGCCTCCTCTCCTCAGGGACTCAGGTCTAAATCTGGGGATGATGAAATGACCAGAAATCTGACTTACAACACCGCTACGTGCACCCCAGATGACTCCTTCCTCCTACTACAGTCACAACACAACCTTTGTCCTTGAAACAGCTGCCCTGCCTAGAGTTCTTATTCTTCATGCAAAGACTTCAAGACACCAGCTCTGCCAAACTCCTATAGGAGTCTAAATCCACCATTTCGTCTGAAAACAGAGATCCCTGCTACAGAAATCATCAGAGTTCTGTATTGGATGATCTCCTTTCCACCTCCTATAAATGCCTTCTTCCCTGCATTACCAGCAATTCCTCCCAACTCTGGCTTCCCTCATTCTCCAGGCCTGAGAATTGGGAACATGCCACATGTAAGGAGGTAAGGAGGAAAAGGAGGAGAGAAAGAAGGAAAGAGATTTACCCTGATCCCAAAGATAGGTCCTTTTGCTATGACTCCAGCAAATCATGGTTCTCTCCTTTCTTCTCTCTTTGTCCCAAACCCTCTTCAGGGCACATACCTGCCCAGGGGCTTGGGGGAACCACAGGTTTACAGGGCCTACACCCACCAAAAGAGTTGATCCTAAAGCTAAAACCAGTCCAGCAGGGCCACCTCCCAGTCCAGGCAAGATGCCCAAGGATCTGCTGAGCCAGAACTTCGTCCTTATCCTCAACAAAGGCTGGGGAAACTGTGGTCTGTCCAACTAATGCCCTTGGGCTGGAAGGGTGGAGGTCATATCTCCAAGTCAGGCTCTGTGCTCAGTACTGTGAATGCTTTATCTCATTTACTATCCACCACAGGGATGCCTGAGTGGCTCAGTGGGTTAAGCCTCTGCCTTCGGCTCAGGTTATGATCTCAGGGTCCTGGGATCGAGTCCCGAGTCGGGCTCTCTGCTCGGCAGGGAGCCTACTTCCTCCTCCTCTCTCTCTCTCTCTCTCTCTGCTTCTCTGCCTACTTGTGATCTCTCTGTGTCAAATAAATAAATAAAATAAAATACTTTTAAAAATAATAATATCCACGGTAAATCCTGTGCTGTGATGTATTGATTAGCACCTTTTCCATCGCAAGAACAGAAAGCTCAACTCAAAAGGGCATAAAGTGATAGGGATTTCTGGTTTACACACCTGAAACAACAGAAGTAGAACAGGCTTCAGGGTGGGTTGATTTAGGAGTCCAGCAACGTCTTCAGGTAGTCCAGCTTTCCACTTTCCAGCCTACCAGCCTCAGTGAGAGCTTTCATCTAGGGCTGGCCCCTGTTGCAGTCTTCAGAGTGGCTCTCTGTTGCTACTGGGACCACATGTATCCCCCATTCTTTTTTTTTTTTTTAAAGATTTATTTATTTGACAGATAGAGATTACAAGTAGGCAGAGAGGCAGGCAGAGAGAGAGGAGGAAGCAGGCTCCCAGCTAAGCAGAGAGCCCGATGCGGGGCTCGATCCCAGCGCCCTGGGATCATGACCTGAGCTGAAGGCAGAGGCTTTAACCCACTGAGCCACCCAGGCGCCCCTGTATCCCCCATTCTTATCTAGCAGGAGATAGGGAACATTTATTTTTTCCTGGAAGTAACCAGGAAGCTTCAAGCTCATTGGCATGAATTAGGTCACACCCACTATCACATCTACAAAATGGCCTAGAAATGGAAGTGTACTAGGCCTGAGTCTTCAACAGTGGAGTAGTCTGCTGGGCAGAGATGTGAATCCCCTAACAAAAGCCATGGTAGTTACCAAGAGAAGAGCAGGTGTTGGGGAGGCAACCCCGAGGCTGTCCTAGGTATACACTACCCCAGTTTTGCTGAGGAGAAACTGAAGCTCAAGGAGCCCATGCATCTGTGTAAGTCGGGGAGCCAGGATTCTCAAGCAGGACTCTCTGGCCCAACACCACCATACCTTGAGGGATGAAACTAAAGAAAAACTGGAGTAGTAATCAGCCTTAAGCATGTAGGTGGGAGGGGAGCAGGGACTTCGTGAAACTGGAAAGATCTCGGCCACTGTGGTGGCACCCAGGAGTCACTGAATCAACCCATCCCACAAATCTGAAGCAGCTCTGAATGTGGGGACATCAGTTGGTACCCTGTAACTCATCAAATATCTATAAACTGAAAAGAGACTACAAATCTATTACCTGTGATGGAGAGTTCTAGAACGTTGCTTTCCAAGTCCATTCTGGGTTAAATCAATGCTGTGGTCTAGTCTAGAAACCTCGCTACAATGCATAACTTTGCTCCTCCTGGGAATGTCTTCCAAGTTCCAAAGGACAGATTTGCAAATAGACCTCTGGAGCACAGCCCCATCCTTGCTGGGAAGTGCCTTTCTTTGACTTGTTTATTCAGGAAGGCGGTTCTGGACTTTCACCCAGCAGTTGCCTGGCAGGAGGTGACCTGGCTTTGGCCAACAGAGGGTGGATCCAGCAGGAGGGTAAAGCTGATAGCTACCGCTCAGTGCTAACTCCGCACCAAGCTCTACCAGGAAGGGAGAAGGGCAGAGCATTCAGAGGCCATAGTACAGCTGGTCTCTGACAACAGACTTCAAGGAGCATGCATCTCCCCTTCCCACCCCTCTTCCATGTGGTGGAAGAAAGAGACAAGGTTACAGGCACTCCTGTGGCCCAAAAGTCTTTTGCAAGTTTTGAGGGTCATTGAGTATAAATTCTCCTTTAAGCAGCTGCCCTTGCTCCTTCCCACTGAGGTCTCTCATGAGGCAGGGTCAGGTTTAGCCCTGGGGCCTGCGGCGGCTGCACAGCCCTCAAGGAGTTCTGTGGTCTATTTTGAGTGATTTTACGGTTCCTGATCCTGGCAAACATTATCCATTTTTCTGACAATATTTAGAGTCTGATGTAAGTGTGAACTAGATAATGACCTTTCAAGTCATTGCATGATGTTCTGTTTAAAGCTTTAATTTCTTCCTCAGAGCATCTGCAAAGTCCTCTGACCCCTCTGCATGGCCTCTTGGTGATTTCCCCAAGTTTCTGTCCACTTGTTGGGGTGGGGACGGCTGTACGCTGGGCAGAGTGTTCACGTGTCTGGGGCCGTGAGGAGTTTCTGCGCCAGCTGAAACTCTCCCATAGGCTTCGGAAGCTCCTGCAGCCCATTCTGAAATGAAAAATACTGACCAGCTCATCTCAGGCACATCCTTCTCTCTGGATAGGGGATCTTCCCTAAAACACAAATGAGAGCATACAACTAGCTCCCCCCATGAGTAGTTACTAGAACTCGGCGAACATTGCAAGACTGACATGGCTAAAACAATACCATATCTGCAGCTTAACTTTAGGTGACTCACCAGAAAAGCTATTTTAAACAAAATTTGTTCTAGGAAAAACAGACTGAAGGGACAAAAGGCTAATGTAATATTTTGAAATGCTCTTTTTAAGTTCATAGAAGTCCTGCTGTATTTTCTTGACAGCATCCTAGTTACCAAGCACAACAGGAGGGCCAAAACTGGTATCTAAAACACTCAACCAACGACGTCCTGACACCATCCAGCAGGAGCATGTGTTCATTGGAGAACAGGTTTGCAGAATTAGCAATGCTCTTGTTCATCTGATCACCAGGGAGCCTCGTAAATTCTCTTGCAAAATAACATTTGTCAAGGGGAATCTGGGTGGCTCAGTCGCTTTAGTGTCTGCCTTCAGCTCAGGTCTTGATCCCGGTGTCCTGGGATAGAGCCTTGTGTTGAATTCCCTGCTCAGCGGGAAGTCGGCTTCTCCTTCTCCCTTTGCCCCTCCTCCCCCCAGCTCCTGCTCATGCGCATGCTCTCTCTCTCTCTCTCTCTCTCTCACCCTCAAATAAATAAATAAAATCTTTTTTTAAAAATTGTCCAGATAAAGCTCTGGTAGCCTCATGAAGGAAAGAATTTACCAAGCACCTGTCCTACCTTATGGTTGTCTTCAGTTCTGGCAATTACTACTCTTTTCCCCACTCCAGAGAGTAGAACCAGACTACAGTTTCTAGCGGACATTTGGGCTGGGACAGTTTCTAGGGGGAGCAAGGGACCAACAGATGCACAGGTCAAGGGGCTCCCATGGCACGCAAATCGAGCACACAAGTAAGCATCAAACTCATGACTCTCCTGAGAAGTTGATTCCCTTCCTGGAAAAAATATTCGTGGTCTGAATACTACCATGATAATCTCCAGAAGACAAATACTGTGTCCTACCAGATGATCCCACTCATATGTGAACCTTAAAGAAAGAAAAATATGAACTGAACTCATGGAAACAGAGAGCAGAATGGTCGTGGCCAGGGGCTGTGGGAGGGCTAAGAAAATGGTAGATGTTGGTCAAAGGGTATAAACTTCCAGTTATAAGATGACTAACTCTGGGGATTGAATGTACAGCCACGAGGACTGTAGTTACCAATACTGTGGTAAATACTGCAAACTCGCCCCAATGGTAAACCTGCCGCACTCCTACGGCTTACACAGACCCGAACAGTAACTATGAGTGTGCTCATGAACTGTGGTAATCATGTCACAGTACACACATAGATTCCATCATCACATTGTGTTCTTTCAACATAGGTAATTTTGTCAGTTATACCTCAATAAAGCTCGGGGAAGGGGAGAAGAAAAAAGAAAACCTAAAAAATAGACAATCTCCAGGAGGAGAGGGGAATTTGAAATCACGACTTCAATCTCGTCCTCTAGAGTTCTCCTTTCTGCTTTGGGTCTCCACTGCACTTTCCAGGACCATCAATCAGTACATTAGCCCCCTCTGGGAGTTTCTGCTATTTCTTTAGGAGCACATAAGCCCCTTCCCTGGACTCTGCTTTACACAGAGAAGACAGGCCAGAGCTTTTCCAAAGCCTTTATGAGATCCTAAGAAAGACCAATGGGGGACATAAACAAGAAAATATGTGGAACGTAAACAGGCTTATGCAAAACAGGCTTATGCAAAACAGGAACAGTGGTAACGTCTGGGAAATGAGACATGGAAGGAGGAATTTTGTACATTACAGCCTTCTTGTTTGGTTTTCTTCCCAAGAATTATATTTAATTTGTAAGTGATACACATATACACATATATTTTGAAGCTTATACGGTATTAGTTTTGCTCCTACCATAGCATTCTAGTTGCTATGATTTACTCTTCCCACTGACTTTGCAATTTATTAACTCTGAAAGTCTCCATTCTGCTCCTTGCTACCCCCATTCCTCCCCAGTAGGTCTCACAGACGTACGGGCAAGAAAATGGGTGTTGGGTGGTAAGTGTGATCACTCATTCAACAAACGTGCTACCACACGCCAACTATCATGCCAGACACTGAGTAATAGATTATCACGGAGCTTCAATGCCTATTAGTAACACTGAGACATCTTTTCTCTTTGATAGGAGAAAGATCAAGCGTCATTTCCCTCCATCTAGGTAGTCCTGGATTTTTTTTTCTTTTTCTTTTTCTTTTTTTTTTTTGAGCCCAAAGCAGGGCTTGAACTCAGGACCCTGAGCTCAAAACCTGAGTTGAAAAGTCCATCACTTAACCAACTGAGCCACCCAGGCACCCCAGAGCTCACCTTTTTTTTTCTTTTAAAGAAGAGGAATAGGCACTTAAAATTATATGAAAAAACATGTAATAGATTCATTAATCTCTGCCAATAAAAAGATCCCAGTTGAAGGAATTCTTAGAAGACAATGGAAAATAACTCATTTACATACAAATGGATCTTCCTGGAGGATGCAAAAGGAAAATCCCACTTCCTGATTTGGAACAGAAGCAACTACTAATGTAGTCAAGATTAGGACATCTCCGTGTTCTGGGTACCTCTACTAAGATGACTAAAGGCCCTTCCCAGGCCCATAGAAGCTTATGACTACTAACTCTTCTATGCTCTTTCCCTGTTCTTCTCAACTCTGTTCATCTAGCTTGAGCTCAAGGATTCTCCCCGAGAGTGAATCAAACTGGACTACCTTCATTTTCCTGGAATACCCACTTTTTTTTTTTAAGATTTTATTTATTTATTTGACAGAGAGAGATCACAAGTAGGCAGAGAGGCAGACAGAGAGAGAGGGAAGCAGGCTCCCTGCGGAGCAGAGAGCCCGATGCCGGACTCGATCCCAGGACCCTGAGATCATGACCTGAGCCGAAGGCAGCGGCTTAACCCACTGAGCCACCCAGGTGCCCAATACCCACTTTCTTAATCAGCTTCTGTTTCCTCAAGGAACACCAAGAAAACATTCTGAGACATCGCAAAAGAATCTCATCCCAAGGTTTACAGCCACCTCTGCTGAGGAAAGTGCTTCCCAAGGAATACCACCACTGGCACCCCCCTGGGAGAACAGTCTAGACTTGGGGAATGTGTCTTCAGTTATTACTTCCATGACATTATGGCCCCCTGAAGAAAGAACTTCCACACCTAAGTCTCATTGCTCAGAGCCCTGTGTGGACTCCCTTGGAAGATTGTCCAGGGTCAGTCAGGGAATCTGCCCTTCCCTCCTGTCCCCCGACTAGCTTATCCTAAGAGATGGGACAGATAAGACTTAATGGCCAAAAAGAAGGAAGCCACCTGTGTGGCCCAACAATCCATCCTAGGAAATGACAGGCCAGATGGTATCCAACTACACAAACATATATTCTGAAATCCCCCAAATTCTTCAAGGTATTTTGCTAAAATAAACCAATGCACCACCATCCTAGAATCATTTCAAGAATGTATTCTGAAGAAAACAGCAGGTGGCAGCAAAGTTTCACATTTTTTTACCCTTTGGCCTGGAGTGAAAACAAAGTGTCACGGAATAATCCCCCCATCTCGGAGTCAGCCAGCTGGCCCAGAAACTGGCACACTGCCGTCTTGTCTGGTGGAGAATATAGAGCCTTCTTGAGTGGACTCTGTGCGTTTTGACAAAAGAATCCAAAAAGGTCTCCTCCCAACCTCAAGCCGGATGCCTGCCTGGGTCTGTAGGTCAGGCAGGACAGTGACTGCCACAGAATGGCCGGATCACAGAGGCAGACTGTGGCCCCGGGTCTCCTGTTCTCTTGCCCAACCATCGTCAAGGAGCTGCTCACACTCAATGGGGAAGGCTTCAGAGAAACCCAAGCATGATTACGTGGCAATATGCCTGAGAATCGTGTATACACCTCACAGCATTTTCACCACCTCTTACGATGTAATCCATGGGGTGAACGTGCGGGTGGAGAAAGATGGGGGAGACAAGGGGCTTTCACATCTGGTTTCTGGGGCATCTAGAGGTTTAGGGACCTCACCACCTTACAGCCGCTGTAGCTCTGGGCTCAAGAGCAGGCGGTGCCAAAGTCACCGTCTCATTGGGCCTCAAATGTCTTCCTCGCCTTAGTATTGTGCTTGGCTCCCAACTTCAAGCTGTGGCTGGAAAGTTTCCATTGCCACAGCACAGCCCTGGAGTCGGGAGCCCGAATTTTTGCTGAACTGTTTTGCAGAGTAAATCCAGTTTTGTCTTTAAGAATTGACTGGCCAGTTTATTTCATCTCCAAATGGTGCTTTGTGCTCTCGCAGACCTCCTTTATTTATTTATTTATTTTTAAGATTTTTATTTAAGAGCGAGCACATGGGGGGGCGGGGAGGGCGGCAGCAGAGAGGGAGGAAGCTGACTCCCTACCCAGCAGGGAGCCTGACAGCCAATGTGGGGCTGATCCCAGGGCCCTGGTATCATGACCTGAGCTGAAGGCAGACGCTTAACCAACTGAGTCACCCAGGCGCCCCTCTCTCAGACTTACTTTATGAGCTGCCTAATTTCCATCCCGGAGGAAACTCTTCTTACTGATCAAAAGAGAGGTGGAGGAGGGTGTACATGGGGCTGGAGGATTTTGCGTAGTCATTATTTTTAAAGTCACAAAACTTGCTACCAAAGAAAAAGACAAAAACACAAAATTGAAGACCTCATTCCAAGATCCTAAACAGATTTACAGATATATTTTGGGGTTTTCTTTTTGGAAGTGGAACTGACGGGAAAGTGAGTAGCTTTGGCCTTTTGTGAGTTACCTAATTATATGCGCAGCGTTAGCAGCTCCGAGTGATCAAAGAGAACACTCCTGAAAGGTGCAGGGGAGGTAGGAGAAGTTCATTTCTTTACATAAACAGGGTTTCAGCCCCGAGCACATGATTTTTCCTTTCCTGCAGAAAATATGCTCTTGTTCTGAGGGCTTAAGGACAAACATCACAGCTCTCTGCATGGAAAGGGTCGTTTAAAATTATCTACTCAGGAAAACATTCTGTAATTCCTTTGAATGTAATAAACGATATCTTTGGGGGCAACTTGTGGCAAATGTTCCAGAATTCATATCAACATTTAATTCCCTCTCTGCATGTATGTTCTACACTCCCCTAATATGATGTTAAATCATTTAATGCAGAGAATTGACAGCACCAGGAAAATATTTGGACAACTGTCTGGAGTTGCCATTATTGGCTTTAATTATGACCTACTGGCTCTTGGGTCCTGAAGCAGCCAGAAAATGAGATATGTATGACAAAATATTCATTAGAATTCCCTTTTCAGTCATTGTTCAGAAAGAAAAAGTTTCCTTCTGGCTCTCCTCTTCAGTGCTTTTAAGTAGAGTCATTAATATGCCAGATTTTTAAAAAGGATTGGTCAGAAAACAAGATTATGTGCATACCTTGTATTCTGCATAAAAAACATCTTGAAAAGGTCAAACGTCCCTTTGTTCTCATCTTATTACCCTGAAAAAAAAGTGTTTTCGCAGCCATGAAGCTGACTGGTACTCTCCACCCAGGCCTCCGCCTCCTCCAAGCTTTCTTGAAAAGGCATAATCCTATAAGCTTCGGAACCGGATGTCCTAGTGAAACACAGCCTGGCCCTCCAGAGCAACTAGTCAGAAAGGATGTTTTAATTCCTTCTGCTCTTCAATGCTCCTTTCTCCCTGAATAGAAGATCTTAGAATGTTGGAGCTATAGGGAAGGATACTTAAGGTTATTGATTTCATTTCCTCATTTTAAAGATGATTAATCCAAAGTGAAGTAGTAAGGGCCACTGTTTCAGCCTGGGGTTCTGGCAACACGGAAAGAGCGGGGTGCTTTTTTTTTTTTTCCTTTCCCCCCCATCAGCACATCCTTGTTACTATTAAAAACAGCTGGCATTGGGGCACCTGGGTGGTTCAGTGGGTTAAGGCCTCTGCCTTCCACTCAGGTCATGATCCCAGGGTCCTGGGATCGAGCCCCACATCGGGCTCTATGCTCAGCAGGAAGCCTGCCTCCCCCTCTCTCTCTGCCTGACTCTCTGCCTACTTGTGATCTGTCAAATAAATAAATTAAATATTTTTTTTTTAAAAACACAGCTGGCATTTAATGAGCATCTACTACACTGTCAGGCACGGGGCTGATGCTTTCATTCACGTTGTCCTCACAACAAGCCTGTAACGTAAATATTATTATCCCCACTTTATAGCTAATGAAACTGAGACTTGGGTTAAGGGATTTGCCCAAAATTACAGGGTGAGGAGGCGAAAGAATGAATTTGCAAACTCAAGGTGGCCTGACTTCAAAGCTTATGTCCTTTACTTTTCCCCCATGCTGTCTGCTGAATAAAATGAGGCCAGAGTGCAAATCAGTGTGGGCTCTCCCATAACTCTAATTTTTCAAATAATGGGGTGAGTATGAGTCCTCTACAGTGATAAAGTAGAAAAGGATGCCTATATCCAGGTAGTCCCCAGTTACCAGAGTCTGCAAAGGTATCAACAGGGACCCCACAGATGTCACTATTTCCCATTATCTCCTGGTCATGTTTAACAGGACAGTTTATTCTGAAAGTTTTTGAAAGACTTCCTGGCTTTCAATAAAAGCTGGATGATTCAGTGTTGACAATTTTTCTCTCATTTAATAGAAAATTGGTGGGGGAAATTCAGGATGAATGCTTATTTTGGGAAAAAATAATTTGGAGGGTTGTTTTTTCTGTTCCAGGTCATAGAGAGCTGGGAAAGCAGATGTGGTATGAATTAAGGAAGTTTATCTGATGGTTGTCTACAGTGGCACAGATGATGGAGTTATTGCCTGGAAACGCTTGAGTTTTCCAGTGAAACATGGGCTGGGAACGAAACTTTGACGTTTTCAAAAAACTAATAAAGTTAAGATAAAGTTGGAATGTCATATGTTAAATTAAAGAACATGAGATGGAGACATTCAGGGGAAGTGTCCACGTTTGTTGACCTCGGTGCCAGTGAAAACTTTGTGTAAACTGAAACTTTCCTTTCTGCCAAGGAGACAAATCATTTACCTACATGAGTTTAGTAAGCCACCTGCGCCCCGCTCCCACAATTCCTTCTCCCTGAAAATGAAATCATTCAAACCCTTATGTAGATAGGTCCCTGCCAGGTCAGGGAGTCTTAAAGGAGTATCATCTCCATGTTGGGTTGTTTCCGTGTCTAATTATCTCATCCATGGCTAGCCTCCTAATCCAAGCCAACATCAACTCTCATCTGGACCACAGCAAGAGCTGTGTATCTAATGCCTAGAAAAGGTAGGAACTTAATAAAAGATTGTGGATGGATGGATGGCTTGAACAGCTGAATGAATGACATCGTGCTAACACTTATAATCAGTGGCCCAGTGGCGGTTCCCTAACTCTTGTTGTATGTCTGGGGTGGAGCCGCAGGACACGATACCCTTTCTCTGGGACTACTACCCTGCCCTGTTCTTGCCAATCCGTTTAACAGCAGTTATTATTAGTCTACTAGAGTTGCCAGAAGGAAATGCCATCAATTGGGTGGCTTAAACAATGGATTTTTTTTTTTCCTCACAGTTCTGGAGGCAGAAAGTCCAAGACCAGAGTGCCAACTGGCTTGGTTTCTTCTCAGGTCTTCTCTTGGCTTACAAATGGCTGCCTTCTCACCCTGGCCTCACATGATCATTCTTCGGTCTGCCCGTTATCCATGTGTCAATCTCCTTTTGGCATAAAGACACCAGTCCTGTTGGATTAAGGCTTACGCACAAGACCTTGTTCTAGCTTAATTACCTCTTTAAAGGTCTTATCTCCAAAGACAGTCACATTGTCAGATTCTAAGGTTAAGACTTCAACATATGACATTGAAGGGGAGGGGAGACACAATTCAGCCCTTGACAAGCTGTGACAAGCAGCAGTGTCCCCTCTCTGCCTTCTACAGGTGGACTTCCCTGGGGCCTGCCTATCATTTGCTTCTATAATGCCCACTGCCGTGTTCTCTGCCATTCTTGATGCCCTGTTACTTCCTGCTATTCCTTCTTGATGCCAATTCCTTACAGCAAAACCATCTGTTTTCTGTTACCTCACCCTGGGCTGGCCTTCTTCCCATCACCTGCAGCTGGTGTTCTCTCCAAACACCTGTCCCTGCTGGCTGCAGTTAACCCTTCTATTCCTGGCTGTGTTACTGGATACAACCCTAAATCTAAAACTAACAACTCAATAACAAACTAAATAAACTAACTCTTGGTCTCAGCCTGTTACGATCACTGGGGTACATTTTTGAAATGGCTAAAGACTGATAATGTCTGGGACAAAAAAAGTTAAGTGATCTCACATAGATAAAATTTTACCCACAATCACACAATGGCAATATGCCCCACTGAGAATCTAGTTCAGTTGGTTTGGGATGAGGCCTAGTGTATTTATTTATTTATTTATTTATTTATTTATTTTTGAAAGCACTACAAGTGATTTGATTTTTTAAAAAACAGATCTTTCTTTCTTTCTTTCTTTCTTTTTAAGATTTATTTATTTATTTGACAGACAGAGATCACAAGTAAACAGAGAGGCAGGCAGAGAGAGGAGGAAGCAGGCTCCCTGCCAAGCAGAGAGCCCAACGTGGGGCTGGATCCCAGAACCCTGAGATCATGACCTGAGCCCAAGGCAGAGGCTTAACCCACTGAACCTACCAGGTGCTCCACAGATCTTATTTTTAAGTAATCTCTGCACCCAACGTGGGGCTCAAACTCACATCCCAGAGACCAAGAGTCGCATGCTCCACCGACTGAGCCAGCCAGGCTCCCCTCCACGAAGTGATTCTAACAGGAAGAGACTAAGGATCACTGCTTTGACTGGAGAAAGAAACCCAGCAAATTGAGACAAAAACTAGAGCAGCAGGAAGTAGACTGGGAGATCCCGTCCCACATGGGACTTGTGAATATAATGCATTGAGTCTTCGGTGTCCAGTCCCTCCCAAATACAGAGGTGGGTGGCTCTCCCTTCAGCTCTTACTGTCCCCTTTCGTGTAAAGTGTAAAGTACCCATCTTTTGATCTAAGAACCTGGGGGTGACTTATTAACGTCTTCTACCAAACAGAGAAATCAAAATGGGGCTCAACAATAACCAGACAGAGGTAAGTGTCACTTCTGCTGGGCCCCTGAGTATGGCTGCTGCTGCTGAAAGACGCTCCCACCAACAGCAGTGGTAAAAAATAAAAATAAATTAAAACCAAAACAAAACAAAAAGAAAACTAACATGGCTCTTTGGCTCAGCAAAGGGGGATTCACTCAAAAGGCAGATGAGTTCTGGACACTGATCAGTCTCCCTCCACAGGATTCCAGGGATTGATCAGCCGGCTGTCCCTGAAAGGTAGTGTCCTGCCCTCTTCTCGGTGGGGCTCTTCTCCAGTCCTCCCTCCAACCTCCAAGGTCCCTGCCCTCCCTCAACTAGGGGAGGCTTGGGTGAAATCTGGCTCTCTTTCTAGACTCTTTCCAGTGTGTCCTGAGGGCAAAACCCAATCCTTCCTGCTTCCGGGGCCTTTCGTTTTAATTCTCAAGGGCTTTTTCTTCTCCAACAAAACCTGGTTCTCTGCAAATAAAAGGCTTTGGCTTTCAAAACTATTGTTTTTGATGTGGGCTTCAAGAGGCTATTTTAAAAGTCAGAAAACTGAACGTTGACTGTTTCATTCTCTTTGCATTCCTGGTGTACCAATCCTAATTCTCCTCCAGGCAATGCCTCGGATTTACTAGGGGAAAGGTCAAGTGGAAAGACTGTAGCAAAGAAAAGCACAAAGATTAACATTTCAAGATACTTTCTTCCCATAAGAAATACTGCAACATTGACCACTTTAGCGCCCCGCCCCACCCTGACAAGTGAACAGGCCAGGATGTTCTGGCTGAGTTTCCCTAAGCAGAGTGGAGAATCAGGATTTATCTTGATAATAAACGCTCTAAATGACAACTATTAAAACATTGTTTTCTTCAACAAGTCAACAGCAGAAAACAAAAGGGAGGGCGGTTGCTCTAGATTAAAAGAAACTTTAGAGATGGAACAATCTTGTTGGGAGCCTGTTTTGAACAAACCACTGTCAAAGACATTTTTGAGGCAATAGGGCAAATTTGATTATGGACTGGGTATGAGATGATACCACAAAATTACTGTTAACGTTAAGTGTGACAATAGCATTTGGTTATGTAAGAAAACTTTTTTTAAAAAAAACAGATGTATACAGAAGTGTGTGTGAGGGTGAAATGATACAATGTCTGAGGAAAAGAGAAGGATGGATGGAAGGAAGAAAAGAAAACCAGATTCTTGGCAAGATACAAAACAAAAGGGGATAGATGAATTAAGCGCCGCAAAATCTTGGTAAGTGTTAGATTTTTTTTAATTTTAATTTTATTTTTAAGTAAACTCAATACCTAATGTAGGGCAAGAATTCACAACCCCAAGGTCAAGGGTTGTGTCTTTCGCCAACCAAGCCAGCCAGACAACCCTGGTTAAGTGTTAGATTTTTTTTTTTTTTTTTTTTTTAAAGAGGAGAAAGGCGGGGGAAGGGCAGAGAGAGTATAATCCCACGCAGGCTCCATGCCCAGGGCAGAGCTCAGCTGGGGTCTTGATCTCATGAGATCATGAACTAAGCCAAAAATGGATGCTTAACTGGCTGAGCCTCTCAGGTACCCCTAGATTTTAAAGATAGGTACATGGGAGCTCATTAATATCTCTATTTTTTTTGCATAAGTTTAAAAAGTTGACTAATGATTCTCTTAATTGTCAAACTGGTACAGAAAAAGATGGATTGAACAATAGAAGAGGAAAAAACGACCAGAAACAGATTCAAATATTTACTGTTTAAGAATTTAGGGCTTGGGGCACTTGGGTGGCTCAGTGGGTTAAGCCTCTGCCTTCGGCTCGGGTCATGATCTCAGGGTCCTGGGATGGAGCCCCGTGTTGGGCTCTCTGCTCAGCGGGGAGCCTGCCTCTCCTTCTGCCTGCTGTTCCCCTTGCTTGTATTCTCTCACTCTGTGTGTGAAATAAATAAAATCTTCTTTTAAAAAAATAGAATTTAGGGCTTGTGGAGATGGGTGAAACAGGTGATGGGGATTAAGGAGTACACTTGTCCTGATGAGCACTGAGTGTTGTATGGAAGTGCTGAATCACTAAATCCTATGCCTAAAACTAATATAACACTGTATGTTAACTACAATCAAAATGGAAACTTAAAAATTTTTGTTGTTATATTACTGATTTGCAAACAGATAAATTGCAAATAAAATCTGAAATGGAGGAGCACCTGGGTGGCCCAGTCGGCTGGGCATCTGCGTTCAGCTCAGGTCATGATCTCGGGGGTCCTGGCATTGAGGCCCACATGGGGCTCCCTGCTCAGCAGGAAGCCTACTTCTAGCACCTCTGCCTGCCACTCCCCCTGCTTGTGCTCCCTCTCTGCCAAATAAATAAATAAAATTTTTTGAAAAATAATAAAAGCAAGAGCTTTTAAATAAATAAAAATGAAAAATAAAATCTAAAATAGAGCCACAATACATAAAACAAAAAAAGAGTAGAACTGTTCCTTCTGGAAGCAGCAGCAAGAGTCTGGCTCTTTTGCTTCCTCTTTGTCTCCCCAGGAATCTGCACAAATAACTCAGGAAAATCCTGTGGCTCTGTAGAACTCAGCTGGAAAACTTCTCTAGTATACAATGAAGAAAACCTCTCAAATCCTGAAGAAAATGTGTACTACTTGTATGATAACTGGCTAACAAGTTGGGAGAAAAGAAATCGTTAAATCCCTACCTCACATCATATACCAAAATAAATTCCAGTTGCATTAAAATGTTTAAAATACAAAATGAAATTATGAAAGTGTTAGAAGAAAAATAAATGATTATTCTAAAATAGTGAGACAGAGAAGGACTTCCTAAGCTAGCCAACAAAAGCAGAAAATGACAACTTTGATGATATAAATATCTGTAAGTTTTATATGGCAAAAAATAAAACACAAAAAGGAAAGAAAGGAAAGTTTATATATGACAGACAGTGTTTCAAATCAATAGGAAAAAAACCCCACCCCAATGGAATAAAAGGATCAAGAAAGAGAAAGAGAGATAATAATATCACAAAGATATGTTAAAGAGTGTTCCTCTGAAGGAGATGGAATGGGGTATGGAAATTAAAGGAGAAAAAATAAACAAATAATTAAAATAAAACAAGAGAGAAGCCCTGCATAGACTGCTAATGACAGTTTGCCTTAAACTGAAGAGTATGTTTAATTCAGCTCTGCATACTTGAGTTCAATTTTCAAAAGTATGTGTATAAATGGGTCTATCCTAAGATATTAATAGTGGCTATCTCTAGGAGTGGTATGAAAGGTGAATTTTTTTTTTCTGCACTAAATAAGTATTGTGTAATAAGTCAAATGCATTTTTTTGTGTTTTAAAAATTCATCTAATAATCAGAAGTACTTTCCTGATGTTGGATAAATGTACAATAACCTACTAAATTCATCTGCCTTTGTGGTCACAGTCATTTTATTGTTTTTCCAGAATGTTCCAAAATACCTCTGGAACAAGACCAGTGGGACCACCAGATAGTTATCTAGCCTCGCCCTTCTTCCCATGCAAATGGAGACCAAGCCTCCAGTCTCGCTTTGGTGGAAACCTCAGTGGGACCCAGGAAAACAAGGCCGTCTCCTTCTTGGCTGGGGAGAAGAGAAGGAAGCAGTCAATTTACAACAGTCAGTTTACAACAACCTCTGAAAAGCTGTTTTGGGCAACAATTGCCAAAGACAAAAGGTTCCACCTCAAGGGTGGAAACTATTTGTAGCTTTGTAGACACAGGTGTTCTTACAGACAACTCAAGACCTACAGAGTGGGACTGTGTTTGGCCAGGAATAGCTCAGAAAGCCTTTCCCTCAGAAGCCAGCTCTTGAGGCCTTCAGTGTATGTTCTAACTATATTTGGCAATGAAAACCAAAGAGGTCAGTGGCTTCGTTCAGGGGGGAAAAAGCTATTCTTGATTTATAACCCCTGCTTCAAACCCGGACCAAGAATTTTAAAACTCACTTCATTTATTTATTTTGCACTCACCGAGCATACCACCAAAGACATTTTCCTTTCCAGTCCTACCAGCCTCCTGTAAATCTTCCAGAACCACAGGTGTAAATCACCTACCCAAGCCATCCTCATATTAGGGGACATTTGGGGACATCTGGCCTGAGAGTCCAAATGTTAAAATTATCCCACTTACTCTCCATGGCTTTATAGCATTAAAATAGCCTGTCGTGCTTGAGTGCAAAGCCCGACTCCAGTGCTTACTACTCACTGTGTGACCTTGGCTAAGTTGCTTTGTGTCTCTGAGGTTCAATTCTCTTATCTGCAGATAGAGATAATAACACCTACTTGAGAAAGCTGCCACAAGAATTAAATGAGATAACATGTACAAAGTGGCTAAGAGGACGTCTGATACAAAACAGGTGCTAAAAAAAGAATCAAGCTCCATCCTCTCCATAACCCCCTTCTACCCTTAGTTGTTCAGTCAAGGTGTCGGCTTCTCAAGAAATTGCCCAGTATTCTTTGTCTGATTGCAAGTGGATGATGGTACCCTTCCCACAGCCAGCTACAGTAGCTAAAGATAAAAGCTGTGACTACTCCTCAGCTGGGGACATGTCGAATCAGCTCACAAATGACTCATCACTGTTGATAAACGATGTGTTCTTGGCATCAGGAGGCCTTATCCTGACAGGCTTCAACACCTTATGAAAAAAGAACCCAGAAGGTAGGTTGAATGGCTCACAGAGAAGGTTCCAGGGCTTGACGGTGACCTTCAGTCAATTCAGAACTTGTACCGCACTGGTCTTAGAAGGGCCCCTGATCTGTTCAGACAGGTCTCCAATCACAAAATATTCAGGGAAGGACTCTAGCTGACCAGCTGCCTCTTTCAGAGCTGAACCATCCCCTTCACTTGCCCTGGATTCCCTGAGGGGAGTCATAAGACTCCCTGGGCTAAAGGCTAGATGTCTGTTCCCTGCTCAGAACAGCCTTAAGCTAGTGCCCAACCTGCCTTTGGCAGCTTTGTCTGCTGCCTGAAGTTCTGCCAGGGTGAGGTTTGGCTGGAGGGCTCTGTGGCTATAGGACAAACCTTGGTGCAAGGAAAAGGATATTTAATCTTGAACCACTGTCTGCAAGGCTGAAGTGTTTGCTCCTCTCTGCAGCTTCTATCACCCCTTCAGACCACCCAGAACCACTCACTGGCATAGAAATTCCATGACTGGAGTTTTTGGTTGCTCTTTCATTCATACATGCCCTGTATCTTTTACAATGCCTGAACAGAATTCTGAGTATTTATTACAAGGCCCTTGAAGATGAGGATGGTCAGTTGCTGCATTCGTAACCTCCTCAATTCTGATGATTCTCACAAAATCGTCGAGATCAAATAGGACAATGAACTGTATGAAGATGGACACTATCAAGGGCCAGGTGTGCAAAACTGAGGCTTTGTGAGATCTTGAGGAAATTCCAGGTGCTAGGATCTACTTTCTTCTGAATTGAAACTGCTTCAGAAGGTTGTCTCTGAACCCCAGACCTAAGACCTATCTCTTTTTTACTGCATATGCAGGCTTTTTCTGAAAGGAGCTATCTCTGGCCCTCAGAAGAAGGCAATTGGTGCAAAGGTCCTGGAGAAGGTGGGGCTGCCCTGGAAACATTTCCATTCCCCAAACTCAAATTTTCTCAGGCAGGAATCTGAGATCACCTATAAGCACCAACATTTCACCCATGAAAAGGTGAAATGGTCAAGCAGTTGGTCTGAAAAGGTCAAGCAGTTGGTCTCCAACTGCTTCGGGATATTGGATGACACAAAAGGGACAGGAAAATCAAAATGGGGGTGGGGGGACTTCCCCTTAGCCTCCCCTTCTGATCCTAACTCTTCCCGTGTCCCCTGACCTTCTAGTCACTCACTGAGGTTTAGTGTCCAGTTTCTATGACCAGAACTGGGGTCAAGCTTCTAAGATAAGGCAGAAAGAAAGCAAAGAGGGGAAGGAAGGAGGGAGCAAAAGGCAGGCTGGGGAGAAGTGAAGAAAAAATGAGAAGGCTTGGCGAGGAGGAAGGAAGAGAACGGCAAGGGGAGGCGGAACAATGAAGGTCTCAGGCAGTCAGAAGCGCACGATTCCGGCGGCACGTCCGTCCGTCCCCGCCTCCGGCCAGCAGCTGCACGCTGCTCAGCGTGTGGGCGCTGAGTCACGGTCCCAGAACAGGGAGCCGCCGTGAAGGTCTGGGGGGCCGGCCTTGGTTGGCATCTGCAAACTGTTTTTTTCTTTCCTCTCTCATTAAGGCTGTGTGCTGACTCCCACGTAGGAGGACTTATTAAACCGCACGTACTGCCTGACGGCCCTCGGGCAACTCCCAGGCGGCCGGCTGGGGGCGCCACAGCCTCGCTGATGAGCCGGCTGGCTCGCTGGGGCACCCGGCCGGCAGAGGACAGGGGTTACTGGCGCCGCTGCCGAAGTCCCGGAGCGGTGCGAACGTTTTGCTGGAGTAGCTTCTAACTTTTAACACCGCGGCAGCTTGGAACAACTCCTCACTTAGAAGGCCTCGGAGACCACCCCAACTCTCGGAGGCGCGCTTTTGCGCGGGGTTCCGCGAGCAACTCCGTAAAATCTGGGACTCTGTTGCGCAACCCAGAGAGTCCAGGCTCGCTTCCCCACTAGGGCTCACCCCTACTCCGCCCGGCCCGGCCGCCACGCGAGGCTGCGACCTTAGTTAGGGGCCTTCGCGAAGCCCGGACCTGCTCTCAGGACAGGCGCTCCGCGCGCCCCACAAGGAGAGCAGCAGCGCTCGGGACAGCTCGGCGGGCGGGGGGACCCGCCAGCTCGCGCGCGCGGAGCCGTGCCACCTTCTCACTCGAGACGGCGGAAGCCGGAGCTCCCGGACACACTGGGACCCTCCCAAGACTCGTGAGCCTAAAATTAATCAGCATTGAGACACTTTATTGATTTGCTATTTCGCGTATCACCCATTTCATGTAAATAGATTATACAGAGACACGGTGTTTCCTTCTTCCAGAAGAGGTAATCAGTCTCTCACGCACACTCTCACACATTTCACGCAGCAAACGTTACACCTCGCTGAGACATTGACGTATTAAAATAAGTGGGGAAGGGGGGAAATGCAATTGCTTTAAAATGCCCTTAATACAATATATAACGTACAAAAATATCTCTATATTTGAAGTTACAAAAAAAAATCTTGACAGCAACGAACTTAAATATTGATAGTTACCTCTGTATATACAACACACATTGCACTTTTCCTCTCTAGGTTTTGGAAAGTTCAAGTAATAGTGAGGCTTGTGCCCCGATGGGGTGACTCCCCGTGAGAAATCAGTTTGTGGGAAGGCACGGCAGCGACTCAGACCCCTGTCCCTGGGGGTCTCACAAGCATTTAATTCTCAGTTTCTCCCTTCCGTGAGCCTGGCAGACACTCCCTCGCATTCCTCTGCCCCTCGGGGCACCGGGGCCGGATTGGGACGTAGGGAACCGTGTCTCCGAGAAGGGGGTCCTGCAAAGCCAGGGCTCGCCGCTGGACCGTGCCTCCCGGACTCCTGGTCTCTGCCCGGCTGTCTTAACCCGGTTTCCATCCGCTGTGGGGCTCAACCCTGGGAAGCCCTCCGCCCCGGGCGGGGGTCGGGGGAAGCCGGCGAGATGCATACGCGCGCCAGTTCGCTGCTGCCACAGGCGCTTATATCTTAAGGAGGTTGGCGAGCACCTGATGCACCCGGGAGGCCGGAGCCCCGCGTGCCAGTGGCTCTGGGAGCAACGGAGTCCGGCTTGGGCCGGTCGCAGGCAGCGAGCGCCGGCGCCGGCGGCCGTACCCCTGGGGGCTAATCTTGCTCCTGGGGGCGACGCCGTCCTTGTCCTTGTCTGTTAACTGGTAGATCTGGTGCGCCAGTTTCTGCACCGTGCATGTGCCGAAGCGGCAACCGAAGCTCCGCAAGCTTTGGAAATTGTTCATACTCTGGCGGTAGCGTTTGACTCGGATGCGGGCGGCGTCCGGACTGCTGGGGAAGGGAAAGAAGGTAACATGAGACCCCTATCAAACAGGGGCTTTGGCCCCAGTCACCAAGAAATCGAGCCATTCAAAGACCAGAGGGGACTGGAAACTACTACCGCCGGCTGCACTGCCAGACAGCCCTGACGATCCCCTGGGGCCAGGGTAGTGGAGGAGATCTCCCCGTGCCCACCCAGCTTCAGTGCAGGGCATAGTTACCTGGCCTGGGGACTGCGAGAGGCGCCTTTTATGTCCTGGGGCCGAATGAGAGTCTGGGCAGGCCCGGCCTTCACGTCCGTGAGCCCGGTGGCATAGTTGCTGGACACCCGAAGTTCCCTCTTCCCGCGACTTAGAGCCCACTTATTCCACCTAGAAAACACAAACAGACTCGATTCGTATGCATCCGGCGAGCTCCTGGTCCCGACCCGCTCCCATCCACTTCCATCCCCTCGGGGCCAACAGCCAGTTTCCCTCGTCTCCCAGGTGCAAGGACTGAAGACGGAGTTATTTGCGACTCACTTCTTTCGGAACTCTGACGCCACGTCGAGCCGTGCGGTGTCCGCGCCCAAGAAGGCGAGGGAGCCCAGGTACATGAGGGCGACGGGAACCAGCTTCATGCTGGCGGCGATGCGCAGACCCTGGAAGGAGAGACAGGGACCGAGCGTGAGCACCCCGCCTGCACCACGGCCCGGGTGGGGCACAGAGGGCGGGGGTGGGGGGCGCTGGCCGACTCAGCTCGCGCTCTGCCTGGCTCAGACGCTTATCTCGCCCGGGCGCAGAGAGGCGCCAGCGGCATTTGCACCCGCCGGGCGGGTGACTGGCCCGCAGGGGAGGCCTCTGCCCAAAGCCAGGCTCCCATCCAGAGGTTTCCTGCTCGACTTCTGAGAATTTGGATGGCATAGTATAAAGGACTGGGTCTCTGCAGTTCCAGTGGTGTGCATGGCTGGGCCCAGTGTATGGGACGCAGTCCACAGAGGACCTTACAAAATGGGTTGTAACCTTCACCCAGTACACTCCCCGTTTCCACTACTCTCAAGTCCGTCCTCCCCGCGCCCCCGCCACACCGCGTATCCGCCCAGCCTGCGGAGCCTACCTGCTGATGGGGTGATCTGCCAAGATCTGGGAGAATATAAAGTCTGAGACGTCGCTCTGGCACTGGCAAAACCCTAGCGTCCAAGCTGCGGTGAGAAACCAGAGGTGGCAAAGCTCGAGTTGTTCCGCCTAGTGTCACCAAGAAACCACTGAGTGGCCGGCTCTGGTTCCTCGGCTTTATAGGAGCACAGGGGGCGGGGCCTGGGCTGCCCTCGCACCCTCCCATTCTTCGGGCGCGCGCGGGCTTCTCCACTGCAGCGCGCGCGTTGCTTGTCCCAAGGTTTGGGAATGGAGGGGTGGGGGTCCCTCGTGCCAGAAAACTCAGGAGCTCCAAAGGTTGTTGTAGGAACTGCCACAACCATAACTCCCTGGGCACAAACTTCAGAATATAAACCAGGGCGAAGTAGGACCGGTACCACCTCTTGGGGTCCTTACTCAGGACCTATGCAACCCAGAGTGCGAGGCCTACTGGCCCGGAACTGCGAGAGTCAGCGGGAGGTACCACAGGGATGGCCGGAGCCCGGGACCTCGGGAGCGCTGGCCTCGAGTGGACCGCGCCCCCTGCCGGCTCGGCGCCTGACCTGAACGCGACCCCAGACTCCCCCGGAGCCGCAGGGGCAGGACACCCAGCAGAGACTAGAGGAATGGGGCTCGCCAGCACCCCAAGAGAGGCCGAGACTCCAAGGTTCTGGAATGG
Source organism: Meles meles (assembly GCF_922984935.1). Lineage (NCBI taxonomy): Eukaryota > Metazoa > Chordata > Mammalia > Carnivora > Mustelidae > Meles > Meles meles. Next base: position 51,450,627 of record NC_060073.1, read on the forward strand.
GCTAGTAAGATTTCGCAATAGGGGCAAGGCTCGGAAAGGCTGATTTGAGAATTGGGATTTGGAAGGGAGAATTATCTGAAGTTTCAGAATTTAATTGCCTATTTGGAAATAAGGGAATAACCAAAATTAGAACGGACGATGCTGTTTCGTTCCCCACCCCACCCCCCTTGTAGTCCAGTTTATTCCTTACAAGTTTACAACCTGAGAGTTTGCCTTGATGCCCTCGGAGATTTCATTCACCTATTGTTTGTCATTGTTTTTAAAGATTTTATTTATTTATTTCACACAGCGATCACAAGTAGGCAGAGACTCTGGCAGGGGGGGGGGGGGGGAAGCAGGCTCCCGGCTGAGCAGAGAGCCTGATGTCAGGCTCCATCCCAGGACCCCGAGATCATGACCTGAGCTTAAGGCAGAGGCTTTAACCCACTGAGCCACCCAGGCGCCCCTGTTGTTGTTTTTAAAAAGATTTTATTTATTTGACAGAGAAAGACATAGGAATAGAGGGAACACAAGCAAGGGGAGTGGGAGAGGGAGAAGCAGGCATCCCACCCAGCAGGGAGCCCGATGTGGGGCTCGATCCTCGTGACCTGAGCCGAAGGCAGACACCCAATGACAGAGCCACCCAGGCGCCCCTTCATTCACCCATTGTAAACGTGAAGATTTACTGCCCGGGAGCACACTAATGCTTCACGTATGTTAATCGCTTTAGAGTTTACAAAACACAACCATCTCCTGATCTTTGACCCTAACGCCTACCCTTGAGTTAGGGATGGAGGGTTGACATTACTGTTCTTATTTCACCAAGCAGGAAATTTAAGTTCAGAGAGGGAGGAATTTGACCAAAGTCACACCAAAAGTAGGAAGCAGTAAAGACCTAACAGCCTGGCAAGCAAGCACCGCAGATTTGGGCGAGGCATAGATATTTCTAGGCTGGGGTCATCATTCCGTCAAGGGGGAAAGGGGAGTCCTAGCCCTCGCCCAGGGATTTATGCCTGTTCATGATGAATCACCCAAGCACGTTTGTCACCCGTTTGGGTTCTTCCATCACTGCCTTTTTAAAAAATATAATATTTTATTTATTTATTTGCCAGAGAGAGAGAGGGAGCCCACAAATGGGGGAGGGGGGGGCAGCAGGTTCCCTGCTGAGCAAGGAAGCTTGAGGTGGGGCTCCATTCAAGGATTCTGGGATCATGACCTGAGCTGAAGGTAGATGCTTAACCGACTGAGCCACCCAGGGGGCCCTCCATCACCCCTTCCTGACTTTACTTTCTTACTTCCCTTCTGAGGGCCAAACTGGGAGGGAACTCAGCCCCACCAAGCTCCCTAGTTCTTGTATTCTTGTTCTCTGGTATCCTATCACCCCCTTCCCTACTCTCAAGTCCTGAAGACTGGTGCCTAGACTAAGAGGCGAGGGCGGGGGCACAGGGCCACTGGGACTCTGTGGACTGGCTTCTAGTACCCACCCTGGGGCTGTGTGAAGGTGGGTACAGTATGTTTCCCCTCTAGTTTCCCCATCTGTCATGTGACCCCTGCAGACCTCTATGCTTCCTACCTGCCTTGCCAAATTTTTTCTGAGACCCAGTACAAAGAAGGCTGGGTGCTGTTTGGCAGGGTCCTTGACTAGTTGGACCACACACTGCTGGTTCAGTGGCTTTTCATTCTCAGGACTGAACCATGGATACTGCACCCGGGAAGGAATGGCCCAAGTTATTTATTCTGGGGACTTTTCCCTAAGGGAGTCACCTAAAGGGATCTGAGTTCCAGCTGAGGGTGGGGGACAGATTCCTGGACCCGGTGTTGAGTCTGATTCTGATATGAGCTCAGGGTCAGATGGGTGCTCAGCAGCGTAGAGTCTGGGTTCCGGCCGCCTGGCAGTCCGCAGGGCTGTCATTGCAGCAGACCGGATCGGGTGGCTAGTCTCTTGCCACCTCCGACAGTAGGTATTACCGTGCGCCTGCTCTGTTTCCAGGAGCCGCCCTCAGCCAAGCTAGTCTGCTTTTCTCCCACTTCCCGTCTCTTCGTTTCAGTTTGTTCCCTGGGAGTCAGGCTCTTCGCACCAACCCGGTCCAAGACATTCTCTGGGGATATGAGTTGTCGCCAGCTTCCAGTTGGATCCGCGCCAAGACAGGTTTTACTTTCATTTCCCTGGCGCGCGCGCCTCAACTGCTGTAGAGGTCAAGGACAGCTGGGCACCCGCCCACAGCCGGGGCAGGTCCCGTGGTCTGGACTCGTTCTTTCCAGTTCCCACCATCCCTGAGGGTGGGGGGCGGTGCAGGGGGCGCACTGCGGAGGTACTGTGGCTGTACCTCGTTTCCTCCTCTTTGTGGTTTTTTTTTTTTTTGGAAAGCCCACGATTCCGTGGGAGCGGGTGGGGAGTGCAGAGAATTCGCTCTAGCTTCCCTGCAGGATAGCAAAGCGCGATCCAGATGCAAACTTCGCTTTGAGCTTGGGGCTGCTTCAAAAAGCAAAGCAAACCCAGGAGTGGACTCGGCTCCACTCCTCCTGGCTCCCGTGCCTGCTCCAGCGACATAGCAGCGACCCCAGGAATTCCCACCTGACAGCCTTGGCATACTTCTTATCAGCTCAGGTGCGCCTAGTCGCTCTAGCACTTAGAGATCTGACGCTTGAAGACCCCGCCAATTATTATTATTATTATTTTTTAAAGCAAAGTACTGGAATGGCAGCTCGGGATTTTGCTAGAACCCGCGTTATGTTGGAAAGTGTGTGTATGCGTGTGCACGCGCGCGCCCTCGCGTGTGTCTGCGTGTGCGTAGGTGGCCGACAGAAACCAGAGTGTTTCCCTTGGGGATCGTGGGCTATAAATTGGAAAAGTATATAAAATTTGCCAAATGTTGGCATGTGTTTTTCCCGCGTGTAACATAGTGTTCGCTTACTTATCGCTAAAGACACACACACACACACACACACACACAGAGGACTGATTTTCAGTTAAACGGTCAGATCTAGAAGGAAACGCCACAGCGGGAGTTCTGCTTCTGGTGATTTGTTAACGTGGAGTTTCATCCAAGTTGCAGTGATTGTAGATTCACACTGAGTAGAAGGAAGGGGGGAAGGAAGAAACATCTTTAAAATCTCACTGTCAAGAGAAAGACAAAAAAAAAGAAAGAAATGCTGGTTAATGAAGATCCACTTTTTTCTTTTTGTGCCCAAGAATTCTTAAAGGGTCGGATTGTAAATAAACCCCAAAGCAGGGTAATAAATGTATGTATCCCGAAATCATATATAAAGACACACAAATATGCTAAATATTTGTTGTATTGGTGTCTCATTTCTTCACATTCCAACTGCATTATTTTTAGGCCCTCAACCCAAGCCTTATTCTTAGTAATGTTTGGAGTTTAAAAAAAAATTGTGGCGGTGGTTTCTCAGTTAAAGCCAGTGTGACCACACTCAGGTCATGAAGAAAAATAATGAGAAGCAATATATAATATTAATGATATTTATAAGAATAAAAGCGAGTAGCTAAGTGCATTGCATAATTATCTCAGATGCCTCTTTTTTCAAACAAGTTTTATAATGTATTATTCATATGTTTCAAAACAACCCTGCTGAGCTGAGGAATTGTTTACAAAGTCCATTTGAAAACAAGGTTTAAGAAACTCCTGGAGTCATAACACAAAATAGTTTTTACGGGGGACGCCTGGGTGGCTCAGTGGGTTAAGCCGCTGCCTTCGGCTCAGGTCATGATCTCGGGGTCCTGGGATCGAGTCCCGCATCTGGCTCTCTGCTCAGCAGGGAGCCTGCTTCCCTCTCTCTCTCTCTCTGCCTGCCTCTCTATCTACTTGTGATCTCTCTCTGTCAAATAAATAAATAAAATCTTAAAAAAAATAGTTTTTACGGAAAGGACACAATCGGCTTTGCAGATTTGGTGACTCACAGGGAGAGGTAAACCAGGATTCAAAACTTGGCACTTCTTTGGGATCTCTGACTTCTCCAAAGAGCTAATAAAATATAGATCCTTTACAGAAAAATTCTTGTCCATAATTCATGTACATAAATCAAATTAAGTGTAAAATAGGCATACAATTTGCTGCCTCATTTTTGTGCTTTTACACAAAATAGATGGACAGAAGCAATCAGTTCTAGAGCACCTGGCTGAGTCTATAGAACATGCAACTCTTGATCTTGGGGTGGTCAATTTGAAACACTGGATGTAGAGTTTACTAAAAAAAATTATATATGTATTTAAAAAAAGAAAAAAGAAAAAATCAGTCTTTGTGTGTGATAAAACTAGAAAACAAACCTCCCTGACGCTTAACAGAATATAAATTGCTGTAGGATAAATGAAAGAGAATATGGAGAAGAAGGTAAACAAATGGAAGCTTGTTATACTAACAGCTATAACAGAATAAGACAAGATGACTTCAAGAGAAATTTACTACTGATGACACAATGTATGTCATTAATAAATGGATTATAAAAGTGATGATTAGATCATTTGGGTTTCAGCTGTAGCCAAGGTGTTAACAGGAGCAACAATTATGCTACCTGCCTCCAGGTGGGATCCTATCCTAACAGATTAGAACCACCATACACAGTAATGAAGCAGTTCTTATATATGGGCTTGCATAATTTGAAAGTGCATTTATTCCTTTAACAAATATTTACTGAGCATGTATTACATGCCTAGCTCTGTACATACAGAAATCATCAGTGCAAACATCATTCTTGTCTTCAGTGAGCTTACAGCGTAATGGGATAGGCTGACATAAATAAATCTTCAAAAGAATAAATACATGATTATAAACTATGGTAAGTGTTTTGAAGGAAAGGCAAAACTAGGGGGACCTAGTGTTCCAAATGGAGGAAACAGGATGAACAAAGCCTTAGGGGTAAGAAAGTGCTTGGTACATGAGGGAGAGGCCAGTATAGTTGAAATGTATTGAGTGAGGAGGAAGAGGGACATGAAATGAGATTAACAAGGTCATCAGGATTAGAGCAAATAGGACCCTTTGGGACATGATGAAGATTTTGCACTTTATTCATGATGACATGGGAATATATTGACAGGTTTAAAGTTGGGAAAGACATGATCTGACACACATTTACTTAAAGGAACATTTTGGCTATTTACTTTTTTTTTTTTTTAAGACTTTTGATTATTTACTTGACAGACAGAGATCACAAGTAGGCAGAGAGGCAGGCAGAGAGAGGAGGAAGCAGGCTCCCTGATAAGCAGAGAGCTTGATGCGGGCCTCGATCCCAGGACCCTGGGACAATGACCTGAGCTGAAGGCAGAGGCTTTAACCCACTGAGCCACCCAGGCGCCCCACTGGTTATTTACTTTTTTAAAGTAATCTATAGGGGCGCCTGGGTGGCTCAGTGGGTTAAGCCTCTGCCTTCGGCTCAGGTCATGATCTCAGGGTCCTGGGATCGAGTCCCGCGTCAGGTTCTCTGCTCAGCAGGGAGCCTGCTTCCCTCTCTCTCTCTCTCTGCCTGCCTCTCTGTCTACTTGTGATCTCTCTCTGTCAAATAAATAAAATAAAAAATCTTTAAAAAAAATAAAGTAATCTATATTGCCAAGGTGGGGCTTGAAATGACCATGAGATCAAGAGTCACTCGCTTTACCCCCTGAGCTACCCAGCGCCCCTGCTTTGGCTATTTAATGTGTTGAATGGATTAAAGAACAAGAAGGGAAACAGTTGCAATGGTGGCACCCTGGAGAGACAGGTGAGGGCCTATTCCCCTTAAAATCTCTATTAATGTACCCCTAAACACACATACACACTCACATTCTGCCCTAAGTTCACCAAAAGAGGCAGCTTCATGAGCATGTACCATGTTCTGTCACACAGGGTCCTACACTTGGTTTAATGCTCTGTTTGTCACTGTTTTGAAGTGTTTTTTTTTTTTTTTTAAGATTTTGTTTATTTGACAGAGAGAGAGAGCACGCACAAGCAGGGGGCGAGACACGCAGAAGAAGAGGGAGAAGCAGGCACCCACTGAACAGAGCGCCCAAGATAGGGCTGGATCCCAGGACCCCATGCACCATGACCTGAGCTGAAGGCAGATGCTTAATCAACTGAGCTGCCCCGGTGCCCTGTTTTGAAATTTTTTTAAAAGTTTTTATTTATTTATTATTTGACACAGAGATAGAGAGCACAAGTAGGCAGAGCAGCAGGCCGAGGGAGAGGGTGAAGCAGGCTCTCGGCTGAGCAGGGAGCTTGATGCGGGGCTCAATCCTTAGCCGAAGGCAGCTACTTAATCGACTGAGCCACCCAGGTGCCCCTTGTTTTGAAATTCTTAATAATTTTTGAACAGAGGGTCCTACATTTTCATTTGCATTGGGTTCTACAAATTATGTAGCCAGTCCTGCTCACCAAATAAACATGCAAGCTAAGTAAAAGCAGCCTGCAAACTCTCACAGCACTTATATCCACTTATATTATAACTGCTAATGTCAGGGGTACTTAATATGTGTGTCAGGATTCAAGTATTCATATAATCACACGTATGAAAAGCAACTGGTTGATTTCCATCAACCATTTCTGAAGTCTCCTTCCTGAACTCCAAACATACACCCCACGTAGAAACAGTGTGTTTGCTATACAAATTTAATTTGAAGACAAGGTTCATAGCTCACTTACTGTCCTTCAGTTTTACCTACATGGAAACTCTGGAACCACCCATGAAACAGGGACATCAGTTAGGAAGTTACTGCAATAGTTAAGGTGGAAAGTAATAATGGCTCACATGGTGGCTCAGATAGTAGGGTGGCCATGGGGGTGGAGAGCAGTATACATATTTAGGAAGTAAGATCAATAGGGCTGAGTGATGAATGTAGGGCTGAGAAAGGCGTTATGTCAAGGGTAAGGATCATTAAGTTTATTACTAGGCAACTGAGTGGATGGAGATATGGGAATGGATCAGGCAACTTTCTAAGTGGTCTCCTTTGTTACTGGTTGTAGAGACCATTTGAAGAGGCCCCAGCCCCGCCCATGGATATTTGGTTAAGTCTAACTCTCATACTGCCTCTCTGAACTGTAGTGGCTAACCACAGGAAGCACTTGAAATGACTGCAGAGATCAACCACTCACTCCGCAACAGCCAACTGTAGGAGGAGAGAACTGATAATTCTTGCTTACTAGTAATTGGCCCTTTTTTCTTCTAAAGCATGAATGAAAGGCATCTGCTGTGTTTGTATCATCATTGTGTTGCATATTCTTCTTCCCTTCCTGCTCCTGCCAGACATCAGTAAAACAAATCTGGGATTGCTTTACTCCCACACTCTTTGGTGAAAGGTGATGGTGGTTATCTCAAGGGGATGGTCTGGCCTTCAGCCAACCTCAGTAATCAGCGACCTTGTCAGGGTTTATCAGTTTCAGCAGACTGGCAACTGTTGGCCAAGAAACAAAGCACAGCTCCAGTGTATGCTAAATATGTTCACATGTGTATATAAACATACGGTGCTTTATACATACAACTAGGATATGTCAAAATCCTTTTGCTACAGAACATACATTGGAAATGGAATGGCAGCCCACCCAGCAGAATGGAATATGCCTTATAGTACACAGCATTTAATTCTAGGCTTTGAAAACAACTAAGCTTTGGTTAAAAAAAAAAGTTTAAATAACTTGAGCCAACACTTATTAATAAAATAAAACTCAACACATTTAGAAAGTTAAATGGGGGGGGCACCTGGGTGGCTCAGCGGGTTAAAGCCTCTGCCTTCAGCTCAGGTCATGATCCCAGGGTCCTGGGATCGAGCCCCGCATCGGGCTCTCTGCTTGGCTGGGAGCCTGCTTCCTCCTCTCTCTCTCTCTCTCTCTGCCTGCCTCTCTGCCTACTTGTGATCTCTGTCTGTCAAATAAATAAATCTTAAAAAAAAAAAAAAAAGAAAGCTAAATGGGACTCCTATATCATGTGCAAAAAACTCAAAATGGTCTAAATACAAGAGCTAGGGGTGCCTGGGTGGCTCAGTGGTTTAAGTCTCTGCCTTCGGCTCGGGTCATGATCTCAGGGTCCTGGGATCGAGCCCCGCGTCGGGCTCTCTGCTCAGTGGGGAGCCTGTTTCTCCCTCTCTCTCTGCCTGCCTCTCTGCCTACTTGTGACCTCTCTCTCTGTCAAATAAATAAATAAAATATTTAAAAAATAAATAAATACAAGAGCTAAAACTATGAAACTCTTAGAAAATAGGAGCAAATTTTTATGACCTTGGATTTGTCAATGGCACTAGATATAAAACCAAAAGCACAGAAAACAAAAAAATTAGATACATTATATTTCATATGGTATATACATAAAATGGAATATTATTCAGCCATAAAAAGTACAAAATACTGATACATGTTACAACATGGATGAAATCTGAAAACATTATACTAAATGAAAGAACCTACAAAGGTCACATATTGTATGATTACTTTTTTTTTTTTAAGGTTTTATTTATTTATTTAACAGAGATCACATGTAGGCAGAGAGGCAAGCAGAGAGAGAGGGGGAAGCAGGCTCCCCACTGAACAGGGAGCCCCATGTGGGGCTCGATCCCAGGACGCTGGGATCATGACCTGAGCTGAAGGCAGAGGCTTTAACCCACTGAGCCACCCAGGTGCCCCTGTATGATTCCATTTATATAAAATATCCATAATAGTCAAATCCACAGAGAAAAAAAATTGGTAGTTACAAGGAGCTGGGGGAGGGGAAGTGGGAGTGACTGCTTACTGGGTATGATCAAAATTGTTTTGGAGCTATATAGAAGTGGTAGTTATACAACATTTTGAATCTACTAAATACCACCCAATTGCACACTTTAACGGGGTTAATTTTATGATATGTAAATTTCACTTTTTTTTTTTTTAATTTATTTATTTGACAGAGAGAGATCACAAGTAGACAGAGAGGCAGGCAGAGAGAGAGAGAGAGGAGAAAGCAGGCTCCCTGCTGAGCAGAGAGCCCGATGCGGGACTCGATCCCAGGACCCTGAGATCATGACCTGAGCCGAAGGCAGCGGCTTAACCCACTGAGCCACCCAGGCGCCCTAAATTTCACATTTTTAAAAAAAGATTTTATTTATTTATTTGACAGAGATCACAAGTAGGCAAGAGGCCTGCAGAGAGAGAGGTCAGGGGAAGCAGACTCCTGGCGGAGCAGAGAGCCTGATTCGGGGCTGGATCGGAAGATCCTGGGATCATGACCTGAGCTTAAGGCCGAGGCTTTAATCCACTGAGCCACCCAGCTGCCCCATCACATTATTTTTTTAAAAGTTTTTTTTAATTTAGGTAATCTTTATACCCAACATGTGGTCAGAACTCAAGACCTTGAGACCAAGAGTCACATACTCTTCCGACTGAGTCTGCCAGGTACCACTTTGCCTTAATTTAAAGAAAAGTAAAATGGGGAAGGAATATGACAGCTGCCTTAAAAATATGGAACTCTATCTGAAAGATAGATTGTTGTTGTTGTTGTTGTTTTCTGGGTAGTTCCAGAGAGCAAAATTAGGGGAAGTTACAGGACAACTCTAACATAAATGAGGAAGACCTTTCTAACAATAGGTCTTTTAAACAGTGGAATGGGGGGCTCCTGGTGGCTCAGTCAGTTAAGTGTCTGCCTTCAGCTCAGGTCATGATCTCAGGGTCCTTGGATTGAGTCTCGCATCAGTCTCCCTGCTCAGTGGGGAGTATGCTTCTTTACCCTTCCTCCCTGCTTGTGATCTCTCTTTCTCAAATAAACAAATAAAATCTTAAAATAATAATAATAATAATAATAATAATAATAATAATAATAATAATATAAACAGTGGAATGGGCTGCCTCCCAAGGCAGTAAGGTTACCCCTTACTGAAAGTGATCAAGCTGGATGATGAGCTCTTCAGGGAAGTTATAGAGAGGATTCTTACAGGACGTGTGACTGAGGCGTTTTTTGGTTTAATTATTTTCAAGAGTAATCTGTTATCTTCCCTCCACCCCTGTAACTAGGCTGATTCAGTTTGACAGCAGGCAATTTGCAAACAAATTCCTAGAGTTAACATATTCCTTCCCGGGAATTTCAGTTCTAGCATAGCCCAGCCCTCTCAATTTATAAATGAAGAAAGTACAGCACAGAGAGGAAATGATCAATTAAACTTTCAGAAGTTGAAACTCCAACCCTCTGGACTTCCAGTTCAGAGTTCAAGCTATTGCAACTTCCTGTGGGTAGTTGGGGGAAATTGTACAATCACCCATTAAAAATAGTTGAGCACCTACTGTATACCAGACACTGGTCAGAGTTCTTAGATATAAATGGTAAGGGTCAAGTCCTCAATTAATGAGTAGTGATAAGTAACCACTAAGATGATCATATTTGCCAATCATGGAGAGCAGAAAACTTCAGTCTACCATCTGTAACATCCAACTACTAAAACTTCCTCAGATACTAACAACTGATAAAACAAAGTCATCTGGGTGACTCACCAGTCAAATTCGAAATGATCAATACGAACAGCAAACAAGAAAATGACCTAGATAATTCCTAGATTGGATGATGAGACCCACTAATTCATTTTATTGCGTTCTTGGGTAGGGAAGTTGAAGTCACCACGGCTCTGGCTTCGAAAGCCCTGGGAACATTGCAAGCAGAGAAAATGCAGAAGGGAGGGAGGGTCTCCCCTGAAAGAGAGACAAAGCCTCTTCCCTCGTACTCCGTTGGATCCCGCCAGTCTAGGAGGATCCCGGTGATGCCCTGTTCTTTGGCGGAATCCAGCTCCCCCACTTCGCCCCCACCCCACCCCCCGCCCTGTCCCACTTCGGGCACTCCCGGGGAAGCCCAGACCAACCGCCCCCAGCCCACCCAGCACTGAAGCAAGAGGCGCCTCAAGATTGCGCAAGAGTCTCTCCCTCCCCCCGCCTGCTCGGTGGCATGTTCCTAAAATTCCCATCTGCACAACATAAACAGGAAACGTGCAGCAAAAGCCCTGGCAGTGCAAATTCCATGCTTCAGTCGAAGGCGGGAGAATCTCGTTTTGGGAGGGGAGTAGAGGGGGGAGGGGAAAAACCAAACTTTCCAGGAGACCCCTCAACCATCCCTGTCTCTTCTAACCAGATCCCGAAAGAAAGAATAGAGAAGGCGGAGGGAAGGACTCCTGCTTTGGAAAAAATAGGGGAGGGGGAGGCGGAGGTGGGCCACGAAGGGGCAGCCAGGCTTCAAATGAACCGCCCCGAGTGGCTGCAGTGGCGGGAATACCCCCGGCTGCCCACTCCGCAAACCAGCTGTCCGCGCGGCCCTAGATGCTGCGGAGTGGGCTCACCGCCCGCAAGGGGTTCCCGAGTCAGCGGGGGTGGGGGCGGGGGAGGAGCGGGCGCTCCGCGCGGCGCAGGCGCAGAGTGCGCCTCGGTTGTCAAACATGGCTGAAGTGCCGCCGCTGCCGCTACTGCCGCTGCAGGGAAAATGCTGAGCCCTCCCGGGCCGGGTGGGCGGCGGCGGCGAGGGCGGCTACGGGCACCTGCTTCCCCGGCGCGGCGGCGGCGGCCATGGCCCGGCTGGCTGACTACTTCATCGTAGTAGGCTACGACCACGAGAAGCCAGGTAAGGGTGTGGGGCGGGCGCCGCCCCCAGGCCTCCCCGCCCCCGTCCCCCCTAACCCCCACCCCCCGGCTGCTGTCCAGTGGGCTCTGCGGGGCTGGGCGTCGCAGCCGGGAGGCGGGGAGGGCCGGGCCGGGCGGCGGCGGAGCTGCGGGTGGGTGTCCGGCCTTCTTGGCGGGGCTGAGCCTCGCGGTGGGCGTGAGGGACCGGCACGAGGGGAGGGGGAGGGGAGAAGAGGGGGAGGAGGCCGCGGCCGCGGGGGCTCAGGGAGGCCCAGCTGGGCCAACTCGAGGCAAGTCTGGGTGCCGCGACCCTCGCGCTGGAGGTGGCCGGGTACCAGGGGCAGCGCCCTTGTGCCGGCGAGATTGGGCAGGACTGCGGGGTGGGAGGGCGGGAGCCAACTGTGTTAAGTTCGTTGGGGATAAACTTCTGCCCTGCATCCTGAGTGAGTAACGAGTGACGCAGGGGGCTGGCTTCTCCAAAAGGAAATGCTGAGAGAGTCCAGTGCTACTTTATCCCTGCGTTGTTGGGGGCCTGTCTAGTCACCGCCCCAGTGGACGCGTGGTACCGGGGACGGGGAGAGGATCCTTGCACTTTTAAACATTTCTAGGAAATGCTCCCTGTTCTTTCAGGACAGATATGACAGTCATTTCAGAGTGTCTGAACACTATCTTTAAGTAAGGACAGTCAGCCGACCGCTGAAAGTCTTGTTTCACGTTGATTTGCGGTTTAAAAAATTTTTTTGGATTAAAAAGGTTTTTTGGGTTTTTTTTGAGTGTAGTTGACGTGCAGTGTTTAATGTGTGTTTTAATTATTCTTATGATTCATAAGGAACAATTTGGCAAATGCATTGTATTTCAGTTTCATTACGGACTTGTGCAACTTAAAGTTCAGGGTTCATGCACGTTTATTTTGTATTTGCATTTCTTTGTATTACTGTATAGCTAAGCGTAATGTAATAAACTGAACTGGGAAGCACAGCTATTTCAGGGTATTTCCAGTTGCACGTTTGCAAGGAATTTTAGATAGCGGCAGACAAGGCCCTTCATCTTTTGGAGGAGATGCTGAGATTGTGCTTTGCTGATGGTTACAGCTATTTGTAGTGGCAGAATGTCATTGTTCTACCCACTCTTGGTCAACGGCCCCTTTCGCTATTACTCTTCTAATAACTTCCTTTAGTGGGGTTTTATATTTTTAAATCTTTCACTATTCACAACCTGATTGAGGTCAAAAGAGAAGGGGTTGGACTGTATTTAAAGTGTCTTCTGGATCCAACATTTGATTTCCTAGTAATTTTGCATAGTCTGGTGTCTAACCAAGATTAACAATATGAAGAATCACAGTTTATTTTTAATATTATTTCATTCTTATCAACATTGTTTTTTCCCCTCACTTTAAACTGAAACAATCAGGGGTGCCTGGGTGGCCTACTGTGTTAAGCCTCTGCCTTTGGCTCCAGTCATTGTCTCCGTTATGGTCTTGAGTTCTAGGATGGAGCCCCACATTGGGCTCTCTGCTCAACCCCCCGCCCCACTTGCCTCTCTGGCTACTTGTGATCTCTCTCTCTCTGTCAAATAAATAAATAAAATCTTTAAAAAAAAACAACCCAAAAACCTGAAACAATCACGTACTTGCAGAAAACTTGCAAGTAAGGTACAAAGAACTTTTTCTCTGAACCATTTGAGAGGAAGCTGCTGACCTGATGCCCTATTACCCCCGATTGCTTTAGTGTGCATTTTTTACAAACAGGGATATTCTGCATAATCAATGCAATTATCAAAATCAGGGAATTTGTACTGACACAGTATTCCATTTAGTTTTCAGACTGGTTCAAGCTTTGTTGATTTTGCCATTAATCTTTCTACTGGCAAAAGGATCCCATTCAGAATTATATGTTGCTTTTACTTGTCATATCTCTTTAGTTTTCTTCATTCTGGAACAGTTCCTCCATCTTCTCTTGACTTTCATAACCTTGACATTTATGAAGATTACAGGGCAGTTATTTTGTAGAATGAATGCCCCTCAATTTGGGATTATCTGTTCTCTTATGATTAGATACATACAGGCTATATACTTGGGTAGACAAATCACAAAAGTGATGCTCATTGCAGTCTATCAGGTGGTACACAATTTCAGTTTATCCCATTATTGGTGATTTTTTACTTTGATTACTTACTTGATATAAGCAATGCCTGCTGGGCTTCCTCACTATAAAGTTAATATGTAATTGTTAATACATAGTTTTGTGTGGAGTACTTTGAAACTATGTAAATATGTTGTTCCTCATCTAACTTTTAAGAACTTTTTTTTTTTTAAGATTTTATTTATTTGACAGACAGATCACAAGTAGCCAGAGAGGCAGGCAGAGAGACAGGAGAAAGCAGGCTCCCTGCTGACCAGAGAGCCCGATGTGGGGATGTGGGGCTCGATCCCAGGACCCTGGGATCATGACCTGAGCCGAAGGCAGAGGCTTTAACCCACTGAGCTACCACAGGTGCCCCTCCTCATATAACTTTTAATGTATTCCTGTATTCCTACCTGTATGAATATTTTTTAGTGAATTATATTCTATTACTATTTTTAAAAAGACTTTATTTATTTATTTAACAGAGAGAGACACAGCGAGATAGAGAACACAAGCAGGGGCAGTGGGAAAGGGAGAAGCAGGCTTCCCGCTGAGCAGGGAGCTGGATGGGGATGCAGATGCGGGGCTTGATACCAGGACCCTGGGATCATGACCTAAGCTGAAGGCAGATGCCCAATGACTGAGCCACCCAGGGGCCCCTACTATTTATTTTGATGTTTAGATTGTTCCTTATTTGGCCAATAAGAGCTCATTCAGGCTGGTTTTTGTGTCCTTATAACATGTCACCATCATTCCTTGAGCATGTCTTTACTTTTTCCCACCGATTTATCCTATACTGTACCTGCCTTAGTCCTGCAATTGGCTGTTTCTTGGACATTTTGAAGCTACAATCTCAGTGCTAATATGTTTTTTTTTTTGTTGGGTTGTTAATGTTCCCGCACCCTCTTAATGGATGAAGCTGGGAATATATAGATGTATGTACACACACATTTATATCTATATTTATTTATCTGTATATATTGTAAATGATGAGTTCATGCTAATACTTCCCATTTCAGTACAAATTCTAGTTCTTTTTCATATTTGTAATAGTTGTCTCTCATAGTGAGAAATATTCATATATATACTCATATATATGAGTATATATACTCATATATAGATATGCATATACATATACTATGAGATATAATACTCTTCTCTTATAGTAAGAAATCTGGCTTCCATTATCCTTAATATATTTACTTATTTGTTCATATCTTCCTGTATTTAAACAAAGTTTCATATTTGCTACCACCCTCTCCTCTCCTGGATGCCTTTTTTCTCTGCTGATTCTTCTTATATCCCTTCCATTCTGCTACCCCTCTAAGAAGCTAACAGTCCATACTAGGATGTCCCAATTCAGGGATACCTTCTTCAACCTGCTCTGATTCTAACACCCCATGTTAGCTTCCCCACTGTTTCTGGATGTATTTCTTACCCCACTTAGGCTCTGATACCCTAAATTGGACTGCTTTCATGTGAAGACATCCTCTTCACTCTGTGAGACCTAGTGTCCCGTGCAAGGTTGCCCCTCTGTGTTGACACCCTCTTCCAGTGCTTGGGTTGAACACATGATTTCTTCCCATATGGACTCCTTCCTTGCTTCACTTGGGCTCTGACAACCCCCACCACACTAGGGCTAACATGATTACTCACCATCCCACAGGAGGGAAAGGGAGGATTATTTTATTATTTTTATTATTATGTATTATTTTTTGGTGGGGACAGAGAGAGAGAGAATCCTAAGCCGGCTCAGGCCCAGCACTTGAGCCATGTGGGGCTCGAACTCACAATGCTGAGATCATGACCAGAGCCGAAATCCAGAGTTCAGACTAACTGACTGAGCCACCAAGGTGACCTATTTTTAATTTTTAATTATTTTTATTTTTTTAAGATTTTATTTATTTATTTGACAGAGAGAGACACAGCAAGAGAGGGAACACAAGCAGGGGGAGTGGGTGAGGGAGAAGCAGGCTTCCTGCCAAGCAGGCTTCCTGCCAAGCAGGGAGCCCAGTGCAGGGCTCGATCCCAGAACCCTGGCATCATGACCTGAGCCGAAGGCAGATGCTTAACCACCTGAGCCACCCAGGTGCCCTGTTTTTTATTTTTTAGTAAACCCTGCATCACACGTGAAGCTCCAGCTCACAATCCCGAGGTCAAGAGTCGCACGCTGTACTGAGCTAGCTAGGCACCCCAGGGAGTATTATTTTTTTAAATAACAAAATCCAGAAGCTTTTATAAATTGTACAATCTGGATAGTAAAATGTATGATTTTATTATAGTTTTTTTTACTTGGGATAATTTTTCTTTTGTCACGTTTTTTGAAGTATAATTTAGGTGTAGTGAATTCACCTTTTTAATTGAACAATTCAGTGAGTTTTGACAGGTGTATACATAAATGTAGCCACTACCACAATTAAGGTATAGGTATAGAACATTTCTGTCCCTACAAAATGTTCTTTTGGGACACCTGGGTGGCTTAATTGGTTAATAGGTTAAATGTCTGACTTTGGTTCAAGTCTTGATCTCAGGTCTTGGGATAGAGCTGGCCTCAGGCTCTGCACTTGGCCGGGAGTCTGTTTGTCCCTCTTCTCCCTCTACCCACCCTCTGCTTGTGCTCTGTTTCTCTCTCAAATAAATAAAATATCTTAAAAAAAAAAAAAAAAAGGAGTTCTCCCTGACCCTATGAAGTCAGTTCCCTCCCTAGCCTCTGGCAATTACTGATCTGTCTTCTGTCCTTTTGTTTTTATTTATTTATTTATTTTTAGAATGTCATCTAAATGGAATTATATAGTTTTCTATATCTGGCTTTTTTTCTACTTCGAAAAATATGTTTGAGATTTATTGATTTTATATGCATTGTCAGTTGTTCCTTTTTGTTGTTGAATATAGTACAATTTATTTATCAGTTCACCAGTTTGTAGAGATTTGAGTTTCCAGTTTTCAGCTATGAGAATAAAGTTATTCTGGACATTTACATTTACATACAGGTCTTTGAGTGTTCATACGGTTTCATTTCTCTTGGGTAAATACATGGGAGGAGAATTGCTGGGTGGTGTGATAAGTGTCTGTTTAGTTTGCGGTGAAACTGCCACCAAACTATTTTCCAAACTGGCTGTGCCATTTTGCATACTTCAGCAATGTATAAAGGTTCCAGTTAACCTTTTTATTCTATTTATTTATTTATTAAAAATAGATTTTATTTGTGTATTTATTTGTTAGAAAGAGAGAGCACAAGCAGGCAGAGTGGCAGGCACAGGTAGAGAGAGAAGCAGGTTCCCCACTGAGCAAGGAGCCTGATACGGGACTCTTACTCCAGGACTCTGGGACCATGACCCGAGCCAAAGGCAGCGGCTTAATTGTCTGAGCCACCCAGGCATTCCATTTTATTTATTTTTATTACTTAAAATTTAAAAAAACACAAAACTTATAGACATTCTCGTGGATATGTAGTGGTATCTCATTGTGTGTTCAATTTATATTTTCCTGGTTACTAATGATGTTAGTCAGCTTTTCCTTTATTTATTGCATTTGAATATTTTTTGCAAAGTCTCAAGATCAAATTTTCTTTTCTGTTTGATTGCTTGGCTTATTATTATTAAGTTTTGTTTTTTAAATTTCAAATACAGGGTTGCCTGGGTGGCTCCATCAGCAAAGCATCTGACTCTTTTTAAAAAAGATTTATTTAGGGGCACCTGGGTGGCTCAGTGGGTTAAAGCCTCTGCCTTCAGCTGAGGTCATGATCCCAGGGTCCTGGGATGGAACCCTGTATCGGGCTCTCTGTTCAGCGGCAAGCCTGCTTCCCCCTCTGTCTCTCTGCCTGCCTATCTGCCTACTTGTGATCTCTGTCTGTCAAATAAATAAATAAAAAATCTTAAAAAAAAAAGATTCCTTTTTTTATTTATTTGAGAGACAGAGAGTGTGCAGGGGGAGGGCAGATGGAGAGGGGAAGCAGATTCTCTGCTGAGTGGGTTTGATCCTGTGACCCTGAGATCATGACCTGAGTGGAAACTAAGAGCGGGTTGCTCAACCAACAGAGCCACCCAGGTGCCCTAAGCACGGGCCTCTTGATCTCAGCTCAGATCTTGATCTCAGGGTGTGAGTTCAAGCCCTGCACTGGGCTCCATGCTAGGTGTGGAGCTTGCTTTAAAGATAGATAGATAGCGGGCGCCTGGGTGGCTCAGTGGGTTAAGCCTCTGCCTTCGGCTCGGGTCATGATCTCAGAGTTCTGGGAGCAAGTCCTGCATCCGGCTCTCTGCTTGGCAGGGAGCCTGCTTCCTCCTCCTCTCTCTCTCTCTCTCCACCTACTTGTGGTCTCTCTCTGTCAAATAAATAAAAATCTTTACAAAAAAAAAGGTAAATTAATTTCAGATACAAGTCTTTATCAGGTATTTTGCAAATAATTTCTTTCAGTCTGTGGTTTGCCATTTCATTGTCGTCGTCGTCTTCTTTTTTTTTTTTTTAAGATTTTATTTATTTGACAGAGAGATCACAAGTAGGCAGAGAGGCAGGCAGAGAGAGAGAGAAGCAGAGAGCCCGATGCGGGACTCGATCCCAGGACCCTGAGATCATGACCTGAACTGAAGGCAGAGGCTTTAACCCACTGAGTCACCCAGTGCCCCGAAGAACAGGTGTTTTAATTTGGGATAACTTTTTAGACATTTGAATACTTTTATATCTTGAATTGTATCCTTTGAGTAGTCCTTTTTATGTAAAGCCTGCTGTAATAACTTATTGGAAGAAAATCCGCTAAATTAGTGTACTTTGAATTGTAAGTGAAGAAAGAATAA
This sequence comes from Meles meles, assembly GCF_922984935.1. Taxonomy (NCBI): domain Eukaryota; kingdom Metazoa; phylum Chordata; class Mammalia; order Carnivora; family Mustelidae; genus Meles; species Meles meles. The sequence goes on from NC_060073.1 coordinate 51,469,062, forward strand.
ACCTAATTGATTCTGTAAATCTTTATTATAAAGCTTTCTTTGGAAGTTAGTATGATTTTATTACCCAAATCTCTCTAAAGCTAATCAGATTATAATAATATGATACTGAAATTTTTTGTGCTTATTACCACAATATTCCCGGAATTATTCAATCAATGCACTCTGTATTTGTTCCTAAAGTGTCTTTTCCATTAGTAATACTTCTCAGTTGAATTTTTCCATATATTTCCAAAATTGAATTGAAAGACAAAAAACCTTGTCTTTTGAAAAATTGCATTTACAAACTGGAAAAAATAATCCATGCTATTTGTATACAAAGAAGAGTGCTTGGCACATAGTTATTTAATAAAGATGTTTGAATGAATTCACAATTGCTGAAAATATAAAAAGCTGTAAGGAAGGAGTGTGGTTATGAAAGGATAACAAGAGGGATTTTTGTGGTGATAGAACTATTTTGTATCTCTACTAGGTGGCAGATACATGAGCCTACATTTGCGATAAATTGCATAGAAGTAAATAAACACACAACAAATGTGAATAAATACAGTAAAACTGGGGGACTCTCAATAAGGAAGTAGATTGTATTAAAGTCAGTATCTTGATGTTGATAATGTACTATGATTTTACAAGATACTGCTATTGGGAGAAACTGGGTAAAGAGAAACGGGATTTCTGTGTTAGTTTTCACAGTGATCTCAAAATAAAAATAAAAAAAAAAAAGTTGTAAGGGAGCACCTGGCGGGCTCAGTGGGTAGGGCATGTGACTTGATATCAGAGTCATGAGTTCAAGCCTCAGGTTGGGTGGGAACCTACTTAAAAAAATAAGTAAAATAGAAAAGCTATAAGATAAAGCTATAAGGGGCTCGTGGGTGGTTCAGTGGGTTAAGCCTCTGCTTTAGGCTCAGGTCATAGTCTCAGGGTCTTGTGATTGAGCCCCGCATTGGGCTTTCTGCTCAGCAGGGAGTAATCCTCAGCAGGGAGTCAGTCCTGACTCCCCCTCTCTCACTGCCTGCCTCTGCCTACTTGTGATCTCTCTCTCTCTCTCTCTCTGTGTCAAATAAATAAATAAATCTTTAAAAAAATATATAAAGCTATAAGATAAAAAGATACTAAGTAGTATTCTTACTTTTTCCTAAATGTTGATGACATAAGGAAAGGTTATTCTGTAAAATTCCAGGGAAATTCCACATCATCTTCAGTGGAATTATTACATCTTAGGGGTATATTAACTTAACTTTATCATTTGTTATTGGGTATTTAATGTATTTCCAGATTCGTATTCTTATAATATACTGTCATGCTGAGGAGAACATACCTTCAAAACCACTGATTTTGGGAGCCTGGGTGACTCAGTTGTTAAGGATCTACCTTCAGCTCAGGTCATGATCCCAGGGTCCTGGGATCCGGCCCCACATGGACTCCCTGATCAGCAGGAAGCCTGCTTCTCCCTCTCCCCCTGCTTGTGTTTCCTCTCTCACTGTGTGTCTTTCTGTCAAATAAATAAATTTTAAAAAGAAACCCCAAACACTATTTTATGACAGTTTGATTTTGATAATTTGAAATTAAGACTTTATTTTCCTGACTTTGCATATGACTATGCACAGTATTTAGGAAGTTAGGAAATATCATGTTTCTTTTTTTTTTTTTAATTTTATAGATTTATTTATTAGAGAGATGGAGAGAGAACACAAGTAGGCAGAGCAGCAGGCAGAGGGAGAGGGAGAAGCAGACTCTCCGCTGAGGAGGGAGCCTGATTCATGGCCCCATCCCAGGACCCTGGTACCATGACTCAAGCCCAAAGGCAGCCACTTAACCCACTGAGCCACCCAGGTGTCCCTATCATTTGTTTCTAAGAGGTGAAGTTATTTGGTGAACACTCTCTCTCTCTCTCTTTTTTAAAGATTTTATTTATTTATTTGAGAGAGAGTGAGAGAGCATGAACGGGAAGGGGGAGGTGGGAGGGGGAGAAGCAAGCTCCCTGCTGAACAGGGAGCCTGATGCAGGGGCTTGATTCCATGACCTGAGCTGAGGGCAGATGCATAACCAGCTGAGCCAGGCACACCACGCCCTCCAACTCCAACGATTTTTATTTTTCTTTACTTTTTTCTTTATTTATTTTTATTTTATTATTATTATTTTTAAAAGATTTTATTAATTTATTTAACAGAGAGAGAGAGAGAGATCACAAGTAGGCAGAGAAGCAGGCAGAGAGAGAGGGAAGCAGGCTCCATGCTGAGCAGAGAGCCCGATGCGGAGCTCGATCCCAGGACCCTGGGATCATGACCTGAGCTGAAGGCAGAGGCTTTAACCCACTGAGCCACCCAGGTACCCCTTTCTTTACTTTTTTTAAAAGGTTTGTTTCGTTTTGTTGTTTATTTATTTGTCAGAGAGAAAGAAAGACGACAGGCAGGGGGAGTGGCAGCCAGAGGGAGAAGCAGGCTCCATGCTGAGCAGGGAGCCTGATGTGGGACTCAGTCCCAGGACCCTGGGATCATGACCAGAGCCAAAGGCAGATCCTTAACCAACTGAGCTACTCAGGCATTCCTATCTTTATTTTTCTTTTTGTTCTCACTTTCTTTTACTGTGATTTGTCCAAGGAAAATTGGTAATGACCACATGGGTTAAATCCTTTATATGACTTTACTTTTTTCTTTTTACCTTTTTTTTTTTTAAACTTAAATGTCTTTTTTAATTTTTATTTTTTAAAAACTAGACTCTAGCAAATGTGGAGCTTGAACTCATGACCCTGAGATCAAGAATTTTGTGTTCTACTGATTGAATCAGCCAGGCACCACTCTTTATGTTTATTTTTGCTGTCCATTAATACATTTAGAATTTAACCCATTTATCTATATCATATTTAACCTGGAGTCAAGTATCTTAATCATTTGACATTCTTGTGTTCTTTCATATCAACCCACTTAAGTATACTAGAGAAAGGTTTGAAGTACTTCTTAGATATTTCGTTAGTTTTATTTAGGGAGTATGAGTGAGTTAAGCTAAGAGATAAACTTTTGCACAATATTTGAAATATAGTTTGAGGTATTTTAAAGATTGATAATTGGTTATTATTGAACCATTGTAATTCATAGTCAGCCTGGGTGTTTTCCCCTTCCCCATTCTGTATTGAAGTACAGTAGTTGGCATTTCTTGGTTGGTTGTTGCCAGCTGTCAAGCACCATTTGGGATTCATTGACTTGACAAGTATTTATTGCTTTTCCAGGCATTGTGCTAAGTCCTAGAACAAAAACAAAGAATAAGCATAAGATGCTATCCCTACCTTAGTTACTAATGGGGACGGTCTTGAAATAATGATATGGATCCACTTTACTGAGAGAAAGATAAAGCTTCTTATGAGAGGTGGTGTTTAAGCCAAGTTATGTAGGATGAATAAGCACTGCCATTTGGAAAAGATAGTAAAGGAGATTAAAGGCAGAGAGAAAAACATGTAAATGTGTGAATGTCTTGTTCCAGGAATGGAGAGAAATATAGTGTAAAGGGGAATTGAAGCGAACTTTGCTAGAGTGGGTTCAGGTAAGATTATGAAAAGTTCTGGGTCAAGAGGTAAGAGAAGTGAAAATTAGAGATTTAATTTGGCAATTAACCAATATCCAAGTGATTGTCAGATATAAAGAAAAAAATGAGATTTTTGAGCAATGTGTATAGAATGAAAAGAGGAGTGGCCTAAGAATTGAACCCAGAGAAAACTCAATATTTAAGGGGTAGTTAGAGCAGTAATAGTCAGGAATTGTCAGAGGTATTGCAAGAGAACTGGGATAATGTGATATCATGGAAACATTGGGTGTAGAGAGTTTTGAAGAGGAGGAAATGATGAATGTCAAAGGTCTCAAGATGTCATGTATAGTGAGGACTAACAATAGTGTCTTAGTCCATTTGTGTTGCTATAACAAACTGCCATAAACTGAGTAGCTTAAACAATAAACATGTATTTTTCACAGTTCTGGAGGCTGTGAAGTCCAGGATCAAGGCCCTGGCTGATTCAGGGTCTGGTGAGGGCTGGCTTCCTGGCTCAATGATAGCATTCTTCCTATCATATTCTCACATGGTGGGGGTGCAAGGGAAGTCTCTGGGGCCCATTTTATAAGGGCAGTAATCTTACTCATGAAGGCAGAGCCCTTGTGACCTAGTCACCTCCAGATACTATCACTTTGGCTCTACCTTCAAATGCTAGGACACTGGAGGTTAGGTCTCAACACAGTCTATGGCAAATAGGCTCATGGACTTGAAAATAAGGATAGTGACTTTAGAACATTACAGTAGAGTTGTGGGGGGCCATAACCATCTTGATAAATTGCATCCTAAGTCATAGGTTGTATAAGCTTCACAGAATCTAATTTATTATCTTTTTAGAAGCTCACGGTGACCTACCTCCCATGGCTTGTGGGAAGTGGAAAGAGGAGTAAGAGGTGATGTCAAAATTCTAAACATGAAAGTCTGGGATATTTGTGATACCATGACTTAAATAGGTTGAAAATCTTTTTCTCTTGACATTTCTTATTTGTCTTTGTGGGCTTGGAAGATGATGGGGTTTTACTTTTTAGCCATCCAAATGGAGACTTCAGAAAAGGGGACAGGTAGGGGCTGGACACAAAGACTTGAGAGTCATTATGATAGAGCTATGACACCGTGAATGCCCTCAGAAAGTTGGTGTAGAGTCAAAGAATAGAGGACCACGTACTGAGTTTTGGGTAATCTATTGCAAGGAAGATTGAAAGTAAAGGAGCCATAGAAGAAGGATTGGAAAGTTTGGGAAAGACATTTGGAGGGTGATAGAACCTCTGATTTTTGGTTGATCATGTGGCCATGCAGAAGAGGGACAGATTTCAAGTTTTATTTGTTTTTGTTCCCCCACTGTTTTTTTTCTCCTCTCATTTTCACGTTTCTAAGAAATATAAATGTGAATAAGTTCTGACCAATTTGATATAAGTGGAAATGAGCTCAATATCCCAAAAATAGCCTTAAAGGGTGTACCTTCCTAGTTTTTCTCTTACCTGAGACTGGCCTGCTGATAATAAAGACTGGAGCTCCAGTAGGCATCTTGGCCATGTAGAGGAGGGTCCACACCCTAGAAAGAACCTGGGTCCTAATGATACATAGTGGGATTGTCATAACTGCCGTCTGAATTTTTTTAAAAGATTTTATTCATTTATTAGAGATAGAGAGCATAGGTGGAGGGAGAGGGAGAAGCAGGCTTCCTGCTGAGCAAGGAGCCTGAGGTGGAGCTCCATTCCAGATCTTGGGATCATGACCTGAGCTGAAGGCAGATGCTTAACTGACTGAGCCACCCAGGCATCTCGAGGGTTTTTTGTTTGTTTGTTTGTTTTACATGAAAGATTATAACCTTATATGGTTAAACTACTATAAATTAGAGTTTTCTGTGTTGGAAATCCAGAGTCATAGAAAGTGAAGGAACATTTCTCAGTGTCAGGTGTAGCAGAGAGATCACTGACCTGTGGAATTAATCAAGATCTTTGCATTTCATAAAATCAGAGACAGAGCACAAGCAGGGGAAGAGGCAGAGGGAGAGGGAGAAGCAGACTCTCTGCTGAGCCTGACATGGGGCTTGATCCCAGGACCTCGAGATTATGACCTGAGCGAAAAGCAGACACTTAACCATCTGAGCCACCAGGCACCCCTAGAGGTTTTGTTTTGTTTTTTAACTATGTTTCATTATTTACTGAAAAAAATGAATGAAAAAGTAATTTTGCCTATGTAAATATTTCATACAACTACTGCCTAAGTTTAGATGAATTTCAGACAGGCTAGATTAAAAAAAATGTTATGTATGGTTTTATAGACAATTGATTATTTTGGAATTAGGAACAAAAAGATTAAGAAAATAAAAAGTTGTATTTTAAGGGAGCCTTGACACTTTTATAGGAAATATCAGAGAAGTAATCTTCACTTTTTAAAATGTTTTAACAAGGGGCGCCTGGGTGGCTCAGTCCTGAAGCATCTTCCTTCCGCTCAGGTCATGATCCTAGGGTCCTGGGATCGAGCCCCACATTGGAGTCCCTACTCTGTAGGAGGCCTGCTTTCCTTCTCCCAATCACCTGCTTGTGTTCCTGTTCTCTATCTCTCTGTCAAATAAATAAGTGGAATCTTTAAAAAAATAAATGTTTTAACAACATTTAACTGTAATAGCTACAGTTTATTTATTTTTAAAAGATTTTATTTATTTATTTGACAGACAGAGAGAGAGGAGGAAGCAGGCTCCCTGCCGAGCAGAGCCCCTGATGCACCCTGATTGAGCCCCTGGCTCAATCCCAGGACCCTGGGATCATGACCTGAGCCAAAGGCAGAGGCTTTAACCCACTGAGCCACCCAGGCACTCCTATAATAGCTACAGTTTAGATCTCCAGCATTATGAGTTTCCTAAGGCTGCCATAACACATCTTGCAAATTTGGTGGCTTAAAACAACACTTACTCTTTCACAGTTCTGGAGACTGTAAGTCTGAAATCACGGTGCTGGGAAGACAGTGCTGCCTCTGAAGACTCTAGGGAAGGATCCTTCCTTGTGTCTTCCAGTTTCTGCTGATGGTAGACTTTCTTGATTTATGACAGCATCACTCTGCTCTCATCTTTAGACGGCCTTCTTTTTTTGTGTCTGAGTCCACATCTCCTTTTCCTTTCTCTTACTAAGACAGTAATCAGTGGCACCTGGGTGGCTCAGTTGGTTTAATGTCCAATTCTTAGTTTCAGCTCAGATCATGGTCTCAGGGTCATGGGCTAGAGCCTCTTGCTGGGCTCTATGTTCAGTGTGGAGTCTGCTTGAGATTCCATCTCCCTTTCCCTGTCCCTGCTTGTGTGTGGGCTCTCTTGCTCTCAAATAAATAAATAAAGTCTTAGAAAAGACAGTAATCATTGAATTTAGGGTGCACCCTAAATCCAGCTTGATTTCATCTTGAGATCCTTAAATAATTACATCAACAGAGACCCTATTTCCAAATAAGTAACATTCTGGGGTTTCGATGGAATTTTGGGGGGACACTATTTATCCTTCTGTATAAATGATGGTTCATGAAGTTTTTATAATGCTCGGTTTTCTAAGTGTTGGGAAATGTGTCTGCATAGAGTAGTGCTAAATATAAGACAATTAAAAAGTAATTTTGTAATATATTACACTTTAAAAAAAAAAAAAGACTTATTTATTTATTTGAGAGAGACAGCACAAGAGCAGGATGAGGGGCAGGGGGAGAAGAAGGCTCCTTGCTGAGCAGGGAGCCCAATGTGGGGCTTGATCCCAGGACCCTGGGACCCTTAACCAATTGAGCCACCCAGGTGTCCCAATATATTATGCTTTTAGAAGCCAAATATAGTAAAAAAAATTCTCACAACATTACAAATTAAAACAATATTCAGTCTAAATATTTGGGGAAATAATATGCTATAGAAAGGTCAGAATTCTTTGGAATACGAATATATATGAATGAATATATATATGTAACACATATATATGTATATATATATATACACACACACATTGCACATAGTTTTTAAAAAGGTTTAGATCGATGTATGTTCTTCATTCTAAATTTTACTTGTGTGGGGTTGCCTGGCTAGTTTAGTCAGTACATTATGGGACCCTTGATCTCAGGGTTAGTTCAATCCCCATGTTGGGCATGGAGCCTACTTTAAAATAAATAAATAAATTTTACTGCTTATTCTCTCCATGTTATTGTCTTGGTAAAGTCAATCAGTATTTTCTTTAGATGTGTCACGTAGCTTACATTTGTTACTTTAGGCATTTCCTTTATAAGGAGGCTGTCAGTTTGGATCTTCAGTTCATTTGTTAAAAAATATTGAGCATTTTCACATACATTATCTCACAGACTCTTCACAGTAACATGGTGAGTTCTACCCTGGGGTCCATCAAAGTTAAATAATTTGCTCACTTTCATACTGATTCTAAATTCGAGTTAAATGGGATTAAGTGGGACTTGAAATTGATTTTTACTGACTTTATTTATTTATTTATTTATTTATTTAAAAGATTTTATTTATTCATTTGACAGAGAGAGAGATCACAAGTAGGCAGAGAGGCAGGCAGAGAGAGAGGAGGAAGCAGGCTCCCTGTGGAGCAGAGAGCTGGATGCGGGGCTCGATCCCAGGACCCTGAGATCATGACCTGAGCCGAAGGCAGCGGCTTAATCCACTGAGCCACCCAGGCGCTCCGATTTTCTGACTTTAAATAACAGTTTTTCTTTGTAGATATATTGTAGGGACAGGGGAGTGAAGAAGAGTGAGGGAAAGGAATAGGCAGGGATTATCAGGTTAGGGACAGTAGCAGTGACATGCACTGAAGCGATAAACTATGAGTAGATTCTCAATTTGGCTGACATAGTGCGACTGGAAGAGGAGAACTGAAAAGTAATAATATTGGGACCTGAACAGAACTGATAAATATTAAATGAAAATTATATTAGAGCAGCTAAGACTTTTTTTTTTCCTCAGCTGTTTTCGTAGACCAATCACTTTTCATTGGATTTATTTCTTGTCCTGCATTTTATCTCTGGATTTGAAATAGTTGATACTTTGGAAAAAGTGTACCTTTTTCCAATTTCCAATTTGAAAACCTGTTACATAGAATGTTTAAAATTATATCTTTGGAAAAACTGGGGAAAAATGCTTGCTTTCATAGGAAGCAGGTTAATTGCCATTGATTTTAGACTCGTGGTCAGGTCTCCTTTGTAATCTGTCCATCTTGTTTTACTCATCTGGACTTCTCCTACTTGGAGACCTGTTTCTGACAGAGCAAGAGAGTCAGTTTCTGACTGATCTTTTTCTGTTTGGCTCTTGAATTCTTTTGTCCAGATGATTAGAAACTCTCCTCATCTATTTTTCTACTCAGGTTTTAACTTATACTGTCATGGTTCTAATACTCAGCACTTTCATGCTTTTACTCACTTCTCTGTTGCTAAATTGTTTTATATTCAATTTACTGCAGTAATACATACTTATTATAAATGTTTTAAACATTATAGAAGGGTGCTGAATCTTGTCTGTAGTACCCATCTCTTCAGACTTGTCACAGTTAATTTCATTCTAGATACTTGTATAGAAATTTTCTGGTTCTAGAGGGAATTATGCTGAGGGAAATAAGTCAATCAGAGAATGATAATTATCATATGACCTCCCTGATACAAGGAATTTGAGAGACAGAGGTTTGGGGGGTAGGGAAGGAAAAAGTGAAACAAGATGGGATCGGGAAGAGACAAACCATAAGAGACTCTGAATCTCACAAAACAAACTGAGGGTTGCTGGGGGGAGGGGGTATGGAGAGGGTGGTTGGGTTGTGGACATTGGGGAGGATATATGATACGGTGAGTGCTGTGAAATGTGTAAGCCTGATGATTCACAGACCTGTATCCCTGCGGCTAATAATACATTATATGTTAATAAAAATAATTAATAAAAAAGTAAACAAAAAAATTAAACATAGAATTACCATATGAAAAAAATTTTCTAGTTCTTTTTTATTTAATATTTTCGTACTGAAGTACAATTAACCAACAGTGTCATATCAGTTTCGGGTGTACAATATAATGATTCAGCAATTCTGTACATTAGTGCTTATCACGGTAAGTGTACTGTTAATCATCCTGGTCAGCAGTCTATGCCCCTACCAAGTGCCAACCACCACTTTGTTCTTTTCATTTAGAAGTCTCTTTGTCTCTTTTTTTCTTTTTTTCATTTGTTTTTTAAATTCTACATATGAGTGAAATCATATGCGTCTTTCTCTGACTGACTTACTTCACTTACTTTACCTTTATATCCTCTAGGTCCATCCATGTTGTTGCAAATGGCAGGAGCTCATTCCTTTTTTATGGCTGAGTAATATTCCATTTTATTTGTATATATATATTTTTTGTAATACAATAAACTCCAGTCCTCGAAGGTTGGCAATGGAAGGAAAGCCCCCACATGGTTGTTTCTTTAGTGTTCTTGTGGAATATCACTTTTTTCTTAACATTCTGGACCTCTCCATCTAGTCATTTTTATTTGCTCAGCCAGACACCTCTAAATGAGAGTTTCCTAAAGGCTGAAAACAAAACAAGAATAATGAAGTCAAGAGAGTAACTTTCAAGTCGGTCTTCTGGTCTGCAAGGTATAGTTTAATTCTGTCCTGACTGGTTTCTGGCCTGCCATCAGATAATAGAGGTTGTTTTTTAATATGTTTCCTTAAGTCTAGGCTTTAGATCGGCGTCAAACAGTCCATTCCTGTCAGAGCTGTTTAAGGTACACTTTCCTGGTGCTAGTTTCCTGTCCAAGGATCTGTCTCTTCTGTTTGATTATGTCAGGACTGTGTATCAGGAGACATTTCATTCTTTTTTTTAAAAAGATTTATTTTATTTATTTGATAGATCACAAGTAGGCAGAGAGGCAGGCAGAGAGAGAAGGGGAAGCAGGCTCCCTGCTGGGCAGAGAGCCCAATATGGGGCTCGATCCCAGGACCCTGAGATCATGACCTGAGCCGAAGGCAGAGGCTTAACCCACTGAGACACCCAGGCGCCCCAATATTTCGTTCTTTAACCATAGGCCTTAAACTACAGCACCGACTGGTCTGCTCTATTAGAATTCAGCATAGGAAAAGAATAATATAGCATATACAGAACTGTAGGAAGAAGGCATCTTTGTATTTGTACCTGTTTTCCACCCATGTTCTCAGCATTGACAAAACTTTGATGTTACCTAGAAACATGGTCATAACATTCACCCAGAACTCAAAGTGCAGCTAAACAAGCGTCACATTTTCTGTTACTTTTAAAAGAAAAATAAGTTCTGTAGAACTGTGTGTTCATATTTATTTTTAATTAATGCTTTGTAATCTTTCCTGTTTGATTTTAATCTGAACAAATAATGATACCATTTTTATTACTCAGTAAGCATGAATGTTTGTTGAAGCAGTTTTTAAAAAACAGTAGTTCAAATCCCCAAACGTCTAAATCCTGGACTGGTTTAATTTGTACAGTTAAACTGAAATGTTTTCTAAAAGCTCTCCTATCACTTTTTTTTTTTCACGTCAGATGGGTAATGTGCCTAGGTCGTAACAAGGTTTAAAGGGTGGCACATATCACACAAAAGCGTGAACACCCAATCATCATGCTTATGAACTACAAAAGGATCCATCACTTTTTTTTTTTAAATAAAAAAATTTTTTTTGTACAGTTACTCACCACTGGATTTGACTTAGGCCTGACAGAGAGTATCTCTGCCTTCCTGATTTTTCAGCCCTTGAGGTTATCATTGTAGATTAACAGAATGGCTCCCAGGAAGGTGACATATTCTTGGAAGTTTACCAGTTGGTCCTTGTTCTGGTTCAGGTCCTCCATTACCTTTGCAGTGTCTGCATTCTGCAGCTTCGGGCCAGTGGTGAACTCCTTCTGGATCAGCTCCTTTGGCTCTTTCTTGGTCAGGGTGTTCTTGTCACTTCCCTGCCTGAGTACTTGTGGAAGATGGCCACAAGGAGGTCAATGGCTTGATCCAGGGACAAGCCGTGGCTGGGTGCTGGGCTCAATAGGAAGCTAGGAGAACATTGGGGTAGTGTCAAGGGACCTCCTGCCCCTTTCTTTTTTACTCTCTTGTGTTTCATCTCTTTCTCTCTCTCAAATAAATAAGTAAAATCCCTATTTATTTATTCTTAAAAAGATTTTATTTATTTATTTGACAGAGAGAGACACAGCAAGAGAGGGAACACAAGCGGGGAGAGTGGGAGAGGGAGAAGCAGGCCTCCTGCGGAGCAGGGAGCCTGATATAGGGCTTGATCCCAGGACCCCAGGATCATAGCCTGAGCTGAAAGCATATGTGTAACGACCGAGCCATCTAGGTGCCTCTAAATAAAATCTTAAAAAAACAAAAAGACTAGAAACCAAAGTTGTAATCATCAACATAATATAGTATGGGCACAAACACAGACACGTAGATCAAAGGACAGAACAGAGAACCCAGAAATAGACCCTGAACCCTATGGTCAAGAAATCTTCAACAAAGCAGGAAAGAATATCCAATGGAAAAAAGACAGTCTCTTCAACAGTGGTGTTGGGAAACTTGGACAGCCACATGCAGAAGAATGTAAGTGGACTATTTCCTTATATCATACACAAAAATGGACTCAAAATGAATGAAAGACCTAATTTGGAGAGAGGAATCCATCAAATCCTAGAGAACGCAGGCAGCAACCTCTTTGACCTCGGCTACAGCAACTTATTGCTAGACACATCTCCAAAGGCAAGGGGAACAAAGGCAAAAATGAACTATTGGAACTTCATCAAGACGAAAAGTTTTTGCACAGCAAAGGAAGCAACAGTCAACAAAACCAAAAGACAACCAACAGGATGGGAGAAGAAATTTGCAAATGACATATTAGGTAAAAGGTTAGTAGTATCCAAAATCTATAAAAAACTTACCAAATTCAACACCCAAAGAACAAATAATTCAATCAGTCAATGACAGGAGACATGAATAGGCACTTCTCCAAAGAAGACATACAGATGGACAACAGACATATGAGAAAATTGTAGATGCATCAGAATTTTGATGCACCAGTTTTGGTTTTGACTATTCAAAGCCTTTTCTGGATCCATACCAATTTTAGGATTATTTGTTCCAGCTGTGAAAAAAGTTGATGGCATTTTGCTAGGGATTGCATTGAATGTGTAGATTGCTATAGGGAGCATAGACAATTTAACAATATTTTTTCTTCTAATCCATGAGCATGGGACATTTTTCCATTTCTTTTTGTCTTCCTCAATTTTTTTCATGAGTGTTCTGTAGTTTTCTGAGTACAGATCCTTTGCCCGTTTGGTTAGGTTTATTCCTAGGTATCTTATGGCTTTAGAGAAATGGGACAGATGAAATAGGGGAAGGGAGGGGAAAATAAAATAAAATGAAATCAGAGAGGGAGACAAATTATAAGAGACTCTTAAGTATAGGAAATAAACTGAGGGCTGCTGAAGGGGAAGTGAGGGTGGTGGGGTAAATGAGTGACTTGAATTAAGGAGGGCACTTGATGTAATGAACACTGGGTGGTATATGCAACTGATAAATCATTAAACTGTCTCTGAAACTAGTAATGTTAACTAGTAATGTTATTTTATTTTATTTTTTATAATTTTTTAAAAGATTTTATTTATTTATTTGACAGAGGGAGAAAGAGCACAAGTAGGCAGAGAGGCAGGCAGGGGTGGGGGGGAAGCAGGCTCCCCACTGAGCAGGGGGCCCAATGCGGGACTCGATCCCAGGACCCTGGGATCGTGACCTGAGCCGAAGGCAGTCGCTTAACCCCCTGAGCCACCCAGGTGTGCCATGTTAATTGTTTTTAAATAAAATAAAAAATAATAAAAATTGCAACACAATAATAGTGCAAGTTTTAATTTCTAGAAGTGGAATTGCAGGATCAAAGGATATGTTTATTTATATGGACATATGCTAATTTTTTCTCCAACATCCTTTTCTTTGGGAAGCATGTCTTCTCTTTCTTTTAGTCCTGGGGAAAATGCTAGTCCTAGTTACCCCCACCCCCTATTTTATTTTATTTATTTATTTTTAAAAAATATTTTATTTATTTGACAGAGAGAAATCACAAGTAGGCAGAGAGGCAGGCAGAGAGAGAGGAGGAAGCAGGCTCCCTACGAAGCAGAGAGCCCAATGTGGGGCTGGATCCCAGGACCCTGGGATCATGACCTGAGCCAAAGGCAGAGGCTTTAACCCACTGAGCCACCCAGGCGCCCCCACCCCTTATTTTAAACTGGGCTAATAAGAGCCATCTTTGGATCTTTTCTTTTGGAAGGAACAAGACACTCTCTTTCTACAAGGGTGACTAAGGTAGGTGATTGTGACTTAGTTGGGGCTACCAGTGTGTATTTTCCCTACTGTGTTTAGAGAGTCTGGCTGAATATTGAATAGAGTCAAAGATAGCCAGAACATGAGAGTGAGAGAGACAGAGCTTGGAAACATCACTCAAATTTCTGGTTCCAGCCATTCTTGAAAGCCAGAAGAACATTAAAAAAAAAAAAAAAATAGTTTTGAGGTGTATTGCTCAGTTCTCTCCAGAAAGACTGTGTTAATTCATACTCCCATTTTCTTCAGAGGGATTTTAATTAGAAAAAAATCACTTAATAAGATTTATGGCTTGGGGCGCCTGGGTGGCTCAGTGGGTTAAAGCCTCTGCCTTCGGCTCAGGTCATGATAGGGGTCCTGGGATTGAGCCCCGCATCGGGCTCTCTGCTTGGCGGGGAGCCTGCTTCCCTTCCTCTCTCTCTGCCTACTTGTGATCTCTGTCTGTCAAATAAATAAATAAAAAATCTTTTAAATAAATAAGATTTATGGCTTAAGCAGCAACAGAGTAAACTGAATAGCTTCATGTGGGTGAAAATGCTAAGGAACTGGAGCGGGGATATCAGATATTATACCTAACTGAAATTAATGTCTCTGAAAGTTAGAGATTGCTACTTGTCTTTGGCCTTTACATGTCCTAAACATATTTAAAACTAGTAATTTGAGTTCTGAAAATTATAAGCTCTTCCCTTTTGTATTTGTCTGATTTATCTAGACTGAGAGTTCCTTGAGGGCATGGCCCAAATAAATCCCAATATTCTTTGAATAGACAAATCTTTGAAACTGGAGAAAAAAATCCTTTCAGCAGAGATACTTACATTGTTTTTTTTTTTTAAAGATTTTATTTATTTATTTGACAGATAGAGATCACAAGTAGGCAGAGAGGCAGGCAGAGAGAGAGAGAGAGCAGGGTAGAAGCAGGCTCCCCGCTGAGCAGAGAGCCCGACGCGGGACTCGATCCCAGGACCCTGGGATCATGACCTGAGCCGAAAGCAGCGGCTCAACCCACTGAGCCACCCAGGCGCCCTGTTTTTTTCTTTTTAAAGATTTTTTTAAATAGGTGTACTTTTTTTCCAAAATATTTCATTTGATAGAAGACACAGCAAGAGAGAGAACACAAGCAGGGGGAGTGGGAGAGGGAGAAGCAGGCCTCCTGCTGAGCAGGGTGCATGATGCAGGGCTCCACCCCAGGACCTTGAGATTATGACCTGAGCGAAGTCAGAGGCTTAACTCACTGAGCCACCTAGGCGCCCCAGATACTTATATTGTTTTAGCAGACTACTTTACCTAATCAGAGGTGAATAATTGTTTAGTTGGCATTTATCAAGAAGATAGATTTACAGAACTTTCTTTTTAGTGATTTACCTAATAGACTGAGTTAGGAGTAAGAATTTGTATCTTCCCATTTTCCATTGATGAGACCATCCTGTAGATTACTTCTTTTCCCTTGAACCATTGTTTGTAGCTCTTTGTATATTTTATTAATTTACGAGGTCAGCACTATGATTTGAAAAAACAATGTGTTTGGGAACTTGACATCTCTATTTTCTCCTTTAAGCCAATATGCTATCAATTCACTTTATTTAAAATACAGGCTTAAAAACTTGAAATTGAAGATTTTTGTTTAACGAAAATAGTTTTTTGGTTTTTTTTTTAAGGAAATAACTAGTTTTGGGGTGCCTGGGTGGCAGTGGGTTAAGCCTTTGCCTTCGGCTCAGGTTATGATCTTAGGGTCCTAGGATTGAGCCCTGCATGTGGCATTCTGCTCAGCCGAGCCGAAGGCAGAGGCTCTAACCCACTGAGCCACCCAGGCGTCCCGCGAGGCAAGTTTTTAAGTGAAAAAAATCTGTTTATACTTAGTGACATCTGCTTGTAGGTAAAAATACGTGCTTCATTTTTTCCAGCTTAAGCTAAGTCTAGCTACATTTAGAGAAAGAAATCAAGTGTCAGAACAAACTTGGAAAATAATAGTATGAAAATTAATTTGTAATGGAAAGTAGCAGTTGGGACTGGAGTGAATTTTACAAATGCTTTATATAATTGTCCCACGCGGTTGTATGGAATTTGAAAAGAATGCTACTTGTTTTTCTTTTGAGACAGATATTTTACCAAATAATTTTAGCCTGCATAAATCAGGATCTACACAGGATTAGATTAAAAAAACTCATTTTTTAAAAAAAGAGTTGGGGCGCCTGGGTGGCTCAGTGGGTTAAAGCCTCTGCCTTCAGCTCAGGTCATGATCCCAGGGTCCTAGATCGAGCCCTGCATTGGGCTCTCTGCTCAACAGAGCCTGCTTCCTCCTCTCTCTGCCTGCCTCTCTGCCTACTTGTGATCTCTGTCTGTCAAATAATAATTAAAAAAAAAAAAGAGTTTATTTATTTATATGACAGACAGAGATCACAAGTAGGTAGAGAGGCAGGGAGAGAGAGAGGAGGAAGCAGGCTCTCTGCTGAGCAGAGAGCCCAATTCGGGGCTTGATCCCATGGGATCACAACTTGAGCCGAAGGCAGAGGCTTTAACCCACTGAGCCACCCAGGCGCACCTCATTTTTTTTTTTTAAGAGTTTATTTATTTATTTGAGGGAGAGAGTGAGAGAGAGCATGAGAGAGGAGAAGGTCAGAGGGAGAAGCAGATTCCCCATGGAGCTGGGAGCCTGTTGTGGAACTTGATCCCGGGACTCTGGGATCATAATCTGAGCTGAAGGCAATTGCTTAACCAACTGAGCCACCCAGGCGCCCCAAAACTCATTTTTTTTTTTTTAAAGGAGGAACAAATTGAGAGGGAACAACAATAAAGATTGATATAGATTGGTGAAAAACTGAGGGCTTTTAAAAACGCAAGTTAACTGTATTATTCTTCTGTGTCCCCAAAATTTCTTTCACTGCTATTGTTCAGATTGTGTGTTTGAGAAATATGGTTGTAGAAGCATGAAGGATATTTGAAAACACTGTAGCATTTGATAAAGTTACCACAGTATGTTTTAGAAGATTATATGATAACATTCTCTGGCCTTTTTAAATTGAAGGATGGGATAGATAGTTTCCATTAATATGGCTGTCATTTATCAAACACCATATGCCAAACTTTATTTATCATTAATTTCTTTTTTTTTTAAAGATTTTATTTATTTATTTGACAGACAGAGATCACAAGTAGGCAGAGAAGCAGGCAGAGAGAGAGGAGGAAGCAGGCTCCCTGCCAAGCAGAGAGCCCAGTGTGGGCCTCCATCCCAGGACCCTGAGATATGACCTGAGCCGAAGGCAGAGGCTTTAACCCACTGAGCCACCCAGGTGTCCCTTATCGTTAATTTCTCTCAGCAAATACATAAGATAGGTGAAGTTACTGAGACTTGGAGACCTCAAGTAATTTGCTCAGGGTTATTCTGGGACTGGTGGCATCAGGTTCTGAATCCTGGTTTGTTTGTTTGTTTGTTTTTAAAGTCCATGGCTCATGTTCTTACACTGTGTGCAGTCCCCTGTTGAAATTGGAGAGTTCTCAGGTAAATATATTGTTTATTTATTTATTTATTTGAGAAATGTTTATTGGCTCTTACGGGCCAGGCATCATGCTACAGCAAAAAATAAGCCAGATTCTCTAAGTTCTCTTTTACAGGTTCTTCCTTTTCTTTCTTTCTTTCTTTTTTTCTTCAAGAATTATGAGAAAGAGCACACAGGGAGGGGGAGAGGGAGAAGAACACTCTCCATTGAGCAGGTAGCCCAATGTGAGACTTGATCGCAGGACTCTGGGGTCATGACCTGAGCCAAAGACAGACACTTAACCCACTGAGCCACTCAGGCACCCTCTTTTACAGGTTCTATTAATAGGAGTAGAGCATTTAGAAAAAAATCAGACCCTTCTCCTTCAGAGAAAGATTAGCAGACTTTCATAAGTGAAGTGTCAAATGGCTTCCTTTAAGCCAGTCAGTCAAATGTGTATTGAGTGATTGGTCAGATTGGGGTGTAGATGTTGGCCTTGTTCTTGAGGAATTTGTAATTTTGTTATGCTTGATCAGTCTCACTAGCGGAGAAATGGAAAAATCCCTTAAAAGACTCACATCTGTGGCATCTGGGTGGCTTAGTTGGTTAAGCATCTGCTTTTGGGTCAGCTCATGATCCAAAGGTCCTGGGATCGATTGAGCCTCACGTTGGGTTCCCTGCTTCTCCCCCTGCACCTGCTTTCTCTCTCTCTCTCTCTCTCTCTCCCTCACTCTCTCTCTCAAATAAATAAATAAAATCTTAAAAAAAAAAGGCGTGGAGATTCCTGAAGAAATTAAGAATAGAGCTTCCCTGTGACCCTGCAATTGCACTGCTGGGTATTTACCCCAAAGATACAGATGTAGTGAAAAGAAGGGCCATTTGTACCCCAATGTTTATTGCAGCAATGGCTACGGTCGCCAAACTGTGGAAAGAACCAAGATGCCCTTCAATGGATGAATGGATAAGGAAGATGTGGTACATATACACAATGGAGTATTATGCCTCCATCAGAAAGGATGAATACCCAACTTTTGTAGCAACATGGACGGGACTGGAAGAGATTATGCTGAGCGAAATAAGTCAAACAGAGAGAGTCAAGTATCATATGGTCTCACTTATTTGTGGAGCATAACAAATAACATGGAGGACATGGGGAGATGGAGAGGAGAGGGAGTTGAGGGAAACTGGAAGGGGAGATGAACCATGAGAGACTATGGACTCTGAAAAACAACCAGAGGGTTTTGAAGGGGCGGGGTGGGGGAGTGGTGGGGTGGGAGGTTGAGGAACAAGGTGGTGGGTAATAGGGAGGGCATGTACTGCATGGAGCACTGGGTGTGATGTCAAAACAATGAACACTGTTATGCTGTAAATAAACATAAAAAAGAAAAAAAAAGGCTCACATCCTTATCAGTTTGAAACCTACTAAATTTGTAATCATTAGGCTTTTTGGACAGCCTTCAGACATCAAGAGGATACTAGCAAGGGTATGTAGGTGGGGACTAGGAGGTGGAACTGCCTGCAGAAAAAAAAAATCCACCTAAGTCTTAGAGAAGTTGGAAATTCAGCATTGTTGAGTAAATATCCTTTGCTCTTCCAAACCTTTTCACTTTGGTCATTCACTCAAATCAGAAACTTGCACATTTTTCCTTTTTTTCCTTCATTTTCACTTAAAAGTGTTCTATTTTTCTTAAGTTTTTCTCACATTCCTCTTTTTCTTTCTGTTCCTACAGTCACTGCCATAGTTCAGGTCCTTTTCCATTGCTATAAAGAGCACTCTGTTTTGATAGAGGTTTGACTGCCTTTAGTAGAGATCTAACATAAATGTCCTCAACAATATAGAAATTTGGGACTCCTGGGCGGCTCAGTCGTTAAGCATCTGGCTTGGGCTCAGGTCATGATCCCAGAGTGCATTGGGCTCTTTGCAGGCAGGAAGCCTGCTTCTCCCTCTCCCACTCCCCCTGCTTGTGTTAGCTGAAAGGATACTGAGAAATGTGATCCGTATTCCTATTTAAAACTGGGGCTTCGGGCGCCTGGGTGGCTCAGTGGGTTGAGCCGCTGCCTTCGGCTCAGGTCATGATCTCAGGGTCCTGGGATCGAGTCCCGCATCGGGCTCTCTGCTCAGCGGAGAGCCTGCTTCCCTTCCTCTCTCTCTGCCTGCCTCTCTTGTGATTTCTCTCTGTCAAATAAATAAATAAAATCTTTAAAAAAAATAAAATAAAACTGGGGCTTCTGTCAACCACCACCACCACCACCACCACCACCACCACCATTGTAGCTATTAGGAGGCAGCTAGTGATCTGCTATGGGAACGTACTTATTTCTCTTTTTTGGTTAAATTCTTCTCTCGCTAGTTCCATACTGCTACCAGAGTAATTTTTTTTGGGGGGGGGGGTGCAAAAAGGTGTTTTTATTATAGCATGGGACGCAGGACCCATGGGCAAAAATTGCCAAACTGTGATCATGAGGAGAGATTGATTATATACTTTTAAGTTGTTTATGGGGGTAGGGTGGAGATAAAGGAAGTTTCTAAAGGGATTTTCATATGTTAAAGAAGACTTACAATCCTGGAGATAAAACGAGAGTAATTTTTTTCTTCAATAAAATGGTCATGTCACTGTGTTTAATCTTTCAGTAGTTTGGCTTCAAATTGATACCTAGGATGCCTTATGTATTTGAAGTGTCATTGGCAGAAGACATCTGAAATCTGCTTTTCCTGTATCCTTCAGTCATGGTGTCCTGCATGACAGGGCTATACTCTCTACCAATGATTGGCGTCTCCTGGTCCTCTAAGGCCTCAGTGCTCTGTCCTTGACTGAGACATCCCTAGTTACTACTATCCCAGGCTTACAGAAGATAAATTGATTTGTACAGTCACACTTCAGGTGTGGTTAAGAAATTCAAACTCAGGTTGTCTGACTCAAGAATTAATGCTCAGGTGTGACTAACCAGTTATGTTACCTTATGCATATCCTCACTGAAAAAGTACAAAACAGAAGAGGACACAATTTGAGAAATTAGAGATGAAATAATAGTAACAGTAATAGTAATGGTAGTCTCTGCTTCCTAAGATTGTTGAAGATTAAATGAACTCATAAATAGGGTCTTCTGCCTAGCAGAAAAAGTACTTTAAAGTGGCATTTGTTATTTTTACATTGATGTGTTTTACCTAGATATATGTAATATGTAGGCATATTTCACAAAATTTCAGCTGGATATGGTTTTTATGGAGTTCCCTGGATCTTCTCATATTAATTGTCCAGAGATGCAGGTAGTTTAACATATTTAAAAAACAGATACTTGGGGCCCTGGGTGGCTTAGTCGTTAAGCGTCTGCCTTGGGCTCAGGTCATGATCCCAGGGTCCTGGGAAGGAGCCCTGCATCGGCTCCCTGCTCAGCCAG
This sequence comes from Meles meles, assembly GCF_922984935.1. Classification (NCBI taxonomy): domain Eukaryota; kingdom Metazoa; phylum Chordata; class Mammalia; order Carnivora; family Mustelidae; genus Meles; species Meles meles. Next base: position 51,489,795 of record NC_060073.1, read on the forward strand.
AAGCCTGCTTCTCCCTCTCCCCCTCCCCCTGCTTGTGTTCCCTCTCTTGCTGTGTCTCTCTCTGTCAAATTAAAAAAATCTTTAAAAAAAAATGCTTTTTGTGCTGATGATTTTGCTGATTTTTGTACTTAACTATAATGCTCTTTTAGAAAGGAACTGTATCCTACTTATTTTTCTTTTCCTTCCTTCCTTCCTTTCTAAAAATTCCTGGTGCCTAGTAAAATACCTGGCACATAAAAGACCCCCTATTAAATATTTGTGAAGTGAATTTTGAATGAACAATTTACTTAGGTCAGATGATAGCCAGGATGCCATCCTTTTCCCGCCCCCACGCCCCCCCCCCACAACAGGCACTTTCTCTAAAATGAGAACTTCTAGTATAAAGATCAGATTTTTAAACAATAAATCATTTATTCTTGGGGCACCTGGATGGCTCAGTGGGTCAAGCCTCTGCCTTCAGCTCGGGTCATGGTCTCGGGGTCCTGGGATGGAGCTCCATATCAGGCTCTCTGCTCAGAGGGGAGCCTGCTTACCGCTCTCAGCCTCTCTGCCTACTTGTGATCTCTCTCTCTGTCAAATAAATAAATAAAATCTTTAAAGGAAAATTAAAAAAATCATTTATTCTCATTTTTTTCCCTGATAAGCTAAGTTTAATTTTCCTAAAGTACTTTGATTATTAGTGTTAGAGATGAGGGAGACTGAGTCATTATATAAATTATTGATGGGAGTAGGGGGGAAGATCATGGCTGCTGGCTATTCCTTTCTCATTATAAGTACCCTGGAGCCATGAAGAGGGAGTATGGCTGTAGAACCATCTTTGAATTTAACTATGTTAAGTGTTAAAATCTCCAAGCTGTCTGCTATTTCCAAATGTCCCATAGTAGAATTTACCTAAGATGGAAGCACAGTCATATAAACATCTTGAATTATCTTATAGTGTTATTTTTTAATATTAACTTTATAAATCATGAATTTTTGGGTAGCTATCAGGTTGTTGTTTAAGACTTATTTGGGTAACTTTTCTTTTTTTTTTTTTTTAAAGTTTTTTTTTTTTTTTAAGATTTTATTTATTTATTTGACAGAGAGAGATCACAAGTAGACAGAGAGGCAGGCAGAGAGAGAGAAAGGGAAGCAGGCTCGCTGCTGAGCAGAGAGCCTGATGCGGGACTCGATCCCAGGACCTTGAGATCATGACCTGAGCCGAAGGCAGCGGCTTAATCCACTGAGCCACCCAGGCGCCCCCTTTTTTTTTTTTTTTTTTTAAAGATTTTATTTATTTATTTGACAGAGAGAGAGATCACAAGTAGGCAGAGAGGCAGGCAGAGAGAGAGAGGGAGCAGGGTAGAAGCAGGCTCCCCGCTGAGCAGAGAGCCCGATGCGGGACTGAGCCGAAGGCAGCGGCTTAACCCACTGAGCCACCCAGGCGCCCTTTGGGTAACTTTTCTGATGTAGTGGTTGAGTTATATTATTTTTTAGTGGTATTTTTTTTTTTAAGATTTATTTATTTATTTGACAGACAGAGATCACAAGCAGGCAGAGAGGCAGGCAGAGAGAGAGGAGGAAGCAGGCCTCCTGCTGAGCAGAGAGCCTGATGTGGGGCTCCATCCCAGGACCCTGGGACCATGACCTGAGCCGAAGGCAGAGGCTTTAACCCACTGAGCCACCCAGGCGCCTCTATTATTATTGAATGTTAAATACTTCCTTGGTTTTTGGGGATAATAGACGTTCAAGTATTCCCTTACTTTTCCCATGAGGATTTTTGAATATGTTGAATGTGTTCCAGAGATTTTAATTTCAGCCAGGATAAATTTTCCATTTGATATGTCATATTCTTGTTTTTAATATTGTCAATATAGTTTAACAAAATGAAAGCTAAAAATGATACATCAATAGGTGCAAAAAAAAAAAAAGCATTTGACAAAACTCAACATCCATTTATGATAAAAACTCTCAACAAAGTGGGTATAGAGAAATTGTACTTCAGTATACTAAAGGCCATATGACAAACCCAGAGCTAACATGCTCAATGGTGAAACCTTGGGGTGTCTGTCTGGCTCAGTTGGTAGAGCATGTGACTCTTGATCTTGGGGTTGGGAGTTAAAGCCCCATGTTGGGAGTAGAGCTTACATTAGAAAACAAAACGAAGCTGAAAGCTTTTCCTTTAAGATCAGGAACAAGATAAGGATGCCACTTTTATCCAGCATAGTTTTGGAAGCCCTAGCCATAACAATAAGGCAAGCAAAAGAAATAAAAGGCATTGAAATGAGAAAGTAAGGGGAAAAACTTTCAATATTTGTAGATGACATGATACTATTCATAGAAAATCCTAAAGTCTCTGTCAGAAATCTGTTAGAACTAATAAATGAATTTAATAAAGTTGCAGGATACAAAATCAATATACAGAAGTTTATTGCATTTCTATACACTAATGAGCTATCAGAAAGAAAAAAATAAGAAAGCAGTCCCATTTACAATTGCATCAAAAAGAATAAAATACCTAGGAATAAATTTAACCAGGGAGGTAAAACACCTGTACACTGTAAGCTGTAATACATTCATGAAAGAGAATGAAGATACAAATAAATGGAAAGATATTTTGTACTCAGAGTTAATATTGTTAAAACTGTCCATACTACCTAAAACCATCTATAGATTCAGTACAATTTTTAAAAAAGATTTTATTTATTGGACAGAGAGAGCGAGCGAGCAAGCAAGTACATAAGCAGGGGGAGCAGCAGGCAGAGGGAGAGGGAGAAGTAGGCCCCCATCAGAGTGGGGCGGATTGATCCCAGGGCTTGATCCCAGGACCCCAGGATCATGACCTGAATCGAAGATAGAGACTTAACTGACTCCCAGGGGCCCCTCAGTGCACTTTTTATCAATATTTCAGTGGCATTTTTCACAGAACTAGAACAACTAATTCTAAAATTTGTACAGAACCATAAAAGATGCCAAATAGCCAACACGGTCTTGAGAAAGAACAAAACCAGATGTATCACATTACTTGATTTCAAACTCTGCTACAAAGCTATAGTAATCAAACAGTATGGTATTGGCATTGTAAATAGACACACAGATCATTGGAACAGAACTGAGAGCCCAGAAATAAAACTCACACATATATGGATAATTGATTTATGACAAGGGAACCAAGAACACACGCTCCCTCTGCCTGTTTTCCCTCTCTTGCTGTGTTTCTCTCTGTCAAATAAATAAATAGAACCTTAAAAAAAAAAAAAAAGAAATAAGTGCTTGAGAGGATATGGAAAAAAGGGAAGTTTTGTACACTATTGGTGGGAGACAGTATGGAAATTCCTCAGAAAATCAAGAACAGTCTTCCATTTAATTCACCTATTATACTTATGGCTATTTAAGGAATATGAAAACACTAATTCAGAAAGATAAATGCACCCCTGTGTTCATTGCAGCCTTATCTACAATAGCCAAGATGTGGAAACAACCTAAGTGTCTATCAGTGGATGAATGGATAAAGAAAATGTGGTGTACATAGAATGGCATATTATTCAGCCATAAAAAAAGGAAATCTTGCCATTGTAACAACGTGGATGGACCTAAATGAAATAAGTTAGATAGAGAAAGACAAACATAATATGATTTCATTAGTATGTAAAATCTCAGAAAACAGAATGGACAAACAAAGCAATATAGAACCTCCTAGATACAGAGAACAGACTGATGGTTACTAGAGGGGAAGGGAGTTGGGAGGTGAGCAAAATAGATGACGAGGTCAGTTTTATGGTGGTGTTTGGTAATTAGATTTTTGGTGGTGATCACTTTTTAGTATATATAGATGTAAAACTGTAGTAAAGTTAGTGTGCCTGGATGGCTTACTTGGTTAGGCATCCAACTCTTGATTTTAGCTGGGATTGTAAACTCAGGATGTTGAGATCGAGCCCTGTGTTGGATGTGGAACTTGTTTGGGATTCCTACTCTCTCTGTCTGATTCTACCCCACCCTGGCCCTCCCTCTCTCTGTTTGCCTACCTGCCTGCCTGCCTTTCTTCCTCAGAGAGAAAGAGCACAAACAAGGGGAGTGGCAGGCAGAGGGAGAAGCAGCTCCCAACTGAGCAAGGAGCCTGATGTGGGACTTGATCCACGGACTCCAGGATCATGGTTCAAGCTGAAGGCAGATGCTTAACCAACTGAGTCACCTAGGCATCCCTCCCCTCCTTCTCTTAAAAAAAAAAAAAAAGCTCTTTCTCTTCAACGAGGTGGCCGAGCGGTTTGGTGGCAGCGGCCTTGCGGATTCGCGCCAGACGCAGAGATGCAGATCTTCGTGAAGACCCTGACGGGCAAGACCATCACCCTTGAGGTTGAGCCCAGTGACACCATTGAGAATGTCAAAGCCAAAATCCAAGACAAGGAGGGCATCCCCCCTGACCAGCAGCGTCTGATTTTTGCGGGCAAACAGCTGGAAGACGGCCGCACTCTGTCAGATTACAATATCCAGAAAGAGTCCACCCTGCACTTGGTGCTTCGCCTCCGGGGCGGCATCATCGAGCCTTCGCTCCGCCAGCTGGCCCAGAAATACAACTGCGACAAGATGATCTGCCGCAAGTGTTATGCTCGCCTGCACCCCCGCGCCGTCAACTGCCGCAAGAAGAAGTGCGGCCACACCAACAACCTGCGCCCCAAAAAGAAGGTCAAATAAGGCCCCTCCACCGGTTGCCCGCAAGGCAGCCTCCTGCCCAAGCCCCAAGGTCCTGGGGCCTCAATAAAGTTTCCCTTTCATTGACTGGAGCAGTAAAAAAAAAAAAAAAAAAAAAAAAAAAAAAAAAAAAAAAAAAAAAATTTGTGTGTGTGTTATTTTGTACACCTGAAACTTACATAGTGTTATATACTAGTGTTACTTCAATTAAAAAAAAAACAACTTTTATGAGAAAGAACATGCAGTGTTCTTTGGCCTAATTTCTAGAGATAAGCTAATTTTTAAATTGTATATTTTAGAAAACCTGAATTCTGTAGAAATTAAATGAATGAATAAAATAAACATTATTTGTTATTTATATAGAGCATGTAACCTGATAAACACACAGAGGCAGAGAGATGTATGCTAAACTCTGCACACATGCCTGCATGTGTATATATGTACCCTATTAAAGTATGAATCTGTGACATATGTATAAACGAAGTTCATAGTTTACTCCATTAGAAGTTATTGCATTTCGGGGCGCCTGGGTGGCTCAGTGGGTTAAGCCGCTGCCTTTGGCTCAGGTCATGGTCTCGGGATCCTGGGATCGAGTCCCGCATCGGGCTCTCTGCTCAGCAGCGAGCCTGCTTCCCTCTCTCTCTCTGCCTGCCTCTCTATCTACTTGTGATCTCCCTCTGTCAAATAAATAAATAAGATCTTAAAAAAAAAAAAAAGAAGGGGCGCCTGGGTGGCTCAGTGGATTAAGCCGCTGCCTTCGGCTCAGGTCATGATCTCGGGGTTCTGGGATCGAGTCCGGCGTCGGGCTCTCTCCTCTGCAGGGAGCCTGCTTCCTCCTCTCTCTCTGCCTGCCTCTCTGCCTACTTGTGATCTCTCTGTCTGTCAAATAAATAAAAAATCTTTAAAAAAAAAAAAAAAAAGAAGTTAATGCATTTCTCTTAATAATAGTAATTGACATTTTACTAGTTTGAATTAATCATAGTTACCATTAATGTTTTAAAAGTATAAGAATCAATGGATAAAGCAGACATGATACACACACACACACACACACACACACACACACACACACGTATACAGTGGAATATTATGCAGCCATCAAAAAATGAAATCTTGCCATTTGCAATGATGTGGATAGAACTAGAGGGTATTATGCTAAGCAAAATAAGTCAATGAGAGAAAGACAATTATCATATGATCTCACAAATAGGAGAGATTTGAGGAATAAGACAGAGGCTTATAGGGGAAGGGAGGGAAAAATGAAACAAGATGAAACCAGAGAGGGAGACAAACCATAAGAGACTCTTAATCTCAGGAAACAAAGTGAGGGTTGCTGGAGTGGAAGGGGGTGGGAGGGATGGGGTGGCTGTGATAGACATTAGGGAGGATATGTGCTATGGTGAGAGCTATGAATTTTGTAAGACTGATGAATCACAGACCTGTACCCCTGAAACAAATAATACATTTTTATGTATTTATTTATTTGACAGAGATCACAAGTAGGCAGAGAAACAGGTGGGTGGGGGAGGGGAGCAGGCTCCCTGCTGAGCAGAGAGCCTGATGCGGTTCCTGGACCCTGAGATAATGACCTGAACTGAAGGCAGAGGCTTAACCCACTGAACCACCCAGGTGCTCCTGAAACAAATAATACATTTATATGTTAATAAGAAAAAAAGAGAAATAAAAAGGAGAAATAAAAAAAAGAGAAATAAAAATCATTCTTTTATTCATTCATGCAGGGCAGTGAGGGCAGCCCCTCTAAATAGAAGTAAATAATGGTTTCAGAGTTATGTGAGGATAGGTCAGATAAATTAAAAAAACTTGTTTGGGTATTTATTTGCTATATCTGATATTTCTAGCTTCATGTCTTTTGGGGATAAATTAAAAAAACTTGTTTGAGTATTTATTTGCTATATCTGATATTTCTAGCTTCATGTCTTTTGGGTACCTTGGTGGCTTAGTCAGTTAAGTATCTGACTCTTAATTTTGGCTCAGGTCATGATCTCAAGGTTGTGAGATCGAGCCCCATGTGGGGCTCTGTGCTGGGCATGGAGCCTGCTTAAGATTCTTTCTCCCGGGCGCCTGGGTGGCTCAGTGGGTTAAGCTGCTGCCTTCGGCTCAGGTCATGATCTCAGGGTCCTGGGATCGAGTCCCGCATCGGGCTCTCTGCTCATCAGGGAGCCTGCTTCCCTCTCTCTCTCTCTCTGCCTGCCTCTCTGTCTACTTGTGATCTCTCTCTGTCAAATAAATAAATAAAATCTTTAAAAAAAAAAAAAAAGATTCTTTCTCCCAAGGGGAACCCTTCTTCACTGTTGGTGGGAATGCAGGCTCCTGCAGCCAGTCTGGAATACAGTATGGAGGTTCCTCAAAAAGTTGAAAATAGAGCTACCCTATGACCCAGCAGTTGTATTACTGGGTATTTATCCCAAAGATACAAAGTGATCCGAAGGGACACTTGCACCTCAGTGTTTATAGCAGCAGTGTCCACAATAGCCAAACTATGGAAAGGGCCCAGATATCCATCAACAGATGTATGGATAAAGATGTGTATATATATACAATGGAGTATTTTTTAAATTTATTTTTTATTTTTTAATTTTTTTTAAAAGATTTTATTTATTTATTTGATAGAGAGAGATCACAAGTAGGCAGAGAGGCAGGCAGAGAGAGTGAGAGGGAAGCAGGCTCCCTGCCGAGCAGAGAGCCCGATGCGGGACTCGATCCCAGGACCCTGAGATCATGACCTGAGCTGAAGGCAGCGGCTTAAACCACTGAGCCACCCAGGTGCCCCTGGAGTATTTTTTTTTAAAGATTTTATTTATTTATTTGACAGAGAGATCACAAGTAGGCAGAGAGGAAGGAGGAAGCAGGCTCCCCGCCGAGCAGAGAGCCCGATGTGGGGCTCGATCCCAGGACACTGGAATCATGACCCGAGCCAAAGGCAGAGGCTTTAACCCACTGAGCCACCCAGGCACCCCTATATATACAATGGAGTATTACACAGCCATTAAAAATTTAAAATCTTGTAGTGTGGATGGAGCTAGAAGGTATTATGCTAAGCAAAATAAGTCATTCAGAGAAAGGCAGTTATCATATAATCTCAGTGATATGCAGAATTTAGGAAACAAGGCAGCGGATCATAGGGGAAGAGAGGAAATAATGAAGCAAGATGAAACCAGAGGGAGACAGGGTTGCTGGGGGCGGGAAGGGGGATGGGGTGGCTGGGTGATGGACATCGGGGAGGGTATATGTGCTGGTGAGTGCTGGGTGTTGTGTAAGACTGATGAATCACAGACCTATACCCCTGAAACAAATAATACATTATATGGTAATTAAAAAAATAAAATATTACTCTTCAGTGTTACCAAGAAAAAGATTCCCTCCCTCTGTCCCTTTCCCCACGTTACCCTCTCTGAAAAAAAATCTAGAATCATTAAAATTACTATAAAATATGAATAATATATGTGCTTATTTCCTTTTGTCCCTACCTCAATGTTGATTTAAAAAAAAATTTTTTTAAAGATTTTATTTATTTATTTGATTGACAGAGATCACAAGTAGGTAGAGAGGCAGGCAGAGAGAGAGGAGGGGAAGCAGGCTCCCCGCTGAGCAGAGAGCCTGCTGCAGGGCTCGATCCCAGGAGCCCGAGATCATGACCTGGGCTGAAGGCAGAGGCTTAACCCACTGAGCCACCCAGGTGCCCCTAGAAACATTCTTTTGACCTTTTTTCTTTTGATGTAAAATTTATGTATAATGAGATACACATCTTAAAGTTTACATTTTTAGAAATTTTATACACGGTATAACCCAGTTCCTTATCAAGGAATATAGTATAGTACCATTTTCTTAAAGTTTTCTTTATGCCTGTTTCCAGTCCGTTCTTGCCCCTGTCCTCCTAGGGGCAATCACTGTCACTCTTTTTATTTTTTTTCCATCATGGATTAATTTTGTCCATTCCAGAACTTCATATAAGTGGAATCATATAGCATATACTCTTTTATATAATTCTTTTACTCAGTATGTTTTTGAGATGTATCCAATTTGTTATTTCTGTAATAAGTTTCTTCTATTTTTTGCCGTAATATGCAACAGTTTAACCCTTCTGTTGATGGATACTTGGACTATTTCCAGTTCTTTTTTTTTTTTTTTAAAGATTTTATTTTTTTATTTATGACAGAGAGAGATCACAAAGTAGGCAGAGAGGCAGGCAGAGAGAGTGAGAGGGAAGCAGGCTCCCTGCCGAGCAGAGAGCCCGATGCGGGACTCGATCCCAGGACCCTGAGATCATGACCTGAGCCGAAGGCAGCAGCTCAAACCACTGAGCCACCCAGGCGCCCTATTTCCAGTTCTTGGCTATAATGAATAAAACTGCTATGAGTATTCTTTTTTTTTTTTTTTTTTTTTTTTAAAGACTTTATTTATTTATTTGACAGAGAGAGATCACAGGTAGGTAGAGAGGCAGGCAGAGAGAGAGAGAGAGAGAGACGGAAGCAGGCTCCCTGCTGAGCAGAGAGCCCGATGCGGGACTCGATCCCAGGACCTGAGATCATGACCTGAGCTGAAGGCAGCGGCTTAACCCACTGAGCCACCCAGGCGCCCCTGCTATGAGTATTCTTGAGTCTTTTGTGAAAATATATAAGATTCTGCAATCTTATCAATATTTGTAATTGTCAGTCTTTTTAGTTTTAGCCATTCTGTGATACGTGTTTTTTCTTTTTTTAAAGAGTTTTATTTACTTATTTGTCAGAGGGAGAGCCCAAGGAGGAAGAGCTGCAGACAGAGGGAGAAGCAGGCTCTCTGCTGAGTAGGGAGCCTGATGTGGTGCTTGATCCCAGGACCCTGGGATCAGAACCGGAGCTGAAGGCAAGACACTTAACTGACTGAGCCACCCAGGTGTCCCTGTAATATCTGTTTTAATATATCACTGTGGTTTTAATTTCTAGATTTCTCCAGTGATAGGATAACATTGGTTTTTCTTGTGCTTGGTAAAGTGTTTGTTCAAATCATTTGCCCATGTGAACATTGGATTGTCATTTTGTTATCGACTTACTTTGTATGTGTTGGTACTCTAATATTAGCTTTTTCTTCCCCTACCACAGTGTGCCTTTAGTGGACACAGATTCAATTACCTGTAAAAGATCATTAGTCTTATTAAAATAAAAATAATGTAGACTTTTAGTGTTATTAACATATTGTGGGCAGTGAGGGTAAATTATGAAAGAAATTGTGGACTTGCAAAATTTTGATTCGATTATTATTTCTAAAAGATTATTTATTTATTTATTTATTTTTAAAGTGTTTTTTAAAATGTATTTGACAGAGAGAGATGCAGCGAGAGAGGGAACACAACCAGGGGGTGTGGGAGAGGGAGAGGAAGTCTTCCCGCTGACCAGGGAGCCTGAAGTGGGGCTCACTCCCAGGGCTCTGAGATCACGACCAAGGTGCCCCTTGATGTGATTTTTAAAGTGATCTAACTAATTTCTTTGCTATGGAACAGGAGAACCCAAACTATACAAATCAGAGGAGAATGATACAGATATATCTTTTTTTTTTTTTAAGATTTTATTTATTATTTATTTGACAGACAGAGATCACAAGTAGGCAGAGAGGCAGGCAGAGAGGGAGAGAGGAGAAAGCAGGCTCGCTGGTGAGCTGAGAGCACGATGCGGGGCTCGATCTCAGGACCCTGAGATCATGACCTGAGCTGAAGGCAGAGGCTTTAACCCACTGAGCCACTCAGGCGCCCCGATACAGATACATCTTAAAATAAGTATGAACTAGGGTGCATGGGTGGCACAGTGAAGTGTCTGCCTTTTGGTTTCTGCTCCGGTTTTGATCTTAGGGTTGTGGGATTGAGCATCACATCGGGCCCCTGTGCTCAGTGCAGAGTCTGCTTAAGATTTTCTCTGTCTTTCAGATGAATAAAGATTTATTTAAATCTTTTTAAAAAACTATGAGTTATTCTTAGGAAGTAAATAACTATTTGAATATATGAAGTTTATTTAATATGGTCCAGGCATTATTGGGGTTAAAAACACAGTGAATGATAATGAGATCACTTGTTTTTTGATTTGAAGTTGCTTGTTATTAAAAGTCCTCAGTAGAAGCTACTATGTATTTGTTCTCTTTGTATTTCTTGTTGTTTTAGTAGGTCTACAAATTGATTCCAGTTACAATAATCTTAGAATAAAAAAAAACTTATTATTTTATAAAATGGGTTTATTTTGTTGTCCTTTAAACGTTGTTATGTTTTGGACTCTTAAAATGTTGATGGTTTAGATAAGGTATATCTGGTATTGATATAACATTTTTACCCCGTTGTGGAAAAATCATTTCATTAGGATCAAAGATATTTTCTGAGTATTTGATATTATTATTTCTGCAAATTGTACAAAGGGTGAGAGATTCTCTGCAGTTAAGGCATTGTGGCTACAGTGTACTTGTAAATTTTTTTATTTATTTTAGGTTTTTATTTATTTTTGTACTAGTAATTTTCTAAAAAACAGTATTTATCAGATTTTTACACCCAGAAGTAAGATTTTCTTTTCTTCTTTCTCAGTTATGGTCTAAAGATAAGATTTTTTTTTCTTTATTTTTTTTAAATTTAAGTAATCTCTACCCCCAGTGTGTGGCTTGAACTCACAACTCTGACATGAAGAGCTACACCTTCTTCTCACTGAGCCAGCCAGGCACCCTTAAAGACAGCATGTTCTGAGTGAGAGGAAAAGAAGTACATGCAAATTAATAGTAATAGCTAACATTTATTCAGTGGTTGCTAGATATACAAACACATTACAAACATCTCATTTAATCATAGTTTACTGATGTGGAGATACTCTAATTATTTCCATTTTACAGATGGAAATTAGAGACTTTATGTAACTTGTCTAGAGTTTTGCATCTTATAGTGAAGGACCTGGGATTCAACCAAGCATTCTTTTTTTTTTTTTTAAAGATTTTATTTATTTATTTGACAGAGAAAAATCACAAGTAGGCAGAGCAGCAGGCAGAGAGAGAGGAGGAAGCAGGTTCCCCACTGAGCAGAGAGTCTGATGTGGGGCGTGATCCCAGGACTCTGGGATCGTGACCTGAGCCGAAGGCAGATGCTTAACTACAGAGCCACCCAGGTGCCCCTGTATTCTTTTAACACCTGAGTGGTGTAGCTTCATTTTAGTGAAATGAATTAGATTTTCCTTTTTTGAAGTTAAATGAGTTTGGTCCCAAGGAAAAGAGGGATGTTATAAAAGGTACAGAAAAGATGGAGAAATCCAAGGACTTGGTTTATAAGAGCTAGCACTAGCTCCCAAATGTAGGTGCATAGCCTGTCTGTTGCTTATCTCTGCAGGTCTTCTCTGTTCAACTCCCTCCCCCACCCAAGATTTTGTTTATTTATTTGACAGAGACAGAGAGAGCACAAGTAGGCAGAGTGACAGGCAGAGGGAAAGAGAGAAGCAGGCTCTCCACTGAGCAGGGAGCCCCATGTGGAACTCGATCCCAGGAGCCTGGGATCATGACCTGAGCCGAAGGCAGTTACTTAACCGACTGAGCCACGTAGGTGCCCCCAAGTCCCCCTTTTTCCTTGTTGGCTGATTCCTTTGTTCTCTAGGGTTTCCTGTTTCATTGTGACTTCCACTAGCTGTTCTACTGCCACTGTATGGCTCTGCTGGCCCCTCTGCTCTCTTCCATTTCTTGGGATAAATCATCTTGCCTTTTCTCACCTTTTTGAGGTAGACCACATAAGTGAATGGGTTGCTCTTTGAGTACTTTTTGAACAGCGGGAAAGTGACTTTATCCAAAACATGGCCATTGGCCCTCAGTGTGGCCATGACATTTTCACCAGAGGTGGGGTATGAGTCAGCAGGTGTCATAAGACTTACTGATTGACTAGTTTAGGTGAGTTATTTAAAAAAAAAAAAGTCATGTGAATTTTTTACCAGACAAATATTTTCTAAGGTGTGTTCCACAAAATAGTTCTAGGCAATGGCCTGTGAAGAATGGTAACTTTGGTGAAATATGTATGGAAAATTCTGCCTAATGTGTTTACTTCTTGGAGATTCATAGTGTGATTGTGAGAATCCCTGCAATATGAATGTTTGATGATCTCTTTTTAGAATAACATTTCCCACACTTATTTGGTCACAGAACTCCTAATATATGATAGATAATATCTCACTGAGCAGTGTTTTGGAAGTATTGCATTAGAGTAAGGTAGGAATTTTCTTTCTTTATTTTGGTTAGTGTTACAGAATGCTATTGGTAATTCTATTTAGCAGTCATTGACAGAAGACCAATGATTGTTAAAAATATGGGCTTTGGCCTACATAGATAGGATTTTAATTTCAGCACTACTATTTATCATATGCGATTTTACATAAGAACTTAATCTTGGGACACCTGGGTGATATATATGTAGACCACTGCATTAGTTGGTTAAGTATCTGTCTGGCTCAAGTTATGATCTCAGGGTCTTGGGATCACCACCCCACGTTGGGCTCCACATTCACTGGGGAGTCTGCTTCTCCCTTTCTTTCTGCCCCTCCCCCTGCTCATGCTCTCTCTGTCTCTCAAATAAATAAATACAATCTTTAAAAAAAAACTTAATCTTTACAGGTCTCAGTTTGCTAATCTGTGTTATTTCCTTTTGGGTGCTTAGTCCAGTATCTGACATAGTAAATACTTAGTAAGTTGCAACCTGTAAAACTACCTATGTTTCTATTAGAAGATGTTAGAGTATACCAGTTAGGGCAATCATTCTTCTATAATAGGAAATTATCTTATACCTGAATAATTTTATCTAGCATAATTCATGTGTTAGACTTCATATTAGTACAAGTATGGAATTAATGTGGGTTCAAAGGAGAATCTCAATTCAGAGAAAAGGTATTAATGGGTATTATTATTTTGATTATTATCAAAATAATATATTATATATTATATGTCTAATATATTAAATATATATTAAAATAAATTAATTTGATTATTATCAAAGAGGCTGTTAACTATTCTGCACTCAGGAGTAGAAAATACTGGGGTGGCAGAAGGTGGGTGTTGTTACCATTTGAGATCTGCTGTGTAGGAGTGTGTGTATAGGGGATGATGAGAGACCATGCCCTGGAGAGGGTGGCTAGATTTTTTTTTTTTTTAAAGATTTTATTTATTTATTTGAAAGAAATCACAAGTAGGCGGAGAGGCAGGCAGAGAGAGAGAGGAGGAAGCGGCTCCCTGCTGAGCAGAGAGCCCGATGCAGGGCTCGATTCCAGAATCCTGGGATCATGACCTGAGCCGAAGGCAGAGGCTTTAACCCACTGAGCCACCCAGGTGCCCCGAGGGTGGCTAGATTTTTAAGTCTGAATTTACCTAAAGAGGTTTTGGTTTATAAATCAAATGTATATCAATACACATAATGCTCCAAGTGTGAGGGAAAGCTGCAGCCCATTTCTGAAAACAACAAGCACAACAAAAACGGGCTTGCATCAGTTGTTACATTTTATATCATAAGTCCTTTCTACTTTGCCACAGTTAACCAGAACAAGATTGGCATCAGTGATATATATGTTGGCCATTAGCTTATAAATGAGCCTGACCTAAGAACTGTACAGCAGTTCTGTCTTACAAAATGGTGAATTCCCTCAATGTAGTCCTTTCCCTTAGGGAATTTGAATATGAACCAGAGAAAACAGCAGCTCAGGACAATAGAAACCATGTAGTAGAAAGAGTAGTCCTAGTGGAGAATAAAACATAGCCACTGTATCGTAGAGGCAGAATCAGGAAATAATTACAACAATGTTTAGAGTTCTTACTGGATACCAGTGGTTTCTTTTCTTACTTTCTTTCTTTTCTTTTTTTTTTTTTTTTTTTTTTAAGATTTTATTTATTTGAGAGGGCGCAAGCAAAGAGCCCAAGCAGGGGGAGTAGCAGAGGGAGTGGGAGAATCAGGCTCCCTGCTTGGGAGCCTGACCCAAGACCCTGAGATCATGACCCAAGCAGAAGGTAGACTGACTGACTGAGCCACCCAGGCACCCCTGGATATCAGTTTTATTTTATTCTGATTAGTGTTCCAGTTTTCAGTGAGGCCTAATTGTGGAGTCTTTTGAGCTTCTATACTACCCCACATATTCTTGCACTAAACTATGGTTATGAAGTAATTTAAATGAATCTGCATATAGTTCTAGCAATTGGAAAGAGCCCAAGTGGCTTAATACTACCACCTACATCCTTTAAGTAAAGCTTAATAATTCACTTAGTTGATGTAAATGGGATTAATTGTTTAGCCGGGTGGGAAGAACAGGGACTTTGCTTGTGGCATTATTTACCAGAGAATTTAATAGAGGTTGTGCATCCCTTTTTTGACATAGTTGCCCCAGTGTTAAAGTGAAGAGAGCCAGGTTTATGGCTCTGCTACCCATTAGCTATGTATGATCTTAGATAATTCTCTTAATTTCACAGGCCAGAGTTTTCTTTCTGTAATTTGAATTAGTCAAACTGGTTCTCCCCCAACTCCAGGAAAAACAGCTTTTTTTTTTTTTTTTTTTTTAAGATTTTATTTACTTATTTGACAGAGACAGACACAGCAAGAGAGGGAACACAGCAGGGGAGTGGGAGAGGAGAAACAGGCTTCCCGCTGAGCAAGGAGCTGATGCAGGGCTGGATCCCAGGACCCTGGGATCATGACCTGAGCTGAAGGCAAATGTTTAACTACTGAGCCACCCAGGTGCCCAGAAAAGCATTTTTTAACAAAATTGGTCATCGTTCACAGCATTTAGAAATAGTTACAGATAGCAATAAAACTGAAAAATGAGAGGAAATAATATCAATTTAACTAAACATTAAAATATTGATGCAGCTTAACTAGGAAAGTCTAATATTATTCAGCATTATTCTCTTTTGTTTATGGAAAAGGAGTGTTGGGATAATATATTTTCGTAGATGTGACATTAACTTGTCTGCGCTTGCTACAGTGTGTTTGTTTTTTCTCTCTTTTATTTATATTTCAAATATTTATAACCATTTCCTCTAAAGAATTTGACAAACAAGTAGATTTGTATTTTTATGCAGTGCTTTTCTAGACTTTTCATCCAGAGTCAACCTGATAAGGGGGCAAAAGACCAAATGTGCTTTTTTGGTAGTTGTTGGAGAATCTTGATCTATGAATTATCTTAAAAGTATTGATAAACTAAATTATACTATGATTCACTATTAGTAATATCTTAGGTCAATAGTAATTCTTACCTCTTGTGAGAAAAGTGCTCTTTAGCAAAACCAGTTACAGACTGCCCCCAAAGTAATCACTGTGCTCTTAATATTGATAGATTAATATTTAAGTATTGGTAGATTCTGTGATTTAGAGATTTGCTATAACTTTTTTTTCTCAATAGAATGAGGAACACAGTCAGAAACAAGAAGCTTTATTTTAAAGTTTTTTTTTAAGTTTTTTTTTTTTAAAGATTTTATTTATTGATTTGACAGAGAGAGAGAGAGAGCGAGCAGGGACACAAGCAGGGGGAGTGGGAGAGGGAAAGCAGGCTCTCTGCCGAACAGGAAGCCCAATGTGGGGCTCCATCCCAGGACTCTGGGATCATGACCTGAGCCGAAGGCAGATACTTAATGACTGAGCCACTGAGGCGCCCCCAAATAGAAGCTTTAAAAAAAGAAAAAAAAATTTTTTTTGACAATTTACGTTCTTTATTCTTCTGTGTATAATTACTTTGTAGAATCAGAAAACATCTGTTGCAAAGGTGTGTATAATCCAGTCTATATAGCAGGTCTCCATTCCTAAATGTTAAGGTGTAGTCTGGATTCCTGTTAAGAAGTGAGAAATTGGGACACCTGGGTGGTTCAGTTGGTTAAGTGGCTCCCTTGGGCTCCGGTCATGATCCCAAGGTCCTGGGATCAAGTCCTACATTGGGCTCCCATCTCAGTGGGGAGCCTGCTTCTACCTCTGCCTCCTGCTCCTTCTGCTTGTGCTTGCTGGCTCTTTCTCTCTCTGATAAATAAATAAATGAAATCTTTAAAAAAAAAAAAGTGAGAAATTTGGGGTGCCTGGGTGGCTCAGTAAGTTAAGCATCTGCCTCCAGCTCAAATCATGATCCTGGCATGCTGGGATGGAGTTCCCTCCTCAGCAAGGAGCCTACTTCTCCCTCTGTCTGCCACTCCCCCTGCTTGTGCACGCTCGCTCTCTCTGTGTGTCAAATAAATAATTAAAATCTTAAAAAAAAAAAAAAGAAAGAAAGAAACGGGAAATTCTTAGGCATGGCAAGGATGTGAGGAATCACTGACTTACCCCAAGACAAAATGGAATTGAGACCTGTTTGGAATCATCAACTGTGGTCTGACATAGATGTCTCTTAACATCATGTCACTTTAATTCATTTCAGTTTCAAAGGTTTCTGCCAAGGAAATTCTGGAATCTGGAGTTTTCCTTGAGGTTTCCAGTAGTGCAAACCCCGTTTCCTCTGCAATCTGTTTTCCTACTTCAAATTTTCTGAAATCCTATGGAGGTGAAATAACTTTTTCCAGTGTTTTCATTGATGCACATCAAATTCATAACATTTTAATTTGTCTTTAATGTTTGCTCCAATGTAAGCTTCAGAATCACCAGTGTACATTTTAATGTAATAACGAAGCACTGTAACAGAAAATATTGTTTAAAATTAAGGGCTTTGTGGATATAACAGCATTTTCAAATTTGCCTGTCAGACTGTGGATATACCCTATGGCAGAGTAGGTGGATGAGTTCTGAAGAATTAACACCAGTGCCTGATGGTGATAATCCAGTGCCTTGGCATACTTTTTAAACTTCTTGTGGACATGTCCCAAGTTGTTCAACAGAGGTTTCCATTTGTCATCTGTTACCTTGTTCCCAGTTGCTTTAATTTTTTTCCAGAGCATCAAGAAACCTTTGTTCTGTTTTCCTTTCTCCATTCTGAAATACAAGCATACCAACCTTGTGCATAACAAAAGGATGTTCTAGTGCAATGCTTAGTTTGTGCAAAGCTTACCACTTGGCCAAAGAATCTTTCAGCCAATTTTGAGTTATTGGTCAATCCCATATTATAATCCAGTGTAGAGCATTGGCAAATGACCCTTTCATTACCTCCACTTCTGTGAAGTAAGCAACCATGGCCTGGTCATGCTCACTGTCAGCTGCACACAAGTGCCTATATGCTACCCACACTGGCCTGTACAGCTTCTCAAATGTTGTTATTTCGCTGAGATACCTTCTGGCAAGTTCATATTTATGACCAAGCATGAGATAATAGCATCTCACTGCAAAACAAGACACAGGATTGCACACCAATTAATGAGAAAGACAAAAGTTCATTTGCTTTATTCAGTTCTACAAGTGTCCCTTGTATGTTCAGGTAAATAGTTTGCATGGAAAGAATCTTTCACCATTACTACAGAAGTAAGCTTGTAGCACTATTCATTCATTCATTCATTCATTCATCTACCCATCCATTGAGCATGCTGACTGTGTGGTGGGTGGGGGCGGGGGGAGAGGGAGAGATACAATTTTAAACAGGCTCCTTGCTATGGGGGAGCCCTGCGTGGGGCTCCGTCTCACAACACTGAGATCATGACCAAAATGGAAATTGAGTCAGATGTTTAACCGACTGAGCCACCCAGGTATCCAGTGTGTAGCACATTAAATAAAAGTTTTTAAAAAAGATTTTATTTATTTATTTGACAGAGATCACAAGCAGGCAGAGAGGCACGCGGGGCAGGCGGCGGTGGGCAGGGGAAGCAGGCTCTCTGCCAAGCAGAGAGCCTGATGTGGGGCTCTATCCCAGGACCCTGGGATCATGACCCGAGCCGAAGGCAGAGGCTTTAACCCACTGAGCCACCCAGGTGCCCCTGTAGCACATTTTAAAATCACAATTATAATAATGTCTTTTAGATAAAGACACTATCACATCCAGATTCTCTTGCAAACCATCTACATAATCAGGGAGTACAGCTTCACTAGGATTATTATACTTCTATAGTTTGTTCTCAAATAGGAAGCATAGCAATTCTTGTTCTTCAGTTCAGAGCATGTTAAGAGGTAGTGACTCAGGCAGTTCATTTTTTCCTTAGGCTGTCAACATGTAGTGTGACAGTAGAAGAGCAAATGCTTCAAAACAGTAGGCATGGAGTTTCAAAATGTAAGTATAGGTTGCTAGGGCAGGGTTATCCAGGGCATCAGAGATTTTCCCTGTTAGAGACAAATAGAACTTTTTCGAGGACCATGGCATTTTCCAGTCATTGGAGGGGTCTTTACAGCCACTTTTATCAGGTATTTCTCAGATAACCTTTCGTTGATTGGCTTCTCCTTATCAAGAATTTGTGACTGAAGTGTATGAGCTGCTCTGTGATACTGTGCTGTCAGATAAAGACACAGACAACCAATATATGTCCTGGAGTTCCTTGTGAGGGAGTGAAGCCTCTTTTCTGCACAGAATAGAGCACCTTGATACTGTTGCTGGTCCAGCTACTGGCCAGTACACTTCTGCAGCCGCTACAGATTCATGGCTCCGCAGCCGTGGCGTCCAGCTAAGCACATTCCAACTTGCCTTCCTTTCCACTGCCCACCAGGCCGGCCCTGAGCTTGTGTTGCCTTAAAAAAAAAAAAAAAAAAAAAAAAATTCTGAGCAGTTAAAATCACTGCCTTAAAGACTGAGCACTACTGTACTGATAGGGCTTACTTTGGATTTTATACAGTTCTTACCTCTATCTGTTGCATCCCCCCCAAAAAAGAAAAAAAAGACAAGTTTTCAGAAACAGAAGTTGTGGCTCTGTTTCTACTTACTTTTCCCATGATTCTTTAAACATTTTACAAAATCAAATTATATATTCGTATAGCTTAAAATCAAATAGTTCTCCGAAGCATATTAAAAAAACCCAGTGTTGTTCTCCACTACTCTGTCATCACCCCCTTTTGTTTTTCTCATCCCCAGAGGCAACTATGGAAACTTTCAAAGCTGATTCTTTTGATATTTACTGCTTGTAGCAGAGGCTGCTGGCTGTCCCCCTTCCTCAAAAATGGAACCTCTGGTTTTTAGCTGGGTACATTGCTACCTGGAATGTAGACATGCTGCGGTCTTCTTGTAGCTAGTTGTGGTATGACCAAGTACTGAACAGTTAGTCACCTGAGTTCTGGGAGGTGTTTTTAAGAGTAAGAAGCAGAGCCTTCATTAACCTTCTTTCCTGCTGGTTAAAAGGTGGAGGTTAGGGATACCTGGGTGGCTCAGTCAGTTAAAACACCTGCCTTCAGCTCAGGTCATGATCCCAGGGTCCTGGCATCAAGTCCTCTGTCCAGCTCCTTGCTTAGGGGGAGCCTGCTTCACCTTCTGCCTGCCACAGCCTCTGGTTGTGCTTTCTGTCTCTCTCTGAGAGAAATAAATGAGTAAAATCTTAAAAAAAAAAAAAAATGGTGGATGTTTGGGGCGCCTGGATGGCTCAGTGGGTTGGGCCTCTGCCTTTGGCTGGGGTCGTGGTCTCAGGGTCCTGGGATCAAGCCCCACATTGGGCTCTCTGCTCAGCAGGGAGCCTGCTTCCCACTCTCTCTCTGCCTGCCTCTCCGCCTACTTGTGATCGCTCTCTCTGGCAAATAAATAAATGAAATTTTAAAAAAATGGTGGATGTTATAGTTGGAATTTGAGCTGCCATCTTGGACTGGAAAGTACAAACTATTATGTTAAAGATTCGGAATGAAAGGATAATCATGCATTCTCCATACCAGTCCTAAAATTACTTCATTTATGTGGAAGAGAAAGAAAAATTCCATTTTAAGCTCTAGAGGTTTCTGGTCTCCTGCAGCCCAACCTAACACTAAGTAATATGCCTCCATGTCTGTAAAGAAATCCTACTACTATTTTTTTGATTAAAATATTTGACTATATTTCTTGATTTCTTGTCATGAAAATGGGGATTGACTTTAACCTAACCTATTACATTTGCCTGCTCGGACACACTTCCCATTCATCTAGCATCTTCCTGTTATCTTGTTACATTGTAGTTTTGGTGAAGTCAGTATTCAGTGCTTTCATTTTGACTGTGTAAATGAACTTAATAATAATCTTTTGTTGTTTGTTTGCTTAGTTTTCTATTATCATTAATTCAAACTCAACTAATTCTGCCTGTTATCGAAAATCACTCCACTAGCTTTATCTTCTTAAAGATCTCTCTCCTTGGGCCTTTTGAAATGCTTTAATCTGTATTGATTGCTTTGTATGATGGACCACTGATGTCCTGGAATTTATCTTCCCCCATCATTTTGAGGATTGCCTTTTTTTTTCTCTTCCTTGTGTTAGTCCTCTTTATTCTTGGATCTCACCTCTTTTTTTTTCCCCCTTAATTTTGTTGAAGTACATCTTCTAGTGGCATCTTGAGTAAGGGAGGGTCCATAGGGAGTAATATTACTGAGGCCTTGCATGCCTGAAATATTTTTTTCTTGATTGATAATTTGGATTAACTAGAAATAATTTTTCCTCAGAAGTTTGAAGTTATTGATCCATTTTTTTTTTAAATATTTCAAGATTGCAGAGGATCTAGTGCTACTTGGATTCCCAGTCTTTTATGCGGTGTTGTTTTCCCTCCCACAGAACTTTTGGGATCTTATGTATGTTCCTGTTTTTGAAACTTTGTGGCTTTTAGTGGGTCTTTTTGTATTCATTATTCTAGACCTACAGTAGGCTCTTCCAGACTGGTAGCTTGTGATTGTAAGTCCTTTCATTCCCACTGTTTCTCTTCTTTTTCTGGAAGCCTTCCTTGTTTTCATCTGTTTGGTTTTTTGTTTTTTAAGATTTTATTTATTTACTTGACAGAGAGAGAGGACAAGCAAGATAGAGAATATGAGCAGGGGGAGGGGCAGAGGGAGACAGAGAAGCAGATTCCCCGCTAAGTAGGAAGCCCCATGAAGGGCTTGATCCCAGGATACCCGCCCCCCCACCCCCCGCCCCGATCATGACTTGATCCAAAGGCAGATGCTTCACCAGTTGAGCCACCCAGGTGTCCCTGTGTTTTGTGTTTTTTGCTTTTTTTGCTGTTCTTATTCTTTTTACTGTTCTGTTAATTTCTTCTCTTTTTCTTCCATTTCCTATTCATTTCTACTGTCATTAAACATATTTCAACAGCTTTTTTGTCTCTTAATATTCCTTTTCATAGCATTTGGTTTTTTTTTTATGGTTGCAATATTTTCTCTTATGTCTAAAGATATTACTGATGTTAAAAAATGCTTTTGTTTCCTTGAATAAGTCTTTTTCTTCTAGATTCTCCCCCCACTTTTGTTTTAATCTTTCATGTTAGAAGCTTTCTTTAGCTTTCTCCTAATCTTGTAGTTAATTGTGAGGTTTTGGACTGTTGGGTTCACCATTGGTTAAAAATGGGTGATCATACTGGGATTGGGTTTGATAACTTCCCTTGTTTTTTATATTTTTACCTTTGGTTTGTCAGAGTTACCGGAGAAAGATCTTTTTTTTTTTTTTTTTTTTAAGATTTTACTTATTTGACAGAGAGAGACACAGAGAGAGAGGGAATACAAGCAGGGGGTATGGGAGAGGGAGAAGCAGTCTCCCCACCGAGCAGGGAGCCCGACCCGGCCCAGGACCGGGGGATCACGACTGGAGCCGAAGGAAGACGCCCAACGACCGAGCCACCCAGGCGCCACTGGAGAAAGATCTTTTTATTTCCTGCTGGGAGATACAGATTTAGTTGCCAGAATTTGGGAAGTGGGGTAGAGGAAGATTTGAGATTGCAGAATTCACTATGTAAACTTTTACATAACTCCCTCTCTTTTCAGTTTTGATATTCCTGCTCTCAAATGCTAAATATTCCCATAGGAGTACTTAGGAGAATACTCTTTTAAATTTTTTCCTGATAGTAAATCTCAACTCTTCTGGTGGGTTGGAGCAAGTACAGTCACTTATGTACATAGAGAGGGGAAGAGTATCTGAGGATCTAAATGCTACTTAACTAGGCGTTTAAACAGTTCTCACCTTTCGTTTCTAGAAGTATCTGGTACTGCCAACTGCAGAACTTGTTGAGAGTTCTGAAGTGTAAATCAGGTAGCTTCCTGTCATTCCTTAGCTTAGGATTCAGTTTCTGAGGTGAGCTGATTCAGCTAAATTTATGCAGCAGCCTTTCAACTTTGTGATTGCATTGCCAGTCATTATTTCTTTGCTAGCAACTCTCCTTTATTTTAAAGCTTTTGAAACAGAAAGAAATTCTAGTAATTTTGCTAGTAATTTTGCTTATTGACCATAATACCCAGTCAGGTTTCTGCAAAATCATTTTAAAATTTCAGAATTTCCTGGATATTACTTATTTTGCAAGGTTTGTTTGCTTCGTTAAAATGAGATGTCAGGGGCATCTGGGTGGCTGAGTTAGTTAAATATCTGCCTTTGGCTTAGGTCATGATCTCAGGGTCCTTGGATCCAGTCTTGCGTGGGGCTCTCTGCTAAGCAGGGAGTCTGCTTCTTCCTCTCCCTCTGCCTGCTGCTTCCCCTGCTTGTGCTCTTTCTTTCTGTCAAATAAAAAGTATATGTGCTGCCGAAGCGAGCACTCTTTCTGTCAAATAAATAAATAAAATCTTAAAAAATAAATAAAATGAGACATCAGCTCTTAAAAAGGTGTTTTGTTTTGTTTTTTTTCCTTTGTTTAGAACGTGAGCTGCGATGGGGGGAGGGACAGAGAGAGAAGGAGGGAAAGAATCCCAAGCAACCCCCATGGCCAGCTCAGAGCCTGACTTGGGACTTGATCTCATGACCTGAGTTGAGATCAGTAGTCAGATGCCCACCTGACTAAGCCACCCACACGTCTCTTGAAAAGGTGTTTTTAAAATTAAGATAATCTTTCTTGCAATAAGAAAACAACTGAAAAATGTGTACATATATCTACTTTGCTTTATTGGCTAGGGCTGATACTGTTTTTCTTCGTTTTCCATTATAGTCATAACAAAATGATGCTATGAATCTTTTCTTTGTAAGCTCTCAGCTCTACTTGTTGGTTAAGATAGGTAGATGTTGGTTAAGATAGGTAGATATTAAGCCAGAATAGAAAGGGGTTCTGGTAAAAATAAAAAATTTAGTAATAATTGTAAGGAAATGTGAGCCATTTTTTCCTTTAATCTGGCAAATATTTATTGATGCCTGTTATGTGCCAGTAATGCACAAAATGAACATGGCCCCTGCTCTTAAGTATGGAGTTTATAGTCAGTTTGAGAGACATTTAAAAAAAGCTTTCAGGGGGGAAAAAAAAAAAGCTTTCAGGGGCACCGGGGTGACTCAGTAGGTACAGCATTCAATTCTTGATTTTGTCTCAGGTGGTGATCTCAGGGTGGTGAGATCAAGCCCAATGTTGGGCATGGATCCTGCTTAATCTCTCTCTCCCTCTTCATCTGCAAGCTCCTCCCCCTCCTCCCCTCTCTCTCTTTCTTTAAAAAAAAAAAAAAAGGCCTTGAGTTAAGGTTGCCTACAATGTCAAACTATGTTAATGTTTACAAATACTACAAAACATTGTGCATCTTGGGTTGGCTGGGTTGCTCAGTCATTAAGCGTTTGCTTTCCCTTTGGGTCATGATCCCAGAATCCTGAGTTGGAGTCCTGTATCGGGCCCCCTGCTGGTCGGGGAAGCCTGCTTCTTCCTCTCCCACTCCCCCTGTTTGTATTCTCTCTCTGAGTCTCTCTCTGTTAAATAAATAAATAAATAAAATCTGTTGAGTTACGGACATTGGGGATGGTATGTGCTATGGTGAGTGCTGTGAAGTGTATAAACCTGGCGATTCACAGACATATACCCCTGGGGCTAAAATACATTATATGTTAATTAAAAATAAATAAAATCTAAAAAAAAAAACCCCAAAACAAAAAAATGTGCATCTCAAATTTTAATGTGGATATGAATTTACTGGAGATTTGTTACAAATGTAGATTGTCATTCAGTGAGAGGTGGGACCTGATATTCTCCATTTCTTTCTTTAAAAAAAAATTATCTTTTTTAGGTATAATTTATATATGGTAAAATTCACATATTTTAGGTATATAAGTCAATTTTCAACATGTATGTATGTATCTATATCTATCCAATTGTTAACCACTCTAAAAACAGCATTTTTAACAAGTTCCAGGTAATGCTAATGCTGTTTGGTTTGAGGACCACACTTCTGAATGTCAAGGCTATAATTATCAATTCAGACTTTAATCACTCAAACTGAGGTAGCTTAATGTTAAAAGAACTTTTGGGTTGAGTTTTACTTTAAAAGTGGTCATGACTATTATATATGTACATTCTTAAATTGTTTTGAATGGAAAAGGAAGCCTCATGAATTAAAAAGATACCAAAGTTAAGAGATAAAAATTGTCCTATTCTTGCCTCCTAGCTACACAATTTCCCTTGAAGAGCCATTTCTTACATATCGTTCCTTAGATATTCTGTCCAGAGAAAAGTAATTATGTATTTAAATTCTCCACCTACCTTCTCCTTATTTATACACATGGTTGCAGTTCTAAAGACCTTTTTCTTTGATGCTTTTTTATTTTTAAAATCGGATTTTATCTCTTATTTTGTAACTTTAAGAAAATTGAAGTAAAATTTATATGAAAAAAATTCATAGATCAAATATGTATTATTTAAATTTAACACCCAAATACACTCTTGTAATGTAAATCTCAAGACTTTGATGCTTAACTTAGACAGGCTTCTGGCATGCTCATTTTGATGTTTCTCTTTCTGTGATCATACTAGGATTTGATAACGCATTAAAGGAAAAAAACAAAGCATCAATGAACCATTGTTTTATTGCATATAGGACTCATAGGTGCTTTTGAGATATCATCAACTACTTCAAAAGAAATAGACTTTACTGGGGCGCCTGGGTGGCTCAGTGGGTTAAAGCCTCTGCCTTCGGCTCAGGTCATGATCCCAGGGTCCTGGGATCGAGCCCTGCGTCGGGCTCTCTGCTTAGCGGGGAGCCTGCTTCCTCCTCTCTCTCTCTGCCTGCCTCTCTGCCTACTTGTGATCTCTTTCTGTGAAATAAATAAATAAAATAAAAAAAAAAAAAGAAATAGACTTTACTTTTTAGAGCAGTTTGAGTTTCATAGCAAAATTGAAGGGAAAGTACAGAGTTCCCATGTACCCTTTACTCTTGCATGCACAATCTTCCCTATTAGCAACATTTTGTACCAGAGCAGGACATCTGTTATAGCTGATGAAACTAAATTAACATATCATAATTATCCAAAGTCCAAACAAAATACAGAACAGTTTCACTACCATAAAAATCCTCTGCATTCTGCCTGTTCATCTCTCCCTCTTTCTTAACCTCTGGTAGCCACTCTTCTTTTTTATTTGTCTCCATAGTTCTGCCTTTTCCATAATGTCATATAATTGATATTATGGTATATGTAGTACGTAGCCTTCTCAGATTGGTGTCTTTCACTTAGTAATATGTATTTAAGGTCCCTATATGTCTCTTCATGGCTTGATAGCTCATTTCTTTTTAGCTGTGAATAATATTTCATTGTCTGTATGTGCCATAGTTTATTAATCCATTTATCTACTGAAGGACATCTTAGTGGCTTCCACATTTTGGCAGTTATGAATCAAGCTACTCTAAACATCTGTATGCAGGTTTTTGTGTGGACATATGTTTTCAGCTCTTTTGAGTAAGTACCAAGGAGCACAGTTACTGGATTGTATAGGAAGAGTGTGTTTAGCTTTGTGAGAAACTGTCAAAGTGTCTTTCAAAGTGGCTGTACCATTTTGCATTCCCACCATCAACGAGTGAGAGTTCTTGTTGCTTTATATTCTTGTCAGCATTTGATGTCAGTGTTTGGATTTTGGCCATTCTAATAGATGTGTCATGGTATTTCATTGTTTTAATTTGCAGTGCCTAATAAAATAACATGCTGAACATTTTTTTAATATGCTTATTTGCCCTTTTTGCATATCATCTTTGGTGAAGTGTCTCTTCAGATTTTTTGCTCATTTAAAAATTATTGGGTTGTCCATTTTCTCAGTTTTGAGTTTTAAGAATTCTTTGTATATTTTGGGTAACAGTCCTTTATCAGATACGTTGCTTAAAGATATTTTTTCCCCAAGTCTATGGCTTGTCTTCTCATTCTCTTGAATTTGGCTCACTTTTTAGAAGGGGATTCTGAAAAGATTGGAAGTTAAAAGTTCTGATATAGAGGATATTTTATAATCTTACAGTTAAAGATAGGTCTCCAGATGAAAAATGTCACAAGTACTATTTATTCATTCAGAGTCACGTAAGACTTTTATTAGTTTTATGAAATAGCTATCAGTTAAATCAACCTGTGCATTATTCAGATTAGAAAAACTCTTCAGGGGCGCTTAGGTGGCTCAGTGGGTTAAAGCCTCTGCCTTCGGCTCAGGTCATGGTCCCAGGGTCCTGGGATCGAGCCCTGCATCGGGCTCTCTGCTCAGCGGGGAGCCTGCTTCTTCCTCTCTCTCTGCCTGCCTCTCTGTTTACTTGTGATCTCTGTCAAATAAATAAATAAAATCTTAAAAAAAAGAAAAACACTTCATATGCCCTCCATTGTCTCCTCTTTTTACCCCAAAAGATTTTATTTATTTACTTATTTATTTAAAGTAGGGTTTATACCCAGTGTAGAGCCCAGTGTGGGGGCCGAACTCATAACCCTGAGATCAAGACCCGAGTTGAGATCAAGAGTTGGACTTTCAACTGACTGAGCCACCAAGGCACCACTCAAGGATTTCATTTTATTTATTTATTTATAAGATTTTATTTATTTGAGAGAGAGCGAAAGTGAGAGAGATCACAGAGGGAGAGGAAGAAGCAGACTCCTGGCTGAGCAGAGAGCCCAATTCAGAGCCTGAAGTGAGGCTTGATCCCAGGACCCTGGCACCATGACCTGAGCCGAAGGCAGATGCTTAACCAACTTGGCCACCCAGGCATCCCTCAAGGATTTTATTTTTAAGTAATCTACACTCATTGTGGGGCTTGAACTTCTATCCATGAGATGAAGAGTTGCATGCTCTACCAACTGAGCCAGCCAGGTGTCCCCTGGCTACTTAATAAAATTCCTTCATTATCTTGTTGCAACCCATTTCCAATTTTTATTCTTACTGTTTTCACTTATAGAGATATATAAAGCACCCAAACTGAGCCATTTTTTATTTTCCACAGAGCTCAGATTCAGGGTCTTGTATGTTCTTTCTCCTCTCTATTCAGAATCTTCTATACTGGGGTGCCTGGATAGCTCAGTTGGTTAAGCAAGCATCTGACTTTGGTCAGGTCGCGATCTTGGGATGGAGCCCTACATTGGGCTCCCCTGCTTAGCAGGGAGCCTGCTTCTCCCTCTCCATCTGTAGCTCCCCCGCTTGCATGCTCTCTCTTTCTCTGAAATAAATAAATAAAATCTTAAAAAAAAAAAAAAAAAAAAAGAACCACCAAGGATTGATGTTGAATGCCTCCTACCAGCAGCTAGGAAGAGGCACGGTGAAATCAACACCTTGATTCTAGACTTTTAGTGTCCAGATTGTGAGAGAATAAATTTCTGTTGTTTTTGTTCTGTTTAAAAAAAAAAAAAAACCAAAAAACTAAAAACTAAAAATACACTTCTGTCCTTTAAGTCAAGTTCCACCTTTTTTGTGATACCTTGGGGGAAGACTGTGAATCTAACCTGAGAATCTAATACAAAATATGCAAAACTTACTCTGTGATGAATTTATTACAGCATTATTTATAGTGGCTAAATATTGAAGACAACCATAATCTTCAGCAACAGTGGAATCATTATAATGAAAAGTTATGTTGGAACATATAGACACATGGAAAGGTGATTATGGTATATTTGGGAAAAAATGCCAGATACCAGAATCATACATGCAAAGTAATTACAGTTCTGAAATAAAAAGAAATGAAAATAGATAAAAGGAGGAAGTATACCAAAATTAGTTGTGTTAGTGTGGTAGAATCACATGTGGTTTTTTCTCTCAATGTATAAATTTTATATAATACAAGTAAGATTAAATAATTATAAATTGTTATAGTAAATATTTGTGCATTTTATTTTACTGTTTAAAGGTTTGGTCAAAGCAGTGTTGGGAAAACCCCAAAATGAAGGACATAAAATGTTGAATATTGGGTAACTGCATTGAAAGGGTTCGCAGTGTTTTATAGTTAGCTATAAAAGAGTTATGTACTTTTAGTGAAAAAAAGAGCTGAGAGATATCTGAATGTGATGTTTTGATACGGTAGAATTGGTGAAATTTTAATCTTCTAGTGTCTCGCTCTTTGAAGAAAAGAAAACATTTTAAAAAATCATGAGGTATTTTCTGTGAGAAGAAGAGAAGGTAACATAAGGTGGGAGTGCTGATGAACGCAGATATTCAAAGGACATAGAAAAGGGAAGGACAGGGGCGCCTGGGTGGCTCAGGGAGTTTAGTGTCTGCCTTCAGCTCTCAGGTCCTGATCCCAGAGTCCTGGGATTGAGCCCCATGTCGGGCTCCCTGCTCAGTAAGGAGTCTGCTTCTCCCTCTCCTCCCTGCTCATGTTCTCTCTCAAATAAGTAAATAAAATCTTCAGGGGCAGGAGGAAAGGAAAAGGGAAGGACAGCCGTATAAACAGAGATAACTATAAAAGCAAAACACCAGAGTGTAAAAATAGTGTGGAGAAGGCCAAAGCTTGGAATGAAGCTTGTGACAAATGTTTAAGAACATAAAAAGCTTTTAAAATTGTTTTAGTAGCAGTAACAACAAAGAGAAAGAATAGTCCTGTTGTTTGGACTGTGGTGTTATATTAGTAAATTGTCAGAGTGAAAATAGGACTTTTCTAATCCCATTTGGCTTTGATCTTTTATTTCAAGGATAATTATCTTTTATATTTTATTTTTATTTGAGTGTAGTTGACATGCAGTGTTACATTAGTTTCAGGTATACAACATAGTGATTCAGCAAGTTTATAGGTTATACTATGCTCACCAGAAGTGTAGCTACCATCTGTTACCATGTAATACAATCACAATTGAGTATATTCCCTAAACTGTACTTTTATCGAGTGATTTACTAATTCTATAACTAGATGCCTCTACCTTCCTCTCCCATTCACTCATTTTGTCCATAACCCTACACCCCCCCACCCTTTCTTTTTAGCAGCCATCAGTTTGAAGGAGAATTATTTTTAGAATAGAGAGGACAAAAGGACTATTGTTCTTCTACAATTACTTATCAAATATATTTATTATGTTAGATCTCCATGTTTGTTGTAAATTTAAAAAGCAGATCTGTATGGGGAGAAAAACGCCACCCGTATTTATGCCAGTCAGATATAATAATAATTATTATTATTATTTAAAAAAAAAGATTTTATTTATTTATTTGACAGAGAGAGAGAGAGAGAGAGAGCAGGAACGCAAGCAGGGGGAGTGGGAGAGTCCTGAACAGGGAGTCAGATGAAGGGCGGACCCTGGGATCATGACCTGAGCTGAAGGCAGATGCTCAATGACTGAGCCACCCAGGTGCGCCAGATAGAATTATTATTGATATTTTGTTGTGTACCCTCTCAGAATCCCCTTGAGCATAATGTATACATGCAAAATATTTTTATAAAAAGGAGGTAAAACTGCTGCTCAGTAGTTTCTTTTTCTCAGAAGTTAATTTCCTCAGAAATATATTCTAAAGTTTTCCATGTCAGTAAATGTGGACTAAACTATCTTTTGACGAACTTTTATTAAATTATAGCATGCATACTACCCTCTATCCCTGAGTAGCCACTGATTTGCTTTCTGTTGCTGCAGATCACTTGTATTTTTAGAAATTTATATAAATATACTGCATGTGCTTTTTGGGGGGCTTCTTTCACTTAGCATAATTATTTTGAGATTCATCCCTGTGGCTGTATGTATTAAATAGTTTCGTTTTATTGCTGAGTTGTGTTCTTTTTTTTTTTTTTTAAGATTTTATTTATTTATTTATTTGACAGAGAGAGAGATCACAAGTAGGCAGAGAGGCAGGTGAGGGGGCGGTAAGCAGGCTCCCTGCTGAGCAGAAAGCTTGATGCAGGGCTCTATCTCAGGACCCTGAGACCATGACCTGAGCCGAAGGCAGAGACTTAACCCACTGAACCACCCAGGTACCCGCTGAATTGTGTTAGAATGCATGGATATATCTCAGGTTGTTGATCCATTGTTCTATTAAAGGACATTTAGGTTGTTTCCAGTTTTGGGCTGTTATGAATAAAGCTGCTAGGAACATTCTTGTATAAGGGTATCATGGGCATAAGCCATGGGTATTTCCTTCCTTCCTTCTTTCCTCTCTCTCTTTTTCTTTCTCTCTCTCTCTTTTCTTCTCCTCTCCTCTCCTTTTATTTTATTTTATTTCATTAGGCTCCATGCCCAGCATGGAGCCCAATGTGGGGCTTGAATTCACAATCTTGAAATCAAGACCTAGCTGAAATCAAGACTCAGACCTTAACTGAGCTGCCCCGGCATTCCTTGCAATCTGGATCCCCATGGAGGAATGTATGGTTGCTTTAAAAAAAAAAAAAAATCCTTCCTCTTATGCCTACTCATAATTTTTTAAAAAAGATTTTATTTATTTATTTGACAGAGAGAGAGAGATCACAAGTAGGTAGAGAGGCAGGCAGAGAGAGAGGGGGAAGCAGGGTCCCTGTCCAGCAGAGAGCCTGATGTGGGGCTTGATCCCAGGACCCTGAGATCATGAACTGAGCCGAAGGCCGAGGCTTAACCCACTGAGCCACCCAGGTGCCCCTGTGCCTACTCATATTTGATTGAGTATTGGATATTATAAATAGGAAAGTTATAGAAATAGCTTAAGGTTTAAGTATAAAGATTTATGCTTGCTTCTGACAGGTGACTAGGGGCATTAGTGATTCTGTATCACCGTAATCCAGTTTTTATTTTTTTTTTTTAATTTTAAAGATTTTACTTATTTGTCAGAGAGATAGAGCACAAGCAGCGGAAGCAGCAGGCAGAGGGAGAAGCAAACGCCCTCCTGAGCAGAGAGCCCAGTGCGGGGCTTGATTCCAGGACCTTGGGATCTTGACCTGAGCTGAAGGCAGATGCTTAACCGACTGAGCCACTCAGGTGCCCCTTAATCCAGTTTTTAAGTAGTGAGATGATTTGAAGCTAGGCTGTAATCCCAAAGATAGTTTATTTTAGGCTTTCTTGGGAGGAGCCCTTCAAGGTGTGGATTCCAAACACATGGTATTTAATGATAGGCCTTTTCTTAGTAGACTCTGGACTCTATTTTTTGTTCTTTATATTAAGTGCTTGTCAAAAACCTTGCTTATTTTCTAAATCTTTCGCTAGATTTGCATAGTTGCACTAGGAAAGGAGTGGCCCAAAATACAACTCATCTCTTGGTTTCCTCCTTCTTCTGAATCTGTTTCCAGTAATTCTTCTTTCAAGATGTCTTGGTGATTCTTTAATGCCTATAATCAGATGATTTTCATGTTTTGTTCAACTTTTCTAATTGTTTGCATTAGAAAAGTTAGTCTGAATTACTGAATTCATATGACTAGAAATAAAAGTCACACTGCTTAATTTGAATATTTTTTCAAATGTTCATGGTTATTTTTATTTCTTTTTTTGTACCTTTCTGGTCATATGAGGACCATACTTCTTGAAAAGGTTATTGATACTCACGTTGGATGGTGAATATCTAGATGTAGTTATGATTCAAGTTTCCTGTCATTGATTAATAAAATTTTAGGGTGTTGTCAGTGATCGTTCTAGAGTGTGGGCAGTGATGGTCACCAAAGAATTGTGAAAAAATGTTAGAAAGATAGTTGATATGTAAGTATTTTTGCAGTTTTCACAAAAGGCAAGAAGTTCATATAATTATATACTTGGTGTTAGTGATGGTCAGGGTTCTCAATGGCTTTTAAAAAATATTTCAGGGGTTGGGACACCTGGGTGGCTCAGTGGGTTAAAGCCTCTGCCTTCGGCTCAGGTCATGGTCCCAGGGTTCTGGGATCGAGCCCTGCATCGGGCTCTCTGCTCAGCGGGGAGCCTGCTTCCTCCTCTCTCTCTGCCTGCCTCTCTACCTATTTGTGATCTCTGTCTGTCAAATAAATAAATAAAATATTTAAAAAAATATTTCAGGGGTATCTGGGTGGCTCATTTGTTAAGCATCTGCCTTCGGCTCAGGTTGTGATCCCAGGGTCCTGAGGTTGAGCCCTGCATTGGGCTCCCCATTCAGTGGGAAGCTGCCTTCTCCTTCTCTCTCTCCCACTCCCCCTGCTTGTGTTCCCTCTCTCCCTGTGTCTCTCTCTGTCAAATAAATAAATAAAATCTTTTTATTTTTTAAGATTTTCTTTGTTTATTTGACAGAGAGAGATCACAAGTAGACAGAGAGGCAGGCAGAGAGAGAGAGAGGGAAGCAGGCTCCCTGCTGAGCAGAGAGCCGATGTGGGACTCGATCCCAGGACCCTGAGATCATGACCTGAGCCGAAGGCAGCGGCTTAACCCACTGAGCCACCCAGGCACCCTAAATAAATAAAATCTTAAAAAACAACCAAAATAAAAGTATTTCAAGATTACCTGAAAAAGGACATAATTAGCATATTTTCATAAAAAACAAAACATAAATTAATTGTCATTTATTGAAGACTCACAAATGTTGGCAGTGAGCCAAGAACTTGATACTGTCTCCCTGTAATCTTTGTAGGTACTTTAAGATAGGTATTTGTAGTAGAAGCCACAAATCTTCACCCGTACATGTTTTTCCATCCTTGGCGTGTGAAAATGTTACCTTTGTAGCCTTCTTTGTATACAACGAGGGCCAAATGACTAACTTTAGTCAATGAAAAATATGAGCAGATTGGCGCGTCACATCTGAACGAAGGCATTTAAGAGATACTGTACCACTTGCTGTTCTTTACCACACTTCTACAGCCACAATGATTTTCTTTTTGTCCAACCAACCCACCTGACCTCTCCCCAGTGTTTTTTTCTGATTTGAATACTTGCATCCTTTTCATCACAGGGATAAAGGATAATTCATTTGGAAAGATGACATTTGACTTGTGACCTCAATATTAAGAAAAATAGTTTTGAAATATGGGCTTTTGATTACAAAGAATTTTGTTCCAGTCATTTCATAGGGTAGAAGTAACACAAATAAAGTCTACCAGCTATAACTGCACATGGAAGATGTTGTTACTGATTAATCTGGTAGTAACAAAATCCTCTTGCCCTGGACTAAATTCAGATCTTTAAATATGACCTGTAAAAAACAGAATTGGTTAGGGAAAGGAAATTCATTATGGCAGAAATTGAGCCCCCCAAAATTCACAATGATAGATGCTAGTATTTCAAAATTTTTGATATTAAGTAAAAATTATTATTATAGAATGTACATATTGAGAAGTTGCTCTAGCAATTCATCAAATAAACAGTTTTTGGTTTTTTTTTTTTTTTAAAGAAACGATTTGGGGTATCTGGTGGCTCAGTGTTTGATTCTTGACTCTTGTTCTGAGCTCAGATCTTAATCTCAGGGTTGTGAGTTTAAGCCCCACATTGTGCTCCACACTGGGCATGGATCGTACTTTAAAAATTTTTTTAGGGGCGCCTGGGTGGCTCAGTGGGTTAAGCTTCTGCCTTCGGCTCAGGTCATGATCTCAGGATCCTGGGATTGAGCCCCGCAT
Organism: Meles meles; assembly: GCF_922984935.1. NCBI lineage: Eukaryota > Metazoa > Chordata > Mammalia > Carnivora > Mustelidae > Meles > Meles meles. The sequence goes on from NC_060073.1 coordinate 51,524,095, forward strand.
CGGGCTCTCTGCTCAGCGGGGAGCCTGCTTCCCCTCTCTCTCTGCCTGCCTCTCTGACTACTTGTGATCTCTCTCTGTCAAATAAAAAAATTTTAAAAAAGGTCTTTAAAAATTTTTTAAAAATTTACGTACAGGAAATTAATCAAGCTAGGACATTGGCTTAGTGGAATTGGCTCAGAAAAAAATACACCAGAGTAAAACATATGCAGGATCAAAATGAGGGGTAAAAAGAACTATCAACCAACTTTCCAAATAAAACATTAAAATTCTTCTGTACATCTGTTTTTATAGCTTAATATCAATCTTTTTTTCCCCTGAAGGTCATTCTTTATTTTGATACAAAAATTAAACCCTTTAACTTATAAAGAGTGTCAGTTTTCATATTGTTCTGAAGTAGCATTTTCTAAATCTTACCCCGTGAGTATCTATGGAAGATCCAAGGGAGTATATAAATGAAAGAAATAGATGTTTGTATTGAGATGCTAAAATTATAGTTTTATATCTGGATTTTTGATGAATAATATTGCCATATTAGTATTAAATAATTGTGCCTGTTGGGTTTTATGCACAGAAGATGATGAGTTGGATTTCCTACCACAGATATATACATATATTGGAGAACAGTGCTTGTGAAAAATTAAAAGGAGGCAGGATAGGACCAGGAGAGTCTCCTGACTATGATGCAGATCTAACAGCTCTTAGCTAACACAGTGGGGAGCTCTAGAGCAAAGATTTCTTTTTAGAGGAGTCCCATGTAGTGCAGAAATAACCAGGTCATCATACCTTAACCATGCACAGTCATTCATTGGGATATGCCTGGGAATATTGTGGTTTTGGCTGGAAAGCTAAGGCAGAACCTAAAGGCTCTAGCAACTAATTACCTTCTCTGCAGCATAATCCTAAATTCTTTCTTTTTTTTTTTTTTTAAAGACTTTATTTATCTGACAGAGATCACAAGTAGGCAGAGAGGCAGTCAGAGAGAGAGGGGAGGGAAGCAGCCTCCCTGCTAAGCAGAGAGCCAGATGTGGGGCTCAATCCCAGGACCCTGGGATCATGACCTGAGCCGAAGGCAGAGTTTTAACCCACTGAGCCACCCAGGTGCCCCCCCTAAGTTCTTTCTTTTTTTTTTTTTTTTTAAAGATTTTATTTACTTATTTGACAGAGAGAGAGGTCACAAGTTGGGAGAGAGGCAGGCAGAGAGCCCAACGTGGGGCTCGATCCCAGGACCCCAAGATCACAACCTGAGCCAAAGGCAGAGGCTTAACCCACTGAGCCACCCGGGCACCCCTTAAGTTCTTTCTACAAAGGAGACCTGATTTATCTCTCTGGCTGCAATACTAATCATAGTTCTTTCCTTCCTTCTTTCCTTTTTTGAAGAAGTATCATAGGTTGTTTAAAATAATAAAGCAATTATAAATTATATAAAAAAAGTTTTCTTTTGTTGGCTAGGGGTTATACCAACAGGTTAAAGAAAAATAAATGGATACTTTTTAGTGTAGAGAAACTTAAATATCAGTGGTATAAATAAGCTTATGAGGTAAAGATTACTCAGAATAGGGGCACCTAGGTGGCTCAGTTGGTTAAACATCTGCCTTCAGCTCAGTCATGATCCCAGGGTCCTGGGATTGAGTTCTGCATTGGGCTCCCTGCTCAGTGGAAGGCTTGTTTCTCCTTCTCCCTCTGCCCTTCACCTCCACCCCCACCCCCACCCCTGCTTGTGTGACCTATCTCTCTCTGTCAAACAAATAAATAAGATTTTTTAAAAAAGATTTTACTTATTTATTTGACAAAGAGAGAGAGATCACGAGTAGGCAAAGAGACAGGCAGAGGGAGAGGGGGAAGCAGGCTCCCCATTGAGCAGAGAGCCTGATGTGGGGCTCGATCCCAGGACCCTGAGATCGTGACCTGAGCCGAAAGCAGAGGCTTAACCCATTGAGCCATGCAGGTGCCCCAAGATTTTTTTTTTTTTTTTTTTAAGTTTACTTAATGAACAATGATCTGGCAGTAGAAAGATTTTCGTCTTTGAGGGGGGCTTGGCTACATAGTTCTTATGCTTTAATATAAAAGTAAAATAGCTCTTTCTATATAGTCGTAGTAAAGATTAGATCATATTGCTTGTCACATATGTGAAGAAGTCCTGTCAAAATATGTTAAAAATGGAGAGAATGACAAGGTAAGTACTCTAAAAGGGGTAACTAAAGGGCTCAATGTGCATTAAGATGAAGCTTTTAAAGACAAGACACAGTAAACAGATAGGGAAATCAGTATTAAAAATAAGTATTATTTACCCCTTTATCTCCTTTGACTGAAAATATTGACTTGGGGCACCTGGGTGGCTCAGGTCATGATCTTGGGGTACTGGGATTGAGCCCCGCATCAGGCTCTCTGCTCAGCAGGGAGCCTGTTTCCCTCTCTCTCTCTGCCTGCTGTTCTGCCTACTTGTGATCTCCCTTTCTCTGTCAAATAAATAAGATCTTAAAAAGATAAAAGAAAATATTGACTTAATATTGTCTTAGATTCAGCATATGCAAATCAATAAATGTGATGCATCACATTAATAAAATGAAAGATTAAAATCCTGTGATCCTCTCAATAGGTGCAGAAAAGGTATTTGACAATATATAACAACCTTTCATGATATAAAAGCCTTAACAGGGCACCTGGCTGGTTCAGTCAGTAGACCATGTGACTCTTGAGCTCAGGGTTATGCATTAAAGCCACACATTGGGCAAAGAGCTTACTTAAACAACAACAACAACAACAACAAAACAAACAACCCCACCTCTGGACAGGTCGGGTATAGAAGGAGCATATCCCTAGCTGACATTATACTCAATGGAGAAAAATTAAACGTGCTTCCTCTAAGATCAGGAAAAATACAAGTGTGTCCCTTTCACCACTGGTATTCAATATAATACTGGAAGTCCTAGCTAGAGTAGTCAGGGAAGGCAAAGAAATGAAAGGAACCCAGATTGGAAAGGAAGATATAAAAATATCATTATTTGCAGATGATATGATCCTGCACATTGAAAATATCAAAGAGTCAACTAAAAAACTGTTAGATATAATCAATGAGTTCAGTAAAGTTGTAGGATACAAAAACAAATCAGTTACATTTCTATAGAGTAACAACTAAAAATCTGAAAAATAAACTATTCCATTCACAACACCATAAAAAATAATGAAAAACCTAGGAATAAACCAAGGAATTGGAAGATCTATGCAATGAAAACTACAAGACTTTGTTGGAAGAAATCAAAGAAGACACAATCAAATTGAAGAACGTCTTGTGTTCATGGATAGAAAGAATTAGTATTGTTAAAATATTCATGCTACTCAAAGCTATCTATAGATTCAACATAATTCCTGTTAAAATTCCCATGACATTTTTCAAGGAAACAGGGAAAACAAAAACCAATCCTGAAAATTATATGGAACCACAAAGACCCCACATAATCAAATTAATTATGAGACAGAAAAACAAAAGTGGAGGTATCACACTTCCTTACCTCAAACTATACTACACAACTATTGTAATGAAATACTATGGTACCGACATAAAAACAGACCTATAGATTAGTGGAACAGTATAGAGAGCCCAGAATTAAACCTCTGCAAATACAGTGAACTAATATTTGAAAAGGGAGCCAAGAACATTAAGTTGCAAAAGGATTGTCTCTTAAACAAATGGTGCTGGGAAAACTGTATAACCACATGGGGGGATAAAAGAGAAAGAAAAAAGAAAAAAAATGGACCTCTATCTTATACCACTTATAAGAGTTGACTTAAAATGGATAAAGACTTAAATATAAGACCTGATACCATAAAACTCATAGAAGGAAAACCTAGAGAAGAAGATCTTCAACATTGGTTTTGGCAATGAGTTTTTTGGATATGATACCAAAAGCACAAACAACAACAAGACACCCCCCAACAAATTGGGACTATATCCAACTTGAAAGCTTTTGCACATCAAAAGAAACAATAAAATGAAAAGGCAACCTATGAAGTGGGAGAAAATATTTGCAAACCGTGTACTGGATAAGTGGTTACTATCTGCAATTTACAAAGAACTCATACAACTTAATAACAGAAAACAAAACAGTCCAATTAAAAAAAGGGCATAGAAGTCAACCCACCACCCTCTTTGGCAGGCATCCCTCCAGAGTGACTCCTGCCCTGCCACACCTAACAGGCAGCCATGGCTGGGACTGTAGCTGATCCAAACTGACCCCTGGCAAGGGTTGGTTGGAAATCCCACACAGCAGCATGTCTATACTAGGCTTATCTGGCTGGACACAAAGCAAGCCCTTTCCTTCACTGTACTGGCAGCTGTGGCATAGAGGTTAATTGCCTCTAGCTAGACTGAGTACTAGCCCTGTCCAGCAGTGAGCCCATGGTGGCCACACACATGCCTCTTAACAATGCAGGGAGCAAGCCCTGCCCAGTGCATCCACAGCAGGCAAAAAGCATTACTGTAGCCAGGCTGAAGATAATTGTGACTCAGCCACAATAAGACGGTGCATGCAGCCCACACAGAGGACACTTCTAGAGTGCTTGGTTCTGGTTCAGGTACTGTAGGGCATCATAGGACCTCTTCTACACAAGGCTGCTACTTTCAAGATAAGGAGAGGTAGCTGACCTACTAATATGTAGAAACAAACAGAGTTAGACAAAATGAGACAGAGGAATATGTACCAAATAAAATCACAGTAAAAGATCTGAATGACATGGAGATAAGCAATATGCATGGTAAAGAATTTAACATAATAGTTATAAAGATACTCACTGGACTTGAGGAAGAAGTTGATGAACTCAGTGAGAACTTCAATAAAAAGAGAAAATAGAGAAAATAACCTGTCAGAGCTGAAAAATTCATTAACTGAAATAAAAAATACACTGGAAGGAGTCAGTAGCAATTAGAGGATGTAGAAAAATGGACCAGAAATCTGGAAGAGTGTAATGGAAAGCAATTAAGCTGAACAACAAAAGGGGAAAAAAATTAAAAATGAGAATAGGTTAAGGGAACTCTGTGACATCATCAAGTATAACAACATTGAATTTATAGGGCTCCCATAAGGATGAGAGAAAGGAAAGAGAGCAGAAAACTTATTTAAGGAAATAATAGCTTAAACCTCCTCTACTATGGGGCAGGCAATCGGGTCTAGGAAGCATAGAGAGCCGCTATCAAGATGAATTCAAGAAGACCCACACCAAGACACATAAAAATTAAAATGTGAACAAGAAATGATAAAGAGAAAAATTAAAACAACAACAACAGAATTTTAAAAGCAGCAAGAGAAAATAGTTACATATAAGGGAACGCCATAAGTCTATCACTTGATTTTTCAGCAGAAACTTTTCAGTACAGAAGGGAGTGGCACGATAGAGTCAAAGTGCCGAGTGGAAAAAACCTACAATGAAGAACACTCTACCTAGCAAGGTTATCATTCAGAATAGAAAGAGAGATAATGAGTTTCCCATGTGAACAAAAGTTAGGTTTATCACCACTAAACCAGCCTTACATGAAATGTTAAAAGGGAATTTGTAAGTGAAAAGAAAGGTCATAACTAGAAATAATAAAATAATGAAAGGAAAAAATTTTATAGGTCAAAGCAAGCATATATTAAAGGTAGCAGATTAATCACTTATAAAGCCAGTATGGTGGTTAAAACACAAAAGTAGTAAAATAAATTATGTCTACAAAAATTAGCCAAGGGATACACAAAATAAAAAGATGTAAAATATGACATCATATACATAAAACATGGAGGAGAGAGTAACAATTTAGTGCTTTAGATGTGTTCAGATATAAGTGACCAATAACTTAATATAGACTGCTGTGCACAAAAGATGTTATATATGAACCAAATGGTAACCACAAATCAAAAACGTGTAATAGATACATAAAAAATAAAGAGAATGGAGGGGTGCTTGGCTGACTTAGTTGGTAGAGCATTGACTCTTGATCTTAGGGTCATGAGTTTGAGCCCCACAGTGGGGGGTAGAGTTTACTTAAAAAAAATAAAGAGAATGGAATCCAAACATAACACTTAAAAAAGCCATCAAACCACATGTTGAAAGAACAAGAGAAGAAGGAATAGAGAAGAACTACAAAAACAATCAGAGAACAATTAGCTAAATGGCAGTAAGTTCATGTCTATAAATATTTACTTTAAATGTAATTGGTTTAATGCTGTAGTCAAAAAGACAGGGTGACTGAATGGATTAAAAAAAGATCCATCTATATGCTGCCTACAAGAGACTAATTTCAGAGTGAAAGACAAATACAGAAAATGAAGGGATGGAAAAACATATCATGCAAATAGAAGTGAAAAAAGAAGCTGGGGCAGCAGTGCTTATTGTCAGACAAAATAGATTTTAAAACAAATACTTTTAGCAAAAGACAAAGACACTACATAGTGATAAAGGGATCAGTTGAACAAGAGGATGTAGCAATTGTAAATGTCTACGCACCCAATAAAGGAACATCTAAATTCATAAAGCAGTATTAACAGACATAAAGGAAGAAATTGATGATAATGCAATGAAAGGAGGGGACTTTAACACCCCAGTTACATCAATAGATAGATCATACAGACAGAAAATTAAGGAAAAAATTGCCTTTGAATGACACATTAGATCAGATCAACCTAACGTATATAGAACATTCTATTCCAAAACAGTAGAATACACCTTCTTTCAAATGCACATGTAGCATCCTCCAGGATAGACCACACATTAGCTACAAACAAGTCTCAAAAATTTAGGAAGATCAAAATCATGTCAAATATCCTTTTGACCACAGGAGTATGGAACTAGAAATCAATTACAAAAAAAGAAACTATAAGCACACAAACACATGGAGGCTGAATGATGTACTATTAAACAGTGATTGGCTCAACAAAGAAATCAAAGAGGAACAGTAGCCTGGGTGGCTTAGTCAGTTAAGTATCCAACTCTTGATTTCAGCTTGGGTCATGATCTCACCGTCCTTGGTTTGAGCCCCAGACAAGGCTCTGCACTCAGAGCATTCTGATTCTCTCCTTTTGCCTCCCCTTCTCTCTCTCTCTACAATAAATAAATAAATCTTTGGAAAAAAGTCAAAGTGGAAATCAGATACATGGAGACAAATGAAAATGTATACAAATGGTCCAAAATTTTTGGGTTGCAGCAAAAGCAGTTCTAAAATAGGAAAGTTTATAGTGATACAGGCCTACCACAAGAATCAAGAAAAAATATCTGAAACAACTTTAACTTCTACCTAAAGGAACTAGAAAAAAGAACAAAAAAGCTAAAAACTAGTAGTGGGTGGGGGGGTGCCTGGGTGGCTCAGTGGGTTAAGCCTCTGCCTTCACCTCAGGTCATGATCCCAGGGTCCTGGGATCGAGCCCCACATCGGGCTCTCTGTTCAGCAGGGAACCTGCTTCCCCCTTTCTCTCTGCCTGCCTCTCTGCCTACTTGTGATCGCTGTCTGCCAAATAAATAAAGTCTTAAAAAAACAAATAAACTAGTAGAGGGAAGTGGAAATAAATGAAATGGAGACCAAAGATCAATAAATAAATAAATAAAGTGGAAATAAATGAAATGGAGACCAAAAGATCAATGAAACCAATCTTTTTTTTGAAAGGATAAAGTTGATAAAATTTAGATCATGAAGATAGATGATCAGTAAAATTAGAAATGAAAGAGGAGAAATAATGACTGACATCACAGTAATACATAGAATTTTAAGAGAATATCATGAAAAATTATGTGCCCAACAAATTGGATATCCTAGAAGAAATGGATAAATCCCTACCATACAGTCTTCTAAAACTGAATTAGGAAGAAGCAGAAAATCTGAACAGATTCATTACTAGTAATGAAATTGAATCAGTAGTAAAAGAAATTTGAGAAAGTCTAGGATCAGATTTTTTTTGTTTCTTTGTTTTTAAGATTTTATTTATTTGACAGACAGAGGTCACAAGTAGGCAGAGAAGCCGGCAGAGAGAGAGGAAGGGAAGCAGGCTCCCCGCTGAGCAGAGAGCCCGATGTGGGGCTCGATCCCAGGACCTTGGGACCATGACCTAAGCTGAAGGCAGAGGCTTTAACCCACTGAGCCACCCAGGTGCCCCTAGGATCAGATGGTTTTACAGGTGAAATCTACCCACCATTTAAACACTTTAAAAAAAATTTTTTTTTTTTTTTTTTTTTAAGGAAATCTCTATAGCCAGTATGGGGATCAAACCACAATTCTGAGACTGAGAATTGCATGTTCTACCAACTGAGCCAGCCAGGTGCCCCTAAAGAAGACTTAATACCTGTTGTCCTCAAACTAGTCCAAAAAATAGAGGAGGAAGGAAAACTTCCAAATTCATTCTATGAGGCCATTACCCTGATTTCAAAACCAGATAAAGATACTACAAAAAAAGAGAACTACAGGCCAATATTTCTGATGAACATAGTCCTCAAAAAATTATTAGAAACCAAATTTATGGGTACATTAAAAAAGTCATTCACCAGGATGAAGTGGGATTTGTTCCAGAGGTGTAAGGGGTGGTATAGTATTCACAAATCAGTTGATTCGATACATCATATTAACAAGAGGAAGGATAAAAACCACATGGGGCTGCTTGGGTGGCTCAGTCTGTTGAGTATCTGACTCTTCGTTTTGGCTCAGGTCATGGAGCTCTATGATGGGCTCCACGCTTGGCAGGTGTTTGCCTGAGATGTCTCTCTGCCCCTCCCCTGCCTTCTTGTTAGCTCTCTCTTTATTTCTATAATAAATAAATCTTTTTTAAAATCCCATATGATTATCTCAATAGATGCAGAAAAAGCATTTGATGAAATATAACATTAGTTCATGATAAAAACTCACATGGGGGGGTGCCTGGGTGGCCCAGTGGTTGAATCCTCTGCCTTCGGCTCAGATCATGATCCCCGGGTCCTGGGATCGAGCCCCACATCGGGCTTTCTGCTCAGCGGGGAGCCTGCTTCCTTCTCTCTCTCTGCCTGCCTCTCTGCCTACTTGTGGTCTCTGTCTGTCAAATAAATAGATAAAATCTTAAAAAAAAAAAAAACTCACACGGGTTTTAGAGGGAACATACCTCAAGGGTGAAGAACTGAAAGCTTCTACTCAAAGATCAGGAACAAGACAAGGTGTCCTTTCTCACCACATTTATTCAGCCTAATACCGGAACTCCTTCCTGCAGCGGTTAGACATTAAAAAGTGAGAGAAGGCATCCAGATTGGTAAGGAAGAAGTAAAACTGCCAGTATTTGCAGATGACATGATACTCTATGTAGAAAACCCTAAAGACTTCATAAAAAAAACTATTAGAACTGGCAAATGAATTCAGTAAAGTTGTGGATACAAAAATAATGCAAGAAATTTGTTGCATTTCTGTACACTAATCATGAAATAATGAGAGACATTTAGACATTTAGAAAACAGCCCCATTTACAGTTTCACTAAAAATACTAAATACATAGGAATAAATTTAATTAAAGAGCTGAGAAACGTATACTCTGAAAACTGAGACACTGGTAAAAGAAACTGAAGATAATACAAACTAATGGAAAGATATAGCATTCTCATGGTTGGGGAGAATTAATATCCTTAAAATGTTTATACTGCCCAAAACCATCTACAGACTCAGTGCAATTTCTGTCATAATACCAACAGTATTTTTCACAGAATGAGAACAAATAATAGTAACATTTGCATGGAACCACCTAAGATATCAAATCTCCAAAGCAATCTTGAGAAAGAACAACAAAGCTACAGGTATCATCTCAGGTTTCAAGTTACACTGCAAAACTGTAGTAATCTAAACAGTGTGGTACTGGCACAAAAATACAGATATAGATCATTGGAATAGGATAGAGAGGTCAGAAGTAAACCCATACCTATTTGGTCAATTTATAAAAATGAAGCAAGAATATACAGTGGGAAAAAGACAGTCTCTTCAATGAACGGCATTAGGAAAACTGGACAGCTACATCCAAAGTATCAAACTGGACTGCTTTCTTAGACCTTATATAAAAATAGGGGCACCTGGGTGTCTCAGTTGGTTAAGCATCTGTCTTTGGCTCAGGTTATGATCCCAGGATCCTGGGATCGAGCCCCACATCAGGCTCCTTACTCAGTAGGGAGCTTGCTTCTCCCTCTCCCTCTGCCTGCTCGTGCGTGCTCTCTCTCTCTCTCTGAAATAAATACATACAAATCTTAAAAAAAAAAAAAAAAAAAAACCACCCTAAACTCAAGTGGATTAAAGAACTAAGCGTGAGACCTGAGGGGTGCCTGGGTGGCTCAGTCAGTTAAGCATCTGCCTTCGGCTCAGGTCATGATCCAGGGGTTCTACCTCTCCCTCTCTCTCTCCCTGCTGCTCTGCCTGCTTGTGCTCTCTCTCTGTTAAATAGGTAAATAAACTAAAAATAAATAAAGGCCTGCACTTCTAAATTTTATTTTTAATTATTATTTTTTACAAGATTTTACTTTATTTTTAAAGTAATCCGTATTCCTAACATGGGGCTTGAACTTAAAACCCTGATGTCATTAGTCACATGCTCAATTAACTGAGCCAGCCAGGTACTCCAAAAGCCTGCATGTTTTTAAAACTTCTGAAACTTTACTAATTCATCTCTAAATTTTGCCAATTTATGCTTCTACCAGCAAGGTATATGAATGATGTTCTTTGTTTTTGTTTTTGTTAAAATCCCCTTATCAGCTCTGGGTCTTGTCGGTTTTACTTTTGCCAATCTAATAGATAGTAAATTGTCATATTTTAATTTACTATAAATGCTACAAATGTTTGAGTCTAGAATGATGAAATGTTCCCGGGTACTAGTATAAATAGTTTCCCTTGGGATAGTTAGAAGTAAACTGCACAGAATGTTATTTTAAGATCTTCCATTGCAGGATAGATGAAATGAAGATTGCTTTTAATAGAGTTGAAAAATGAAAGCAAACAAACAAACAAACCCAGCTCTCTCTCTCTCTTTCTCTCTCTTTTTTTAAAGATGTTGTAGTCATTGTCATCTGGTTATCCTGTAGAGATAATAAAAGAAATAAAGATAGAACAATTATTAGGAAATAAATTTCTATTTATAATAGCACAAATACAGCCTCTATAACTAGTTTTTAGGGACAGAGAGTACTCCTTGTCTCGAATTTAGATGTTTACTATTTTTTGAAGAACATTCTGATAGCACTTAGATAACTGCTTTCTTGATAGGAAGTTGAATTTTCAGAATGCTGCCAGAGAGCATGAGTGGGAGGGAGGGGCAGAAGGAGAGGGAGAAGCAGGCTCCTCCTTGAGCAGGGAGACCCATGTGGGGCTGGATCCCAGCACCCTGGGATCATGACCTAAACCAAAGGCAGATGCTTAACCCACTGAGCCACCCAGGTGCCCCTATTAATTGAAACTGTTAAATATTATCAGTAATAATCTCAAGTTGTATTTTAAGATATGCTCCTGATGTGAATTAGTTTGGAAGATTGTCAGTGATTTTGTTTTTTTGATTTATATAAGCTTAATGATTTTTTAATCCCAATTTTGTGTAATACAGATTCTCAGAGACAGTAAAGGAAATATTTTATATTCTCTTTATTTTTATTTTTTTAAGATTTATTTATTTGAGAGAGAAAGAAAGAGATTAAGTGAGCACTGGGAGGGGGAAGAGGTGGAGGGAGGGGAGAGAATTTTTTTTTTAAGATTTTATTTATTTATTTTTAAAAAATATTTTATGTATTTGACAGACAGAGATCACAAGTAGGCAGAGAGGCAGGCAGAGAGAGAGGGAGCCAAGCAGAGAGCCTGATGCGGGGCTCGATCCCAGGACCCTGGGATCATGACCCGAGCTGAAGGCAGAGGCTTTAACCCACTGAGCCACCCAGGCGCCCCTTTATTTATTTATTTGACAAGATCACAAATAGGCAGAGAGGCAGGCAGAGAGAGAGGAGGAAGCAGGCTTCCTGCTGAGCAGAGAGCCCGATGTGGGACTTGATCCCAGGACCCTGGGATGATAACCTGAGCCGAAGGCAGAGGCTTTAACCCACTGAGCCTCCCAGGTGCCAGAGAGGGAGAGAATTTCAGGCAGACTCCCTGCTGAGTGTGGAGTCCCAACACAGGGCTTTATCTCACAACCCTGAGATCATGACCTGAGCTGAAATCAAGAGGTAGACACTTAATCAGCTGAGCCGTTCAGCTGCCCCTGTTCCCTTTATTTTATTTTAGATTTTATTTATTTATTTGAGAGAGAAGGAGAGAGAGAATGAGCTGCGTGGGGGACACAGCGAGAGGGACAAGTAGACACCCTGCTGAGCCGGGAGTCCAATGTGAGGCTCCATCCCTGGACCCCGAGATCATGACCTGAGCTGAAGTCAGATGCTAAACCGACTGAACCACCCAGGCATCCCTGTTCTCTTTATTTTTAATAAAAAATTTTAATGAACATTTATTAAGTCAGTCTCCTCAAACCTTCTTTCCCCAGGATGGTAAACAGGGATGTTAAATAAACCATTAAAATGGAACAGTATTTGAGATATATGACTATTTTAGCTTATTTTTGGCTTTTAGTTAATAAAATAAAAAAAATTAGTAAGCACTTTCAGTATTCTTGTTGTATTAGCTATTGGACATCCTGGTACACCATGCAGACATGGTCTCGGTTTTCACAGAGCCATAGTCTTAATATGGGTCTCAGACAATAAAAAGCAATGGAGAGGAAGGCAAAACAAAATAGCACCATAATTAGAATTTGTGACAAGTGTTATAAAGGGAAAAATAGTGTAATAGTGCAGGAGAGAGTAATGGGGATTCCTGTTTTTGACAAGGTGGTCAGGATAAGCACTCTGAGGAGGTGACACACAAACATGTAAAGGATTAGAGGGAGCTAACTGTGTAAATAACTGGGTGTCTTAGTTCAGCCACTTTAATAAAGTTCCATGGATTGGATGGCTTATAAACAACAGAAATTTGTGTCCCCATTCTGGGGGCAATATGTCCGAGATTAGGAAGCCAGCATTATTGAGTACTTACGTGAGGGCCTTCTTAGAGGTTGCAGACTGCCATTTTCTTGTTGTATGCTTACATGGTGGAAACAAGGCAGGAGAGCTTTCTGGCAACTTCTTTATAAGGGGATTAATCCCCTTTGTGGGGATTCTACCCTCATGACCTAATTATCTTCCGAAAAGCCCTACCTCCTATCTGTCCTTACTTCAACAGTGCTATCACATTGCGGTTTAGGATTTCAACATATGAATTTGTGGGGGGATTCCATCATTTAGTCTGTTGCATTGGGGTAGGGCAAGGTAGAGGGGTTAAGGCAGTTTGAAGGAACAGTCTATAAAAAGAACTTTAGGTGTAAAAGATCGTGGCTTGTTCAAAGAATTGAAGGGAGGGTGCTGTAGCTGAAATATAATGGGTGAAGTTAAGATTAGACTGGATTGAAGGAGGTTGTAGAAGTAGGGGTCTGATCACATAGTTTGTAAGCTTAGTAAGGAATTTATTTTTCATTCAAAGTGCAAGGGATTTTTATTCAAAGTGCAGTGGGGAGGCAGTGAAGGATAGTGACACAATCCAGTTTTTGTCTATTGTGAGAATAATAAATAGATTGGTGGGGGGAAATAGTAAGCTAGGTAAGATGATGATGGCTTGAGTAATCTAGGTAAGAAATGATGGCTTGAGTAGAGGCAATAAAGATTGAAGGAAGAGGATGGATTTAAGATATATTTAGGAACAGGGATGACAAGACATATTGAGGAACATGGGACAGAGAGGAGACACAATTGTTGTCCATATTTCTAGCTTCTTAGATTTTATAGTCAGTCAGTAAATAAAAATATTTATTCAACAGTGTGTACTGACTGTGTTCCTTTTTACTTATATTCTTGATTTCATGAAATGAATAAAACTTTCAACTGTACAGTTTAGTAGAGGTGTTTTAGTCCATTAGGTCTGCTATAACAAAAATACCATAGACTTGGGGACCCGTAAACAGCAGTCATTTATTTCTTATATTTCTGGAGGCTGAAACTTCAAGATCAAGGCCAAGATCAAGGTGCTGGCAGACTCAATGTCTGATGAGGACATTTCCTTGTTTATAGGCAGCCATCTTGCTGTGTGCTCACATGGCAGAAAGGGTAGCGGAGCTCTCTGTGGTCTCTTTTATAAGGGTAACAATCCTATTCATAAGGGCTTCATCCACATGATCTAATCACCTCTCAAAGGCCCACCTCCTAATAACATCACATAGGAAGTTAGGATTTGAACCTATGAATTTTGTGAAACATGAACATTCAGTCTATAGGAGGAGGTAAAGAGACTTACAGCTGGAACATATAAAACTGATAAAACAGCCCTGAAAATACAGCATAAATTGATAAAAATGGTTTATATACAAGGTTAATGAAACACATTTACTACCTAAAAGACATGATTTTAGGTATTATTTGTTGAATTAATGAATGTATTTTCAGAATTTCTAGTACTCTTTATTCTTTCTGAAGATCTAAGTTTCCCTTTAGTATCATTTTCCTTTAGTCCAAAGAAATTCTTTTAGTATTTTTTTTTCTAAGATTTTATTTATTTATTTGACAGAGAGAGAGAAAGCAGAAGCAGGGGGAGTGGCAAGCAGAGGGAGAAGCAGGCTCATTGCTAAGCAAGGAGCCTGACATCAGGACCCTGGAATCATGACCTGAGCTGAAGGCAGATACTTAACTGACTGAGCCACCCTAGTGCCCCTGTCAAAGAATTTTGAATTGTATCCTGAACATTGTGAATATGATGTTGTGAAGTCTTTGAATTCTGTTATATTCCTTCAAATACTGTTGATATGTATGTTTAGTAGGCAAATAGTTACCTGATTGGACTCAAATTCTAAGCTCTCCCTCTTGGGTGGTGGTCCTAATTCAGTTCTTTTATCCTTAACTAGTCTTTTTACAGTTTACTTTACTCCTTGCATATGCTATTCAGAGATCAGCCAGGAAATTAGAGTTTGTACCTAGATTTTATGTTTCTGTTTCTTTGGCTCTCTTCTTCTTCTTCTTCTTTTTTTTTTTTTTTTTGGAATTTTTTTTTTAAGATTTTTTTTTTCAAAGATTTTTTATTTATTTGACAGACAGAGATCACAAGTAGGCAGAGAGACAGGCAGAGAGAGAAAGGAAGAGAAGCAGGCTTCCTGCTGAGCAGAGAGCCAGATGCAGGGCTCGATCCCAGGACCCTGGGATCATGACCTGAGCCGAAGGCGGAGGCTTTAACCCACTGAGCCACCCAAGCGCCCCTCTTTGGCTCTCTTCTTTCTGAGATTTCTCTTTATGCCATCTGTGATATCCCTGAACTCTGTCCTCTGCTTCTTCAAGATGGTAAGGTTGTGAGGTTTATATGGAGTTTTAGGTACCCCCCAAGGTGCTAACTGGACCTACCCTCAGGAAAAAGCTGTAAATGAGAAATTCACCCACTAACACTCCTTTCCAAGAATTGACTCCCCTCTGATGTTTGCCTTCTTTTGGTTACTCTTTTTTTGTTTGTTTGTTTGTTTCTTTAGGTACTTGATTTTTGAATTTCGTTTTTAATTTATAGTTACCTGTGTGAGGATTGATCCGGTAGGTGCTTACTTAGCTGTACCAGAAGCAGAACTCTCCCTTGTTCCTTTTTGTGTGGGGAAAGTCCTTTCAATATTAAGTTCCCTACTGTAGATACCAGCTTTTACACCTATCATGTGCTATTTTAATTAGTTAAGACATTGTCATTTTGAATATTGCTTTTGTAAATTGCTTTACCCAAAGAGAAAAGTCACACTTCCTGATCTTAAATGGTAATATTCTAATGGAGAAGACAGTCAAGCAAACAGAATAATAAATGAAAGGAGACAAGATAGAGACAAACAGGACACTAGGGAAAGCACAAAGAAAGGGAACCTTAACCTGATCTGGTTGTGAGGAGAGGAGACCAAGAAAACTTTCAAGAGGAAGTGATTTCTGTATTGTATCTATAAGAAATAAGGGTATTGAAGTTAAAAAAATAGATTAGGGGGCTTCCTAGGAAGAAGAAAGAACATAAATAAATATGTAGGATCTTAAGAATGAATAACCTTTTAAAAGAATTGTGGGTAGTTTTTGTGTGGCCTGAATTGTAGAGTATATATGGAGATGTGTGAAAATATAAAGCCAGGGGCGCCTGGGTGGTCAAGTGGGTTGAGCCACTGCCTTCGGCTCAGGTCATGATCTCAGGGTCCTGGGATCGGGTCCCGCATCGGGCTCTCTGCTCAGCAGCGAGCCTGCTTCCCTCTCTCTCTCTCTCTCTGCCTGCCTGTCTACTTGTGATCTCTCTCTGTCAAATAAATAAATAAAATCTTTAAAAAAAAAAAAAAAAAAAAAAAAAAATGAAAATATAAAGCCAGCAAGATTGCGCTGGAGCCAGATCATGTCAAGGACTTTGGACTTTAAATTATAGGTAGTGGGAAGCCATCAACATGTTTTAAATGTATATGTGACATAACCAGATTTATATGTTTTATAATGTTTATTTTAGTATCTGTGAACAGCAGGGGGAGAAATGGGGGGTAGGGATATATTAAGGCAAGAAATTATGAAAGCCCAAGAGTGTGGTGGTAGAGGAGGGAATGAATTCAAGTGAGAAATTAGGAGAAGCTGTAGGTCTTGGTAATAGTTTTGTTGTATATACTGTGTAAAAGCACAAGAAGTCCAGTAATTGGTAGTTATCTTTCAGAAATTATTATAAAATATGGTAACATCTCTCTAAAGCTTAGAGTTTTTTGCCTTCGTAAATATCAGGAAGTAACTGCATATATTGGCTTCTGGTAGAGGCATCACTGTCTCTGACTTGTAGCAGTGTGCATTTTGTGGTTTTACAGTGATGATACTTTCAAAGTAATAAATAAAAGAAACTATAATAAATTTGTCAGTGGTTGTTTCATTTGCTTTTTATTTTCTTGAGTATGTAATCGCAAGTTTAACTACTTATTTTTTTTTCATGTTGCATGTAATAATAACTTTTATTTTTAGTTGGTTGTTTTTGTTTTGTTGTTTAAACAAGACACTTAGTAATTTGAAGAGTATAAAGTGAAAAGTCTCCCTTACCTTGCTCATACTCATTCCTGTTTTCTTAAATTAAAACCTCTTTAGTTTTGTTTATTTGTTTTTGTTTTGTTGGTGGACACATACTAGAGGAATGAATGAATATATTGAATAACTAGACAGTATCAATTGGTTCTCTAACACAGAAGATGGGCAATTTAGTAAACCTAATAACTACCTTGTCCCTCTACTTCCTGATAATTTGTTTGCTATGTTAATGTTGTTAGTCTAGAAGAATATTTAAATTATGTTACTAAACTTCAGTTCCTTGAATTATCAAGTGTAGTGTGTCTGCTGATTACTTACTATGGAAAGTAAGGAAATTAGAATACCTCATACTTACCTTTAGTTCCTAAATTATGTGCTGTGACTTTTATACTGCTTATTTAGACACTAATTTGTTGATAAATTAAATATTTGCTTTTTCCTGAGCTGAATTTTCTTTTTCTTTTTTTTTATTTATTTTTTTGACAGATAGAGATCACAAGTAGGCAGAGAGGCAGGCAGAGAGAGAGAGGGGGCAGCAGGCTCCTTGCTGAGTAGAGAGCCTAATGCGGGGCTCAATCCCCTGAGATCATGACATAAGCCAAAGGCAGAGGCGTAACCCACTGAGCCACCCAGGCACCCCAGATGAATTTTCTTTATCTCTTAGCTTTTAAATTCTTTTAAAAGTTCTTATTTTGAGCTCATTTTCTCACATTCCTTAAGTTGTGTAACTCTAATTAGACACATGTAATAAGGATTAGAGCAATTTATAATGAGAAGATTTCTCAGTTCCATTAGAAGAAATGGGAGGGCAGGATGGTAGAATCATGGTT
Source organism: Meles meles (assembly GCF_922984935.1). Lineage (NCBI taxonomy): Eukaryota > Metazoa > Chordata > Mammalia > Carnivora > Mustelidae > Meles > Meles meles. The sequence continues at coordinate 51,541,995 of NC_060073.1, forward strand.
ATTGTCTTCATACAGCTTTGTATATGTTAAGGAAGGAATAGACATATTCTTTGTAATTACAGGGGATGTCAACTGGTGAGAAATTTGGAGAAGATTTTGACTCTGTGTAAAGAGAAAGGAGGTTATAAGATAACTAGATATTTTCAACAGTAGAGTGAAATAATCTCTCAGCTCCCTTTTAGCATCATTTTTTCCCTTTCCTGGTTAGAATTCCATAGCTATTTAACTTTGTTCTGATCTACCCTCAGCTTCCTTGTTCTCCCAGTTTTTTCAATCTATTACTCCCAGCACTGAATGAGCCCAACAATTCATTTATTTCTCTTATGTTTTAAAGCAGCTAAGTCCTTCTGGAGATTACATAACTTGGGCTTTTCCCCCTTAAAGATTTGAAATAAGATATTACGGAAGTACAGAAAAGGAACACTTAGTCTTGGGGCACAGGTGTCAGGAAACATTTCTAAAAAGATATGACACTTGCACTTAATCATGTAAAATGTGTAAGAGTTAACCTGATGATGGGAGAAAAGGAGATGAGATTGACGAGGTGAGTTTCTGGCAGAAGGGACAACATATTTAAAGGCAGATGGATTAATTTGAACTGACCTATTTGTTTGGGGTGCTCTACAAAGATTGTTGAAACTAGAGTGTGCATGAGGGTATGGATGAGAGGTAAGATTTGGATTTTTAGGAAGTTAATCATTATTTTGAATGTGAGGAGAAGTCAGTTAAATAATTTCGAGTGAAATCAGGAAGAACAGTTAAGAAGTCATTGCGGTAGTCTATGTGAGAAATGAGGAGGACCCAAAGCAAAACCATTGTAGTAGGTATGGGAGAATATTGAATTTAAAATCGTACAAGATACATGCTTGTTATTGATGAAGGGGATTCTTTTTTATGGAAGGCCAGATGATCACACAAAGAGGTTCCAATAAGATGGTGTTTACCTTGCTTTGAAATTTTGTTTTCAGTAATGTAGGCTAAGGAAATCGCATTATTTATTTATTTAATTTTTAAAAAGATTTTATTTATTTATTTGAGAGAGAGAAAGAGAGAGCGTGAGAGGGAAGAAGGGCAGAGGGAGAAGCAGACTCCCCGTGGAGCTGGAGCCTGATGTGGGACTTGATCCTGAGAGTCCAGGATCATGATCTGAGCCGAAGGCAGCGGCTTAACCAACTGTACCACCCAGCTGGTAGGAAATTGCATTATTTATAGGTCAAAACTCAATATATCTCTTGGAAAATACATTTTTTAAATCCAGTGAGAAATGTAACTTTCAGAGTGAGAGTACTTAATAGTGTTCCTGACCAGTACATTCTTTCGTACCAGCTATTTTGTTTCTGGACATGATTTAGGTTCCACCCTCCAGATATACATTGAGTTGGAACTGAATCACAAGGAGAGAGAATTTGAATTTGAATTTTGTTGGCACAGACTGTGAGAGAGAGAGAATGGTTCTGAGCTAGTAGTTTGTGCAGTAGCTTCCTAATTAAGTGGTTGGCTTTCTATTTCTGCAGCAGTTTCCTTGTTTGCCAGCTTCCTGCAGTGATGGTGACAGCTTTCCTGATTATGGCTGAGGTAGGATGGTTCTATGGGTTAGGAGTTGATTCTGGGAGGTCATTCACTGTATAGACAGAGCCCACCTCTCCATTTTTACAGTGATTTTGTGAACATCCGATTCTTGTATTAAATCCCCTTTTGCTTAAACTACCTAAAGTGGATTCTGATCCTGGACCAATACAGTAATTGGTACCAAAAGTGTTATAGGCAACAGATCCTCAAGAGATATGGAAGGGTCATTTGTAATCAGTCCAAGGTGCCTCGTGGTAAGAGTTACTTGTTTTCAAAGCAGTCACCTGGAATGGAGTACCTCTTGAAGGCAATGCTTAGGTGGACTGAGTGGCGATATATTTTAGGAGACAAAGGAATATAAAGATTATGGGAGGATTAGCTATTTTTAACTCCAGTACAGAGTTTAAAAAATTGGTTCTGGGGTGATTTTGCCCTCTATGGGCTATTTGGCAGTGTGTGGAGGTATTTTTGGTTGTCATTACTGTGGGAGGAGGGCGCTGCTGGCATTTAGTGGGTGGAGAACAGGGATGCTGCCCTACAGGGCCACCTAGGCTCCACCATACAGCAAAGAGTTACCTGGCCACAGTGTCAGTAGTGCTGAGCTGGAGAAACTCTGATTTAAAGCAAATGGCAGGGGCATCAGATTTAAAATTCTTGGCTGAAATGATTTAGAGAGCTAAAGGGTTTTGCAATTGACTTTAAAGAATCTTTCACATCTTATGACTCCAGGGCTGTCAGAACCAAATCAGGTGTAGAGTCTGATCCAACAAGTTGTTAAACCTACAATGTAGGTTGAGTTCACAGCTTAATCAGGTTTCTTTGGTATATGTTAGGGCATTGATTGGTAAAGAGTGAGATTCCAAGAATTGAAATGGGGACACTTGGAGTATTTGGATTGACTCCAGGTATTCTCCCCACCCCCCCCTTCAGGTATTCTTACTCTGTAATTTTTTTTTTAAATATTTTATTTATTTGACAGAGAGAAATCACAACTAGGCAGAGAGGCAGGCAGAGAGAGAGGAGGAAGCAGGCTCCCTGTGGAGCAGAGAGCCAGACGTGGGGCTCCATCCCAGGACCCTGGGATCATGACCTGAGCCGAAGGCAGAGGCTTTAATCCACTGAGCCACCCAGGCGCCCCTCTTACTCTGTAATTTTTAATGAGCCTCCCCTGTCAGCAGAAGCAACCTCTCTTTCCTTGAGCTCACCTTGTAGAGCCAGGGCTGTTCTCATTCCCATCCCTACCATCTCATCGTCTTTAGACCTACAGCTAAAGTGAGATCCCAGCAAGTCCAATGGGCCAATTTCAAACTCAAAGACAGATTTTATGGATCAAAAGAATTGCCAATATTTTACTCAATTATTTTAGCAAAAAATAGGAAATAGATACGAAATTGGATTTTGAGGGTGCTAGACCAGGAAAGGAGGAATCTAATTTTAGTTTGGGCTGAATTGATTAATGTAGCTTTACTTAATTAGAGATTTCAGATTTGGTAATTGCTCAGGGAGCAAGGACTGGTTCTAATCTCTTGTTTGGTTGACCGAAACCTTTATTCACTGTTGATCTACACTGAATAAAGTTGAGATGCCCAGAACTGGGGAGTTAGGACTGTTGGGGTGAATTTATTATGTTTGGCTGGCTTCCTGGATATCTGATAGTCCCATCTATGTCCCCCAAGATGGATGTTCTACTGTCTTTAAGAAAATACAGTGATAAGGGGAAGCAGCATCCTTAAAAAGTGCTGTAGTGACTGTCTTGTCTAGCCTTGGTATGAATATGAGAGACACTATTATAAGACGGTCCCCCTGAATTCAGTGGGATCCTGCAATGGCAGAGGTAAGTAACAACTTAAACCATCAGAGGCAAGGTGGGCATGGTTATCAGGGTACAAATTGATTAAAGTGTCCCTAATACTGTTATGTAGGGGCAGCTCACTAAAGTACCTTTGTTTGAGGCAGAACTTTTTTTTTTCTTTTTTGGGAATATCACAAGTGGATTTACTTTTCTTCATACCCTTTGCTAAAGAAAGGGATCTTTGGCCATTTATGAGTATAATTGCATCAGGGAAAGGAAAATACTCAAACCTTTCCGGGGTTTTTAGGACCTGAGCTAATGCTAGTTCCTAGTGACTCAGGATATGACCATATCTCACCAGGCAGAATGGTAGCTTTATAGAAATCAGGTACGGAATGAAACTTTGGCCTGAAACTATTTCATAGTGGGCCTAGGAATTCATCCTGTGGTTTTATCTTGTTTTTAGTGCATATTTAGAATAAATGTGGGTTTTTAAAAAGATTTTATTTATTTGAGGGGGAGAGAAAGGGAGAGAGCGAGTACAAGTGGGATGAGGGGCAGAGGGAGACGCAGACTTCTGGCTGAGCAGGGAGCCCGATGGGGGGCTTGATCCTGGGACTGCAGGATCATGACCTGAGCTCTTCAAATGCTTAACCAAATGAGCCACTCAGACACCCCTGAAACAAATTTGTTTGACAGCTGGGAGAATCCCCCAATTGGTTTCTTTTTCCCCCCCCCCCAATTGGTTTCTCTATCCATGGATTAAGAGCCATTATGGTAGGAAGAGCCAAGTGTAACCCTCTGTAGCTCTCTCTTTCTACCAAGATAAGAAGAAGCAATCTCACATCCTGAATTACAGGGATTAGTGCCACCCTTAAAGACTTGAAAGGTTGGAAAGATTCAGGCTGCTTTTAACTATTGTTTTGCCTGTATGGAAGCTTGATTATGGAGAATGATGGTGTATGATCATAAGCCGCTTTAAACACTCTAATTGTATTTGGTGCTCTGTGTGTCTTCTGTTTACTAGAAATAGACCGTGATACCTGGTGATTAACTATTGATCTATCAAATGCCTTTACTTAGACACACACACACATACACACACATTCTGTCTTAACAGAAATACTAGAAATAACCAACAATGTAGTACAGTGTCACCATATTGCCTCCCATAGTTACATCAGCTTTTTAGCTCTCTGCCATAGCTTAATCTATTGGGATTTTGTTCATCTCATAATCTCAGAGTACATTCCACTGGTCTCATGCGGTGATGACATCATACTGATTGACAGTACTTTGTAATAGAAAACCAACAGGTACCCCAGATCCTTTGTAAAGACCCTGATGATGGGTATGTGAAACACAGAGATTTTTAGGATCTGACACCTTCATGAAGTTTCTGAGATCATGTTTTGGGGTATGTTGAGATGTCCCTTCTGAAGTAGAAGATAAACCACTATGTCTTATATCCCCTGCTCTCAAAAGGACATACAATAACTGGTGGGCCTCTTTGACTTTGGGTTCAGAATATACTACATGTAAGTGTACTGTTACGACCCCTTTATTGAGGTATCTGTAAAGCTGTCCTTATGTTGCTATATGGGAGCTTGTTGCAGGCTCAGAAAGAAGAGTCATCATGAGGCCCTTTGATTTTGGAGCTAAACTGTCTCCTCTTTAGCAAGCAAATATTTTACTTTGGAAAAAGTCTTCAGGCTTGCTGTTACATCTGACAGAGAATGAATATCCAAGTACTGGATACCAGTGATAAGAGCTACCTATGTAGGGCATGCCTAGTAAGCAACATTCCATCATCAAAAGAAGTGGTATATCTAGGATTGGGACAAGTTGAAGGCACTAAAAGCACATGTGCATTGCACACGGAAAAGGCTTTTTCTCTACAGGTACCTCTCGTAACTCCACACCCATGTTTCATTCCTGAGGAGTTCCCCATGTGTCTGGTTAACAGATGGTTCTATACGATGTGTTGGCACTTTGTCAGGCTAATGGGTAGACCCTGGTAGAAACTACCAGTTTCTTCCTAATATTAATTTTTCTTCTCTTTCTTTAGAAACAAAACTGTGGGTTTTTTTTTTTCCTTTTTCTTTTTTTCTTTTCAGCCTTACAGTTGTCACTTAACTAAGGTTCTCATTTGGTTGGGTATGCTTATGTGACTAGGGTTTAGCCAGTGATAAATAAGTGATATTGTTCTTCTAGGAATTCTCCTTAAATAATCTGTGCTCTTCTTTCTTCTCAGTGTCTACTTGAAATGTGGATATGTTATTTGGAGCTCTAACAGACATATTAAACCAAGGCAATGAGGGCCAAACCCTGTAGATAGTCGAGTGGAGAACCCAAAGAAGCTGGATTCCTGAGATCATAGATCTGTCAATCCTGTACTCCTAATTATGGAGTTCTTTTATGTGAAATGAAATAAGCCTCTATTTTGTTTAAACTGCTAATACTTTATGTTTTCTGTCATATGCTGCTAAACCTAATCCTAACAGAGTCAATAAATGCTTAGATGGATAAAGTGCCACTCTCTGAGACAGGGAATGGAGGAGAGAGATACAGGTGTTACAGAAAAGATGGAAAATCCATTTTGGTCTTAATTTGCTATGTCTGCAGAAGTGCTCAGTGAGGAGTATAGATGGATGACATGAGAAGCTTGAAAAAGATGCCGTTTTATCTGATAGGAGAAGACAATGTATGTTCTCAGGTGAGTTTCAAGGAAAACAGCTTGTTGTAAAGTATATTATAACCGGTCTAGAATTTGGTTTTTGTTTTGCGGAATAGGAAGTTTGATGTTTGAGAAGAGTTGAGTAGAAGATATATGGCTAAGATTATCTGTGCTATAGTTCTGCTCAAAGGTGAACTTTGAGTTGGAAGTTAAGAGACGCAGAAGAACATGGATTTGTGAAGGGGAGAACATTGTAGGTGGAGGACATGTTTAAGATATTTGAGAAGAAGAAATTTGGCATCTGTATTTCTTTAAAAGCCTGACTGATTTTTAAGGCACAGGTTACTAGAGATTCTTTAAAACATGGAGATTTTTCTGCCTTTTTTACTGACTTAGGGTTAGGGAATCCATTGATAAGGACATGTTGAATGAGTTTTAATAAAAAATTTAAATGTATAATGCTAGGTTGCATTGTGCAAAAAAGGGAATCTCTTGTTTGAGAAAAATGAACATGGTAAACTTTGCTGTTCATTAATCAGTAACTTTTCTCCTTAGTTAAAAAAGTTTCCCCTTAGTTTAAAATTCTTTTTTTTTTTTTAAAGATTTTATTTGTCAGACGGAGATCACAAGTAGGCAGAGAAAGAGGAGGAAGCAGGCTCCCCACTGAGCAGCACCCCCAACGCAGGGCTCTATCCCAGGACCCCAGGACCATGACCCCAGGCGAGCCAAAGACAGAGGTTTTAACCCACTGAGCCATCCAGGCACGCTTATTTTAAGATTCTTATGCTAAAACTAAGTACCTGTCACATAGTAACGTGTCTTCAATAGGAGGGAAACTTAAAAAGCATAGCTAAAGTGATACAGCAAGTCATAGTAGAGAGGAATTGTTTCAGGAATTGTTAGGAATTTGCTATTCTCTTTTCATTGTAAAAGAATGGATATATTATACTGCTACCTTATTAGTATTTTTAAGCTGTTTCTAAGAAATTTATCTGAAATGTTCATGTGGGAATATTTTTTTCTGTTGTATTATGAACAGAGGTTAGATATTCTGTGATATAATGGTAATCCATTTCTAAAATGCTTTGAAAGGCACAGTATTATGCTGCAGAAATTTTTTTTTTAAAAGCTGCTTTTTCTCTTCCCTTCTCTTTTTTGGGGGGAGGGTATTTAAATTCAAATTAGGGGCACCTGGGTGGCTCAGTGGGTTAAGCCTCTGCCTTCGGCTCCGGTCATGATCTCGGGGTCCTGGGATCGAGTCTCGCATCGAGCTCTCTGCCTGCTTGTGATCTCTTCCTCCTCTCTCTCTGCTTCCTCCTCTCTCTCTCTGCCTCCCTCTCTGCCTACTTGTGATCTCTGTCAAATAAATAAATAAATAAATTCTTAAAAAAAATTCAAATTAGTTAACATACAATGTATTATTTGATTCAGGGGTTGAATTCAGTGATTCAGCATTTGCATATAACACCCAGAGCTCATTACAAGTGCTCCCCTTAATGCCTATCACCCATTTACCCCTTGCCCCCACCAACCTCCTCCTTCCTTCTCTTTTCTTTATACCTCTGTTCTTTCTTCTCTTCTTCTTCTACCTCTCTTTCATTTGCAAGGTTTGCTATTTTCTCAGTATTACAAAAGTACTGGGTTAAGATAAATTTAACCAGTGCAGAGAGAGGTCTTTTATTCTACATCATGCAAAATAACAATGTTTAGGCAGTAGTCTGGAGTTCTTTGCCAGCAGACAAATTATTGAGGCTTAGTTTAAATTCATATAGTTTAAATAGTATAGTTTTCCTAACAAGGTAGTCTACTTGGAAGAGGTTTTTGTCAACAATCATAGTTTTATGCCCTCTAGTGGTAAAATGTATACACTTTACATTTTCTGGTATTTGTTATATGTAGTTTTAAATCCAGAAGGGACCTAAGATCATTTTTCTGTGAGAGACCAAGACTGAGAGGCCTGAGAGCTCTTGATGTAGTATTTTGTTTTGTTTAATGGTGTATGTGTCTATCTGTGAGGAGTTTCTTAAACTAGTTTGAAGGTATTTACTGTGGGAAGATATTTATATTTTCGGTTTTTTCTATTCATAATTACTGTTGTGTCTTTACGATAGTAGTGTTTTGAGAAAAGAAAGTGTTTGGACTTAGGAGAGTGAGTGACGTGAGAAGGGTAATGGAAAGCAAATTGAGAAGACGCAGTGTTTTCTTTAAGTAGTTGATTACTTGTAGGAGATGGTTGAGCTTATTTTTAGCTTGTTTACATTGAGTACAAAGAATGTTAATTATTATATCTCTGGGCTTGCCCTGGAATGGTCTAGTTTCTTTCAGTAGAACAGAAGGAATAGGAGAGAACCAGACTAGACATATTTACTAGGGTCATATACAGATTAGGTTCTATGTTGAAAGAAGAGTTGATTCTGGCAGCCCCCATTCATCCGCCTTGTCAGTACAGCAGCTAAATGTTGCTAGTCAGGCAAGCAATAAACTTCAAGGACAGAGAAATTTTAAGTGATCCTGAAGCCTTTTGGAATAAGGATAGAGAGTAGATGATATTACACTGGGAAGAGGTGTGGATTCATTTGGTACTAGGGCACTAGCCATTGGTTGAGAAGCATTTGACATGGATTCACATTTGTGGTCTGCCACTTATTTATACAGTGTGACTTTGGGACCATTATCTGATTTATTTATGTGTAAAATGGAGATTAATATTTTTATTTCATAGGTTGTTAGGAGTATATGCTTCATGTATAGTAACTGTACTTATAAATGTTGGTTGGATAAATAAAATCTTTAAAAAAAAAGGGGGGTGGTGCCTGGATGGCTCAGTGGGTTAAGTCTCTGACTTCGGCTCAGGTCCTGGTCTCGGGGTCCTGGGATCAAGCCCCACATTTGGGCTCTCTGCTCAGCGGGAAACCTGCTTCCCCCCGCCCCTGCGCCTGTCTCTCTGCTTACTTGTGATCTCTCTCTTTGTCAAATAAATAAATAAAATCTTAAAAAAAATGTTGGTTGGATCTCGATCTGAGGGTGACTGACCTGAGCAAAAATAAAAAACCCCAGTCCTAGGGAGACTTGGATTCTGAACAGTTATTTCAACAGAAGAAAGAACTTTCTAATAATTTGAGAGGTAATGATTTCATTTCACTTCAGATGTTAAGGTAGAAGATGAACAAGTATTTGGGAATGTTTTAGAAGGTATTCAGATGTTGGATTAAATTGTTATAACTTTTATTTTATTAATTTATTTTTTTACCATTTTTTATTTTTTTATTTTTTAAAGATTTTATTTATTTATTTGACAGAGAGAGAGATCACAAGTAGGCAGAGAGGCAGGCAGAGAGAGAGAGGAAGAAGCAGGCTCCCTGCCAAGCAGAGAGCCCGATGCGGGACTCGATCCCAGGACCCCGAGATCATGACCTGAGCTGAAGGCAGAGGCTTAACCCACTGAGCCACCCAGGTGCCCCTTTTTTTTACCATTTTTTAAAAAAAATTTTATTTAGTTGTCAGAGAGAGAGAGTACACACAAGCAGGCAGAGAGGCAGGCAGAAAGAGAGGAGGAAGCAGGCTCCCCACTGAGCAAGGAGCCCAATGCAGGACTTGATCCCAGGACCCCAGGATCATGACCTGAGCCAAAGGCAGTGGCTTAACCAACTGAGCCACCCAGGTGTCCCTATAACTTTTATTTTAATCAAATATGATTGATAAAACTCATAAGAATGACAGTTTACTCTATGTACTTAATATTTTTACTTTTTCCGTTGTTCTTTCAGCTTGATGCTTCGGTATTGCTTCTTGTAGCATTTCCTTTCTGTTTGAACAATTTCCTTTAGCTGATCTTTAAGGGTAGGTTTGCTAGTGACAAATTCTTTTGGTTTTTTTTCATCTGAAAACATTCATTTTCCCTTCACTCCTGAAGAATAGTTTTGTTGGAAACAATTCATAGTTGACCATTTTTTCTTTTAACACTTGAAAAGTGTTGTACCTTTCCTCTGACTTCCATGATTTCTGATGAGCAGTTTGCTGTCATTTGAGTTGGTGTTATTCTGTTGTTCTTTCTCTCTGGCTTCTTTCAAGAGCTTTTTCTTCTTAGTTTCTAGAAGTTTAATAATGAGGTGTCTTTGTGTAAATTGCTTTTGAGTTTATTCTGTTTGAAGTTTACTCAACTTCTTGTATTTTTTGGTTGCTTTGCCAAATTTGGGAGTATTTCAGCCATTACTATCTCTAAATACTCTTTCAGTGCTGCCTCTTGTCTTCTAATACTCCAGTGTTATGAACACTAGATATTTTGTTATGGTCCCGTGAGTTCCCCAAGGCTCTGTTCTTCATATTTCTCTTTTTTTTTTTTTTTTTTAAAGATTTTGTTTATTTATTTGACAGAGATCACAGGTAGGCAGAGAGGCAGGCAGAGAGAGAGGAAGGGAAGCAGGCTCCCTGCTGAGCAGAGAGCCCGATGCCGGGCTCGATCCCAGGACCCTGGGATCATGACCTGAGCGGAAGGCAGAGGCTTTAACCCACTGAGCCACCCAGGGGCCCCTCTTCATATTTCTCTTAGTTCATTATGTTCTCTTCCTTATTTTTTCTTAGTTCAGATTGGGTACATTCTACTGACTTGTCCTCAAGTTCGCTAATTCTAACCTATACCATAACCAGTCTACTGTTGAACCTATCCATTGAGATTTTTATTTTTGTTATTTAATGCTCAAGAATTTTATTAATTTATTTATTTAGGAGGTTATTTTGTATTTTTTGGTTTTAGAATTTCCTTTTGATTTATAATTCATGGTATTTTCTGTTTTTCATCATTCAGGAGAATTTGTGATTGATTTTGATGATTTTTTTTTTTTTTTTACAGTCTTGAGGTCTTTTATTTTCTTTATATTTATCATGCCATAAATTCATAGGGAATGGGTTCCAGCAGTTCGGGCTCCTTTCCATTGGTTCTCACAAAATGTGCTTCTCTGGGTGGAGCAGACTGACGCTTCAGTTGAATCCAAGTACCTTTCTCTTTGGCTTCCTTTTTCTGATCATTTTCCTTTACACACTTCAGGAAGCTATCTCGGCTCTTTGAATGTTTAATATGCTCAATGCGTACATTAATTCTCTTGGCAAGAATCTTGCCCTTAACTTGTTTGTTTACAACAGCATGCTGAGTAACATTGTAGACTCTTCCAGTTTTGCCATGGTAACATTTGTGGGGCATTCCCTTTTGAACAGTGCCCATTCCCTTGATGTCCACAATATCACCTTTCTTGTAGATTCGCATGTACGTGGCCAAAGGAACAACTTCATGTTTTCTGAAAGGCCTAGAGAACATGTAACGGGTACCCCTCCTCTTTCCCTTTGTGTTGGTCATTTTGGCAAATTACTGGAAGATGGCGGTTCTGGCCGACAATTTTGATGAATTTTAATGACAGCTGCTTAATTTTTTTTTTTTTTAAAGATTTTATTTATTTATTTATTTTAGAGATAGTCTTTGGGGAGGAGCAGAAGAGGGACAAGCAGACTCCATGCTGAGCGCAAAGCCTGATGTAGGGCTAGATCCTACCACCCCAAGATCATGACCTGAGCTGAAATCAGGAGTCAGGTGCCAAACTGACTGAGCCACCCAGGAACCCCTAACAGCTGCTTTAAAATCCTTGTCAGATGTTCCAATATCTGATTCATGTCTGTGTTGACATTAGTTGACTGTCTTTTCTCATTCAGGTTTGGTTCCTGGTATGATGGATGATTTTTTTTTATTATATCCTGGCCATTTTGGCCATTATATTAGTCATTCTGTTTAGATTTAGCACATGGAACATGGTCTAATTTTGTGAGTTGTTGTTCTAGTGGCAGTTTAACTTACAGAACTTTTGCAGTATTATTTTGGTCTTTTTGGTTTATGTGGTTCTCCTGCTGGTTCATGCTGGTGCTGCCTACTGTGGCAAGTGTTCCCCGGGCTGAGATGTCTGATGTTTCTTGGCTGGAGAGATTAATCTCAGGCCCATAGGGCCCAAAATGTTGAATTGATTTTTTTTTTTCTTTCAGTATTTTATTTTTTATTTTTTTCTTTCAGTATTTTAAAGATGTGATTCTACTGTGTTCTAGCTTGCATTTTTTTGAGAAGTCTGCTGTCTTTCTTATTTTTGTTACTCTATATAGGGTGTGCCTTTTTTCTTATGGTTTTCAACATTTTTGCTTTATATCTTTTTAAAATAATACTGTGGGGATGCCTGGGTGGTTCAGTCAGTTAAGCTGCTCCTTTGACTCAGCTCATGATCCCAGGGTCCTGGGATCAAGTCCCAAATCGGGCTCCTTGCTCAGCAGAGAGCCTACGTCTCTCTCTGCCTCTGCCTGCCACTCTGCCTGCTTGTTCCCTCTCTCTCTTTGACAAATAAATAAATAAACAAAATCTTTAAAACAAAATAATATGTGATATGCCTTGGTGCAGTTTTCTTTATTATTATTATTGTTGTATTTGGAGTTTGTTGTACTGCTTTAATCATGCATATTAGGCCATTGAAAGTTATTCCACAGGTCATTGCTGCTCTGTTCTGTACTTTTTGGGTCTATTTCTGTGTTTCATTTTGTAGTTTCTATTGCTATAACTTAAAGTTCATGAATCGTTTTTTCTGTAGTGTCTAATTTGTTAATTCTATTCAGTATATTTTTCCTGTCACTCTTCCTTTTTTTTTTTTTTTAAAGATTTTATTTATTTGAGAGAGAGAGCACACATGTGCACAAGCAGGGTGGGTAGCAGAGGGAGAGGGAGAGGCAGGCTCCCTGCTGAGCAGAGCCTGATGTAGTGCTTGTTCCTAGGACCCTGTTATCATGACCTGTGCCCAAGGCAGACGTTAATTGACTGAGCCACCTAGGTGCCCTCATGTTACTATTCCTGGAAATATGCATTATACTCATAATAATTTCGAATGTCCTTATCTACTAATTTCATCACCTGTGTTGATTTGAAGTTTATTTTAGTTAGTTGGTTTTCTTTTCATTATGGCTCATATTTTTCTGCTTCTTTTCATGGCTGGTAGTCTTTAGCTAAATATTAGACGTTGCGTATTTTACTCTGTTGAGTGCTGAATATTTTTATGTTCTTATGTGTATTCTTGAACTTTGTCCTCAAATGTAATTAAATCACTTGGAAATGGTTTGATATTTTTGAGTCTTGTTTTTCCTTTTTGTTAGGTGGGCCCACAGCAGCATTTAGTATAAGGCCTAATTTTTCCACACTACTGAGGCAATATACCCTTCTGAAATTTCTGCCTGAAGCCCAAGGAATTAAAATAGTTTTTCCCCCTCCTCCCGCTTCCTGGCTGTTGGGAACACAAACTATTTCTGCCTTTTGTGAGCTCTGGAGAGTCATTTTCTCTTTTCCTTTCATGTGGTTTATTCCCTGGCCTCTGAGGTGGTTTTCTCATACTCAAGTACTAATTGCTATTTAGCTGAAGACTCAGGAGACCATCTGTGGATCTCTGGTCTCTCTTCCTATGACTCTCTCTTCTCTTTGGTATTCTGCTCTGTGAACTACAATCTTGGCTTTCCTGGACTCCCAACTCTATTGCTTCAGCTCAGGGACACTGTTGGACTCTGCTTGGATTTCCCTTTCCCGCTTCCTGCAGTCTGGAAATGCTCACCAGGGAGTAAACTGGAGCACTTATTTGTTTACTTTCTCTCAGGGTTCACTGTCCTCTATTGCCTGATGTCAGTGTCTGAAAACCATTGTTTCACATATTTTTGCCTGGCTTTTAGTTGTTACAGGTTGGTGGATATATTCAGCCATTGTTACTTCCATCTTGGGTGATGTGGAAGTTCCTAAAGTAATGACTTTAGACAGTTTTATTATGTAGCCACTGGGAGAATCATTTAAGGATTTTGATCAAGAAAGTTAGCATGATAAACTTTGACTTTGCAGAGCTTATTTCCATACTGCCAGCTGCTTGAACATGTTGGAGTGAAGAGAAGCAGGAATCTCAGGGAGTGAGGTGGTGAGGCTGCTGCTGTCTTCCAGGTGAAAGATGATGGGAGTGAACTGGGGTGATCATTAGTGGTGCTCAGAGTGAGGGCACATTTGGAAGGTATTTGGAGGTACAGACTTAAGAAGCCTTTCTTTTTAAAAATATTGATATGCAATTGTATAGTTTTTTTTTTAAAGATTTTATTTATTTATTTATTTGACAGACAGAGATCACAAGTAGGGAGAGAAGCAGGCAGAGAGAGGCAGGGAAGCAGGCTCCCTGCAGAGGAGAGAGCCCGATGAGGGGCTCGATCCCAGGACCCCTGGATCATGACTTGAGCTGAAGGCAGAGGTTTTAACCCACTGAGCCACCCAGGCGCCCCAGTTGTATAGTTTTTATAGCATTTCAGACTGCTGTAGTTCTTTCTTTACTGCTATTAAAGAAGACATTTTATAAAGTAAGAAGATGCATTCTAAAGAGCTTCATAATATGCAGGTTTTTAAAAGATTTTGTTTATTTATTTGACAGACAGTGAGAGAGGGAACACAAGCTAGGGAAGAGGGAACACAAGCTAGGGAAGAGGGAACACAAACTGGGGGAGTGGGAAACAAGCAGGCAGAGTGGAAGAGGAAGAAGCAGGCTTCCTGCTTAAGGGAGCCCAATGTGGGGCTCAATCCCATGACCCTGGGATCATGACCTGAGCCCAAGGCAGACGCTTAATGACTGAGCCAACCAGGCGCCCCAGTATGCAAAGTTATACATTTAGTTTTAATTTCAGTTTGTTCTCTTTTTTGTTTTTCCTTTTTTTTTTTTTAAGATTTTATTTCTTTGACAGAAAGAGACAATGAGAGAGGGAACACAAGCAAGGGGAGTAGGAGAGGGAGGAGTAGACTTCCTGCATGGAGCCCCATATGGGACTTGATTCCAGGCCTCTGGGATCACTACCCTAGCTGAAGGCAGACTCTTAACAACTGAGCCATCCAGGTGCCCCCTCTTTTCTGTTTTTCTTAATCCTGACATTTATTCTCTAAATCATTGAATTTATGCATTATCGATGAATTTTCAGTTTACTAGAGACAAAAGTTGGATAGCTGTTGTTGATTTATTATTTTTAATGGTATACTTTGTTCTCTATTCTGTTCAATTTTAAGTGCATTCTTTTCACTTCTGTAAAAGCCCGTGGGCTCTTTGCTAAGTTTAACTCTGGACAAAAATAGTTTGTGTGTTTTAAATAAACTTGTTGAATAATAGGAGATTATACTGGAAAATCAGAAAATCATATTACATTCCTACCTAAATTATTGAATAACCACGAAAGACTTGTTTCAGTTGAAATAAAAGACTTCTTTGATTAAATACTAAATGGATCAAATATGAAAGCCTTTTGTGGGATAATTTCCTACATGCTTTCATTTCAGTGAATGAACAGTTTTTATTTTCCTTATCCTTTGAAAATTGGTCTACACTGACACAATCAGATCTACTTATTTTGATGAGCTTCGATAACTTAAGTCTTCTGGTGAACAAGCAAACAACATTTAAACAATTATCTTTTGCTCAAAAGCAGAATTTACAAATTGAGGATGGGAAGCTTAGGACTTTCAAGTTGAATATGATCCTCATCTTAATTTACCTATGAACATGTAAATTAAGTTTCTGTTGGTCAGCTTCTACCCTATTAAGATGAGTAAGTCAATTGTATGTACCGGAAAGGTCAGAATTTCTGATTTTCTAGCCTTGTGCTTTTGCTTTAATCATTTCCCCGGAGATGACATTCTCAATGAAGTAGAGAACAGGTACTGGGCATATCACTGAAGTTCCAAGCAGATTGTTTTGATATAGAATGCAATAGGATTGGTACCAACATCAGTAATGTGTTTATTGCATGTTTGGTCAAGACGTTTTCTAAGTAGAAATTTGACTCTATGACTCTAGTTGGTAAATTAAAAATTTAATCAGACTATACCAATATTAATGTAGTTTTTTTTGGTTTTTTTTTTTTTTTTTTGAAAATATTCTCTGGAGGAACTTCTTTCTTTTTTTTAAAGATTTTATTTATTTATTTGACAGACAGAGATCACAAGTAGGCAGAGAGGCAGGTGGGGGAGGGGGTTGGGAAGCAGGCTCCCTGCTGAGCAGAGAGAGGGCTCAAACCCAGGACTCTCAGATCATGACCTGAGTTGAAGCATGGCTCAGCCCACTGAGCGACCCAGGCGCCCCACTGGAGGAATTTCTTGAGCAATTTTTTTTTTTTAAAGATTTTATTTATTTATTTATTTATTTGATAGAGACACAGTGAGAGAGGGAACACATGCAGAGGGAGTGGGAGAGGGAGAAGCAGTCTCCCCATTGAGCAAGGAGCCCCATGTGGGGCATGATCCCAGGACACTGGGATCATGATCTGAGCTGAAGACAGGTGTCCCTTGAGCAGTTTTTTTAGTATAACACAGATCATTGCCATTTTTTCCCAATTTTTGTGTTTTTTTGCTGAAATTGTTTTTACTGAGACTTTGTCAGTACTCATCAAACTATTAACTTAAAGGGTCCCATTTTCTGATATATATGTCCTAACTAAAAACCCAAACCAAACCAAACCAAAACAAACAACACCCAGTGATATAAATATAGTAGGTAACAGACATAGGATATAAAAAGTGAATGTGCTGGGCTGACTAAAGAAATTTCACAGAGATATAACTTGATAGAGATATTTATATAGATACACGATAGAATCAAAATGTTTAAAAAAAAAGATTTACATACTTCATTCAAAAGTAACTTTAATAAATCAAGAGTCCTGTGATCACCAAAAGACCTAATACAACACTAGGCTTCACTGTTAGTCGTCCAATTATTGAGAGTGGCATTTCTCTACATTCTATCAGTTACATCAGCTCAGTAATGTCTGGTATTATATTCAGCTCTGAGTCGTGCTTCGACAAACCTGTACATCCTCATTTTGTTGTAACATCATGGTTGTCATAATCATTATCATCAGTAACATTTATATAGTGTTTACCATATGCCAAACACTTATTGAAATATTTTACATGTATATTAACTTAAATGTTTTTCACAAGAACTCTATGAGGTAGGGGGTACCTGGGTGGCTCAGTCGTTAAGCGTCTGCCTTCAGCTCAGGTTGTGATCCCAGGGTCTGGGATCAAGCCCCGCATCAGGCTCCCTGCTCAGCGGGAAGCCTGCTTCTCCCTCTCTCACTCTCACCTGTCTCTCGCTATGTCAAATAAATAAATACAATCTTAAAAAAAAAAAAAAAACAAAACTCTAAGAGGTAGGTAACGGTATCCCTTTTTAGTGCTGCGAAAAAAAATGAAGCACAGAGAGGTAATGTCATTTTCCCTGGGTCACATAGCAAATAGATATGGAAGTGGGTTAGGATATATGTAGTGTAGATCCTGAGTCCATGTTCTTAACCATGTTAAAAAAAAAAAAAAAAATATATATATATATATATATATATATATATATATATATATATATATGGATCCATGGGACAAATTGAAAATATTTAGAGAAGATTGGGGCGGTGGGGAGAGGCATGGGGACAAGATTTTTGTTAGCTGTATTAAAATATTTGAAGGACTGTCAAGTAGAAATGGCACTAAATTTATCCTGTATTCCAAGAAGGTAGACTGTGACCAACAGGTAGATAGTATAGCAAAACTGATTTTTTCTCAGTTTTTTTTCATGTAAACAAAATCAAATACCTATTAATGTAATGAAGTGGTTATTACCAAATATTTCAATTTTCTAGGAGTGCTATAACAAAATACTGCAAATTGGTGGTAGCTTAAGACAACGGAAATTTATTCTCACTGTTCTAGAAACCAGAAGACTGAAATGAGGGTGTTTGGCAAGGTGGTTTTTTCTGGAGTGTTCTGAAAGTCGATATCATTGCCTCTCTCCTATTTTGGTGGTTGCCTGCAATCTTTGTGGCGTTCTTTGACTTACAGTTACAACTCTACAGTCTCTGCTTTTGTCTTCAAGTGATATTTTCCCTGTGTGTTTATCTTTGTCTCTATTTATTTTATTTTAAATGTTTTATTTATTTATTTGATGGGGGAGAGCTTGAGTGGTAGGGAGGGGTAAAGGAAGAGGGAGAAGCAGACTCCCCACAGCGGGGAGCCTGAAATGGGGCTCTGGGGCTCTATATCAGGACCCTGGGATCATGACTTGAGCTGAAGGCAGATGCTTAACCAGCTGAGCCACCCAGGTGCCCTGTGTCTCTGTTTTTTATTACTGGGGCACCTGTCACTGGATTAAGGCATACCCTAATGCACTATGACTTCAACTTAACTGATTTTATCTTCTAAGACTATATTTCCAAATAAGGTTTTATTTTGAGGTTTTAGGTAGACATGGATCTTTGAGGTACACTATTCAACCTGGTGTATCTAAAAACTAAACACATGTCCTATCCTCTGGGGTTTTAAATTTTTCAAATTTATTTAAAGATACCCATCTATATTGTGATGAAAAACCAAAAGGTATATAAAGAGAGAGCCAGAAAAGAGAGAAAAATAACTAATCTTAAATTTTAACAGATACACTTGTCTTTTCAGTTTCAATTCACATATTACATTTAGTGTCATTTTTAAAATAAAAGAATTTGATAAATTGATTATGATAACATACATCCATAATTAAATATTTCATATATCAGTTTCTCAGAAAGATCTTCTGCTGTGATAATAATCCAAAGGTAAGATAGGCTGCCTTCAGATACTGCGCATTTGTTTCACAATACCTGTCCAAACACAGATTAGAAGAGCCTGGTGAAATATAGGAGGAATGTATACATTACAGATAACTTGTGTCAGGACTCTCTTCATCCTTCCATAGGCAAAATCTAACTATTTATTTATAATTTTAAAAAAAGATTTTATTTATTTATTTAACAGACAGAGATCACAAGTAGGCAGACAGGTAGACAGAGAGAGAGAGGGAAGCAGGCTCCCTGCTGAGCAGAGAGCCCGATGTGGGCTCCATCCCAGGACCCTGGGATCATGACCTGAGCAGAAGGCAGAGACTTAACCCACTGAGCCACCCAGGCGCCCCCATATGGTATTTTTTTTTTTAAAGATTTTATTTATTTATTTGTTTGACAGAGATTACAAGTAGGCAGAGAGGCAGGCAGAGAGAGAGGGGGAAGCAGGCTCCCTGCTGAGCAAAGAGCCCGATGTGGGGCTCGATCCCAGGAGCCTGGGATCATGACCCGAGCCAAAGGCAGAGGCTTTAACCCACTGAGCCACCCAGATGCCCCGCCCATATGGTATTTTTTATTTTAATTTTTATTCCTAATATATAGAAATATAGTCAATATTTTTATACTGACTCTTTGAGGTCTTGCTAAACTCATTCTAGCCATTTAAAAAAATTTCTTAGGATTTTTTTTACCAGTTGTTTGCAAATAGAGACAGTATTCTGCATTTATTGCACTAGTTAGGACTTAGAGTACAGTGTTGAATACAAGTCATGATAGTGGACATCCTTTTCCTGAATCTTTGTGAGTAAACATTCAGTCTTTAACCATAAAGTACGATGTTAGCCATAGGCTTTGTATAAACCCTCTTTATCTATTGAGAAAGTTGTATTTGTGTTTTGCTGAGGTTTTTTTTCTTAAATCATGAATAAGTATTATATTTTATCCAAAAAAAATTTTTTTTAAGATATGCTTCCAGTGTTTTTTCTTTGTGTTTGTTTGTTTGCTTTAAAGATTTTATTTATTTATTTGACAGAGATCACAAGTAGCCAGAGAGGCAGGCAAAGAGAGAAGGGGAAACAGACTCCCTGCTGAGCAGAGAGCCCAACGTGGGGCTTGATCCCAGGACCCTGGGATCATGACCTGAGCCCAAGGCAGAGGCTTTAACCCACTGAACCACCCAGGCACCCCTGTTTGTTTGTTTTTAAAAGATTTTATTCATTTATTTAACAGACAGAGATCACAAGTAGGCAGAGAGGCAGGCAGAGAGAGAGAGGGAAGCAGGCTCCCTGCTGAGCAGAGAGCACCACACAGGGCTCGATCCCAGGACCCTGAGATCATGATCTGAACAGAAGGCAGAGGCTTAACCCACTGAGCCACCAAGGTGCCCCTCAAACGCTTTTTCTGCATTTACTGAGACAGTTCTAAGGTTTTCCTTTTATTGTCTATTAATATAATTTATTTATGGATTTTAATGGCAGTATGACATTTTCTTGATTTCTATGGCTTTATTATAAAAGTCTTTAAGTCAGGTAATAAGTCCTTTCCTGCTCAGTTTTTTTTTTTTTTAAAGACTTTATTCATTTGACAGACAAAGATCACAAGTAGGCAGAGAGGCAGGCAGAGAGAGAGGGGGAAGCAGGCTCAAGCCCGATATGGGGCTCGATCCCAGGACCCTGAGACCATGACCCGAGCCGAAGGCAGAGGCTTTAACCACTGAGCCACCCAGATGCCCCTCCTGCTCAGTTTTGATTCCACTCCCTATAGTTTCTCCAGTGTGGGAGCCTTGATTACTCCAGCAATTTTAGTTCTTATTGCAGAAATTTGCTCTTTCCTTTTTAGTTGCTGTTTTTAAATTGGCCATTCACGTTTCCAGTGAATACTTGTTGGGTATTTGGGGTTCTCTTGTTTTCTTATCTGCTGTTCTTAAGCCATTATTATTGCTTCCTTCTTACTCTTGTTCAAAAGATGCTGATACTTTGCAGGCTTTGTGATTGTCAGTAGTTTTTCTCCAATTGCAGTATTTTGGGGGATACCTTTTTACCTAGGTTTTTTTTTTTTTTTTTTAAGATTTTATCTATTTATTTATGAGAGGCAGAGAGAGAGATTGGCAGTGGGAGAAGCAGGCAGAACAGGGAGGCTGATGTAGGACTCAGTCCCAGGACCCTGGCATCATGACCTGAGACAAAGGCAGGTGCTCAGTCAACTGAGCCCCCTAGGTGCCCACCTTTTCACCTAGTTTTTGTTGGAAATATTGTCCATGAGTTTTTGATTTTGCCATCTTTTTTCTTTTTTTTAATTGTGGTAAAAAACACATATAAAATATACCATCTTAAACATTTTTAAGTATATAATATAGTAGCGTTAACTATTATACATATACTGTAGCACATCGTTTTATAACATATCCCCAGAATTTTCTCATCTTGCAAAACTGAATCTTTTTACTAACTGAACAACTTACCTTTCCACTCTGCTTGCGACATCTGGCAACTACCATTTTGCTTTTTCTTTTTCTAAGAGCTTGACTACTTTACATACTGCATGTAAATGGAATCTTTTTTTTTTTTTTTTTTTGGTAACAGATTTATATTATTTAGCCTGAAGTCCTCAAAGCTCATTCGTATGACAAGATTTCCTTTTTTTTAAAGGCTGAGTAATATTCCATTGTATGTATGTGCCACATTTTCTTTATCCATTCATTTGTTTTTGTTTTTTAAGATTTTATTTATTTATTTGACAGAGATCACAAGTAGGCAGAGGCAGACAGAGAGAGAGAGGGAGGCAGGCTCCCTGCTGAGCAGAGAGCCTGATGTGGGGCTCAATCCTGGGACCCTGAGATCATGACCTGAGCCAAAGGCAGAGGCTTAAACCTCTGAGCCACCCAGGTGCCCCTGTTTTTGTTTTTTTAAGAGAGGGGGGAAAAGGGGGACGGGCAGAGGAAGAGAGAGAGAATCTTAAGTGGACTCCATACCCAGCGTGGAGTGGAATGTGGGGCTGGATCTCAAAACCATGAGATCATCATTTCTGCGCAATCAAGAGTCTGAGCCAACCAGGCACCCTCTCCATTCATCTGTTAGTGGATGTTTTGGTTACTTCCACCTCTTGGCTAATGTCAGTAATGTTCCAGTAAACACAGATGTGCAAATATCTCTTTGAGATCCTATATTCAGTTCATTTGGATGTATACTTGGGTGCAAAATTGCTGCATCATATGGCGATTCTGGTTTTTTTTTTTTGAGAAGCTTCCATACTGTTTTCCATAATGGCTATAATTATTTTACATTCTAGACAATAGTGCACAAGGGTTCAGTTTCTCTGCATTCTCACCTACACTTTTTATTTTCTGGACTTTTTTAAAAAAGATTTATTTATTTGACAGATAGAGATCACAAGTAGGCAGAGAGGCAGGCAGAGAGAGGAGGAAGCAGGCTCCCTGCTGAGCAGAGAGCCCGATGTGGGGCTCGATCCCAGGACCCCGGGATCATGACCTGAGCTGAAGGCAGAGGCTTTAACCCACCGAGCCACCCAGGTGCCCCTATTTTCTGGATTTTTGATAGTGGCCATCCTAATCTATGTGAGGTGGTATCTCATTGTTTTGATTTGCATTTTTCCAATGATTTAGTGATGTTGAGAATCTTTTTCTTATTTATTTATTTATTTGTTTGTTTTGAGAATCTTTTTATATGGTGTTAGCCGTTTGTGTCTCTTCTTTGCAGAAATGTCTTTTCATGTCCTTCCCTAATTTTTTATTGGATCACTTGGTTTTTGTTGTTAAGTTGTAGTTCTTTAAAATACAAGAAGATTTATTTATTTATTTTAGGGGGAGAGAGTATGAGCTGGCTGTGGGGGGTGGGGAGGACAGCGGGAAATTAAGAGAGAAAATTTTGAACCAACTCCCTGCTGATTCCAATACCCCCAATACCCCCAATTGGATGGAGCCCAATGCGGGGCTCCATCTCACAACCCCGAGATCATGACCAATGCCAATACCATACTATCTTGATTACTATAACTTTGTAATATAGCTTGAAATCAAGGAGTCTGTTGCCTCTAGTTTTGTTCTTTCTAATGATTGCTTTGTCCATTCAAGGTCTTTTGTGGTTTTATACAAATTTTAGGATTGCTTGTTCAATTTCTATAAAAAAAATGCCATGGGCATTTTGTTAGGGATTTCATTGAATCTATGGATTGCATTGGGTAGTATGGACATTTTAGCAATATGGAAAAACTCTTCCATTAATGAGCATGGAAAACCTTTCTATTCATTTGTGTCTTTAATTTTCTTTCATCAGTGTCTTGTAGTTTCCAGTATACAGGTCTTTTATGCCCTGGTTAAATTCATTCCTAGGTATTTTATTCTTTTTGCTGTAATTGTAAGTGGGATTATTTTCCTAGTTTCTCTTTCCAATAGTTTTTCTAATTAGCATGTAGAAATACAATTTTATGTATTGGTTTTGTATCCTGCAAGTTTTCTGAATTTGTTGATTAGTTTCAACTTTTTTATTTTATTTTTTTTTTTTTTAAGATTTTATTTATTTATTTGACAGGCAGAGATCACAAGTAGGCAGAGAGGCAGGCAGAGAGAGAGGAGGAAGCAGGCTCCCTGAGGAGCAGAGAGCCCGATGCGGGGCTCGATCCCAGGACCCTGAGATCAGGTTTTCTGTATGTCATATCATGTCATTGGCAAATAGTGACAGTTTTACTTCCTCTTTAGCAATTTTAGATGCCTTTTATTTATTTTTTTTCTTGCCTAATTGCTCTGGCTAGGACTTCCAATACTATGTTTTAAAAGTGGCAAGAGTGGGCATCTTCATTTTGTTTGTGATCTTGAAGGAAAAGCTTTCAGCTTTTTACTGCTGGGTATGATGTTAGGTATGGGATTGTCATATATGACCTTTATCATATTGAGTTACATTCCCTCTACACCCACCTATTAAGAATTTTTATCATAAACAGATGTTGAAAAGACCTTACTCAACTCATACTTAAAGGTTTTTACCCTTCTTATTAATCTTTCCTTATTTTTCCCTACCCCCCCCCAGTATAATGCTAAGTGAAAAGGCTACATGGAAAAAGACAAATACACTTCATTATTAAGAGAACTAAAGCAACGTTTGTTTTTGCATGTAAATAATTATAAATTTAGTTTGAAATGTGTTAGCGAGTCAGAAAGTCCGTCCTTAAATTCCCACAGTTTTCCATGAATATCTTTGCAGTATTAAAGTATAATACTAGACTGAGTATAAAGTTTGCTAGGTGTATAAATCATCTAAAAAAAACAAAGTCATTGTGAGAAGAAGTCTTTATGTGAGCATCATACACTTATAGACAATTTTGAATTGCTTTTTAAGCCATGAAAGGATGTCAGCTTTTAAGCTCTTTCTTTCTTTCTTTTTAAAAAGCTTTTTCTTTTGTATACTCCCTTAGTTATTTTTTATTTGGATTCTTGAAAATTTACATTTCTTGTCTTTGGGTTAAATGATGCTACTAGTACATCAAAATGGAAGGAAGAAATAGCTCTGTTCCAAAATGTGGATTTTTTAGTTTGGAATTTTTTAGTCTGTCTCTGATTTCATTAGACTCATGACCTGATTTCTAAACAATACGGTTTTCTTTCCTGTTCTTATACTGTGCCTACATCTGCCCTTTTATTTGCATTTCAAAAACCACTATTCAAGTTCTAAATATTCTCACAGCAAGTTTTATCCTTGTCTCCTCAGCACCTAACACAAACCTGGCATAGTGTTATTGTATAAATACCAATAAATAAAATAAATGAATTTATGTGATAGTTTGCTTGCCAGCTTTTCTGGATTTGTTCTCTTACCATTCTGTATGGTTTCCTAGACCAGAAAAATTGGTAGCTTATTCTAAAACTTCAGGTATGCTCATTGCTTTCTGTGGCAAATCATTCTTCTTCTTTTTTTTTTTTTTAATAATTGTCATTCTTAGAAGGTTCTTTCTTTATGTTGACTCAAAAATAACTAAAAAATAGGGGCGCCTGGGTGGCTCAGTGGATTAAGCCGCTGCCTTCGGCTCAGGTCATGATCTCAGGGTCCTGGGATCGAGCCCCGCATCTGGCTCTCTGCTCCGCGGGGAGCCTGCTTCCTCCTCTCTCTCTGCCTGCCTCTCTGCCTACTTGTGATCTCTCTCTCTCTGTCAAATAAATAAATAAAATCTTAAAAAAAAAATCTTAAAAAAAATTAAAAAAAAATAACTAAAAAATAATCAGAATTAAATCTTTGGCTCTAGTCTGCTTCACTCCATCTTCTTTCATGTAATAGCTCTTCAGGTATTTGGAGCAGGATAGTCTCTTAGGCCCTGTTACTTTTCTTTTTAAGTTTTCTGACTAAAGCTTTTAATGTAATTGTTTCCAGATCTTTTACCAGTTTGAAGGAGCTGATCTGTCAGGGTGCTTGATACAGTGTATTCTAGTTTGGATTCTTTAGTGACAAGTAATACAGACCTATTCATTCTTACTTGAGGGAAGGATATCATAAAAATACCTCTGGGGGCACCTGGGTGGCTCAGTGGATTGGGCCTCTGCCTTTGGCTCAGGCCCTGGTGTCAGAGTTCTGGGTTCGAGCCCTTCATCCGGCTCTCTGCTCAGCAGGGAGCTTGCTTCCCCCTCTTTCTCTGCCTGCCTCTCTGCCTGCTTGATCTCTCTCTCTCTGTCTCTTAAAAAAAAAAACAAAAAGCCTCTAAAGTTTGGTGACAGACATTAGTGCTGCCAGAGTTTACTGGAGTTAGAACTTAGCAGTACAGCCTTTCTCTTGTGGCATCTCTGCTTCCTTCTGTGTGTCTTGTTTCTGCTGGCAAGTCTGCCTAAGAGTTTTTGTTGTTCTCTAACTTGGGTTTTACACATGACCACTTGTGGTGCCTGACCTTTTTCTACATCATAACAAGACTTTTTCTTTTCTTTTTTAAAAAGATTTTATTCATTTATTTGACACAGAGAGAGAGAATGAGCAAGCAAGAACAAGCAGGGGGAAGTGGCAGAGGGAAAGGGAGAGGCAGGCTCCCCACCAAGCAGAGATTCCCATGTGGGGCTCAATCCCAGGACCCTGGGATCATGACCTAAGCTGAAGATAGACCCTTAACTGACTGAGTCACCCAGGCACACCTATCATCGCAAATTTTGATACATTTGTTTGTTTGTTTGCTTGTTTTTTATTGCGTTAGTCTCATTTTTCCTATTCAGAATTCCCTCGAACTAGGATTTGATTTGTCTTGCATACCTTTTACAGCCAGGTCATTCTGGTCATAAGTTGCTTGCCAGTTTATAGATGGCCTTATCCACCTACAGTCCCATTTATTTATTCAACAAGTATTTTATTGAGTATCTAATAAATACCAGGAATTATTCTCAGTGCCTAGGATACATCAGTAAACAAAGTAGGACAAGAATCATTGTTTTCATCCTAGTGAGATGAGACAGACAAGTAACAATAAATATAATAACCAAATAAAGGATTTAGTAATTCCTTTCTGGCTGGTGAGAGGAGTGGTAGGATTGTATGTTCTTGAATGTGACTGCTACCCTTTCTTGAACTGTGAGTGATGACATTTTTGATAGAAAATGATGTGAACAGGGGTGCCTGGGTGGCTCAGTGGATTAAGCCACTGCCTTTGGCTCAGGTCATGATCTCAGGGTCCTGGGATCGAGCCCCGCATCGGGCTCTCTGCTCCGCAGGGAGCCTGCTTCCTCCTCTCTCTCTGCCTGCCTCTCTGCCTACTTGTGATCGCTCTCTCTGTCAAATAAATAAATAAAATCTTTAAAAAATAAAAAAGAAAAAAAAAGAAAGAAAATGATGTGAACAGATGGACATCATATAGGTAGGTAGTCTAGTGTGGGTAACCCCTGATCTAGTTGTTTAGATAAACATATCACAGAAAGATTTAGTGAATCATATGTTAGAGTAACATCTCTCAAAGTTCAGAGTCTATATTAAACCAAGCAGTATATATTTTGTACATCTATACTCTAAACACATACAGAAGGCACTCAAATAACTGATTTTTGTCAGTTGGTACAAACAACAAATTATCAAGCATCCAGTTTTGTGCGGAGCAGAGTATTACATTTCTCTGCCTAATCAATCCTTACTCAGTCAGTAGTTCTTCTGCAGATATACTTCTTCCTTCTAACTTCTGGCAATGCCACACCTGTAGTATATTAGTTAGCAACCCCAGAGAATATGCTGGGCTCTTCTGGGGTCATTGGCCAAGTCACGTTGTCAGGGGGGTGATGGATGGTTGGATCATCCTAGGTCATCTTTGCTAATCTTTGTGGCTGATGTGGGTAGCCCGCAGCCCTAGCAGGACCCAGAGGAAAGTAGCTTACCAAACATAAAGGAGGGAAAAGTGTGCATGACCACACCAGTATTTCCTCACCCTTCCTAAATTTGTTTTGGACAGTTTGTCTAGAATATATACTTCTTTCAAAGAAAAGCATTTCCAAATGTGTTGGTGTCCTGCTGAACATCCCCTTTTAATATATTAACTACCTCAGGCATTCTATTTCTTAATTTTATGATGGGGTAGGAGACTAGTGACTGGAAAGAAAACATGAAGGCACTGATTACTAACTGGCCCTTCCTTTTCCAGTTTAGCTACGTACAATGCATTGGACAATCACAATTTTGTCTGCCTAGCACCTCTCCTTTGTAGGAAGTGTCCCCTTTCTTTTAAGGAATTTCTTCCTCCCCAACTCAGTAATTCAACCCCATTTAATATGTGGTACAAATAAGAGCTGCTTCTACAGCCACTCTGGTTGGCATGGTGTACTTTGCTTCAGACATAGGGATCAGTCCACCATGGACATCTGACTCTAGAACACTCTTCCCTCACTGTGGCTTGCTTCTCAATGTAAAATGCCACTTTCTTAGCATTCTTACATACAAAGAGTATTGCCTATAAGAATAAGTGTCAGATAAAATATATAAACCAGGAAAATGAGTTTAAATATTCCGACTAAATGCTTAAAAAAATCAAGAAACAAGAAACAATGTTCATTTACTTTTTGTAAATGTACATTTACTGTACATTTATCTGATTTCAGATAACATTATCTGATATAACTGAAAGTTATATCACTCACGAATCCTATTTCTGTGTGCATTTAGAAATGTTATATCAGTATTTCAAACTGAGCTTTCATGTTACTGAAACACTACATATAATTTTAAAATCAGTAAATATGTTACTTCCGGAGAACTTCGGAAAGTTATGCTGCTGCCAAGGAAGAATTTTTAATCTCTCAAATGAATGTTTAGAATAGTTGGTAAGAATGTAGTGAAAATGCCAATCTTATACTTAAAGAATTTACAGAATGTAAAAAGACTGTTGAATGTCTTCTGATGGGCCCTGTGGGATTGTGCTAGTTGTAAAAATTTTTCATTCTCTTTCACCCAGTAGTTATATATTGAAGAATTTTTCTGGGGAAAACAGAGGTGAGGATAAAGATTCATATAGAAAGATGCTTTTTGCAGTATTATTTATAATAGTAATTAGAAAATGTGTGTTTAACATCAAAGACTTACTGTGAAATACCAAGTAATAAATATATAGATATAGCTAGAGTTTGAATAGATATAGCTAGAGTTTAGTGTGATCTTAATTCTGTAGAAAAAAATACATGTGTACAAAAATACATGTGTTCAGGGGCGCCTGGGTGGCTCAGTGGGTTAAGCCACTGCCTTCAGCTCAGGTCATGATCTCGGGGTCCTGGGATCGAGTCCCGCATCGGGCTCTCTGCTCAGCGGGGAGCCTGCTTCCCTCTCTCTCTCTCTGCCTGCCTCTCTGTCTGCTTGTGATCTCTGTCTGTCAAATAAATAAATAAAATCTTAAAAAAAAAAATACATGTGTTCACAAAAAAACTTGAGATAAAATAGTCTAAAATAATGACAGTAATTTTCTCTAGCTGTGGAATTATGGGTGATTTCTTCTTTATATTTTTATATATTTTAAAAATTTTCTACAATTAACATTTATAATTTTTATAAATGTGTAAAAATTAATATAAAGTATTTCTTGAGCCTAAAATGTATTACATATCACTCTCAGAACTGAATAAGCAATATATGGATACCTTGTTAAACATAAGATAAATAACTTGCATTTATCTCTGTTTGAAAAGACAGGGAGATGTGATTTGAAAACAGTTTATGTCAGTATTAACAAATTTATTAAAATTAACATTTAACTCGGTGTGAATTAAATGCCAGGTATTTAGGATGCTCTGTGCTTGGGGATACAAAGATGGTACTGAAAGAAAGAAAAAGTTTGTTGTTATTTTTTCTAGAACGTTTTCCATAGTATTCTCTGCTCTGCTGGGTTAAATTCCCTTCTAGCCTTATACTTACCATAATATACTGAAATTGTCAGTTTATCTGTTTCTCCTAATAATTATGAATTTTTTGAGGATAGGGGCCGTGTCTTTTTCATTTGCTTATCCCCAGTACTTAGCAATTTACTGACTTGAGCTCTGCTTGCCATGTCAGAAGTGGTTATGCTTGAGGTAGATTTTGAAAAAGTAAGTGCCTGTGATAAACCATTTTTTTTTTAAAAGAGTATATCTTTTTTTTTTTTAAAGATTTTATTTATTTATTTGACAGAGAGAGATCACAAGTAGATAGAGAGGCAGGCAGAGAGAGAGAGAGGGAAGCAGGCTCCCTGCTGAGCAGAAAGCCCGATGTGGGACTCGATCCCAGGACCCCGAGATCATGACCTGAGCCGAAGGCAGCGGCTTAACCCACTGAGCCACCCAGGCGCCCTGTGATAAACCATTTTTAATTTAGGTTTACCTTGAATGAGATCCTTCATTCCCCTATAATGATGGATATATGAGGAGTTACTATACTGCAGCAGTTGTTAATTTAATTGAGAATGTTTTTATTTTGCCTTTTCAAATGTGACCTCATTTTTAGAACACAGTACTGAGTTGTTCATTTAAATGAATTAAACTTTTTATTTGTCCCTTAAAGATAAAATTTGGCCATAAAGTGATTGAACTCTACATGAGGGCCAAGGGGTAAGTTGATTTCACAGGGAGAGGGTAATAGATGATGGGATAATTTTTTAAATTAGCAAATTGAATCAGATGTTAAAGGATCCCTTAAGGTAGATGTACAAATAACCAGAGTGTGGTGCTTTTGCTACGAAGTCAACTGGGACAACACGTAAAATATGCAAGGACCCTATGCTCTTTAAATAAAAAGGATAGCAAAATGTAATTTAGATCTAACATGTACTTTCCATCCCTAATTTACCCACAGGTTGTATCTCCAGTGTTCAATTATAAGTTGATCTCTTCTTTAGAATCACAGGATAATTTTAAGACAGTGACACTATAGGCTGGTGGCTTTCAATCCGGGGCAGTTTTGCCCCCTTTTCTCAGGACACAGCAATGTCTGGAGATGTTTTTGGTTGTAATGAATTGGTGGTGATAGTGGGTTGAAGCTAAAGATGCTGCTAAACTAAGTATCCTAGACAGGATGAGCCCAACCCTGACCCCCAGCACACAACAAAGGATCATCCGGCCCAAAATGCCAGTAGTGCTGATGTTGAGAAACCCTGCTTACACAATTGTTAGGTTCTCAGACCACTCTAAAAATCCTTACTTTACCTGTAATAGTGCCCATGTACCCTATAACTGAAGTATAGTCCTAATAGTCGCATTTCATTTGTCACTTTAGGATTACCTTGTCTCCCTAGAAGAGTTTTCTTTAGGTTTCAACTAGATATACTGAGAACATTGCTTTCCTTATTTAGGAATAGGAGTAGTTCTCTATGGTATGGTAGAGGCTCTAGATATTAATGCCTCTGTTTATTTTTCTTAGCTTTTCATATGTGTCACTCTTTTGGGGTCTATAGGGTAGGGATTGCTTGGTATTTCAATATTATGTTTAGAAAGTAAATACTTTTATTAAGCCTCTTAAAACTTGAGAATATTTAATTAATATATTGATTTCTTCAACAAATACACATTTATAAATAAGTATTAATATAACAAGTATTAAGACTTTTTTGTGCTATATAACTAATTCACTTTGATTTTAATAGGGTCAGGAGCAGGTCTGGGGAAAATAATCCAGAGATTTCCGCAGAAGGACTGGGATGATACACCTTTTCCACAGGGAATTGAATTGGTAAGTTGGTGTTACTTCATTGTGCTTTTATAATGATACTTTTCTTTTCTTTTTATGCTACATTTATGGTTCTATTTATTTTTATAGTTACTGTTAAATAATCTGGTGATTTAACTGTAACATGTTACTAGAAATAATCCTCCTGTCCCCAAGTACAGTATCCTTTGAATATATTGATTCTGGAATGCCTGTTTTGCTATTCTTTTCTCTTTTGAACTTCTTTATAATATTAAAGAAGAAATTGATGATCTTTATGTAAATGGAAGCTGAAAAAGTCCTGACTCGTTAATCAAAATCTTAGCTCTAGTGGCTTCAGTGGTAGTGTGTCACTAAACAAATACTTAACAAAGGTATTTTGCAATGACTATGAAGTTTTGTTCTCAAACATAGTGGAGTATGGATATGTGTATATGTGTGTGTCTATATGTATTTATATCGTGTGAGTGTATACATACACACACACACACAAGAACTTTTCTCTAAAGCCGTTCTTGTTGAGAGAACATTTGGTATGATTTGAAAGTGAAGAGTGCAGACTCTGGAGGAGACTGTCTGGATGGAAATCCCAGCTGTATGATATGACTTTAGTCGAGTTACTTAACTTCTTTGAGCAGCAGTGTCCTCATCTATAAAATGAGGATAACGACAGTACCAATCTCATAGGGTGTTATAAAGATAAAATGGGAAAAAAATATACAGAATGCCGAGAACAACGGCTTCCGTTAAGTAAGTGCTCAGCAAATGAGGTAGCTTGTTGATAATGATGATGATGATGATTTCTGTCATTGTTGCTTGTTCGACATGTTGCAGCATCTCCCCTTCCTCCCCAACCCCCGCAGCAGAATTGTTCATTCTCTTGTTATCATGAGTCTGAAATACCCAGTAGGAATAAAACTGATGTTGAAAACTGGAATTTTCTCATTCTAGCTAATGACTGTCCATTTCTGCTTATAGAGGATAAAAGATACATTGTTGAATGCTTAATTTGTTATAACCCAACTGTATAAAGAGGGCTGTGTGTTCTGTAGAAACACAGAGAGGGCAAATCTTGAAGTTTGGTATTAAAAATGGGGAAAGAATGTGAGGATCTCAGGAAAAGTAACTTTCTGGAGAGCTCCTTACTGTAGTCCTTTCTCTTCTCCCCCACATGCATACATATACTTGTAATTGGTCTTATGAATAAGCAGGTATTTGCGCTAATAAAGCTTTTAAGCCCTGCTTCAGCATCCTTTCTAGTGATGACTGAAAGGGGAAAATTTTGGTGCTGTGGACCATTGAAAAGTTTTTTGTGAGTTCTCACAGAGTGTAGAGGAATGTAAACTACATCATTTTGTCAGTGTGAACAGTAAACCACTGTTGTAAGTTTCAAGAACAACAGACATTATTGGGGCTGTTTAGCTATACCTGGGAAGGGGTTATTCTTGTGTTTTGAAATGGATACTCTGATGGCTCTGGTGTTTTTCCTATAGGGAGGGAGAGACATACTGATTTCACTACCTAGTAAATGGTATTTTTTCCTTGTGTGACAGACACTCCCATGTTCAGGTGCTATCAGTGTATCTCCAGTAACAAGTAGAGTCATGTGCCACTGACTGGTGAAGTGGAGGAGCTAAAAGGTTGACAGAACTTTTCCTTACCTCAGATTTTCCTAGATGACCTCTTGGCTGATTCTTAGCAAAGCATTTCAAGATTTTTTTTTTTTTTTTTTTTTTGGGTGCTGGGTTAATATTTAAAAAGTATTTGATCTGCTGGATTACATTGGAAATTGTTTTTCTTTTTATTTTTTCATCATTGAATAGCAATTCTGATACTCTTAATGTCTGTTGTGCTTTGTCAAATACAAAATAAATCTATTGATCTAACATGTATTAAAGCCCAGTTTTAAAACATAATAGACTCATTACTGTTAAATTTTTGTTGTCTTTTTATTATTTATTGCTTTGTGCTATGCTTGATGTGTTAGAGGCATGTAACTGTTCTGCACTTGAATAATAATAACTTGAATACCTGTGACATACTGTGTAACTTAAAGTAACTCCTGTCGTATCTAGACCAGATACAGGCCTGATAAAATTTTAGTCTAATTGAAGGTGATCTGGCTCAGTCCCTAATGGTTTGTTTTTTTTAAATTTTATTTATTTATTTTATTTTTACAGAGAGAGGGAGACAGAGCACAAGTAGGGGGAGCAGCAGGCAGAGGGATAGGGAGAAGCAGGCTCCTCTCTGAATAGGGAGCCCTTTGTGGGGCTTGATCTGAGGTTTCTGGGGTCATGACCTGAGCTGAAGGCAGACAACCGACTGAGCTACCCAGGCACCCCCCGAAATGGTTCATTGATTCCAGGGTGATTGTGACCCTATACCAGTGATTTACAGGGGAAAAAAAAAAATCTTAGCCCTTCCAAAGTAGTGTCACAACTTTTAGCATATAATACTAATATTAATATCTAACGGTTGCATAGGATTGATCGATTATGATGAACTCACATAAATTGGTTGAATAGTGGGAATCTAATTTATAATAAGTAAACTGAGAATTAGGAAGTTAAAACAAATTCACTAAGCTCTAACAGCTAATAAGTAGCAGAGCTAGGTTTTAAACCCATTACCACATGAAGTAGTGACTCTTAGTCTCAGCCACAATTCTGAGAGTGACACTTTAAACTATGGTTGGCATTTATATTTTAGTGTAAGGGCAGGATCTGAAAACAGGGTTCTATAATTTTGAAGACCTGAGGTTCAGAAATGTTAAGAGAATGCTGTGTTGTATAGAAACCAACTTCACATGTTTATTTGGATTCAGAGTATAATACTGAAATTATTTTCTATTGTCACCTCTCCTCAATCAGTGTATATTTGTTGTATGTTGTTCTGACACAAGTTATTGTGTTTAGTATATGTGCTGCCGAAGTGAGCACACAAGTTACTGTGTTTAGCCTGAAGATTAAACTTTATGACTTGTGGGAAAGGACTTTAGGTATCCATTCACTAATAAGTCAAAACCCAAATTTAATTTAGAGGATGCTGAATTTGTTCCTTCTGTTTTTATGTAAAGAATTTGCTTTTTGGGCACCTGGATGGCTGAGTCAGTTAAGTGTCTGCCTTCGGCTGAGGTCATGATCCCAGAGTCCTGAGTCCCATGTCAGGCTCCCTGCTCAGTGGGGAGTCTCCTTCTCTGCCCCTCCCCTGGCTCCTGCGCTCTCTCTTTCTCTCCCCCTTCCCCCTTCCCACCTCTTGTCACTCTCTCTCTCAAACAAATAAAATCTTTTGTAAAAAATTGCCCTTTATTCCCTTTCATTGAGAAATGCTGAACTTAATTTGGATGGATTTTAAAAATAAAAATGTGAAAATAAGCTAAACCAAACATAATGACTACTTTTCCAATTCTGGGATATTTTTATCTTTTTCTTGTGCTTTTTAGGCACACATGAAAACCACAGACAGTCATATAAATAAAGTTACAGTTAATTTTAGTAACAATATTTCAAAGAAAATGTAAGAATTGTTTTGCAGAGGAATTCTATGGCTAACAATCTATTTCTGATTATGGGATGAAGTATTTTTATTGGCTAGGGTTTGGACATAAGCAAAATAGTATTGTTCTGGCACTAGCTCTTTTTAAAGATGCCCAGTCTCAGAAGTGAATCCTTTTGTATTATTATTCAGAAAACTTTATGCCATATTCTTCACTGGAATGCCTGCACTGAGGCATTTGTAGAACTATCTGATTTTTTTTTAGAAGACTAAAGTAATATGATAAAAAAATGTGGCTTGAGTGAAAAAGTAATAAATGTTTAGTTAGAATTTTTAAGTTTCATGTTTGTAAAAAAGTAGTTGAGTTATTTATAGACTAGGGATTTGACCACCATCAGTATGAATCCAGTTTTCTGTAACTGGGAGTATAGATTGGAGAAAAGAGGAAAAAATTGTGTATGCAACATTCTGCAGTTTTAACATAGAAGTAGTCTTAGTATGGGATATTATTTGTGCAGAGAAGTTGGTATAAGTACCATGTAATGCTCTGATTCTTTAAGCTGTTAGAATGCATCAAGCATAACAAATGGGATAGCAGTTGTCCTTTTGACCAAGATATAAATCCTGAGTGGTCAGGGAACTGAATGTAGAAAGGAAGGAAGAGAATATTCTCCCTTTTTTGTAGAGGAGTATGCATGAAAGGAGAATGAGAAAGGTAGTGAGCATATTGGATGATAGAATCAGGATTCACAAAGATTTTAAAAGGCTGTAGTTATAGGCTTTTAGTTAAGAAGATGAAATATTCTTAACTAAATATTTTACCTATTGCGGGCAATAGGTAAAAATGTTGGTTTCTGCATGTGAGTATAAAAAGCCACCTGTATGAGTAATTATTTAGAATAAAGAAGGCAGGATAATTTGCCAGCCAGAGAGATTTGAGAAATACATGAAGACAGCTAAAAATAAAAAATATATAATTATAAAAGATATTTACAAAAGATACTATAGGTAGTGTCCAAAGCCTTTGTGCGGACATGGGGTACTTGGTGATGAATTGTTTTTATTTTATTTTATTTAATTAAAAAAATATTTTATTTATTTATTAGGTAGTGAGAGCATGAGAGGGGGGAGGGTCAGAGGGAGAAGCAGATCCATGCTGAGTGGAGAGCCCCATGTGGGACTCAATCCTGTGACTCTGGGATCATGACCTGAGCTGAAGGCAGACACTTAACAGACTGAGCCACCCAGGAGCCCTCAGTTTCTCTTTCTTTCTTTCTTTCTTTCTCTCTCTCTCTCTCTCTCTCTCTTTCTTTCTTTTTTAAGATATATTTATTTATCTTAGAGAGCACATGTGCTGTGAGTTGGGGGAAGGGCAGAAGGAGAGAATCTTAAAGTAGACTTCCACCGAGCAGCGAGCCCATCAGAGGGCTTGTTCCTCAGACACATGAGATCAGGACCTGAGCCAAAACCAAGCCTAACTGACTGAGCCACCCAGGGGCTCCTGATGATCAGTTTTAAAGATGATATGAAGAATTTGTGGAAGGGCTTTCAATTTTGCATGGCTTTTAAAACGTACTAGGGGGGCGCCTGGGTGGCTCAGTGGGTTAAAGCCTCTGCCTTCGGCTCAGGTCATGATCCCAGGGTCCTGGGATCGAGCCCCGCATCGGGCTCTCTGCTCAGCGGGGAGCCTGTTTCCTCCTCTCTGTCTGCCTGCCTCTCTGCCTAGTTGTGATTTCTGTCAAATAAATAAAATATATATTAAAAAAAGCGTACTAGGGACTACAAAAACGACTTTTAAAGTTCTGTTCATGACAAAGCAAGTAGATATAAATGGAGGTTAAGCTAGTAAGTGGTGGTTTGAACGCACATTTTTGTTTTCTACTCCTTGACAGTTGTGCCTTTGAAGTAGTAAAACCACGTGGCAGGTTGGAACCTGATGTAGTCTAGAGCATGCATCTCTCAGCATCTCTGAAGTGGAGGATACTCAGTCTTAATGTTATTCTCACATTCCTCTATGCTCATTGAAGAGGCTTATTATCTTATACTAGACTTTCAGTTACTTATAATTCTCTTTATTTTACTGATGCATTGATAATCTCCATTATGCTATAAAATCTTTCAGCTACCAAATCTCTGTGGTCTGCTACTTCAGTACTGCTCTCAGAACCACCATAGGGCAAGGTTTGCAGCCCTAGAGAATTTCCTGAGGATGATGTAGATCTACATAGGCCTAACCTACTACAAATCCCCATTGTTTGCAAATAGCCTGGCCCTCATTACCTCAGGGAGTACTGCTGCTCACCTGTCCTATAATTGTTGTAGCACTGCTATGGATTATTCTACTCTTCTTAACTTCCAGTTCCTTTTTTGAGTCTTCTCTTTCAATTGATCCCAAGTATATCGTTAAGACTAGCTAAAAAAAACTTTTTCTTGACTTTATGTCTTTTAGCTATTATCCTCTTTCTTTATTATAATATATTTCAAAAGATTCTCCTTGATTTGCTGTCTCTCTTTCTCTGAGAGACAAGTGTGGTACAGTGGAAAGAATATGGCATCAAGAATTAAAACCTTGAAAGTTCATTTACCCTTTCTGATAATACTACTTCTCCTAAGGGCTATTATCAGGTGACTGTTAATATTTTAATAAGCTATAGTGTTATGATTTCTTGCCATCCACTGTCAGCTCATCACCCATCTTACTCACATCTCAAGAGGTTTATTCTGAAGTGTAGTTTATGTCTTTCCCATTCTGAAATTACAAAGTTGAAGTTTTTAATATTTTCTTCATGAAGGTAATAATAGCTGTTATAATAGATAAACCTTGAGATTTTTGTGGCTAGCATGAGAGAAGTTTTTTTCTTCTTACACTCATGAAGTCTAATTAATGGCGTGGGATAGATGGGTGTGAGGTTTGCCATCTTCAGAGTGTTATTCTCAAGGTCATCTTGGGTATTGCCACTGACAGAGTGGTAAGAGAAAGCATGGAGGATAGGGTTGACTTTTATGGCATAGGCCTGGGAGGGTGTGTGCGTCACTTCATTCGATTTATCAGAAGTCAGTAATGTAGCCCCCACCCTCTTAACTATAATGGGAGTTCAATGGGCAAATAAAGCCTAGATATATACCTAGGAGAAAAGTGAAAGAGATTTAGTGAACAGCTAGCTTTTCTCTACCACAATGTTATTGATGAATTTGAATGTCTTTTTCCTTATCGTAATTCTCCATGACCATTTTATTTTGTGACATTGCTAATATTTAGTCTTTGTGTCAGTTCCTGGCTCTGAGCTCCTGAAACTCTTGGAATTTACTATTCTGTCTTTCTATGCTAATGAATAGCTGATTGATTTAGTGGACCCTAGATTGCTTCAGGAACCAACCCTGTGAATAGAAATTTGGAAATTTCAGCCCTCCCTGGGGAAGGATGAGAGGCTGGAGACCACCAGCAGCCAATGATTTAATCACTCTTGACTGCTTATTAAAATTTACCATAAAAACACCTAAATGAAAGGGTTCAGAGATCTTCTGTATTGGTGAGCACATTGATACAGTGGGAAGGTAGTGTCCTTCGAGAAGGTATGGAGGCTCTGAAGGTCTCCCTTCTCCATACTTTGCCTAATATTTCTATTTGGTTGTTCCCCAGTTGTATTCTTTATAATAGATTGGTAAATACAAATATTTTTTTCTTGAATTCTCTTTTTCTAACACATTATTGAGCTTGAGGCAGAGGTGGTATTTTTGGATTTGTATTCTGCATGCAGAAGTGGATAAGCTTAGGGATCCAGTCTGCAGCTATTATCTAAAGTGAGGGCATTCTTGTGGAACCTGACCTGTGGAGTCTGTGCTAACACTGGTAGTTAGTGTCAGAATTCTTGAATTGTTGGACATCTAGTTGTTATTGGAAAAAAAAACCCATGCATTTGGGGTCAGACAATGTACAAGACAGTCTTCATCATGCTAATTTGATGAACAAATTTCATAGGGTTTGTTTCATAATACCTACAT
The DNA here is from genome assembly GCF_922984935.1 of Meles meles. Classification (NCBI taxonomy): domain Eukaryota; kingdom Metazoa; phylum Chordata; class Mammalia; order Carnivora; family Mustelidae; genus Meles; species Meles meles. Next base: position 51,580,321 of record NC_060073.1, read on the forward strand.
ATTTGTGGCACATTTTCTTTATTTATCCATTGATGGATACTTAGATTGCTTCCATATTTTGGCTATGGTATATAATGGTTCAATGAACACAAGGGTGCATATAACTTGTTGAATTTTTTTTTTTAAGATTTTATTTATTTATGGGGTGCCTGGGTGGGTCAGTGGGTTAAAGCCTCTGCCTTTGGCTCAGGTCGTGATCCCAGGGTCCTGGGATAGAGCCCTGCATCAGACTCTCTGCTCAGCGGGGAGCCTGCTTCCCGCCCCCCACCCCCTTGCCTCTCTGCCTACTTGTGATCTCTGTCAAATAAATAAAAATTAAAAAACAAATTCTATTTATTTATTTGTCAGAGAGAACACAAGCAGTGGAGTGGCAGGCAGAGGGAGGCAGAGGGAGAAGAAGGCTTCCCACTGAGCAGGGAGCCCAGTGTGGGACAATCCCAGGACCCCTGGGATCATGAGCCAAAGGCAGATGCTTAATTGGCTAAGCCATCCAGGCATCCCTTGAGTTGGTGTTTTTGTTTTATTTGGATAAAACCTGAAAGTGGAACTACTGGATTGTATGGTAGTTCTAGTTTTAATATTTTGAGGAACCTCCATACTATTTTCCACAGTGGCTGCACCACTTTGCATTCCCACCAACAGTGCCCAAGGGTTCCCATTTCTATACAGCCTCACCAACACTTATTTTTTCATGGTAGCTAATTTGACAGGTGTGAGGTAATATTACCTTGTGGTTTTGCATTTCCCTGATGATCAGTGATGTTGATTATCTTTTCATATGTCTGTTGGAAATCTGTATGTCTTCTTTGAAAAACAATGAGTACTGTTACGCTGAAAATAAATAAATAAATTTAAAAAAAAAAGAATGTTCAGGTGCTCTGCCATTTTAAACATCAAGTTGGTTGTTTTTTGATATTAAGTTGTATGATTTTTTATGTATTTTGGATATTAATTTCTTATCAGATTTGCAAATATCTTCTCCCATTTATTAGGTTGCCTCTGAGTTTTGTTGATGGTTTCTTTTATGTGTAAAAGCTTTTTTATTATTTTTTATTAACATATAATGTATTACTTGCTTCAGGGATACAGGTCTGTGAATCATCAGTCTTACACAATTCACAGCACTCACCATAGCACATACCTTCCCCAGTGTCCATAACCCAGCCACCCCATTCCTTCCTGCCACCAGCAACCCTCAGTTTGTTTCCTGAGATTAAGAGGCTCTTATGTTTTGTCTTCTTCCCTGATCCCATTGTTTCATATTTTCCTTCCCTACCCCCACAGCCCCCCCACTCTGTCTCTCAAATTCCTCATATCAGAGAGATCTTATGATAATTGTCTTTCTCTGATTGACTTATTTTGCTTAGCACAATACCCTCTAGTGCAAAAGCATGTAATCCCATTTGTTTCAACTTTTGTTGCCCTTCCCTGAGGAGACTGGTCCGACCAAAATATTGCTAAGACCAGTGTCCCACAGCTTATGGCCTGTGTTTAGGAGTTTTATGGTTTCAGATCCTACCTAGAAGTCTAATTCATTTTCTTTTTTTTTTCTTTTTAAAGATTTTATTTATTTATTTGACAGAGAGAGATCACAAGTAGACAGAGAGGCAGGCAGAGAGAGAGAGGGAAGCAGGCTCCCTGCTGAGCAGAGAGCCCGATGCGGGACTCCATCCCAGGACCCTGAGATCATGACCTGAGCCGAAGGCAGCGGCTTAACCCACTGAGCCACCCAGGCGCCCTAATTCATTTTCAATTTGTTTTTGTGCATGGTGTAAGAAAATGGTCCAGTTTCATTCTTGTGCATGTGGCTGTCTAGTTTTCCAGCTCCATTTGTTGAAGAGAGTGTCTTTTCCCCAGTGGGTATTTTTGTCTCCTTTGTTATAGATTAATTGACCTTGTAAGCACGAGATTATTTCTGAGCTCTCTATTCTGTCCTGTTGATCTATGTGTCAATCTTTGTGCTTTTTCTTGCTAGTACCATACTATTTTGATTACTGTGTCAGTTTTCTTCCTGTGTGTGTGTGCGCCCATTTTATTTTCTCTGGAAAGTGGTAGTATCAATATTCTGTCGGTCTTCTGTACTTGAATCTTAGTCATACCTCACACTACACAGAAAAATTAACCTGAAATAGATATGGACTAACTATAAAAGCTGGAACTAAAAGGTTTTAAAAGAGAACTTAAGAGAATGTCTTTGCAGCGTTTACTTAAGGAAAGATTTTAGATAGAACACCAAAAGCATGACTAAATAAAGTTTTTCTGGAGTACCTGGAAACCTTTGAAGCGGAGTATATCATTATGCAAAAAAGGTGGATATTCAGATAGCAAGAATTCCCATTTTGTCTCATAGATTTCACTTGGATCTACAGAATTTAGATGCTACTTGAGCTGTCTGTTTGTTTTTTTTTTCTATTTTCTTTTTTTAAAGATTTTGTTTATTTATTTGAGAGAGACAGTGAGAGAGAGCATGAGAGAGGAGAAGGTCAGAGAGAGAAGCAGACTCCCCGTGGAGCTGGGAGCCCGATGTGGGACTCGATCCCGGGACTCCGGGATCATAACCTGAGCCGAAGGCAGTCGTCCAACCAACTGAGCCACCCAGACGTCCCTTTTTTTTTCTATTTTCTTTTAGTGAGGAGGAAGACATTGGAAGAAATGAGGGGACATGTAACAAATTACCTAGAAACTCAGGGCAAAGTTTTTTCAGGTGTTATCTATGATTCTGAGCCAGATTTTATTCTTCAAGTCAGAATTTTGGATATATTCAAGTATGTGGGTGACTTTGACAATAGAACTTCTTAAAGTTTTAATTGCTGTAGATGGTAGCCAACTTTAGATATGAAAATATTATTATATGTGAAAGACTTCCATACTTTGTGGTATGGAAGAAAAAATAGTGAAATTTGGATTTTATTTATCTGTCTATATCAGTATATATATACCTCTATATAGATAAATAATTTAATTATAAATGACAACAGCTATTTAGAGAGAGTATCCATTTCCTAAGTCATATAATCTATTTTCAAAGGTGTATAAGGAATGATATTTCCATATTATCTATCTCCCCAACCCTCGGCTTTTGGTCTAATCAAGTTCTTCTGTAATTTAGACATCTTATTTATTATATGGAATATGTTCAGATATTTTTGCTTGAGTTGGTATTATCTTTGAGTATTCATGTGGAACTTTGCAAGTTATAGATATTACTGTGCACGGTCATCTCCTTATGTTATAAATGAGCCAGTTCTAAAAAGTGAAGTATTTGGTGGCCTCTAGTGGTACTTATGTGTCTATAAAAAGTCACTAATATCACCAATATACAAAATTTTAGGGAGAAAGAGTTACTAAGGTGACAAAACACATATATGTGGATTTATCAAGGAAGAGTTTTTTTTTTCGTTGAGAACTAAAATTTTATTAATCAGTTACATATTTGTCAATTATGAATCTATCAATGATGTGGTTGTCTCTACTAATTTAGAGCAAACTTTATCATCACTAGACAGAAATGCCTTGAGGGCTGCTTGGTGGCTCAGTTGGTTCAACATCTGCCTTCGGCTCAGATCATGATCCTGAGGTCCTGGCATAAAGGCCTTCGGATCAACTCCCACTGAGCATGGAGCCCACTTCTCCCCTTGCCGCTCCCAGGCTTGTACTCTCTCTCCCTCTGTCAAATAAATAAATAAAATCTTAAAAAAAGAAAATCCCTTGAAATGATATACATGTATCTTTTTTTTTTAATTTCTTTTCAGCGTAACAGTATTCATTGTTTTTGTACCACATCCAGTGTTCCATGCGATATACATGTATCTTTACTGGAAATAATTTCTATGTAGCTTGTACCTAGGTAGCAATAGTGTACTATTGAATTGTTCTGAGATGTGTCCATGCAGGGGGATGGTAAGAATAATTTCTGATGTCTCCTTAAATATAATAAAAGATAAAAATAGGTATCAGTATTTCATAAATTAATAATAAAGATAATAAGTCCTTAAGGTTTATTTCTTTAAACAGCGAATTCTGGCTAACTTAAAGATAATTCAAGTTCAGCCAAGAATTGTCTGGAATCTTGGGGCACCTGGGAGGCTCAGTTGTTAAGCATCTGCCTTCGAAGTAGGTCATGGGGATCAAGCCCCGCAACGGGCTCCCTGCTGGTCGAGAAGCCTGTGTCTCACTCTCCCACTCCCCTTGCTTGTGTTCCCCCTCTCTCTGTGTCTCTCTCTGTCAAATAAATCAATAAAATCTTAAAAAAAAAAAATTCTCCAGAATCTGATATATATGTAGAAGTTGGGAAAATTTATATAAATTCAAGATTTGGAAAGCTAAAGAGAAAACTGCCAGTTTTGGGTTAAATTTTTTTAAGTGCTGAAATTAATCTGCATTCATACTAAAAACAAGATACTGAAATCTAGAGATTTAATAAGTTGTCCAAGATCATAAAGCTCCTAACGGTTGGCTGAGATGATAAAACCCTGGTCCTTTGACTCTTTACTAAGGTCTTTTAGAAATTAAAATATTCTTTGTGTTAGTTGGGACAAACTCATTCTTTTTAAAAAGTTTTTTTTTTTTTCCTGCTACTTTAAAAAATGATTAAGTTAACAGGATAGTCCTTATTCTAATTAGGCTTAAGTGGTATTAGAAAGACTTGAAAAGTGTTTCAACATTAAAATCAGAAAAGTCTAATGATACAAATCTGTGGTAACTAAGGAGTTGGTTTTATTTATTTTATTTATATTTTAAAATATTTATTTATTTTTTAAAGATTTTATTTATCAGATAGAGATCACAAGTAGGCAGAGAGGTGGGGGGTGGGGGGTGGGAAGCAGGCTCCCTGCTGAGCAGAGAGCCCAATGTGGGGGGGGGGGGCTTGATTCCAGGACATTGGGATCATGACCTGAGCCAAAGGCAGAGGCTTTAACCCACTGAGCCACCCAGAAGCCCCAGGAGTTGGTATTTTTTATTTCCTCCAAAAAGAGACTGTTTTTATAAGAAATGCCTATCATACGTGTGACTTTGGGAATAACTTTGATTATGACAACCGTGGTATTCTAATGAAGAAGTTAGATTGTGCTATTGTGTAAGCTTTTTATCGTGATGAAGTCCCAGTAGTTTATTTTTTCTTTTGTTTCTTTTGCTGTGGAGTGGTATCTAATAAGAAGTTGCTCTGGCCAGTGTCATAGAGGTTACTGCCTGTGTTCTCCTCTAGGATTTTGAGGGTTTCCTTTCTCACATTTAGGTTTTTTCATCCATTTTGAATTTATTTTTGTGTATGGTATAAGAAAGCAGTCCAATTTCTGTTTTTTGCATCTTGCTGTTCAGTTTCCCAACACTATTTGTTGAAGAGACTCTTTTTTCCATTGGATAGTCTTTCCTGCTTTGTCAAAGATTGGTTGACCATAGAGTTGTGGGTTCATTTTTGGGTTCTCTATTCTGTTCCACTGATCTATGTGTCTGTTTTTGTGCCAGTACCATACATCTTGATCAGTACAACTTTGTAATATAATTTAAAGCCTGGAATTGTGATACCTGTATTTCTGCTTTTCAAGATTGCTTTGGTTATTCAGGGTATTTTGTAGTTCCATACAAATTTTAGGACTGTTGTTCTAGCTCTGTGAAAAATGCTGTTGGTATTTTGAAAGGCTTTGTGTTAAATGTGTAGATTGCTTTGGGTAATATAGACATTTTAACAAATTTGTTTTTCTAATCCATGAACATGAAATGTTTTACTATTTCTTTGTGTCATCTTCAGTTTCTTTTGTAAGTGTTTTATCGTTTTCAGAGTATAAATCTTTAACCTCTTTGATTAGGTTTATTCCTAGGTTTTTTTTTTAATTGTTTTTGTTGTAAATGGGATTGGTTTTTTTATTTTGCCTTCCAATGCTTCATTACTGGTGTATAGAAATACAACAGATTTCTGTACATTGATTTTGTATCCTGTGACTTTATTGAATTTGTGTATCAGTTCTTATAACATGATTTTTAAAGAAAAGATCATTAAAGAACAAGCTTGTGAGTAGTTATGAAAAACACAGTTTATTTTTTGGTAATTTGTTCATTTGTCCAGAATTTTGCTTTAAAATTTATGGCCATTTTGGAATTTAGTTATGATTTAATACCATTTTATTTATTTAACAGTTGTTTATTGAGCACTTACTGTATATTAGGCATAGTGTTGAAAATACAGCAGTGAACCAGATAAAATCCTTGTCTTCTTAGAATTTAAGTATCTAGTGGAAAGAGACTGGCACTAACCATAATGAATAAGTCAATTCTAAATTATGTGAGAAGTGATAAGCACTATTAAAAAATAATAAAGCAATAAAAAAATAAGAAGTGACACGAACAATGGTGGCCCCTTTGTGTGTAAATAACCATGGCAACCTGTTGCTGCTTGCCAAATAGTCTAAGGAAAGCAAATGAGCTAGGTTAAATAGCTTTTAGAATATTGAATATTTCTGATACTACCAAGCAAAATTGTAACTGTATGTCCTATAGTTTATATATCCAAATATATATATATATTTTATATATACCAAATTATTGTTTTTTTTTTAAAGATTTTTATTTATTTATTTGACAAACAGAGATCACAGGTAGGCAGAGAGAGAGGAAAGGAAGAAGGCTCCCTGCAAAGCAGAGAGCCTGACGCAGGGCTCGATCCCAAGACCCTGGGATCATGACCCCAGCCGAAGGCAGAGGCTTTAACCCACTGAGCCACCCAAGCGCCCCTATTGTTATTATTTTTAAAGATTTTATTTATTTTAGAGAGAAAGAGAGACAAAGAGCAAGTTAGGGGAGGAGCAGAGGGAGAGGAATAAGCAGACTGCATGCAGGGTGCGGTGCCTGACATGGGGCTTGATCTCACAATCCTGAAATCATGACTCAAGCCAAAATCAAGAGTTGAATGCTCAACTTAAGAGTTGAATCAAGAGTTGAGCCACCCAGGCACCCCAGCCTTACCAAATTATTAACAAAAATATCTTTAATATGAAATTGTAATGGATGTTAGTTTGTTTACTTAAAGTAGCCAAGAATTATTCAGACACATGAGTGTACATGATCAGGATTATAATTTTCTGTGATCAAATAGGTTATACATTTAATGTGTAACCTATTTGTATATGATGCAATATTTTCTAAAATATTTGTATTTCATACAAATACAGGGGAAACGGTAGAGAGATGTCAAGAGTCAGAAATTTATAGTTTATCGTTAAAGCAAGGTAAGTACAAATAGAAATCCTATGTTTTTCTGAATTAATCCTGCAACTAAGCAATTGTATTGATGTATTCTATAATCTCAGATCACCTCAGCTTTTTGGTTCAGATCAGCTTCTCTTTGTATGTGAAGGTAAAAGATTACCATTTGATGACAGTCATTCAATGTGTCAGTTACCAAGCAGCTAGATGAGGCATTTCTTCCATATTTAAAATCTTTCCAGATTTAAAAGTGAAAAAGAGGATCCAAGGTATAGGCCAGGATTATCTATTATTTCATTCTGCCTCTCAAGAGGAAGAGCAGAAGATAGCACTTCCCACATACTGCCATGAAGGGAACTGGGAAATAAGGAAGGAATCCATGAGGAACCTTCAGAGTTGTTTTAGGGCTTTGGATGATCCTTTGGCTTGGAGTAGATTAGATTTAAGAATGCTAAGAGCAAACAAGCTGTGGTAACTGGGTGTGGAAATTGCCAAGTGAAGCCTTATATCACTTGCCTGGGTCATCTTTGTGTTGAGATATTGAGATCAGGGACTATGAACAGTCTTGTGACTAAAGGAAGTGAAAAAGGTTAGAAACATTATGATTTATTATATGCTGTGGACTGTTTTTAAGCTTGTAAGCCTCTATTTCTATTTGTTTTTATTTGGTGACGTCTTTTAACATCTCCTAACTGTCTCATTAATACTGATTGGAATCAAAAAGGTTTAAAGGAAGCGCTGTGCTTTCTTGAGGGTCGTATCAATTATGATTATGGTAATTGAAGTGATAACACCAGAAGTTAAAAGGTCACTGTCCTACTGTCAGTACTGTCCTTTCCTGTAGATTTTATTTCTAGTGCTGAAGTCTTTTTTTTTCCTTAGTGCTAAAGTCTTAAAGCCTCTGTGTTTTAATAGAATAGGAAATAAAATTGATACATTTTTATTTTAAAGTTTTGCTTTTCTAGTGTTCGGTATATATCTGGAAGGGAAAGTTAAGATATAGGCTAGAATGATAAAGTATGTAAGAGATGGTAGTTCATGTGAAAAAGATGTTTTATCAATAAGATTGGTATGAGCTGTTGGTTTCTTGAAAAGTTGATGCAGTTTTTGGCTATGGAATCTCCAGGACAATGGCAGTAGGAGTGGAAATGGAGTGGTATTCAACTGACAGGATTTTGTTATGTGACTGACTGTGGAATGCACCGAGAGACCAAAAGTCACCACACAGATTCAGATTTGGGTGCTTGGGAGAATAGCAGTACCTTGACAAGATAGTGCAACAGAAGAAATAATTTCAGGGGTACCTGGGTGGCTTAGTCACTTAAGCGTCTGCCTTTGGCTCAGGTCATGGTGGAGCCCCGCATCAGGCTCCCTGCTCAGTAGGGAGCCCACTTCTCCCTTTCCTTGTGCTGCTTCCCCTTCTTGTTCTCTCTCTCTCAGTCTCTGTCAAATATATAAATAAAATCTTAAAAAAAGAAAAGAAATAACTTCATATCTGTTCAATTTGACTACAAACGAATTTAGGTGTTACAAAACCTATAAGACAATTTGGTAGAATAATTAAGAGCATGGATTCTAAAACTTGAGTTTTGGGGGGTTTTTTGTTTGTTTGTTTGTTTTAAGATTTTATTTATTTCTTTGACAGACAGAGATCACAAGTAGTCAGAGAGGCAGGCAGAGAGGAATGGAAGCAGGCTCCCTGCCGAGCAGAGAGCCCATGTGGAACTCAATCCCAGGACTCTGGGATCATGACCTGAGCCAAAGGCAGAGGCTTTAACCCTACTGAGTCACCCAGGCGCCCCTAGAACTTGAGTTTTAATTCCAGCTTAATGTAGTAACTCTGTGACCATAGGCAAATTATTTAAAGACTGCCTTTTTTCTTCATTCTAATGGGGTAAAAATAGTATTTACCTTATAGAGTCATTATGAGGATCAAATGAATTAATACACATAGAGTGCTTAGAAGAGCGCATGGTACATAGTAATCATTATGTCTTACCTCTTGTTACTATTGCATTATTAGGTTAGGTTTTCCAAAATAATACTGTGATTTTGGAATAAAACTTAGTGATTAAAAAAAAAAAAAGATTTCTTTCACTTGGAGTAATCCCAGGAGACTTGACTTTCTTTCCTTTCCTGCTCTCTATACCCTCTCAAATTTATAGAACCAAGGTATAGAAAATTAATTATGCAGTTTTATTTATTTTTTTAAAGTTTTTATCTATTTATTTGAGAGAGAGTGAGAGAGAGCATGAGAGGGAGAAGCAGACTCCCCACAGAGCTGGGAGCCGGATGTGTTACTCTATCCCAGGACTCCAGGATCGTGACTTGAGCCGAGGGCAGTTGCTTAACCAACTGAGCCACCCAGGCATCCAATTGTGCAGTTTTAATTATTAAATCATGTTAGTTTTACTGTATATTTTAAGGAAATCAGAGATGGAAAAGGTGTTTGAAAATATTTTATAACTGTAATTATAGTTCTTTTTGATTCTTTTAAAATGACATATTGAAGATGTTTATTTTCCTACTTTTGTCACCCTCGTCTGGACACTGTCTAAGCTCAATTAAATCCACAGCTTAGATGTCAGATTTCATTTTTTCCTGCTAGACCTCACTGCATAGCATTAGCTTTGTCCTTTAATGAATTTATCTGGTATTTTAGATTATCCTGCATAGTTTTTGCTTACTTCTACCTTCATACATTTCCTAGTGTTCTCATGGAACCTACAGGAAGCAATTTGCTTTCTCAGAGGAACTTAAACTAACTTAAAGATTTATCTGGAAAAGCCGTTTTTCAGAAATTACAGATGAAAGGCACAGTCTAAGGAAAGCTGTCAGACTGGAGGAAACCCCACAAGTAAACAGGACTGTCCTTAGATATTCTTAGGCCTGTGGAATTCATACAGTTTTGATTTCCCTCTGCTTTAAATAAGCTATGCTATATATACCGTTTTCTGTCCATTTCTTATAAATGTTTAATGAACCTGTCTGTTTAACTGCATGAAGATAAATGTTTGAATATGGAATGTGCATAGTAGTTTGATTCCGATAATTCATCTATCAAAACCTGTGACTATTCTATTTAATTTTTTAAGAGTATATTTAAGGTCATTTAAAAAATAATGTTGTTCTCAGCTGCATTCTAATATCCTTGCCCAGAAGAGAAAGCAGTGCCGTTGTTGTTAATGCTCTGTCTAGCTGCGAGGAAGAAACCTGCTGAGATAGCTTTGTACACTGAGTTCTTATTTCAGGCAACTCTGCTCTGAGTGTGCAGCATGAAGGTGTGTCTTTCCACTCTTGGCTGTGTATGTTTTTGGGAATTATGTTCTTCCATTGCTCCCAAGGACAGAGGTTTAATTTAGTTTCATTCTTCATCATCAGCATTCATTAGGCTTAGATTCAACTACAAATAACAGAAAACCCACAAGAGGAGCTTCAGTGAGTTGGGAATGTATTTTTCTTCCTTGTAAAGTGTGGAAGTCTGGAGGTAGGTGGTTTGATGCTGGTATAGCAATTTTGTGATTTCATTAAAGGCTCAGCTCTAACTTTCTTTTCTTACCTTTATGGGATGTTACCCTTATTTTCATTTTCGTATTCTAGGCGGAAAGAAGGGAAAGAGGGGAGAGGATTAGAAATGTGGCGGGGCGCCTGGGTGGCTCAGTGGATTAAGCCGCTGCCTTCGGCTCAGGTCATGATCTCAGGGTCCTGGGATCGGGCCCCGCATCGGGCTCTCTGCTCCGCCGGGAGCCTGCTTCCTCCTCTCTCTCTGCCTACCTCTCTGACTACTTGTGATCTCTCTCTCTGTCAAATAAATAAATAAAATCTTTAAAAAAAAAAAGAAATGTGGCCAAGTCTTCCTCCTTCTTTAGAAGAGCTTTCTCAGAAGTGTACCCAGTGACTTCTACTTACATCTCCTTGGCCAGAACTAGTATGTAACCATGCCTACTACAAGAAAGGCAGAAAAATTTGGTGGTTTTTTTTTTTGTTTGTTTGTTGGTTTTAAAGCTGAGAGTATTGCCAGCCCCAGCAAAATCTCTTAATGGGGGAAAAAGGGAAAAATTGGAATTGGGTGGGCAGCTAGTTGTCTCTGTCATGTTTCTAGTACCTTCAGATATATTCTGTGATGGTAGTGTCCTCCAGTATAGAGTCCTTATAAGGCATACTTCAGCCAGACACTCCTGGCCTGATTGTTTGTGGCAGGAAATTAAGATTGGTTTCTCTTGAAGTCTTGAACTCTTGAAGTTTACAAGTCATAAAGAACTGCTTTTTGTTGTTGTTGTTTTGTTTTTGTTTTTTAAGTAAACTCTGCCCCCAACATGGGGCTCAAACTCACAGTTTTTTGTTTTTTGTTTTTTTAATATTTTATTTATTTGACAGAGAAATCACAACTAGGCAGAGAAGCAGGCAGAGACAGAGGAAGGGAAGCAGGCTCCCGGTGGAGCAGAGAGCCTCATGTGGGGCTCGATCCCAGGACCCTGGGATCATGACCTGAGCCGAAGGCAGAGGCTTTAACCCTCTGAGCCACCCAGGCACCCCTCAGACTCACAGCCTTAAGATCAAGAGTTCCATGCTCTACCAACAAAGCCAGCCAGGCACTCCTGTTTTGGTTTGTTTTTTAAAGAAGGGATGGTATAACTGGTAAGCACTATTAGGCTTCATGCCTTGTTTATTAGGAGTGGAGTTATTTAGTATGTTGTAGAAGGAATGCATAACTCTGGATATATCCATGTAAGTGACAGTCAAAAGAAAAAAAGGAAGAAAAATTGAAAATTTTTGTCTCCAAGTAATCAAATCTCATTTCTTTCTTTCTTTTTTTTTTTTTTAAAGATTTTTATTTTTATTTGACAGACAGAGATCACAAGTAGGCAGAGAGGCAGGCAGAGAGAGAGGGGGAAACAGGCTCCCTGCTGAGCAGAGAGCCCAATGTGGGGCTCAACCCCAGGACCCTGGGATCATGACCTGAGCCACAGGCAGAGGCTTTAACCCACTGAGCCACCCAGGTGCCCCTCAGATCTCATTTCTAATTCAGAATCTTTGCTCTTTCCAAATATGGTGATGTTCTTCATTATATGTTCCATTAGAAAGGTACTTCTTAATTTCAGGGATGTTCACTACTGTTTATTTAGTAGCTTTTAGTGTTTAGCCATTATTTGCCTTCTCCTCTTCCCACCTCTAAGCATTATAAGAAAACTCATCATTTTTAATTATCCTTACGTCCCCAATATCAGGTATATATGAGGTAGTAAATAAATATTTGGTGAATCACTAACTGATTGAAAGAACAAGAATGGTAGCATTCTGTTTCATTTGGAATACTCCCAGACTAGGTATCTGTTATTTTAGAAATTCACCTTTTGAACTTTTATACAGCTCTAGAGAGACAACATCATAAGGTAGAAATCATATGACTTTGGAGTCATTAGCACAACAAACTTTTTGGTCCGTTACTGTGTGTCAGGTACTGCTTTAGATGTTGGAGTAGGAAAAGAAGTACGTGTGTTCCTTTATCTCAAGGAAAGAGGGAGACAAGCTTATAAATAGTACTTATTAAACTTACTGCGATGTGTGTGCTGTATGTGTGTACTAGGATTTTTAAAAAAGATTTTATTTATTTGACAGAGAGAGCACAAGCAGGAGGAGTAGCAGGAAGAGGGAGAGGGAAAAGCAGACTCCCCGCTAAGCAGGGAGCCCACCGCGGGGCTTGATCTCAGGACCCTGGGATCATGACTTGAGTCGAAGGCAGTCACTCAACCAACTGAGCCACCCAGGCGCCCCATATACACTAGGTTCCAAAGGTAGATCCTACTGGGTTAACCTAGGTTAGAACAGTGGTTTGAAGAGAGCAGGATGTGGTCCAATAAGACTTTGCAGAGAAGATGGTCGTAGTTACATGGGTGGTAATTAGCTGGATGAGGTGAATGGAGATCATGTTCTGGATAGAGAGTAGCTCCTTGTGCAGGGGTACAAATACGAGAGGACACAAGCATACAAGGAGTAGCAGAAGGTGTAGGAGCCAGCTGATGGAGAACTTAGATTTTATCCAGAATCTCAGTAAAGACATTTTCAAAACAGCTTTTTTCTCTCCGATGAAAAGGGAAGCACATTTTTATCTTTTAGAAGATCTCAGAAAGACAGAAAAGTGAATAAAGTATATAATCGCTTGTATTCTCTTCAGATAGAGATTACCACTCTTAACATTTTGGTACATATACTGCCATAATTCCTCAGTTTTTCTCCCTTCTGTCTTCCCTCCTCTTCCCTTCTCCTTCTTCTCCCTGCCCTCATTTGTTCTTTTACCCTTTTCTGGCCAGATCTTGTTGGCTCATAGGACAACTAAGTGAAGGACTCACTGAAAAGGAGGTTAAGGTATAGAAAGGGGCAAAGTTCTGTCTTAGATTTTCTGAAATAAATATTATAAAAGAGGCATAATTTGGGGGGATGGAGAGTTTGAATTTGGTTATTAGGTATGTTTTAAAATTTTTTCATAAACACCTATAGCAGTTAGTATGTGTCCTGTTCTATTTTAAGAGCTTTCAAAAATTGTGTATTTAAATCTCAGGGACAACCTTATAAACTATTAACTATTCCCATTTTATAGATGAGGAAGTTGAGGTATAAAGAGGTCACACAGCTTGTTCAAGGTCTGTGTTAGCTGTAACTGTGAGACACCCTGGAATCCAGGTTCTGAATTTTAAGTCATGGCAGTCTGCCTTCAGTGTTCATGCTCTTTACACTGTACTGTCAGGTTGAGGCTGAAATGTGAGTGAAACAGTCAAGTAAATATATTCAGCAGGGATATGGTTATGCATTTGAAACCCGGGCAGGTCAGGATATAATTTGGAAGTCGTCACACAGGAGGATATTAAAGTTAACGTTTCTAGTACTTCAGATATATTTTGTGCTGATAGTGAGTGTTCCTTGTTTTCTGGTTGCTTTTCTCTCAGAATCTTTACTTTGGCACTATTACTTTTAAAACTGTGCTGTACATAACTAGATGTAGAAGTTGTAATGCGGAGAAAATGACTATATTTTCCCCTTTAGGATACATGTTACATCTGTTAATGCTTTGGTTGTATTATTGCTTCCCCTACCCTTTCTTTATAATAACTATACTATATTGGCCGAACATATTGACCTTGTGGTCACAATCGGACACCTGGTACTCCCCTTACTTAGGTTTTGTTTACACAAACAAAATCTTCCCCATAATATTCTCATACAGTTGATTTTTTTAAAAACCTGGGTGGCTCAGTGGGTTAAGCCGCTGCCTTCGGCTCAGGTCATGATCTCAGGGTCCTGGGATCGAGTCCCACATCGGGCTCTCTGCTCGGCAGGGAGCCTGCTTCCCTCTCTCTCTCTCTCTCTGTCTGCCTCTCTGCCTACTTGTGATCTCTCTCTCTCACTGTCAAATAAATAAATAAAAAAAATCTTTAAAAAAAAAAAAAAAAAAAAAAAAAAAAACCAAAATGAAAACCTTATATGGTACCTATAATTTATTTGAAGTTCGTAATTTTGTTCTACCCATCCATTTTACTTTTCCTTGTCATTAGGGAAGGAGTCAGAGAGCAAAGGAAATTTCCAGAAAAAAACAAAAATATATATAGCCGTTCCCTGGTGTTCCTGCTTCTGAATGTTCTTGGACATTGGATATGTATTACGTAATTGACTTATATAACTTGAAGAATGCCATGTATGAAAAAGGGAAAGTCAAAACAGAGAATGTGGGGTCATTTAAATCAGTTTTGCTTATAATTAGCAGTTGATCAGATCAGATAAAAGAATTTTTTTTGGCTTTTAAAAAAATTAGTATAGGGGTATAGTTGTGGATGGTTGGTGCTTTGCAGTCACACCTCAACAACTCGCATTTATATGTGATAAAATTTAGACATTCTATGTCTAAAAATATTTAGATGAATATAAATAAATACTGATTTTTGTTTGTTTTGTGGGAAGCAGTTTTAACATTAACATAAACATAACATAAACATTTTTTAACATTAAAAGAGCCTAGTTTTCAATCATTTAGGTTTGGCTTTTTTTTTTTTTTTTAGTCTTTAGTGAATTGAAAGGTGAACACTAGGGCGCCTGGGTGGCTCAGTGGGTTAAGCCGCTGCCTTCGGCTCAGGTCATGATCTCGGGGTCCTGGGTCCAAGTCCCGCATCGGGTTCTCTGCTCAGCGGGGAGCCTGCTTCCCTCTCTCTCTCTGCCTGCCTCTCTATCTGCTTGTGATCTCTCTCTGTCATATAAATAAATATAATCTTTAAAAAAGAAAGGTGAACCCTATATAGAAATGGGTTTTATCTAGCCACTTGTGATAATCAGTTACTTTCAGTAAAGTAAATGATCTGATAGCATGTCAGGTGGATTTTTTTTTTTTTTTTAACATATATACTGTGTTATTTGCTTCAAGGGTACAGGTCTGTGCATCATCAGTCTTACACAATTCACAGCACTCACCATAGCACATATCCTCCCCAATGCCCATTACCCAGCCACCCTGTCCCTCCCCCCCAACACCCCAGCAACCCTTAGTTTGTTTCCTGAGATTAAGAAAGAGTCTCTTAGGGTTTGTCTCCCTCCCCAGTCCTCTCTTGTTTTATTTTTTCCCTCCCTGCTCCCCACAACCCCCACTCCCCCACCACCTCTCAAATTCCTCATATCAGAGAGACCATATGATAATTATCTTTCTCTGATTGACTTATTTTCCTTAGCATAATACCCTCTAGTTCCATCCACGTCGTTGCAAATGGCAAGATATCGGTGTTTTGTTTTGTTTTGTTTGGATGGCTACATAGTATTCCTGTGTGTGTGTGTGTGTGCGCGTGTGCGCGCGTGTGTGTACCACATCTTCTTTATCCATTCATCTGTTGATGGACATCTAGGTTCTTTCCATAGTTCGGCTATTGTGGGCATTGCTGCTATAAACATTTGGGGGCATGTGCCCTGTCAGATCAATATATTTGTATCTTTAGGGTAAATACCCAGTAGTAGTGCGAATGCTGGGTCATAGGGTAGCTCTATTTTCAATTTTTTGAGGAACCTCCATACTATTTTCCAGAGTGGCTGCCCCAGCTTGCATTCCCACCAACAGTGTAGGAGGGTTTCCCTTTCTCCACATCCTCGCCAACAGCTGTCGTTTCCTGACTTGTTAATTTTAGCCATTCTGACTGGTGTGAGGTGGTTTTGATTTGTATTTCCCTGATGCTGAGTGATGTTGGGCACTTTTTCATATGTCTGTTGGCCATTTGGATATCTTCTTTGCAGAAATGTCTGTTCATGTTTCTGCTTATCTTTTTAAAGATATAAACAATTTTTTAAAAAAGATTTTATTTATTTGACAGAGAGAGACACAGGGAGAGAGGGAACACAAGCAGGGAGAGTGGGAGAGAGAGAAATAGGCTCCCTGCTGAGCAGGGAGCCCGATGCTGGGCCCTGGGATCATGACGTGAGCCAAAGGCAGATGCTTAATGACTAAGCTACCCAGGTGCCCCAGATATAAACACCTTAAAGTGCTTGGCAGTTTTCCCCATTTCTAACTGTTCCTGTAATGTGAAAACACTGGTAGGACTAGAAAAATAAAATTATGAAGACATTTTAAAAGTGACTATATTTTAAGAGAAGAAGGAGGTGAAAATTTTCAGAAATATGAAGGGTACTTAGCAATTTGACTCTGTGTATGTATGTATGTATATATACATGTATGTGTGTATATATATATATATATACACACACATATACACATATGAGCTTTTAAAATATATATCACCATTCTTCTGAAGTAGAAATAAAATGAAATTTTAACAAAAGAATGTACAGAATTTTTAGACTATGAAGATATATATAATTTTTTTTGTCATTGCCCCAGAGTCTCAATTTTAGATCTCCCTTTGAAAAATACAAATACATGGGAGTATATCTTTTAGCATGATATTGCCCCTTTTCTTGAACCAAGAACACTTTACACACTTTCAGACTGAGTTTATTTCACCTTTTTAAAATATTATCTGTCAGCAGAACATGCAATGGTGTTATAAAATTTAATGTCTCCATTAATGGCTTTTATATTATATTATATTATATTTTATTTATATTTATTTATATTTTATATTTTCTAACAGTTGAATATTCTATTTTTATTTTGAGGGAGATAAAATTGTAGATTAAGTGTAACCAAGGTATAAGACAATTTTCTTCTGAGTGATAGTGAAACATTTACTAAATTGTAACTTTAGCAAAAATAAAGTTGACTAGCATTTATTTTCCATGTGAACAACAGTGTAGCTCACTGCTGTCTGTTTATTACAGTTAAAAAGTAAGTTTGGTTAAGTTAAAGTTTAACACCAAATCTGGCTTTAGAGAGAAAGAGTATTCAGTTATTCAGAGAGCTTTCAATACTAAAATAGGTAGTAAGAATTTTGTGATTTTGTTGGTGTCAAAAGGTGGCTAACTTCCATTCTTTTTAACTTAAACCAATTTCTGGGTTTATAACTGTTATAATAGGGTACATTGTAGATATGTGGGTGAACTAGAAATAGATCAGCCCTCATAGGGGCTGCAGCCAAGCTTTGAATTACTTTAACTCCTGATTGGATTAAGGTTATCTGCTATTTCTAGAGCCTTTCAGCTACTTGCCTGCTAAAAGAAAACATAAATTCGTAAATTCGTGTTGGAAGAAGATAATACCATGCAGAATCTCAAATTATTTCAATCTTTTTTTTTTTTTAACATATAATACTCAGCATCCAGTTGAAAGTAATCAGACATCCAAGGAGACAAAACAACATCACAAAAAACTAAGATACAAGAAATAGAGACAGACTTACAAGGAATTTAGGTAGTGGCACTCAGACAAAATTGTTCTTGATATGTTTAAAGAAAATAGAAGATTAGCATTTTGTCAGAGTGTTGGTAATGAATGAAAAAACTAAATCGAATTCAAGAACTGAAAAAATGCAGTAAGTGAAGTAAGTAACCAGAAGATTGACTTAATAGCATATTAGGCATTACTGTAGAGAGAATTAGTATACTAGAAGATAGGTCAGAAACTGCCTTACAAACTATATCATGGTAAAGGAGAAAAAAAAAAAGGATAAAAAGTACAGAAATGAGTAGATGAAATGAATCAGTGTGTAAAACATTGTAAGGAATCACCAAACAATAGTAGAACTAATAAATAAATTCAGGGAGGTTGTAAAAGATCATTATAGATCAATATACAAAGATTGCTTTTGAGGGACGCCTGGGTGGTTCAGTGGGTTAAGCTTCTGCCTTCGGCTCAGGTCATGATTCCAGGGTCCTGGGATCGAGCCCCACATCAGGCTCTCTGCTCAGCGGGGAGCCTGCTTCTCCCGCTCTCTCTACTTCTCTGCCTACTTGTGATCTCTGTCTGCAAAATAAATAAATAAAATCTTCAAAAAAAGTTTAAAAATTGCTTTTGAATATTAACAATGAACTATTGGAATTCAAATACATATGGAAATGCGAAAGCTATCAACTTTCACAAAGTTGGACAACTTAAACTAATTGACTTGAAGGCATATCATTAAGCTACAGTGATCAAAATAGTTTAATACTGGAGTCAAGATAGATAATGGAACAATATTAATTCATCAGTAGAACAGAAGAAAGAATCTAAGCAAAGGTATAAACACACATGCACATACATACACAACTGATTTTTCAACAAAATTAGAAAGATGGTTTAGTGGAAAAAAAATCAACAAATGTTGCCAAAACAATTGCATAACTATTAACAAATGAAGTTCCATTCACATCTTAAGAACTCCAAATAGATCATCAATGTAAAAGTAAAATCTAAAACTAAATCCTTTCTTCCCTGATTAGTCTACTAAATTTATTAATTTTATTGATCTCTTGTTTTTTTCTTTGCTTTTCTATTATTAATTTCATTGATTGCTTTCTCATCTTTATTATTTTCCTTCTTCTGATTACTTTGGGCTTAATTTGCTCTTCTGTTTTGATTTTTTTCCCATTTTCCAGACTTCTGTTTAAATTTCTTATGGTGGAAGCTGCAGTAATTGATTTGAGACTTTAATTCTCTTCTAATAAAAGGTGCTTAGTTCTATAAATTAATCTCCAAGTATTGCCTTAACTGCATCTCACAAACTTTAATAAATTGTGTTTTCATTTTCATTTAGTTCAAACTATTTTTTAACTTCCCTTTAAATTATTCTTTGACCCAGGGGCGCCTGGGTGGCTCAGTGGGTTAAAGCCTCTGCCTTCAGCTCAGGTCATGATCCCAGGGCCTGCTTCCTCCTCTCTGCCTGCCTCTCTGCCTAGTTGTGATTTCTCTCTGTCAAATAAATAAAATATTTAAAAAATTATTCTTTGACCCATAAGTTATTTAGAGTTATATTTCTTACTATTTGGGGATTTTGTAGATAATCTCTCTTTTATTAGTTTTTAATTTAATTCCATTGTGGTCAGAGAATGTGGTTTGTGTGATTCAAATAATTTCCAGTTTAGTGAATGATTTTTTCATGGCCCAGAATATGGTCTATCTTGACTTCTACTATTTATGTTTGAGGTTCTTAATCTTTCTTCTTGGTAATTGTCACAAATTCTCATCCAGTTTTACTTCACTATCGCTATTTATATTTCACTGTTTCTAGAGTTATTATTCCTAAATACTAATCTCATTCTGACACTCTTTACATTTTCCAAAAGCTCTGGTAATATCCCCATTATCTACAGAATGAAATTCATTTTCTTTATTGTGGGAGACAAGGTCTTTCATTATCTGGCTACAAGTTATTTTAAGAAAGCCTCATCTAGTATTACCATCCTTTTCTGCCTCTTTTCATACATTCTGTGTTCCAACCATGTTAAACTGATTTTCTTTTCCAAAAATGCTTAATGGAGTACATTTCTTACATCGATATACCTTTGATCAAGCTATTCTTTTTTCCTGGAATTATCTTTCTCTTCCCTTCTTACTTTGTATTTAACATTCATGCCAGTTTTGCTCATCTGTGGAAATTTTCTTTGCTTGCTTCAGCCAGAATCTACTATGTCTTTGGTTCATTGTTTATACATATCTTACAGTATACTTTGATGTGGGATGCCGTATTTATGTAGGCACTCAGTGTTTCTTTAGATCTCAATAGTAAGGAAATTAAGACAATAATAAGAGGTTTTTCAAAACTAATAAAACTAATATCCTTAATTTTGCACATGGATCAAGAAATCCACTAAAAGTGAAAAAGTTGTGTTTTGGAATAGAATACGTGATTATAGGCTTTCTGCATCATCTATAAGTTAACATTAAAGATAGTGTTTACAAATGGAACAAAATCTCAGCTCAGTTTTCACTAAATATTAGACATGACCAGTGAGTGAGTTTGACAGTGCTATAGAAATTAATGAATTGCAAAAAGAAAATGAAAATACTTTACCATTTATAAAAATTATGTTCCTCCCCCCAAATTTTATGTTCCTAAGGTTTAGTGAAGGTGATGTAGTCATTAATATTGATGATCAATTGGAAAATAAAATTATGAATGAAGTTGATATCATATACATTACAACACAGATAGATGGATCAAAATATGAACAGGAAGAGGAGGTGAAATGACTGACCTCCAAAGGTAGAAATTCCTTCTGTGGTAGCCAAAGCTATTCAGTCTATAATTTCATATTATATTCAAAATTTGGTTTAAGTTATGATAAAGCAATATTTCTATTTTTCTAATATTTTTCTAATATTTCTTCTAAACAACCTAAAAATTTATCATATGATAAAATTATGTACATTTATGTTTTAAGTTAAAATAAAAATTCAGAGATGTTTTTCATTTTTTGTGATTCCCTTCTTTCACTAATTTGTTTGATCAGCTAACTGCCTGCTGTATACTTTGTGATCTATAAAGAATTCTGTGAATGGGAGTTGTTCTTATAGCCAAGAAAAAAAGCTCTGTGCAGTAATAACATTTGAGTAGCTCTTTACTGTTTTCATAGCTCTTTCAGGTGTGCTGTTTCTTGGGAGGAAAGGAATCCTAGTGAAAGGTGTCATTGGGTGTATGGAATCTGTGGTTTTTCTTTCTAGTCAGTGGAAGGATGCAGAGGAAAGGGAGCCAGGTGAGCAAAGATGTGCTAAGGTTTTTCTTGTCACCATTACAGAACCTCTTTAAAACTGGATTACTTGGGGGGCACCTGGGTGGCTCAGTGGGTTAAAGCCTTTGCCTTCAGCTCAGGTCATGATCCCAGGGTCCTGGGATCGAGCCCCACATCAGGCTCTCTGCTCCGCAGAGAGCCTGCTTCCCCCTCTCTCTCTGCCTGCCTCTCTGCCTACTTGTGATCTGCCTATCAAATTTAAAAAAAAAAAAAAATCTTTAAAACCGGATTACTTGGGGGGCACCTGGGTGGCTCAGTGGGTTAGGCCTCTGCCTGCGGCTCGGGTCATGATCCCAGGGTCCTGGGATCGGGCCCCACATCGCGCTCTCTGCTCGGCGGGGAGCCTGCTTCCCTCTCTCTCTCTGCCTACTTGTGATCTCTCTCTGTCAAATAAATAAAATCTTAAAAAAAAAAAAAACCTGGATTACTTGGACTATATCATAGACATTTTTAGCGGTATTAAGTATGGTGTGTGTATGTATAATTGAATATAGACATTTTCAAATGTTATTGAGTCTTTAGAAGGTGAGATCATGTATAGCAGAATCTAAGATTTGGTGATATATAAATGCATTCTCCTCCAAGGAAGATACATGGCAACCTTTAGTATAGAAAATTGGGAGGAACCCTTTAGTTATCTAGGAGTCTTGCAAGAAATGCTGACTAGCGTTTCTATAATGATTTCATCCCAATTCCAGAAGGTGTAAGTCATGTGTGATTATGAATTTAATACATTAGGTAATTGCTCCAGTTCTGCCTTTATCCTTATTTGGTTATTTATCCTCCCATTCATGCCTGTTCTTGTTTTCGCTTAGCAGTTGACCTTTTTACACAGACTTGGGGAAGAAACCCAGCAAGAACTAAGTGCCTCCATTTCATACCTGCTATATTTACAAATGTTTTTCTTGGAAGTGTTAAGTCTAAACTGTTTTATCCAGATGCAAAATGTAGGAGATATGTTTAAAAATAGAATTAAAACATGATCAATTATTTTCTAGTTGAAGCATTTCCAGTTACATTGCTTAGAAGATTAGCTTTTGTGGTCTCGTTAGTTTTATTCAGTAAAATGTATTTACTTATTAACAAAACCGATCAATGTAGCTGAAACTTAAATTTATTTTTTGAAACATTTTAAACCATTTCAGTCAACTTAAAATAAATTTAAATGTTAAATTGTTAAATTAACTTTTAATACCCCTTCTTCATCACTAATGCTCTTCTCCAGAAATAACAAATCATAATCTGTTGATTTTAATCCTCTATACTGATATTTATTTAGAGAATAAGAATAGTGCTCTGCCCCTGCACTGTCTGAATTCCTGACCTCTAGATTCCATGAGCATAATAAAATGGTTCTTAATTTAAGCCACTGTGTTTTGGGATAGTTATTATGCAGCAAGAGTAATTGAAAGATAAATAGAATTTGAACATGCTAGAGAAAAGGCTCTTTACTGCTTTAATAAAAGTCCTGAGATGGGATGTTAAATTGCCTGAACCTTAGTATTTATTTTGGGTTTGGAGGGATGTCAGTTCCTAACAGAAGAGAAAGCTGCAAAGGTAGTAAGGGCCAGTTGTTTGTGGCTTTTAACGCTTCATTAGTGGGTTTAAACTTTTTCTGTGTGCAATGGGAACATAAAGATTTTTTGAGTATAGAAGATCATAGAAGGGACACCTGGGTGGCTCAGTCGTTAAGTGTCCGCCTTCTGCTCAGGTCAGGTCATGATCCCAGGGTCCTGGGATGGACCCCTGCATTGGCCTCCTTGCTCAGCAGGAAGCCTGCTTCTCCCTTCTCTACTCCCCCTACTTGTTTTCCTGCTCTTGCTATCTCTTTCTCTGTCAAATAAATAAATAAAATCTTTAAACAAACAAACAAACAAACAAAAAGATCATAGAAAAAGACAATGGAACTCTTAGGTTGTTCTAACATCTTGGAATGTGTCTCAGGTTCATTTATCCTTATATGTGTTTACTCAGCAAACATTTGTCACACTTACACTTTTGACCAGGGGCATAGTTTTTATTTCAATACAAAGGCTTGTTTACTTATTTTTATGAAATTATATACAGTCAGAATAAGGGTCTGGTAAAAAAGCTAGCCATGACTTTTTTTATGTCTCTCAGTAGGGGACTAAAAATTATCCTGGCTATGTGTATGTATTAAATAGTTATAATGATAATGCAGCCATGACTATGGTAGAAAAGTCTTGAAGTTGTTAAGTTCAGAAAATATTTAGTGGGCATACACATTTCTATGAATTTGTTAACTCTCACTTACTGATATTTATGAAAAACCATGCTGGCAATTTGATTGGAACTGCATTGAATCTATGGTTCAGTTTCGGGGAGAATTGACATCTTAACAGTATCAATCTACTAATCCATGAACCCAGAATTACTTTCCATTTACTTAGGTCTTCTGTAATTTCCTTCATCAGTGATTTATAGTTATCTTACAAACCTGCTAAGATCATTTATTAGTTCTGCGAGTTTATGTTCAACCTTTTGAGTGCTTTTATTTTGTATTAATTTTATTTAGAAAGTAGTCTCGAACTTTCACATCATGGTAACTTATTTGTGACTGTGTTACCTCAGTCAGTATGACCTTTTTAAAATTTTTTATCATAGTATCTTATTCACAAACTAAGAAAATATTTTGTTTCTAAGCCTTTGTTTCTGTCTTTTTTTGTTTATTACTTATTATTTTCTACCAGTTTGGGTTCCAAAAGATTTTGTCAGTATCTTTCATTGCATATTGTTTCACATAGGGTTGAATCATGGGAGTCAGCAAATTTCTACCTGTTATGCCTTTTCTTTGATCTCTTTTTATAGGCAAAAATTCATATACAGTTGATCCTTTAACAACATGGGGTTTAGGGACACCCACATTTCCCCTTTCCCATTCAGTCAAAAATCTGTGTATGACTTGGTTCCCCCAAAACTTAACCATTAATAGCCTGTTGTTGACCTTAATCCTTACCAATAACAAACAGCCAATTAACACATGTTTTGTATGTTATGTATATTATATACTGTATTCTTACAATAAAAGAGAAAAAATGTTATTAAGAAAATCATAAGGAAGGGAAATATACTTATCATGCTGTACTGTATTTATTGAATAAAAAATTCACATATAAGCAGACTTGTGGGGTTCAAACTCCTATTGTTCAAGGGTCTACTGTAATTTAATTTCTTAGTTTTCTCAGTGCTTAAGCACAGTGCATGGCTCTTGTGTTTAACAAATAGCTATTGATTGTTATGAGGAGAAGAGAGAAGTTGCATGTAGGTAACATAAAACCACTTTTATCAAGGCTTATTACCACCAAGGAAATAATAGCAAAGTAGCAAGAAATAGTATTCCATGAGAAACATGACTCTGAGCTTGTTGTCAGCTTGTTTGAATATTATCTGCATTGGTCCAGGTGAAGAGAAATTCCTGTGTTGATAGCTGAATTAAACTAGATAAGAAAACAAACAGGAAACACTTACATAAAATAATTAGGAAATATAGTTTGAAAGAAAACACAGCTATTTCCCCTACCTGTTTTAAACTGATGAAAGACTTACAACTCTATAAATTCATTATCTTTTATTTTGTTGAACATTTTTTTCCTATAAATTGAGTTTATAAATAAAACTGACAAAATATACTTCTCATTTTCAGTCTAAACAACAGTAGTTTTTTGTTTTTTTTTTAAGAATTGAAGTTCAGTAACTATACTTTCATCTAATTCCAAATTTATCAAAGTCTTTAACCAATGTGCCACTACAGATTCTTTACCTGGCCATCTGTTCTTGGTATTAGAACATAGGTTGGTTCTTCTGTGGTGATCCTTTTCCAGAATACAACCTTTGCTTGCTTTTAGTTTTCAGGAAGTAAGAATCAATTTTTGTTTGAGTGGAAGAGAGGTTGTTGTTAATGATATAAGTATCTGTGTAAATTCTTTGCACTTTATAAAATATTAGCCATTTCATTAATCAGTATTAATGAGCGTTAATCATTGAATGCCAAATTTGTGTACAATATGCTTCTTCCATATTGTTATAGATGCTTCAATGAAGTAATAAATTAGAAAGTCTATTACATGTTTATTCTCCAAAATTAAGTAATCCTTTGGTGGTCTTATTAAGACCGTGCTCCAGTATGACAATGAAAAGATATGCTATGTATTCTCTTTTCATTTCCAAGTTTTGGATAAATTTTCTTAGCACTGGGTACTGTGGTAGACATTGTAAAATGAGTTAAAAGACAAAGAATGTTGATATTCTTAATCAATGAGCACCTAGAAATGAATAATAAAACCCAATAGAAAACAATAGGAAGAATACAAACTGTCTTTCCAATGAAGAAGAAATTCACTTTGCCAGTAACCATGGGAAGTTACCTCTAATCTCAGTTATAATTTTAAAAGGCAAATTAAAATAACAGTGAGTGAATAGTTTGGCAGTCAGACTGGCTAAATTATAAAGGTCTGTAAGTAAGTGTTGGTAACTGTATAGGTATATTCACACATTGATGATGAGGTTTTAATTTGTTACAACAAGCATGTTCTTTGGTATTTCTTGTAACAGAACAATACAAAATTTCTCAGTAGGTTTTTAGTTAGGTAAAGAGACCAGGTTTCAGATTTACAGAAAAGAATTAGGTAGGTTTGTCTGGAAAGCTCTTCATGATACCATTAAGTGAGAAAAAGAAGATGTGGACAGATAAGAAATTTTTACTTGTAAAACTATTTTTTAAAAGATTTTGTTTATTTGAGAGAGGGAGCACAAGTAGGGAGGAGTTGTGGAGGGAGAGAGAGAAGCAGACTTTCCACTCGATGAGCAGGGAGCCTGATGAGGGACTCTATCTTAGGACCCTGGGATCATGACCTGAGCCAAAGGCAGATGCCTAAGCAACTGAGCCACCCAGGTGCCCGAAAACCTGTTACGTGTGTGTATTTATAGGTAAGTCTGAAGAAATGGAGGAATATTTGTTTATGTTAGTGGCATAAGAAGATATTTTACTTTTTTTTTTTCAAGTAGAAATAGGTGATTTTAATAGTATTTTAAAAATAATAAAAAACAAATAAGAGCATTCTTTGGGAGATTTCCTATTGTGGGATTTTGTAAAATTATGCAGTTACTAGGGAAAGCCTTTGGTTTTTCTTACTGATATTAAAGAGGAAGAAAGCAAAATAAGTATTATGAATACCCCAAAGTGTCTGTTAAAAATAAAAAAAAAAGAGTGGAGTAATGAATATTTTTATTCAAATAAATTACAATTATTTGTGAGCTGGGCCTCATGTTTTACTTGTTATATCTATTTCTTTTCCTCAGTACTCTTTCTCCTTGCCTTTCTCTTTCAAAGGGGAACATTCTTTGATTCAGTTTTGTAGTATTTTGAGACTTCTAATCCTAATGAATTCTTCACTTTCAGTATGTAAGCTAGAAGGAGGGTTTCCTCCAGTTGAGTCAAGTGGTTGGAATGGTGAGACTAAGCAGGGAGGGATAAACCAAAGTCATGAGTTACTTAAGTGGTGACTCATGAAGGAATCAAGGTTTGAGTAGCTGTTGGCCAAAGGAGAAGAAAGGGGTATGAGTGTGTGTGCATACACATGCGTGCCTGCACATGTGTACACCACAGCTGCAGAGGTATATACCTTACAGCTGTGCACCTACGCTTTTGTAATTAACTTAGTCTGTAATACATAAGGCTACTCAGTATGAGTATCATTTCTCGTAATATGCTGTAAAAAGTGATGCTTGCAAGTAGAATGCCATATGTAAATAAGGGCCACCTAAATGAGTGTGTTTGTTCAGATTTCCATGTCTCCATCTTCATACCCAGTGTAAATGCATTTGTTACTGATTGGAAAATAATATACTTTACTAAAGTTATGTGTAAACTGATAGTGTCCAGTAACTCAGAGTCAAAGGCCCCTTCTTATAAGAAAATCAAGTGCCTTTTAACAAGGATTTTTGATGTCTAATTTTACTCTTTAACTATTTGGTTGTTTGGCCTATTTTTAGGATCTTGGTCATATTCTGCATGATTGAGGGTGTTGAACAAATGAAATGTTGGAACATTCTTATGATTCAAATTTCAAGCAGATTTTCAGTACCTGCTTTGAGTTTCTGCTCCACATGCTAAGATACATAAGAAATATACAGTTTATTCTACAGTGTTCAAGTAAATGCTTGATGTATACCACTATATATTCTTATATTGACTTTGGTTATTTTTGATTCTAAAAATCATCAGGGATGTTTGGCTGGCTCAGTTGGTGGAGCTGACTCTTGATCTCAGAGTTGTGAATTTGAGCCCCATGTTGGACATTGAGATTATGTTAAAAAAAAAAAAAAAGTACTATTGGATGGAACACCTGTCTAGCTCAGCTGGTGGAGCATGTGGCTCTTGATCTTGGGTTCATGAGAACATAGAGTTTACTTTAAAAAAAAAAAAAATCAGCCTTTGGAAAAATAGGTGACCAACTACTGGAGAGTCATCTTTAAAACCGGCTTGTGAGAGTACCAGCTCTGAGTTACCTCTGTTTTGAAGTTGTGGCTTAAAGCTTCTTTTTACCATGGGGGGGCGGGGGATCTTTCCCTATCTAAACAATGTTAAGTCTTATGTAAATTCTCTGGGGAGAAATGAGAAACATTCCCCAATTCATATTAAATTCTTTGTAGAAACAGAATTAGATTAAAAGACAGAATATGCTACAGGAAAAGGAGAGATGGGAGAGGTTCAAGGAAGGAAGCAGGCTGAATGGGATGGAAGAATTAAACCAGTCTTACCTGAAAGTTTTGTTTATTATCTAAGTGTATTTCAATGATTATCTCTCTGTGCATGAATATTTTTTCTTCTGAATATCAATTCCATTTCTTTGACTGGAGAATAACCTTCATTTATTGAATGCTGGCAATCATCACTAACAGGGAAATGCAAATTGAAACTACAGTGATATACCACCTCACACTGAGGGGGATGAGTACTGTTGAAAAAGCCTAGAAAATAACAAGTGTTAGCAAGGATGTGATGTGCACTGTTGATGGGAATGTAAAATAGTGCAGCTGCCGTATAGTGGTTCTTCAAAAAATTAAAAATAGAATTATCATATGATCCAGCAGATCCACTTCTGGATATGCATTGAAAGTAGTCTCAAAGAGATATTTGTACATCCATGTTGAAAGCAGCATTATTCATAATAGCTCAAATGTGGAAGCAACCCAACTGTTCAATGACTCATGAATGGATAAAGAAAATGTGGCATATGTATACAATGGAATATTGGCCTTGAAAGGGAAGGAAATCCTATCCCATGATACAGCATGGATGAACCTTGAGGTTCACTTATATGAAATCTTTAAAGTAGTCAAACTCTTAGAAACAAAGAGTTGAATGGCATTTGCCAGGAACTGTAGGGTAGGTTAAATGTTGAGATGTTGTTCAGTGTGTATAGAGTTTTGGCCCTGCACGATGATAAAGTTCTAGAGTCTATAGCACATCAATGTAAATATAGTTAACATTATTGAACTGCACAATTAAAAATGGTTATGATAGTAAGTTTTATGTGTTTTTACCATGATCAAAAATTAAAAAAAAATATTGCTGCTGAGGTCGAACTGCCAAGATACTCCAATTTATATGGTTTGGGATGGAGTCCTGGCACTAAAGAATTTTAAAAGCCTCCTAGGTGATTCCACAGCAAAGTCAGGTTTAAGAATCACTGAAATAAGCATAAAAACATAAGGAATTAGGGGCACATAAGTGGCTCAGTCAGTTAAGTGGCTGCCTTTGGCTCAGGTCATGATCTCAGGGTTCTGGGATTGAGCCCCGAATTGGGTTCCCTGCTCAGTGGGAAGTTTGCTTATCCCTCTCTCTCTGTCCCTCCCCCTGTTTGTGTATGCACTCTCCCTCCTTCAAATAAATAAAATCTTTAAAACAAACAAACCAAAACCCCCCCAAACACATAAGGAAGTGTAAGACAAGCTACTAGGTAGATGATATTATGTGTCGTAAATAATTTCATTCCAGGAAATTAAATATTCTGTCATTCATATACTGTTAAATTTTGATTTACTAAGCAATTATTTATTAATTCAGCCATCGGAGTTGAAATCAGAGAACCCTTTTAATAGTAAATTGAAGATAATTGTAAAAACAAATGAATCAAGTTCTCTTATGAATGATTTTCACCAATGCCTATAATATAATAGAACATCACTTGGTTAAGAATTTTTAAATCTACTTAAAAAAAAAAGAAGACTTTATTTATTTGACAGAGAGACAGCAAGAGAGGGAACACAAACTGGGAGTGGGATCACAACCTGAGCCTAAGGACTGAGCTACCCAGGCACCCCTAAATCTACTTTTAAATTTTCAGTGGCATACATACAGTTAAATAACATTTAACCTAAACCTTTGCTGTATTTGAAAGATGTAGTGCAGTTCAGCTAGAATTGTGCTTGTTGTTTATACCTTCAACATTTTTTTTGTACATATGTCCAAATTCTCACTTTTTGGGATTTTATTTTATTTTTATTTTATTTTATTTTTTGAGGGCAGGGGAGAAATGAGGGAAAGGAAGAGAGAGAATCTCAAGCAGGTTCCATACCTTGTCTAGTGCCTGACCCGAGGCCCTGTCCCAAGACTCTGAGATCACGACCTGAGCCAAAATTAAGAGTCTGGAAGCTCGAGTGATTGAGCCACGCAGAAGCGCCTTCTTTTGGTTTTTTAAAAAGGGAATTTGTTTCTAGTTTGTTGCTGATAATAGTATTTACACATGAATCATAAGTGGTAAATATACTTGATATAAAAGACAAAGGAGAACAGGGAATACTGAGACAATTTTTGTTCTTTAGGGTTTTAAAGAAAACTGGAGACTCAGACAAAAGTGACAGATTTATTTAGTAAAATATAATAATGAATAGTACAACTACCATTTTAATTTCTAGTTCTAGAATTTCTAGCTTAAGTATATGAGAATATGAAATTATTTCTTTGAAAACATTTTCCAGCCTTGAACATTGCAAAATATCTACTGGCAGGATATTAACTTGGAACAGCAGACTGTTCTTTTTTTAGTAGCCTTTTTCCTGCAGATGTGACTTTAACAGAGGAAGATGTGTTGTTTTGTGTTTTTTTTTTGTTTGTTTCTTGTTCTGTTTTTTGTTTGTTTGTTTGTTTTGGTTTGGTTTTTTTGGTGCTCCAGCAGGTAATCAGCAGTATAAGTAAAGGCAGTAGTCATTTGCTAAATGAACTCTGGTCAGTTTATGTATATTGTATGTACAACTGTTTAAATGTTGGTGATTTCTAGTATTCTTATAAAATTGTTTTTTTGAAACTCCTCTAGGTAAATTTAGAAATAAATTTTAACTACTTTATTACTATGGTCTGTAATTTTGGATGTGGGGGAAGAGCAGATATATTAAGTTTCTATTCTAAAGTGGAAGATGAAAAATTGGTGGTAACAGTTCTTAAATTCGATTATCACATGACATTAGAAAAACAGGATGCATGGTGCAGTCAAATATTATTTATTACAAACTTTTAAAAATGCTTTGTTAATACTTTCCCCTTAACTATGTTAGAATACTCACTCTTTGGTCATATTTTAAATTTGATAGTAAGGCAGAATTCTCTTTAGGCTAAATTAGGTAATATTTCTTTAAAATCTTTTATAAAGATTAATATGCTACTGAACAGGAATTTGACCCAGACTTACCTACATATGTGTATATGCTTCTAACTGGTCCTGACACTTGACTTTTTGCATTTTTCCTTTGTTGTTCTTCAGTCCCTTTCGTAATCTGGAATGTAAAAAGAACTTCCGGGAAGGACATAGTATTACTTAAAAAATGTGCAAATAGGAATAGAGTCATTAGTCAGTGACTAAGGATAGCCGAATTCAATTTCGCTGATGTTTAAAGTGTCTAATGTCCTGTCTTTCAATGAGACCAATATTTGGCATTCAATATCTGGGATTGTGCGTGAGGTGAAAGGAAAGGTGAATTCTAATAATGAGTCAAGGCAGGAACTGAAGGGAGGCTTTGTTTTTTTTAACTTGTTTTGTAATAAGATCAGTTGTTTCAGTGAATAATCAAATTGTAGTGACATGAGGAATTGCACGTTGCTTGTGAGATGTAGAATGACATAGAACTGCCAAAATTCTTTTCATTTATCATGAATTCCAGAAACAGAACTTTTGACCAGAAGTATCACATTCCTTTTTTTTTTTTAAACCAAACACTTTTCATTCTTTAGGGAATAAAGCATTCCAGCTTTACTCGAAATCCCAAATGGAATCATATTGCATGATTGTAATCAGAAAAAAAATTTGTAAATAGCTCCCAAGAGAGACTCTTAAGGCTGCTTTACCAAGTTTAAATACAGCTTTGTGTCTCTGAGCAAGTCTATAACTAATTCTCTCTCTCCTCCTGTCTGAATAATCACACTTAATTTGTATTGGAACTTTACTGAAAATCCATAAACTTTCAGTCTACTTGGGAAAGAGGAATGTCCCTGGGTTAACATGGACAAAACTGAAGTATATAATGGCCCTGGTTTGTGATTTTTAAAAAAAATCTGTTAAGCTGAAAAGCAAAATAAGACCTGGGTATAAATGAATAAATGTATGTATGTATGTATGTATGTATGTATGTATGTATGTATGTATGTATGCATTCATTTGGGGGAGGGGAATGGGCGATCGGGAAGAGGGGGAGAGAATCTTCCAGCATGGAGCTCCACATGAGGCTCAGATCTTGACCTGAGCCAAAATCAAGAGTTGGTCCCTTAACCAGCTGAGTCACCCATGTGCCACAGGACCTAGATTTAATACATATCTTTTGTTTTGCCCCTTACGTCACGTACATCAATTCTGTGTTGCAGGGAAAGAACACTAAACTGGACTTTTGACTTGGTTGAACTATTCAGCCTCTTGGTTATGGGCACTTTTTCTCTGAGGTTTAGTTCCCTAAGTCTTAATTTTCTTTCTTTCTTTTTTCTTTCTTTCCTCCCTCCCTTCCTTGCTTGCTTCCTTCCTTCCTTTTTCTTAATTTGACAAATCTGTATTTCTCTCCTCTAATGGAGAAGAGAAGGGATAAATGATATTTTTCCATATTCCCAAATTTCTTAAAATCTAAGTTAGGAAAAAGGCATAGTTAAGAAACAAATAAATAGATAAATGTCATTGGTGACTTATATAATAGCGTCTCTAACTGCAACAGAAGCTCAGAATTAAGTAGATTAAGACTTGAAATGTGATAAAAGGGTGAGTATGGTTTTAGTCAATAGGAAGAAGAGGATGGTGGGAGGGGAGGGGAGGAGGTAGAGAACAGATCAAGGCAGAGTTCTAAGACACGTGGAGATTTCCTGTAACAGACTGACCTGACTGAAACAGAGACTCAGGGAGATAGAAGTGGGGAAAAAATGGAAATTAAAATGGCATAAATTTGTGAAGCCAAATAATGGAAGAAAGTTGTATAGAAATGTGTATTTGGGGGCACCTGGGTGGCTCAGTGGGTTAAGCCTCTGCCTTCGGCTCAGGTCATGATCCCAGGGTTCTGGGATCAAGCCCGGCATCGGGAAGCCCCGCATCCGGCTCTCTGCTCAGTGGGGAGCTTGCTTCCTCCTCTCTCTCTGCCTGCCTCTTTGCCTATTTGTGATCTCTCTCTCTCTATCAAATAAATAAATAAAATCTTAAAAAAAAAGAAAAAGAAATGTGTATTTGAATTAGAAGAGGCAGTAAGAAGCCAATGTGGATTCTTGAACAGGAAAGTAACATGCTAAAAGAATGTTTTAAAAAATTACTCTATCAGCAGTGTTTTATTGGAATGTTTGGAAGACAGTACCTCAGTTTTCCCTGATACAAGTATTCTGTCCTGGCATTGGAATTTGGCAATCAATTATTATTTTTTTTTCTTCTTAAGAATTTTAAATTCTTAAATTTATTTAAGAATAAAATATCAAGATATTTTATTTTATTTATTTATTTGAGAGAAAGAGACAGAGAAAGCGAGAGAGCACAAGGAGGGAGGAGAGGGAGAAGCAGGCTCCCTGAGGGGCTCTATCCCAGGACACTGGGATCATGACCCAAGCTCAAGGCAGACATGCAACCAGCTGAGCCACCCATCTGCTCCTGGCAATTATTATTATTTTTTTTTTTTTTTAAGATTTTGTTTATTTATTTGACAGACAGAGATCACAAGTAGGCAGAGAGACAGGTAGAGAGAGAGGTGGAAGCAGGCTCCCCGCTAAGCAGAGAGCCTGATGCCGGGCTCGATCCCAGGATTTTGGGATCATGACCTGAGCCGAAGGCAGAGACTTTAACCCACTGAGCCACCCAGGTGCCCCATAATTCTTAAACACTTAACAGTTTTCTACTGTACTGAATTATCTTGGTAACTGAAATTTGGCATATGAAAATCAACTTTCTATGTATTTTTACATTCAGAGAAGCATCTCAGTATAATCTTGGGGAAAACAAAACAAAACACAAAATTTAACAGAGTAGCAGCTGGCTGGCTCACTCGGACTGGACTCTTGATCTAGGAGTTGTGAGTTCAAGCCCCACGCTGGGTATAGAGATTTTAAAAAACTTAGCAGACACCTTGGGATTCAATATTGAATAAAAATTCAACCACATTTGGGGCTGCAAATCCAAATACCTCAACCAGTGTGATGTTGAGATAAGCAAATAGATATTTCATGTGCACAGTTGTGTTTGTAATGGTGTCATAACTTGCTTTTCTGCATAATTACTAGCAGATTTCTTTTGACATTAATTAGAAGTTCTGTCCTGACTGTAGAAACATTTAAGTGTGAAAGATATGTCTTAGAATTGAGTTATATGATTTTTTCATAATGCTCATAGCAGATTTATATCTCTAGTAGATTTGGAGTCTCGATTAATATTATGTACCAATAATTGAAGCAATAAAATAGGTGGGGAATGTTGTAGGATTTAATATTCAGAATTAGCAGGAAACAAAAAGAATAGTTTCCAGTAATAGGAAATCAGATATGTGTACTGTGAATGAATAGTAAGTGAGAGTACAGTATATTTCTGTGTGTATACAGGAACCAGCAACTTTGGACTTCTGATTTTAATTTCTGAAATGGAGGGTAGTAAATCCTGCCCTATCTTGCTGGGTTGGTTCTGAGGAACAAATGAAAGACACTGTTTTAAATGTGCTTAAAGGATTATGTGAACTCTTAACATACTGCCCAAATGGTTTTTTTTTTTTTAATTTTATTTTATTTATTTATTTAATAAATTATATTTATTTATTTATTTTATTTTATTTATTTATTTATTTAATAAAATCGAGACAGCGAGAGAGGGAATACAAGCAGGGGTACTGGGAGAGGGTGAGGGAGAAGTAGATTCAGTACTGCGCAGGAAGCCTGATGCAGGACTTGATCCCAGCACCCTGGGATCATGACCTGAGCTGAAGGCAGACACTTAACAACTGAGCCACCCAGGCATCCCTGCCAATGGTTTTATTATCATTATCATCACTGCTGTTTTTAAAAATACACAGCTGTGTAATACAGTTCTTTATTAAAAAGATGATTTATAGAAAAGATTAGAATTTCTAGTACTTGGGATAGGAATACACATTTCTGGTATGATTTGAATGTATTATTATTTCAGAAAAAATAATCTAAGAGAATATTATACTTATTTGCTCATTGAAGTCAGGAATTTCTGTAATAGTGATGAAATCATACATGTCATAATTAAAAGAATAATCTAAAATACACAAAAAGGTATGCATATATAAATAATTCATACAAATTCAAGTGTGCAGATGAACTTCTTTCCCATCTCCCTGGTCAGGGACCAGTGAAATTCCTTGCGGCTTGGCAAAAACAAATGAAGAAATGTACCTGTCCTTTGGGTGTGTTTTCACAGCTCAGGGCAAACCAGGTCCCAAAGAATAATGCAACCTCTGCTGAATGGTTGTAGACATTGTTTCCATAGGAGGAAACAAACTACCAGGCAGAGAGTAAGTAGATAAAACAAACGAGAATAAATATAACAAGAACTGGAGATAAAAGAAAAACCTTAAAGAGACTATAAAGCAAGTTTGTTTTAAATGATTAGAGATTAAAAGAAGGGATAGGAACTATAACGTTAAACTTGAGCAATATGCAAGAGGAAAAAGGAAGATTTGAAAGAGACCAAATAATACTTAGAAATGAAAAAAATCCAGTACTTGAAATTAAAATGTCACTGATTTTCAGTTAACAAACTTTTATGTTTTATGTGCTATAACGTGTTTCTTACTATAGTATAATACTTATAAAAGAATTAGTTAATTTGAAGAGGGCTTTGAGGATATCACCAGAAAATGGCATAGACATACAAAGAGAAAAAATATATATATTAGAAATGTTAAGAACATTGAAGACCGATTGTGTCCAACTTAAGTGTAATAGAAGTTTCAGAACCAGAGAATAGAGAGAATGAGTAAGAGATAATGTCTGAAAGGAAGATAAAGGCCACATTTTTTCCAAAATTAAAGAAAATCATGAGATTTTAGATCAAAGAAGCGTCCTGTATTCTGAACAAGATGCATAAAAAATAAATCAACACTTAGGGACACCTGGGTGGCTCAGTCAGTTAAGCATCTGCCTTCAGCTCAGGTCATAATCCTAGAGTCTTGCGATAGAGTCCCTGCATCAGGCTCCTTGCTTATCAGGGAGCTGGCTTCTCTCTTTGCCGCCACTCCCCCTGCTTATGCTCTCTCTCTCTCTTTTACTCATAAATAAGATCTTGAAAAAAAAAATCCACACGTGGTCTTTATTGAACACTTAATATTTGCCAAGCATGTTCTAATTACTTTACATATATTATTTTACTTAATTTCTTCAATAATCCTTTGGGAAAATTACTATTTTTATTCCTATTTAAATTTTGAGGAAACTGGGGTGCCTGGGTAGCTGAGTTGGTTAAGTGTCCGACTCTTGACTTTGGCTCAGGTCATGATCTCAGTTTGTGAGATCAAACCCTGTTTAGGGCTCTGCACTGAGCATGGAACCTCCTTATGATTCTCCCTACCACCCCACACACTTGTGCACACTTGCACTTACTCTTTCTCTCAAATAAGATGAAAATAAAGTAACATAACATAACATAACATAACATAACATAACATAACATAACTTTTGAGGAAACTGAGCCCAGGGAAGTTAAAAGTAACATAACTTATAAACGATGGAGTCGTATTTGAACAGGTTGAATCACCCTTGACAAGAATGATGAAGAAATAATAGAAGTAGACACTAATAATGTTAATAATACAGAGGGTATATATTGAGATTTTAAAAATTAAAATAACAACTTTAAGCAGGCTTGTAACTAAAAATGCAAAAATTTTGAATAAAATTTAGAATTTCTAGTTTTTGAGAAAAATGTAAATTATCAAAGTTGACTAAAGGAAATAGAAAACCTAAAATCTCTAATCATTAAAGAAATTGATTTAGTTTTTAAAAACTGCATGTATGAGAAATACCAGTCTCAGTTATTTCACTTGTGACTTTTACCAAAATGTATATTAGTAGGAATCCTTTGTCTTAAATGTTCAGAAATGAAAAATTTAATAATTTTCCTGACTAGCACTTACCACATCTCTAACTTATGTCTTACTGCCCTACAAGGGAATAACCTTTATGAGGGCAGGGATCGTGCCTTGTTTATTTGTTTACTGCACCTTTTGCATTTAGCAAACTACCTGTCATTTGGTAGACTCTCAGTAAATTCTTGACTGAAAAGTATAGTAATATAGTAATGATTATTTTAAAAATATTTAGGAATCTGTATGTTCTCCTTATTTGAACTATCATAATTCCTATAGAGAAATATTTTATGAAACAAGTTTTTATATTTTGATATTTTAGAATTTATTCTTTACAAAATGTATTTTTGAGGTTTTAATAAAAATATATAAGAATTGTAAAGTATACCATTTTAGAGTCATTAAATAACTTAATAGGGGAATCCTTTCATGATGTATGCATATATCAAATCACTATGTTGTACACTTAAGTACCTTACAGTTTTGTCAGTTACATCTCAATAAAGCTGGGGGGGAGTTACCCCCCAAGAAGGATATCATTTTGAACATGTTTATTATTAGGGAATGACGTATGTGAGATATAACAATTCTTTGATACTTTAAAAAATAATTTAGTGGAAGAAATAAAAAAATCCTCTTTCCTCTTCTCTGTCATAAGTACACAGTTTTATGCATTTTTCCTTGTTTATTCTTCATCCTGTTTTCAACATACTTAGTACATTTTTGTCTTAACAGGAACATTTTCTTATATTTTCTTTCATTCACTTTATTATTTGAAGAGGTATGTTAGATTTAAATGATTTTACTTTCCTTCCTCTTACCTCTTCTCTTTATTCATTTTGTTTGTATATTCTGTTTCTTGCACTCTACAAATTTTATCTTCTCCCCAGATGTGTTAGCGAACTTATATTAAAGATTAATAAATCTTATTAAAGGTTTATCTGATGATAAATGCCAGACTTACTCTCAGGTTTTTTGTTTTTTCTTTCATGAGTTATTTATCTATTTTTAACAATTTTATTTATTAGAGAGAGAGGACAAGAGAGAGGAGAAGGTCAGAGGCAGAAGCAAACTCCCCGTGGAGCTGGGAGCCCAATGCGGGACTTGATCCTGGAACTCCGGGATCATGACCTGAGCCAAAGGCAGTGGCTTAACCAACTGAGTCACACAGGCACCTCATTTCATGAATTTAAATAAAGGAAAAGCCAGATATATTTTAGAAATCAAGGGTTCATTCTTGCCATGTATGGAATATGACATTTATTCATGGCTAGTGTTTTGTTCTTTGAAATCAGTTTTTTCATCTTTGTGTAATTCAGACTAACTTCTGATATCATTTAAATTCAAATGTGAAAATTAAATGAAACTTGTAACTGGTTTCTTCTTAAATGAATGAGTTTTTGTGCTTGACAGATTTTTTTAATAGAGGGAAACATCTCTAACAGAGCACTTAAGTTAAATTTTTGTTCTTAATTTATTTGTATTTAAAATCCAACCACAGTCACTTACTTCCAAAGAGGATATCTTAGTGAAGCTAAGAGTTATTGGCACAACACCAAAATTTTGCATTAAATAAATATGCGTGGGTATAAAAGGATTATTTCTGGTATTTTACAGTTTTGGAAAAATAACATTGTTTCTCAGATTGAATTATTGCAGTTTTACTGATGTCTGTAGCATATATGCTTTTTCTTGTTATTAAATAGATTTAAAGTCTTTATTTTCTCTTTATATTCTCCAAAATTCACTGGAAAGTGGTTTATTCTGAAAAATGTCTGTGACTAAGTATTTCTTTTTTTGTTTTGCTTTGAAACTTTTTGAGTATAATTGACACACAGTGTCAGGTGTATAACATAGGGATTAAGTTTCTCTCTACCTTACCACAGTGCCTTTTCTTGTCTATTACGTCCCACTTTTTTTTTTTTTTTTTTTTTTTTTAGTTTTGTTTATTTATTTGAGAGAGAGGGAGTGTGTATGCCCATGAGCAGTGGGGAGGGGCAGAGGGAGAGGTAGAAACAGACTCCCTGCTGAGTGGGGAGCCTGGCACAGGGTCCTGTTATCGTCACCTGAGCCGAAGGCAGATGCTTAACTGACTGAGCCACCCAGGCACCCTGCTTTGCACTTATTTCTTTCTTTTCTTTATTTTTCCTTTTTTAAAGATTTTATTTATTTATTTGACAGACAGAAATCACAAGTAGGCAAAGAGGCAGGCAGAGAGAGAGGGGGAAGCAGGCTCCCCACTGAGCAGAGAGCCCGACTCGGGGCTCGATCCCAGGATCCTGAGACCACGACCCGAGCCAAAGGCAGAGGCTTCAACCCACCTGAGCCACCCAGGTGCCCCTTGCACTTATTTCTGATGCATATGGGACATCATTCCCCTCCCTTAGTTTAAAACCTAGTTATTTATATAATATTTCCTATCTAGAAAAGTTTCTTCTTTTGGATTAGAATTTAAATTCTTGGAATAACCACAGAGTATTTCTGTGAAATCATGTAAAATTATATTACAGTATATTAAAATGGGTTATCAAATTTAAAGCAGTCATTTTATGCCAGGATAACATAACTTTAGCTCTCTTATTAAATCATTGAAAACATAAGTTGGACAGAAATTAAGTTTAAAGTGCTTTGTGAGTTTATGTATGTATACTTCTGTAACATGCATTTATGCATGGTTAGCTACTATTAGTGCATTAAATAATTTTCATATAAAAGAAGTCTTAAAGTTATACCCATTCACAACTATTGTAACAAATTAGTAAGTGTACACATCGTTTGCTGGATAAAATTAAACATTCAACAAGATTACCCATTTTCCTGATTAGACATTTTTTTGGTAAGTATTTAAATAGAAGCTGTTAAGTACTTAAAGGATGTCTGGTAGAAGAAATGTATTTGTTAGAAGATCCATTTTTGTGTGTGTGTTTCTGGTTAGCCAAGATCTTAATAGGATGGAGGTTGGTTTTTGTGATATTAAATTTCTTGATTTTGGGATTTGTGTTTATTGGTATTCTAAAATGGTTTAAAACTTTGAGACCATGCAGTTAGATTCAGGTATATTATTAATTTTATTAAATTTTGCTGTGATTCATTTTTTTTATGGGTAGAAATTTATCTCAGATGTTGAAGTCATGACATTTTAGTTAAAGCTGTAGGTGTATTTTTCTCCTTAACTTCCATATAATGTCAAACAAGAATTGTTTAAAACAGTTTATGTTATAACTAGTATGGCTACTTAACACATAAAAATAGAGGTCTTTTGGACCTCTATTATAATAAGAGGTCTTATTTAAAAATAAAACAAAAATTTATTGTGTGTTACTAGTTAATGTTCATTGATGATATAGTAACTATACCTGTAGTTTGGTAATTTCATAATAATTCAATGAATTACTGCTTTAGAGTAGGGGAAGACTCAAGAGTTGTAGGATTTTCTTTTTTTGCTGTCTCTACCTTGGTGTATTTTTGTATGCTCAGAAAAGACAGTGAAGAAATGTTTTATTTTTCCTCAAACATATAAAATACATCTGGAAAAATAAATTCACATCTGGTTCATGGATTTCCTCCATGGAGATGATCCAAATTCAGTGTCAAGATTAGAGTTTGTACTCATGGGTTTGCAGAATCTTGTGTGGAATTTGAAATATTTTGTTTGGAAGAAGTTGGGGAAACAATTGATTCAGATGTTTGTGTTAAGTTCTAATTTTAGATATATTTCTTCCTTATTGAAAATAA
The DNA here is from genome assembly GCF_922984935.1 of Meles meles. Taxonomy (NCBI): domain Eukaryota; kingdom Metazoa; phylum Chordata; class Mammalia; order Carnivora; family Mustelidae; genus Meles; species Meles meles. The sequence continues at coordinate 51,620,959 of NC_060073.1, forward strand.
AAATGTTTTGTGCTTCATAATATCCAGGTACTTGTAAACACTGTACATTTAACGAGATATTTTGTGGGACAATTCTCAAACATTGTTTTAGGAAAGAGAGATCAATTAAATTGTTAAACCTACCAGGTCATGATCATTGGTGAACCTAACCATTAGTTGAAATGTACTTTCTTGTACATAGTAAAGTGTAGCCTCAATTACACTATCACACTTTATTGACTCTGTTTAAAATAGAAGCAATAAGAATAACTTTTTAACTTCTAATCACTTCTAAATATCTGCCTAAAATGAAATCTATAAGTTTGGAAATATAATGGTGTTCGGTACTCAGTTCTTCCCTCAATGTCACAATGGCTAATGAATGTATTTGTGTCTGAATGGAGTCCCTGGAGTAGCATAAAGTAGAAGCATTTGTGAGCTCAATCAGTCCAAGAAGCATGTGAACTAAAAATAACATTGTCAAACATTTATGAATTATTTGTATTATGCATTGAGGCTGCCAAACCAGGCTGCTAGTCATGTGAATTAAACTTGATAACACTAGAACAAATGGATGTTGTTCATTATAGAGGATGTTTGATTTTTTTTTTAAGAATTCTTTTTTCACCCTTTAACTTGTGATACATTTTCCATATAATAACATAATAAAGTTTATTTGTACATAAATCTATAGCTATTTGCTTATCTATATTTCTGTGGAATAGAAAAATGCATTTTGCATATGTGTCTAATTTAGTGGTTCCTAAACAATATGATAAGAATTTTTGTGTTTCAGCAGATTTTCCAGTGCATCATCAAATGGTAGGTATTATAAGTGTCTTGTAAGGAGCCAGCCCTTAAGGGCTTCTACTTCTTTCCCCTTTAACTCCTACTTTTAGCCTTTCTTCCCACTTTGGTCATTGACACATAAAATTTTGTTTTTGGCAAATGAGAATTAAGATGGAACATTAATTTTTTTGTCATATTTATACTGTTGTTACTGTTAGAAAATCTGGTTTGCTGTATTGGTACATACAGTCACCTTAAAAAGTTATCTATTAAAAAAGGGGGCGCCTGGGTTGCTCGTGGATTAAAGCCTCTCCCTTCGTCTCAGGTCATGATCCCGGGGTCCTGGGATCTAGCCCCATGTCGGGCTCTCTGCTCAGCGGGGAGCCTGCTTCCCTCCACCCCTCTGCCTGCCTCTCTGCCTGCTTGTGATCTCTGTCTGTCAAATAAATAAATAAAATCTTTTAAAAAAATGTTATCTATTATCCTTTCCTTTTGCAGCCTTCTTTGATGTTCTGTGCTCCTTATTTTTTGCTCTATGGTTCTATGAATATTATCTTACCATCACCCCAGAGCACTCTGAATGAATACTTCGTTGATACATTGACTCTTTCTCTATCTCTCTCTCTCTCTCTGTGTGTTTGTAACTTTTAAAACTATTTCTTGAGGGTCTCTATAGTAGGCAATTTACAGAGTACTAATTATAAGCTGTACGATTTGCCTTTCTTCACTTTCAGGAAATGGAGCTCCTTCCTTAGTCTCTGTTGTTCATAATTTGTAGCTCAGTTTATTCTACTCATCTTTTTCAGTTCCATATCCTTTCCTAATCATCTTCTCTTTTTGTACAGTTGATGGTTGTATGTTTAGGCTCAGAAATGAGAAATAATGGTGTTATTATATAGGGTTCACTTTAATAACTCTTAACAAATGTGTATATCCATAAAGCCACTACCACAGTTAAGATAACGAACATATCCATTACCTTAAAAGCTTTTTCATGCTCCTTAGTAATCCTTCCTTCTCATCTCCAGACAACCACTAATTTGCTGTATGTCCTGTACATTTGTGGTGGCTTGAATTGTGTCCTCCTAAAAGATGTGTCCACTTGCAACCTGTGAATGTGACCTTATTTGGAAGGTGTAATTAAGGATCTGGAGATGACCTCATCCTGGATTAGGGTGGGCCCTAAATCCAATGACAAGTGTCCTTATAAAAGGACGAAGATGGAGACAGGAGAAGGTGATGTAATGGAGGTAGCAACTGTGCAGTGATGCATCTACAGGCCAAGGACTGCCAAGTATTGCTGGCAGCCCCTGAAGCTAGGGAAGAGGCATAGAATACATACTTCCTCAGAAATTACTGAAGGAACTAACCCTACCAACACCTTGATTTTTGGATCTCTGGCCTTTAGAACTGTGACAGAGTAGGTTTCTGTTGTCATAAGCCACGAAGTTTATGTCAATTTGTTTTTACTTTCTGGAATTTTACATAGAGTTACAACAGCATGTAGTCTTTCTTATCTGCGTTCTTCTATTCAGCATATTTATTTTGAGATCCATCTTTGTTATTGCACGTAAAGAAACTTTATATTGCTGAGTAATATTCCATGGTGTGTGTGTGTGTGTGTATCATATTTTGCTTAAACTTTCACTAGTTGATGAACATTTGGTTATTTCCAGTTTTTGCTATTATAAATGAAGTTGCTATGAACGTTTGTGTCAAGTTGTTGTGTGGGACATACGATTTCATTTTCCTTGGATAAATTCCTAGAAGTTGAATGGCTGAGTATATTTAACTTTGTCAAGAAACTGCCAAATGGTTTTTTGAAAACGCTGTGCCATTTTACATTCCTTAGAGTAGCATATGAGAGTTTCAGTTCCCCATATGTTGGCCAATTCTTCCTATAGTCAGTCTTTTTAATTTTAGCTCTAGGACTGGTATACAGTGGCATCTCATTATAGTTGTAATTTTCATTTTCCTAATGAACTTTAATATTGAACAATTAATTAATCATGTACTCATTTTCCATGTGCAGATCTTATTTGTGAGGTATGTTTTCAAGTCCTCATCCCATTAAAAAGGATTTTTTTCTTACTGAAATTAGAGATTAAAAAATTCTTTCTAGGGAGGTGAACCATGAGAGACTAGGGACTCTGAAAAACAACCTGAGGGTCTAGAAGGGGCGGGGGGGTGTGGGAGGTTGGGGGAACAAAGTGGTGGGTATTAGTGAGGGCACATGTTGCATGGAGCACTGGGTGTGGTGCAAAAGCAATGAACACTGTTATGCTGAAAAGAAAAAAAAATAAAGTGATATATGTTTTAAAAAAAATCTTTCTAGATAGAAGTTCTTCACTAGGTATATGATTTATAAATTTTTTTCTCCCTCTCTGTCATGTCTTTTAGTTCTGTTATAAGTACCTTTCAAAGAACAGAAATTTTTTTTCTGTGTTATGTTAGTCACCATACAGTACATCATTAGTTTTTGATGTAGTGTTCCAAGATTCATTGTTTATGTATAACACTCAGTGCTCTATGAAATACGTGGCCTCCTTAATACCCACCCTCAGGCTCCCCCAACCCCCTTCCCTCTAAAATTCTTTGTTTCTCATAATCCACAGTCTCTCATGGTTCGTCTCCTCCTCCGATTTCCACCCGTACACTTTTCCTTTCTTTCTCCTAATGTCCTCCATGTTATTCCTTATATTCCACAAGTAAGTGAAACCTTATGATAGTTGCCTTCCTCTGCTTGACTTATTTCACTCAGTATAATCTCCTCCAGTCTCATCCATGTTGATGCAAAAGTTGGGTATTCCTCCTTTCTGATGGCTGAGTAATATTCCATTGTATATATAGACCACATCTTCTTTATCCATTTGTCAGTGGAAGGGCTTCTTGGCTCTTTCCACAGTTTGGCTATTGTGGACATTGCTGCTATGAACACTGGGGTACATGGCCCTTCTTTTCACTACATCTGTATCTTTGGGGTAAATACTTAGTAATGCAGTTGCTGGGTCATAGGGTAGCTCTATTTTTAATTTTTTGAGGCATCTCCACACTGTTTTCCAAAGTGGCTGCACCAACTTGCATTCCCACCAACGGTGTAAGAGGGTTCCCCTTTCTCCACAACATTTGTTGTTTCCTGCCTTGTTAGTTTTTGCCATTCTAACTGGTGTAAGATGGTATCTCAATGTGGTTTTGATTTGAATTTTCCTGATGGCTTAATGATGATGAACATTTTTTCATGTGTCTGCTAGCCATTTTTATGTCTTTATTGGAGAAGTATCTATTTATGTCTTCTCTCCATTTTTTGATTTCATCATCTGTTTTTGGGTGTTGAGTTTGAGAAGTTCTTTATAGATCTTGGATATCAGCTCTTTGTCTGTCGTGTCATTTGCAAATATTTTCTCCCATTCCATGGGTTACCTCTTTGTTTTGTTGACTGTTTCTTTGCTGTGCAGAAACTTTTGATCTTGATAAAGTTCTCTAAGTTAATTTTCGCTTTTGTTTCCCTTGCCTTTGGAGACGTGTCTTGAAAGAAGTTGCTGTGGCTGGTGTCAGAGAGGTTACTGCCTATGTTCTCCTCTAGGATTTTGATGGATTCCTATCTCACATTGAGGTCTTTCATCCATTTTTTTTTTTTAAAGATTTTATTTATTTATTTGACAGAGAGAGATCACAAGTAGGCAGAGAGGCAGGCAGAGAGAGAGGAGGAAGCAGGCTCCCTGCAGAGCAGAGAGCCCGATGCGGGGCTCGATCCCAGGACCCTGAGATCATGACCCGAGCCGAAGGCAGCGGCCTAATCCACTGAGCCACCCAGGCGCCCCGAGTTTATCTTTGTGTATGGTGTAAGAGAATGGTCGAGTTTCATTCTTCTGTATATAGCTGTTCGATTTTCCCAGCACCATATATTGAAGAGACTGTCTTTTTTCCACCAGATGTTTTTTCCTGCTTTGTTGAAGATTATTTGACCATAGAGTTGAGGGTCCACATCTGAGCTCTCTACTCTAAAGAACAGAAATTTTTAAAAAAGATTATTTATTTATTTATTTATCAGAGAGAGAGAGAGAGGGAGAATAAGTGCACACATATGCACATGTGTGGAATGGGAGGGGTAGAGAGTGTCCCAGGCAGACTCCTTGCTGAATACAGAGCCTGGCATGGGACTTGATATTGTGACCCCGAGATCATGACCAGAGCAGAAACCAAGAATCAGATATTCAACCCACTGTGCCTCCCAGGTGCTCCAAAGAACAGAAATTCTTTAATGAAATCTAATTTTATCAGTGTTTTAATCTTTTTTTTTTGCATATTATATCTCAGAGATTATTGTCTATAGACAGTGTACAATATGTTTTGTTTTCTTAAATTTTTTCATTTCAACAGGTTTACTGAGGTGTTGTTTACATAGACTAAACTATACATATTAAAAGCAAACATACTTGAAAATTTTGACATGTATGAATACCCAGAAAGATAATGAATGTATTCATCATCTGTAATAATTCCTATTGCTTCTTTGTAATCTCTCCCTTGAATTTTTCCCCATCCACCTCCCTCTGCCAGACATTCGCTGTGCTTTCTGTCACCATGGATTAGATTGCAATTTCTAGAGTTTTATATAAATTGGAATCCTATTATGTACTGTTTTTCATTAGCTTATTTCAGTCAGCATAATATTTTGGCATTCATCCATGTTTTATCATGTATCAGAAGTCCATTTCCCCCCTTTTTTCTTCTGAGTAATAGTCCATAATACACCATGGTTTGTTTAGCTATTTACCTGTTGCTGGATCTTTGGATTATTTCCAGTTTTGGCTTTACCAATAAAGCTGCTATGGACATTAATGTTATATATTCTCCGGACATATGCTATTTTTACTCTTGGATAAAAATTGAGTAATGGAATGGCTGGATCAGATAGTAGGTATATGTTTAACTTAGTGAAGAAATGTTTAAACCTTTTTTCCAAGTGGTTATATCATTTTACATTTTCACCATCAGTGTACGTGAACTCTAGTTCCTTCACATTCTCTCATTCTAGCCATCCTAACAGATATGTAGAAGTATCAAATGATTTTCTTATGTACTTCTTTAATGACTAATGATGTTGAACATATTTTCATACTGTTTGCCATCTAGATGTTTTCTTTGGTGAAGTGTCTATTCACACATTATACAGTTTTCTAATTGTTTTCCTCTTTTTGAGTTTTGAGTGGTCTTTTATATAATGGATGTAAGTCCTTTATCATATGCTTTGCAAAAATAAATTTTAAGGGTATGGCTTGTGTTTTCATTTTCTTAACAGTAAGTTTTGTTTTTGATGAGTAGAATGTTTAAGTTTTAATAATGTCCATTTCATGAAACTTTTTCTTTTGTGGATTATGTTTTTTTTGTTACATCTAAGAATCATTGCCTAATCCAAAGTGGTGATCAAGATTCTTCCAAGACTTTTTTATTTTTAGAATTTAAATAAAGTCTATGACCTATTTTTAGTTGTTTTCTGCATATAGTGCAAGCTATAGCTCAAAGTTCAGTTTTTGTCTATGGAAATCCAGTTATTCCAGACATTGAAAAGACTATTTTTGTTTTAGTGAATTTGCTATTGCACTTTTGTTAGAAATCAGTTGTCTATATATGAGTGAATCTGTGTCTGCATTCTCTGTTCTGTTCCAGATCTGTTTGTCTTGATGTCGGTGGTACACTATTTTGAATATTATGTCTGTCTTTTTTTTTTTTTTTTTTTTTAATTTGACAGACAGAGATCACAAGTAGGCAGAGAGGCAGGCAGAGAGAGTGAGAGGGAAGCAGGCTCCCTGCCGAGCAGAGAGCCCGACGCGGGACTCGATCCCAGGACCCCGAGATCACGACCCGAGCCAAAGGCAGCGGCTTAAACTACTGAGCCACCCAGGCGCCCCGAATATTATGTCTTTCTAATGGGTCTTGAAATCTGGACTTTGCCCCCCCCCAGCCCCCACCTCTTTTCCAGAGTTGTTTTGGCTGGTCTAAGTCCTCTGCATTTCCATGTAAATTTTATAATCTGCTATTCAGTTTTTAAAAATAAAATCCTGCTGGAATTATTTTTTTATCTTTAATTGATGTATGATTAACATACAGTGTTATATTAGTTTCCTATAATAATAGGAAATATATAAAATAATATGTATTATTACATATATTCCTATAGTAATAGGAACAGTATGATTCAACAATTCTATACATTACTAAGTGTTCATTAATATAGGTGCACTTTTGTTTTTTAAAGGAGTGTGTGTGCTCATGGGAAAAGGGGAGGGGCAGAGAGGGAGAGAGAGAGTCCCAAGCAGCCTCCACACCCAGCACAGAGCCTGTCCTATGATCGATCTTATCACCCTGAGATCATGATTTTAGCTGAAATCAAGAGTCTGATGCTTAACCAGCTGAGCCACACAGGAGCTCCGGGATTTATTATTTTAATTTTTATTACTTAAAATTACTAACTTTGCTTTTGCTCTCTTTTTCTATGGCATTTGAAAAATTAACATTCTTTAGATATTTTCTTCATATCATGTTTGCTATAATTTTTCAGTATAATTGAGTAGTCTTGAACTTTTAAATTTCTTTAAATTAGTTTAGGGTGATTAAGTTTTATAGTACAAATAAACTGAATTAAACTTTTAACTTTAGTATTTCAAATTAGACTAATACCCTCTGGACCTCTTTCAAGAGAAACATGGAAGCAAAACCCAAAAACTCCCTAGAAACCTGTAACTGAAACTCTATCATAATTGACAGTTTTCTTGGTTTTAGGTCAGTTCATGCTTCATTTAATATATCTCCTACAACAAACCACAAAAATATGCACTGGGTCACCTATAAAGTATAAAATTATCCTGAAATAAAAGCAGGTGTTGAACTTTTTCCATATCCATACTGCTAATATTTTTTAAAGGGAGAAGGGATAAAATATAGGCCCTCTCCCCAGCCCATCCCCAAAGTTGCCTGTGTGGCAGACATTAAATAATAATTAATTTTTTGTATTTATTTTATATACTGGGCAGTATTCCTAACTGCTTAATCTTCATTGTAGTTCAGGCCTTTATAGAACATTTTCTTTGTGTATGGAATTATGCTAAGCAATATGTATTGACACATAACTCTTGGTGTGGCAAACCTGCTTATAAGAAATTGAATACAGAATATGGCATATAAGCATAATAAATGTTATAGAAAGGTTAGGGAAGACTTCATCTAGACAAGGGTAGTAACCAAGTAGAGAACTGGCACTTCTTGAAAACCATGGACAAGTGTATAGGAGAATGTTATGTTTGATCTGGAGATTTCTTCATAGCTCCTTCAGGATCTTTTGTTTGTGCCACTCACTGTGTTTACCTTTTAATACTTCCCTACCTACTCCCAAACTAGTTATATTATTGTATTTCTGAAAAGTGAAGATAATATCTTACATATAATAGGTACTCAGTGCTGTTTCATAGTTACATCATCTCTAGAAGGTATGTTGATGAAGTTCCAGTAATTATTTCTCAGATACCACTTTCTTGGATTTTTCTGCAGGAGAATTGCAGTACCATAGAAGTTAGGTTTTTTAAATAGAAACTCCTTTTTCATAGCTTCCAGAGCTGGAAATTCAGGAAGTGGGGAGAAAAAAGGAGGTGAATGATTTAGGATGTCTGCCTAAAATTTGGGACTTAGGAAGTAGGAAATTTTCTTTGCATTATTTAATTATATCAGATTCTGATTGTGTGTGTTTATTTTTCGTAGTAAATTTGTATCTATTAGGTGGACACATCTCTTCTGCTTGAGTCAGTATTTAAATGATACCTGTCAGTTTTTCTTTCACCAAGTTTATATATATGTAATTGAGGCAAAATATATATAACATAAAATTTACCATTCTATCCATTTGTAAGTATACAGTTCAATGGCCCTTAAATATACTCACATTGCTGTGCAGCTATTGCTACCATCTATTTCTGCAACTTTGTCATCATCCCTTACAGAAACTCTGTACCTGTTAAATAATAACTCTTCCTTTTCCCCTTCCCCCAGCCCCTGGTAACTACTTTTCTACTTTCTCTCTATGAATTTAATTTTTTTTCGATATCTCATGTAAGTAGAATCATACAGTCTTTGTCCTTTTTTGTCTGGCTTGTTTCACTTAACGTAATGTCTTCAAAGTTCATCCATGTTATAGCATGTATCAGATTTTTGTCCTTTTGAAAGCTGAACAATATTCCATTGTATGTATATACTATATTTTGTTTATCCATTTGTCTGTTAATAGACATTTTGATTGTTTCTATTTTTTGGCTGTTGTGACTAATACTTCTATGAACATTGGTATAGTAATTAAGTTTTAATTTAGTGTTCATGTGTTTCATGTTTTTCCCTACCTCCTTTCTAGATAATACAATTCTTTTGAGATTATGTTTTTAAATAACTCAAAATGCCATTAGTTGGATCTGTGGCCTGGCCTGGGGGGCTAGAATCTCTTTAAAAGATAACTTTTTATATTAAAATGTATTGATTCTTTAAAATTTAACTTAGAAAACAATCTTATTTCTCTTACAGGTGTTTTGGGTACCTGACTGCCCTCTGTATACATAATATTTGCTTATAAGACATAAAGATAAATTACTCTGGTCATCCATGGAGACAATAGAGTTAATTTAATTAAAGTAAACCAGGGATGTGTTTACAGAGGAAGTGAGAGTGAGCTAAGATTTGAAAGATTTGTAATATATTGATCAACAGTTGGAGGATGAGATAGGCATTCAAAGAAGGAACATTTGAAAGATAGAGAATCAAGGAAGTCCCAGGTATGTTTGAAAACAGTGGAAGTTTATTAGCACATGGTTTGTTTAGGAAAAAGGAAGGAATAAGGAGCAAGCAAAGAATAAGGAAGTCTGAGTATGGGGCAACAGGAATTTGGTTTCTTCTACTCAGTGACCTTGTTACTTTGGTATTTAGGATGAGTAGCAGGTTTATGAGACAAAGAGGTATTATGAAGTGGTTTTTAGAGTTTTGGGGAATGTAATGGATTGTGAGAAGATGAGAATGTGGGGACTGGGAAAAAGAAAAGTTTTGAGTTTGAGGTTTTAGCAGTGGAATAATTACATAGTATAATTTTTTTTGGAGGGAGATGTTTCTCAACATCATTTTATTGTTCATACTAACATACAGTAAACACAAATAGTTTCAGAAACATAGTAACCAATAAAACTGCCAGCAGTAAACCTAGTAAGATAAGTTCAAAATATCTTTCTACTTCTTTTAAGATATGTTCTATTAAGAATATATAATCTTAGTATTTAAAAATTATTTGAATTAATATTAGCATGACCATGTTATCTATCCAGTGTACAGTAAGATTCATTTCTTTCTGTTTATAACGATCCTTAACATTAGACCTTGTCAGTGAGTTATTGAGAAGGAGCAGGGGCAAAAGTGATTTGAGCATATTAATTCATTAACTGAATAAATAATTTACTCTGTTCTAGGTAGTGTCCTAGGCTCTGATTATTAATATATGAATAAATTACAGTTTTGCTTTTAAGGTCCTTAATCTTGCAAGTAGATTCTCTTTCCTATAAATTTTTTGTAGCTTGATTTCTTAAAAGATTTATGTGTAAAATTTTTGGGTGAACAGAAAATAGATCAGCTAGTTCATTATTTTTCAAAATAAACTATTTTAATAGCGTTTGGATTAAAATTTAATTAAGGAAGCTATTAAAAATTGGTTAGGTATTTAATATGTACAAAATCATGTGGCTATTTCATTTCAGTCTTTAAGAGGATCAGGTATTTTAAGTTCTCAGAGTTCTGGAATTATTTATTTACACATGTTTTTTATTGAGATATAATAATGTGTATATATATATATATATATATATATATATATATATAATATACAGTTTGGGTGACATGTGTGTACTTCCATAAAATCTTTAACACAGTCACGAAAATGAATGTAGATGTATAATTTACCAAGTTTGCTTTTTTCCCCTGTCTTATATTCTGACTTATGTCACTATAGATTAGTTTGTGTTTACTAGAATATTTAATACAAATAGAATCATGCAGCATATTTTGATTTAGCTCCTTTTACTCAGCATTATTATTTTGAGATAGGTGTTTGTTGTTGCATGTTTCGATAAATTGTCTTTTTGTTGCTGAATCATAGTATTTCATATATATGTACCACAATTTTATCCATTCACCTGTTAATGGACATTTGGTTATTTTGAGTTGTTGATTATTATAAATAAAGCTGCTAAGAACATTCATACAAACTCTCTATGTTTATATATAATTTCATTTCTCTTGGGTTAATTCCTAGAAGTTAAATGAGTGGATCATATGTTAGGTGTATGCTTAACTTTTAAAGAAAACTACTACACTGTTTTCCAAACACATTTTACCAATTTACATTCTTATAAGCAGGGCATAAGACTTCTAGCTCTTCTTCATCTTAGACAATACTTGGTAGATTCAGTTTTTTTAATGTTAGCCTTTCTATAAGTGTGTACTGGCTTCTTATTGTGGTTGTCATCTGAAATATGTTCTTTGTAAAAAAGGTCTATGTTCACTCATTTTTTAAGTTGAGTTTTTGCCTTATTGAAATATAAGAAAAAATTTTCATATATTCTCTATACATGTGTATGTTTTATGAATATGTTTTATTTGTATATATATATATTTTTAAAGATTTTATTTATTTGAGAGGTAGTGTGAGAGAGAGAGCACAAGCAATAGTCAGGGGTGAGGGAACAGACTCTCTGCTGAGCAGGGAGCCCAATGTTGGGCTTCATACCAGGATCCTGGGATCATGACCTGAGCTAAAGGCAGACATTTAACTAAGCCACCTAGGCTCCCCTGTTTTGTGTTTATGCTTCTCCCATTCTGTAATTTATGTCTTCTTTTCAGGACAGCGTCTTTTGTTTTTCTTTTTTTAAGATTTTGTTTATTTATTTGACAGATAGAGATCACAGGTAGGCAGAGAGGCAGGCAGAGAGAGAAGGGGAAGCAGTCTCCCCGCCGAGCAGAGAGCCTGATGCGGGGCTCCATCCCAGGACCCTGAGATCATGACCTGAGCCAAAGGCAGAGGCTTACCCACTGAGCCACCCAGGCGCCCCGGGACAGCATCTTTTGAAGTGCAGAAGTTTTTTGTTTTGGTGAAGTCTACTTTATAAATTTTTTCTTTTCTGTTCTTTGGCAACATTTCTAAGCTTTGCCTAACCTGAGGTCAAGAAAGATTTTCTTTTATGTTTTCTTCTAGTAGTTTGATGGTGTTCTTTCCATTTAGTTCTGTGATCCATTTTTTAAAAAAATATTTATTTATTTGAGAGAGAGTGGGAGAGGGGTGAAGGGGAGAGGGAGAAGCAGACCCCCTGCTCAGAAGGGAATTTGATGCAGGGCTCAATCCCAGGACCCTGGGATCATGATCTGAGCCGAAGGCAGACACTTAAATGACTGAACTACCCAGGTGCCCTCTATGACCCATTTTAAGTTAATTTTCATAATACTATACAAATTGTGGCTCAAGAATTATTTTTGTGGACATGGATGTTCAGCTGTTCCAGTGCCACTTTTGGAGAAAATATTCTTTTTCTATCAAATTGCCTTTGTAAAAATCAAGTGTCCATAAATATATGCACATATTTTGGGACATTCTTCTGTTCTACTGGATATTTGTCCATCTTGGCTAACATCACCCTCTCTTAATTACTGTAGCTTTTTTTTTTTTTTAAGATTTTATTTATTTTTTTATTTGAGAGCGAAAGAGAGCACAGGTTGGGCGTGAGGAATGGCTGGGGGAGAGGGAGAAGTAGACTCCCTGCTAAGAAGGGAGCCTGATGCGGGGCTTGATTCCCAGGACCCTGAGATTACGACGGGAGCTAAAGGTAGATGCTTACCCAGCTGAACCACCCAGGTGCCCCTAATTACTGTAGCTGTATAGGTCATGAAATCCAGTACTATGAAGTTTTGGTTTTTTCTTTTCAAAATTATTTTGGCTATACTAGGTCCTTTGCATTTCCATATAAACTTTGAAATCAGCTTGTAGATTTGTATAAAAAACCCTACTGTGATATTGATTGAACTTGTGTTTAATCTGTATGTCAGTTCGGGGAGAATTGATATATTAACTAAATTAAATCTTTTGATCCATTCACATGGTATCAATTTTATTTTATTTTAATTCCAGGGTAGTTAGCATACAGTTTTATATTAATTTCAGGTATACGATATAGTGATTCAGTTATTCATTGCTCATCAAGATAATGTACTTTTAGGGGTGTCTGGGTGGCTCAGTCGGTTAAACGTCTGCCTTCAGCTCAAGTCATGATCCCAGGGTCCTCTAATCGAGCCCTACTTTGGGCTCCTTGCTCAGTGGGGAGTTACCTTCTCCTCTCCCTTGATCCCTCCTCCTGCTTGTGCTTGGTCTCTCTCTCTCTCTCTCTCTCTCTTTCTCACTCAAATAAATAATAAATAAATAACCTTAAAAAAAGATAATGTACTTTTAATCCCCTTAAACTATTTCACCCATCCCTCACCCATCTCGCCTCTGGTAACCCCTGTTTTCTGTAGTTTAGAGTCTGTTATTTGGTTTGGTTTTCCCCTCTTTGTTCAATTTTTTTTTGTTTCTTAAATGCCGCAGATGAGTGAAATCATATGGTATTTGTCTTTCCCTTATTAGCTTATTTTGCTTAGCATTATACTCTTTAGATCCATCCATGTTGTTGCAAATGGCAAAATTTCATTCTTTTTCATGCCTGAATAATATTCCATTATAGATATATGCCACATCTTTTTTTTTTTTTCCCCAAAGATCTTATTTATTTGACAGACAGAAATCACAAGTAGGCAGAGAGGCAGGTGGGGGCGGGCGGCAGGCTTCCTGCTGAGCAGAGAACCCCATGTGGGGCTCGATCCCAGGACCCTGGGATCACGACCTGAGCTGAAGGCAGAGGCTTTAACCCACTCAGCCACCCAGGAGCTCCTATATGCCACATCTTTATCCATTCATCTATTGATGGATACTTGGGCTGCTTCCAAAATTTGGCTGTTGTAAATAATGTTTCAGTAAAGATTGGAATGCATCTATCCCTTTGAATTAGTGTTTGTTGAGAGATTTTTTTGTTTCCTTCATTATTGTTTCGTTGTTTTTTACGTATAAATCCTATACATATTCTGTTATTTTCTAAATAATTTGTTTTCTGATGCACTTGTAAGTGATACTTTAATAAAAAATATTGTCCTCGTGTTTTGTTCCTTGCTAATCTCACTAGTTCTAGTAGCTTTTGTAGGTTCTTTGAAATTTTTTATGTAGATAGTTGTGTCACTTACAAATTGAGGGGACAGTTTTGTTTTTCCCCTTCTAATCCTTAGGCCTCTTTTCCTTTTCTTGTCTTGTCACACTTACTGTACATCCAACACAGTGTTAAATAGGAGTGATGATGACAGGTATCCTTACCTGTTCCATGTTTGCAGGCAAAAACATGGAGTGTTGCTCCATTACATATGATCCTAGCTTTAAGTGTCAGGTTAATAAACTTTTTCAGGTTGGGAAAGTTTCTTCTATTCCTTCTTTGCTAGCTTTAAATTATAAATGGATGTGCTGTTTCTCTGTTAAGATTATCATATGGAAGTTTTCTTCAGTTCTTGGTCTGGTGAATTATAGCAATCAATTTGCAAATATTGAATTAGCCTTGAATTCCCAGAATCAACTTAATGTAGTCAGATATAGTCTCTTTACATATCACTGGTTACAATTTGCTAATATTTCGTTGGGGTTTTTTCATTTGCATTCACAAGGGATGTTGGTCTGTGGTTTTCTTGTTATGTTCTTGTCTGGTTCAGGTCTCAGTATAATGCTTACCTTTGTCAAAAATAGGTTTGGATATATTTCTTCCTTTTCTATATTCAGTAAGTTATTATGGAGAATTACTATTGTACCTTGCTGAAATGTTTAATTGAATTTGCTCATGAACCTGTAAGGCCTAGAACTTTTTTTTATTGGAAGGTCTTAAACTAGAATTTAGAGACATAGGAGTATTCAGGACATCTGTTTCTTTTGTGTCTTTTTTTTTCCCCTTTTGGGTCTTTTAAAAAATTAACCAATTTCATATGAATTGTTCAGTTTATGAACATGAAGTTATTTGAAAGACTCCTTTATTATAATACTAATGTTTGTTGAATCTGTGGTAATTTTTTAAAAAATTCCTGATATAATTTATGTCTTCGTTTTTTCCTTTTGTCAGTCTGGTTAGAGTTTTAGAAATTTTTTTGAACTTTTCAGAGAAACTGCTTTTGGTTTCATTGATTTTTCTCTGTTGTCTTTCTGTTTCCTTTTATAGGAAAAATCCCTCTGATCTTTATTATCTTTTTTTTTTTTTAAAGATTTATTTATTTATTTATTTGACAGAGAGATCATAAGTAGGCAGAGAGGCAGGCAGAGAGAGAGGAGGAAGCAGGCTCCCTGCAGAGCAGAGAGCCCGATGCGGGGCTCGATCCCAGGACCCTGAGATCATGACCTGAGCCGAAGGCAGCGGCTTAATCCACTGAGCCACCCAGGCGCCCCCTTATTATCTTCTTTTGCTTCTGATCCATACTCTTGGATATTTGAAAGGAATTATCTGCAAATCTCTGGAGTTTCCTTTCTGAGCATTTCTCTCTTCTGTGGTGCTCTGCTCTGCAAACTCTAGTCCTTGATTCTTCTGGATATCTACCATGCCTTCTCAATTTAGGGAGTCTCTTGGATTCTATGCCTCTCTGTGCTGTAATATGGAAGCTCAGTGTGAGAAACTGAGACAATCATAGAATTCTGCTCACCTCTCATAGATCACTGATTATTAACTGACGTCCAGTGTTTAGAAAACTGTTACTCATATATTTTGTCCATTTCTAAAAAAGATTTTATTTATTTATTTGAGAGAGAAAATGAGAGAGAGAGAGAATGAGAGGGGAGAGGTCAGAGGGAGAAGCAGACTCCTTGCTGAACAGGGAGCCCAATGTGGGACTCCTTCCTAGGACTCCAGGATCATGACCTGAGCAGAAATAGTTGCTTAACCAACTGAGCCACCCAGGTGCCCATTGTCCAGTTTTTTGTTTTTTTGTTTGTTTTTAATTTGTTTCCTCAGGACATTAACTCTAGTTCCCTGTTATTTCATCTTGGCCCTTGCTTTTCAATTTTTTATCTTATCTAAATGGCAAACTCTTGAAGACAGCTTTTGCGCCCTTCATAGTATGTAGTATAGGGCCTTGTACTCATTAAGTGCTTATTGCAAATCTCACTTATTCCTTGAGTTTACTTGAGCTGGATGGAAGATAAGCAGAAGAGTAAAGCCACCATCTTACTGCATTTCCCCTGCTTGTCAAATGAACTCTGGAGCCCTGATAACAATTTCTATATTCCCATCTGACAACTCCCATCTGACAACTCTAGCCCTTATAGCTCGGTGACTGGAACTATGCCCAAAACCCACCAGACACCATCTGACCCAACTGGTCCACTTAACCTTAATTTCCATAAAAACGTGTAATTTGATATGGGGCACCTGGGTGGCTCAGTGGGTTAAGCCTCTGCCTTCGGCTCAGGTCCTGATCTCAGGGTCCTGGGATCAAGCCCCACATCAGGATCTCTGGGGAGCCTGCTTTCCTTTTTCTCTCTGCCTGCCTCTCTGCCTACTTGTGATCTCTGTCTGTCAAATGAATAAGTAAAATATTTTTAAAAAAATGTGTAATTTGATAGACTGGTAGGATGTTGAGAGGGGGAGAAATCTATGGGAAAATCATAGGTGAAATAATCTCAAAAAGTCTATTCTGGATATTGACTCCAAATGTCCAATTTCATTATTAATCTGAAGACTGGTTTTTTTCTTGGCTCAGTGGTTTAAGCCGCTGCCTTCGGCTCGGGTCATGATCTCGGGGTCCTGGGATCGAGTCCCGCATCGGGCTCTCTGCTCGGCAGGGAGCCTGCTTCCCTCTCACTCTCTCTGCCTGCCTGTCTGTCTACTTGTATCTCTCTCTGTCAAATAAATAAATAAAATCTTTAAAAAAAAAAAAAAAAAAAAAAAAAAAAAGAATTTTCAGTAGTTGTTTCTTTTTTTAATTTAAAAAAATTTTTTAAAGAAGATTTTATTTATTTATTTGATAGAGAGAGATCACAAGTAGGCAGAGCAGCAGGCAGCAGGCTCCCTGCTGAGCAGTCCCGAGCGGTACTCGATCCCAGGACCCTGAGATCATGACCTGAGCTGAAGGCAGAGGCTTAACCCACTGAGCCACCCAGGCACCCCAGCAGTTATTGTTTCTTTTCTTTCTTCTTCTTCTTCTTCTTCTTCTTTTTTTTTTTTTTTAAGATTTTTTTGTCTTTTATTTGACAAACAGAGATCACAAGTAGGCAGAGAGATAGGCAGAGAGAAAGGGGGAAGCAGGCTCCCTGCTGAGCAGAGATCCCGATGCAGGGCTCGATCCCAGGACCCTGGGATCATGACCTGAGCCGAAGGCAGAGGCTTTTAGCTCACTGAGTCACCCAGGCGCCCCCAGTTATTGTTTCTTTACCAGTTCTCCCCCCCCTGCTGTTTATTTATTTATTTATTTATTTTATTTTTTTGAGTGACCCATAATTCATTGTTTATGCACCATACCCAGTAGTTCACCAGTTCTTTCAGTCCCTTTTTCTTTCTTTCTTTTTTTTTTTTTTTTTAAAGATTTTATTTATTTATTTGACAGAGAGAGAGATCACAATTAGGCAGAGAGGCAGGCAGAGAGAGAGGAGGAAGCAGACTCCCCGCGGAGCAGAGAGCCCGATGCGGGGCTCGATCCCAGGACCCTGAGATCATGACCTGAGCCGAAGGCAGCGGCTTAATCCACTGAGCCACCCAGGCGCCCCTCAGTCCCTTTTTCTTAAACTCATTACATGAATAGTAGATTCTCTCAATGCACCTTACGTGTCTTTTAGCTGTGTTTTCAATTAAATTTTTTTTCCTGACTCTGTGCTGAGTTCTCAGTGAATGCATCAGGACTATCTTCTAATTCAAGAATTCTGACTTCAGGGGTGCCTGGGTGTTCAGTCTCTAGGAATTCAGTTAACTTTCACCTTAACCCTCCTTGTCCCCAATCCAGACCCAAGTCTTATTCCAGAATTTCAGTGATTCTGTCATAAGTTACATACTGAAGATATTATAGAAACATTTGGTACTTTGCTTCAGTTTCTGATACTTGGTTAACAGGTTATGCCAATACCCTCTCACTTAGGCAAGCATTTTTCTAAAAGCTCTAGGTGAAGATTGATGTGTGTGTATGTTTGTGCTTTCTAAACTTCTTTCTTGAACTAGCTCATTGGAGGGGGGTGGCTAGGGGTGGTATGGTACCATTCCATATTCCATTCTCATTCCTTTTTAAGGTCTTATAATCAACAGGTCTGAGCTTTTAGCCAACTTTACTTTTTTTATTAACCATTTCTGTATTATTAGTGGCTGCTAGAAATTTTTATTTTGTTTTTGAACTTGGCTCTATCTTTTGTGTTATCTTTTCATGTATTTTATATGTCCTGGCCAGGTTTTTGGTATGCAGTTAGTGATTAGAGATTTACCAATATGTTATCCTGATTTGAAGTCACATTCCCAGGTTAGTAGATTTCGGAATAAATATACCTGGCCTCACTCCTCCTGATTCTTAATGGTTAAGAGAAGGCAAAGAATACTTAGAATTATAAGTCAAAGGTTATTCTTTTATTGGTCCTCTACAATAGATAATATGTAAGTGGCTTCTTTATTGAGTATTGCTCACTTGTGATTGCTTAGTTTAATACTAAATTCTGTGAGTTATTTTCTCATGAATTTCTGCCATCAAGTCTTCTGAACACTGTCATACAAAGAGATACTGTTAGCCCAGAAGTCTGAGGTCTTAGAGCTTATCTGGATTATTCTGGGAACATTATTTAATCTTTTGTATTTGTTTCCTCCTTTATAAAACAAATTAAGACAACCTAAAAAAGAAGTAGTTTAGGCTTTAGGAATAAGCAGAAACTTCATGGAGGAGCTGATCTTCGATTTAAAACCCTAGGACTTAAAAAATGCCAAGATGCTGTGTAAATATATGATACGCTATTATTTTACATATTATATGATATACGCATATTATTTTATATGTCAAATATTTTCCCATGAGCTGACCTGAGTGGAGAACACTTAGCCATTTCTTCTTCTTTTTATTTATTTTTAAAAGATTTTATTTTATTTATTTATTTGAGAGAGAGTGAGCACAGGGAGAGGGGGAGGGAGGAGCAGGCTCCCCTTTGAGCAGGGAGCCTGACGTGGGGCTGAATCCCAAGACCCCGACATCATGACCTGAGCCAAAGGCAGACACGTAATGAACAGGCAGACACGTAATGAACAGAGCTCCCCCCTTCTCCTCCCTTTTTTTTTTTTTTTTAAAGATTTTATTTATTTGAGAGCATGTGCGAGAGCACCAGTGGAGGTGGGGGAGAGGCAGAGGAAAAGAGAGAAGCAGACTCCTGCTAAGCCGGGAGCTCAATCCCAGGACTCTGAGATAGAGATGTGAGCGAGACCCCAAGCGGAAGGCAGTTGCTTAACTGATTGAGGCACTCAGGTGCCCCTAGCCGTTTCTTCTTTACCTTTTTTGTTTGTTGTGTAAGTCTGCCCTTGCTATTAAATCTTCATTCTTACTGGTCATGATGGTTTGGACTAGGCATACTCTTGTGGTGTTGTGGTCAATCTTTCTCTCTTCTGTGAATACTGATTTAGATGTTGCTTTTTCAAGAGAAAAATGTTCTCCTTGTGTGTTGTATTTTTTTGATAATGTAATAATTGAAAAGAGGATTTTCCCCTCCAGGCTACTATTCAGAGATTGTTACCTCTGAAGTTCTGAAGAAACACTATTTGCTATTATCCAGATACATTTAGACCAAGCTTTTGCAGCAGAACATTTTGTTCTATTTGCTGTAATTTTTTTTCTTTAAAGGACAAAGATAAACAGCTGAAACAGATAACCATCTCTGGTTGCTGCTTCTAACAATAATATTTAGCAGCCAGTGAATATTCTGCAAGGCCTTTCTCAGAAAGCCTGCATTAAGTAAACAAGCAGTAAATACTGTTGGTGACTGATAGATGATAGAATTTAAAGCTAGCCAACTGCCCATATCAGGCTAAAACATTGTTTTTCTGTTTTGGTAAATAATACTCATCTTGTTTATACAGGTCTTATCAAAAACAGTGTTAGCATTTCATACCAAACATATTTTCATGAAGCTCATGAGAACTAAAACTAACAAATTTTGAATTGCTTGATTCCTATTTCATCAGTTTCTTTAGATGTATGTTTTGGTTTATTTCCAAATCACAAGTTATACTGTATCCTGTGTTTTGAAGAATGATAGCTTTTGTGCAGTGTTCCAGCAGTCACCATTTACAGTAAAATTTGGTTTTTGTCATGGAAATCTCAGCCATGGATTGAATTGAGACTTGGGGAAATACTTTTATTTGATCCTTGGCTGCCAAAGGATTTCATTACAGGTGTTTTGTGAGGTTTATGTACCTAATACTTCGTGGCTTCTATATCAGATATTGCTATAATTTGAAGTATTGTTCCTTTGCACACTTTATAGTACCAGTCTTAAAGGGCTATCACTGTTTCTCGCCCTCTTGCCTATGTCCACTTAGGAGATAGCTACTATATACATATACAGTAGGTTCAGATTTATTTTTTCTTTGCTTTCTTTTTTTTTTTTAAGATTTTATTTATTTATTTGACAGACAGAGATCACAAGCAGGCAGAGAGTCAGGCAGAGAGAGAGGGGGAGGCAGGCTTCCTGCAAGCAGGGAGCCTGATGCAGGGCTTGATCCCAGGACCCTGGGATCATGACCTGAGCTGAAGGCAGAGGCTTTTAGCCCACTGAGCCACCCAGGCGCCCCAGGTTCAGATGTTTTCTTGAGTTACTTTATATTTAAGTAATACCACATCATCAGAATCACCAAAAACACTAGAAAGTGAACTCCCACATGGATTTTATCTTTTTTATTAAAATTTTAGTGTTTGGCAGAAAGTAGTTGTTCAGTAAATGAATTGAATTAATTACCACCAGCCTCAGAGTTACCATTATTGCTTCTATTGCTTATAGAAATTACTGACATAGAGGATCTGGATCCTATCCCCCAACACTGGCCTTCCCTTTCCTCTTTTATCCTACCCTTAAAGTGGAAGGTTTACTCTGTTCCAGTCATTAGTCACGTATACTATTCATCCCCCTGCTTTTTTTCAAAGTTTTTTTTGTTGTTGTTGTTTTATTTTTTGACAGAGAAAGAGACAGTAAGAGCAGGAACACATAGAGTGGGAGAGGGAGAAAGCAGGCTTCCCTCTGAATGGGAAGCCTGATGTTGGGCTTGATCTCAGGACCCTGGGAGCATGACCTGAGCCGAAGGCAGATGTTTACTGACTGAGCCACCCAGGTGCCCCTGTTCCCTTTTATAATTATACCAATAGCAATAATAATGAAAATTCTATCGATTGCTGGTATATCTGAGTATCAGCTTGTGATGGGCCACAGATTCTATAATAGGGTTTATTAATCATTTGCTATGGCATAGATACCATGCTAAGTAATTCACAATGCATTATATCACTTAATCTTATCAGAAAAATGTGAGGTATTTTAGGTTCAAGAAAAACTGGGGTTCAGTGAAATTCACCAAAATCATGCCCTAAATTAGGCCCAGACTCAGGATTCAGTTCCTTTCTAGCTGGTGACAAAGGCTATGAGATTATCAAGTTCAGCCTTGTTTATGAATCTGTTTTTCAGTATATATCTATATATATATATTTTTTTTTTAAGATTTTATTTATTTATTTGAGAGAGAGACAATGAGAGAGAGCATGAGCGAGGAGAAGGTCAGACTGAGAAGCAGACTCCCCATGGAGCTGGGAGCCCAATGCGGGACTTGATCTCTGGACTCCAGGGTCATGACCTTAGCCAAAGGCAGTCGTCCAACTAACTGAGCCACCCAGGCATCCCTGTTTTTCAGTATATCTAATAAATTGCCATCTAGCTTCTGGTTTAATATGTCTGGTAAGGGGCTCTTATTCTCTAGAAGATAATTTCATTGTTTAACAGCCATAATTCTTTTTTTTTTTTTAAGATTTTATTTATTTGACAGAGAGAGAAATCACAGGCAGGCAGAGAGAGAGGAGGAAGCAGGCTCCCTGCTGAGCAGAGAGCCCGATGTGGGGCTCGATCCCAGGACCCTGGGATCATGACCTGAACAGCCATAATTCTTAAAAGGTTTTTCATAATATTAAAGAAACATTAATATATGTTTTTATAACTTTTAAGCTTAGAATGTCATTAAACTTTTCCAAAGATATCTAAGGTGGAATGAGTCTATTCTTACTCAAACTGTGTTTAAAATATATGTATGGGGCACCTGGCTGGGTCAGTTGGTAGAGCATATAACTCTTGAACTCTGGGTCATGAGTTTGAGCCCCCACTGGGTGTAGAGATTACTTAAATAAAAACTTAAAAAAATATATATATATTTATAAATATATGTAAGCAGGAAATCTCTTTCAGATGGGTTTGTGATCATGTGTGTGCGTGTGTGTGAGATATTAAAAGACTCTAGAGAACTTAACATATTTAAATTGTTCTGTAACCTTTACCTGGTCTATACCTACATCCATATCTAATAAAGAGATAGGTAATAGAATTCAGAGCAGATGGTGTTTAATTAGCCTAAACGAAACTATAAAATACTAGTTCAAAGTAGGTAAAAGGGGTTGTAATGTGAGGACTATATAACTGTCATAAACTTTAAGAGAGTCTTTCATAATAAGTTAGATGGGAGTGGTAACATTTAAAGAACATTATCTTTCTAATTTTTGCTTTTCTCTTTTATCTTCCTTGGATAATATCACTAGTTTGTTTATTTTGTTTTTAGTCCCCTCTAGGTTGTCAATTACACAGTGTTTTTGTTAGCCCATCGTTTCTTACAGATGCACCTTTTTGAGAAGAATATTTAGACATCATTTCAACATCTATGTTTTTTTATATCTACTCTGTGACCCATAGAGTGCTAATAACCATTGGGGAAGGCACAGTTATATAAGGTGGGGTTTTGTCCTCAGTTTTTTATCATTCAAAATATGGAGAAATTAACACGTCAAAATAGAGAATAGTGAACACCCATATACTTGTCACTCAGCTTCAACAATCATTAACAGTAGTCATTCGTTTTTCACCTGGAAGCCCTATCCATTCACCAGCCTTGTGCTTTTCCAGTTGGAGTATTTTGGAAAGAAAAAAAAAAGATATCATATTAATTGGGCCATATAAAAGTGTATATATCCATCCATTTTGACCTACAAAATAATTGCATATGGTTCAACTTGTATCCTTTCATTCATTAATATTTCAGTCTGCCTTTCTAGAAGAGAAGACCTCTTTTTGTTTATTAGCACAATCTCAATGTCATTATCATACTTAAAAAATTTAAGAGTAATTCCTTAATATCACCAAATATGTAACAGTCTTCATATTTCTTCACTTGTTTATGTGTATATATTGCTCTTTCACTGTCTTTTTGCAGTTGGTTTGCTTGAATCAACATCCAGACAAGATCCATATATTACTTTAAGTTGTTGGTTTCTTCCCTAATTTTCATTGCAAGTCATTTGTTAAAGAAATTGCTTTCTTGGGGCACTTGGGTGGCTCAAAGGGTTAAGCCTCTGCTTTAGGCTGAGCCCTGCATCATCCGGCTCTCTGCTCAGCGGGAAGCCTACTTCCCCCTCTCTCTCTGCCTGCCTCCTTGTGATCTCTCTCTCTGTCAAATAAATAAATAAAATCTTAAAAAAAAAAAAGAAATTGCTTTCTTAATTTCAATTGAATAAGGAATTTAAAAATTAAAGTAATGTTAATAATTTATAATTTCAAATAATCTTATTTCCGTTTCATAAGGAATATAGGAAACAAATATAACTCAGTATATGTAAGAGCCTACTTTATTACTTTTTTTAATGTAACTTTTATTGGGTGCTTATCTACATGATAGGTACTGTTCTAACCCACTGTCACATTCACAACAACCCTTTGACGAAGGTACTATTGTTGACCCCATTTTAAATGCTGCAGTTGCTCAGACCCCAAACCTAAATCTCATTCTTGGTTCTCATCATTCCCTAACGTATGTCATTCATCCCATTAACTGCACTTTTAAAATAATTCATGGGGGCGCCTGGGTGGCTCAGTGGGTTAAAGCCTCTGCCTTCGGCTCAGGTCATGATCCCAGGGTCCTGGGATCGAGCCCCGCATTGGGCTCTCTGCTCAGCGGGGAGCCTGCTTCCTCCTCTCTCTCTCTCTGCCACTTGTAATTTCTGTCTTTCAAATAAATGAATAAAATCTTTAAAAAAAATAAAATAAAATAAAATAAAATAATTCATGAATTTTCACCATCCCTAATACTATGAGCACAATTGTAGCTGCCATCATCTTTCCCTGAATGATTGCAGTAGCCTTGAACAGGTTGTATTTATGTTCATGATGAAAAATTCAAAAAGAATAAAAAGTGAGGGGCGCCTGGGTGGCTCAGTGGTTAGGCCGCTGCCTTAGGCTCGGGTCATGATCTCGGGGTCCTGGGATCGAGTCCCGCATCGGGCTCTCTGCTCAGCAGGGAGTCTGCTTTCCTCTCTCTCTCTGTCTGCCTCTCTACCTACTTGTGATCTCTGTCTGTCAAATAAATAAATAAAAATCTTAAAAAAAAAGAATAAAAAGTGAAATGTCTTTCCTATTCTGACATTCCAGAGACAGTATCTTGGGTTTTATTTCAGAGATAATTCTGTTAATATCCAACTACATATGTTTACTCATCTGGAGCAAATGTTGTCAGCATCCCGCACATTTTTCCTCAGCACCTTCCATTTCTGTGTACAGTTGTCTCCGTATCTGTTGCCAGCCTCCGTGAATTTTAGCTTGAGGGCATTCTTTATCCCCTTGAGCTTGCTCTGTCTCTGCCCATGGGCAGGCCAGAAGTTCTGGGATATTCATGCCTGCCACCTCAGGAGCAGCCTTCAATTGATGACTTACAGAAATTGAGAGAAAAGCCTCTAGGTCCCTTTCCCTTTGGGTGAGATAACTCGAATGCGTGTCCTATACTGTCTCCGCAGCATGGTTGAGCTCCGGTTGCCCCTGGCGGTAGCCTGCTTGTTGATGTACCCCACGGCTGCCTTCTCTTTCCTACTCCTCTCCCACGGTTTCCTGGGATTATCTCCCATATAAACTACTTGCACTGAAATTCTTATTTCAGGGTCTGCTTTTAGGGAAACTATAATCAGAGACCCCCTTGGAAAAAGAATCCTGCTTATTTGGCTTTACACACTCCCAATTTGGCCAAGGTTTTTTTTTGTTTTTGTTTTTGTTTTTACTTCTCATAGGAAGCTGCTGGGATTAATAGAATTTTGTCTATTATTCTTTGAAATTTTTTTATTTTTTAAGTTACTACATCATTAAATTGATCTTTTCATTTGTTTAGTATAGAGCCCTATTTTACCGCATATTTAGAGCTGAGTAACCACCACTGCCATCAGGATACAGGACAGTTCTATCACTCAGCAAACTTCCTAATGCTGTCCCTTTGTTGTCACATTCCTATCACTTGTATCCCTTGACAACTACTGATACGTTTTTCATTATTGTGGCTTTATCTTTTCAAGAATGCCTTATAAGTGGAATCATACAGTATATAACCTTTAGGTCCTGGGTTCTTTCAATTAGTATAATATATTCGAGATTCATCCAAGTTGTTGCCATTATCAGTAGTTGGTTCCTTTTTTTACTTAGTATTCCATTATGTGGATATACCATAGTTTACTGATCTATTCACTTACTGAAGGGCATTTGGGTTTTTTCCAGTTTGGGGCTATTATGAATAATGTGCTGTGAACATTCATGTACAAGTTTTTGTGTGGACACGCATTTCCATTTCTCTTGAGTATGTACCTAGTACTGGAATTACTGGGTAAACTCTGTGTTTAACCTTGTCCTGAGCTGCCAGACTGCTTTAAAAAGAGACTGCTTTATTTTACATTCCCACCAGCAAGTGTATGAGGGTTCCAAATTCTCCACATCAACACTTTTATCAGTCTTTGACTATACTCATTCTAATGTGTGTGAAGAGCTATCTTATGTATTTTATTTGCATTTCCCTATTGACTAATGATGTTTAGCATCTTGTGTGTTCTGGCCATTCTTCTTTGGAGAAATATCTACTAAAATCTTTGCACATTTTCTAATGGGGTTGTTTTTTATTGTTGTGTTTTCAGAGTTCTTTATATTGTGGAGGCCGAGAAAATTAAGGCCATCCCACCTCAGGTTTAGCTTTAGCATAAGTACAGCCATCTTAGCTCCGGTAGCCATCTCAGACCCCTGTGCCCAAGGACTGAACTTTCCCCCACCCTGCTTTAGTAACCCCCCGCCTTTTGGTTTCAGGAAGCCCCACCCTGCTTTAGTTTCAGAGACCCCCACCCTGCTTTGGTTCCAGGAATCCCCACTCTGCTTTAGTAACAGGAACCCATAAATACCCCTGCCTTAACTAAGCTCGGGGTCCAAGTCCCTACACTGCTGCGTCGGTTATACTTGGACCCAAGCTTAAGCCTGTCACCTCAGGGTCCAAGTCCCTACTCCACTGCGTCGGGTATACTTGGGCCCAAGCTTAAGCTTGTCAAATAAACCCTCGTGGGATTGCATCAGTGCTTGGCTCCTTGGTGGTCTCTCGGACTCGAAAACTCGGGCATAACAATATGTTCTTGAGACTTGACTTTTCATTTTAACAGTATTTTTCTTAGACACAAAGTTTTAAAGTTTGATGTACTCTGATTAATTTTTTTGATGGATCTTGCTTTTGATGTTAAGAACTTTTTTGCCTAACCCCTGGTGATAAAGATTTTCTCTTACATTTTCTTCTAAAAGGTTTATGGCTTCGTGTTTTATATTCAGCCCTGTGATTCATTTGGAGTTAATCTTTGTATAAGATAAGAAGTTAGTTTGAGGGGCGCCTGGGTGGCTCAGTGGGTTAAAGCCTCTGCCTTCAGCTCAGGTCATGATCCCAGCGTCCTGGGATCGAGCCCCGCATCGGGCTCTCTGCTCGCAGGGAGCCTGCTTCCTTCTCTCTCTGCCTGCCTCTCTGCCTACTTGTGATCTCTGTCTGTCAAATAAATAAATAAAATCTTAAAAAAAAAAAAAAAAGAAGTTAGTTTGAGGTTAATTTTTCTTTTTGCATGCAGATAGATGACCAGTTTTCCCAACATCACTTGTTGAAAAAAAAGACTACTCTTTTTTTAGTTGAACTGTTTTTGCACCCTTGATGGCCATATTTGTATGAGTCTATTTCTGGACTATCTATTCTGTTCCATTGCTCTCTTTAGTATTTTTATTTATATTTCTTAGCTGGTATGATACTGTCTTTATTAGTGTAGCCTTATAGTAAGTCATAGAATTCAGTAGTATGATTCCTCTAACTTAACTTTCTTTTGCAAAAATTCTTTTAGCTATTCTGGTACTTTTGTCCTACCATATAATATTTAAGAATGAACTTCCCTATGGCTTTACCTATGTCTCAAAAAAAAAAAAAAAAAGAAAGAAAAAAAAAGCCCTGCTTGGATTTTGATTGATATTGCATTAAACCTATAGATCATTTTAGTGAAAATTGACACCTTTAATATGTTGAGGTATTTTTTTGATTTCTTTCATCTCTGCCATGCTTTGTTAGATTTATGCCTAAGTAATTCCATTTTATTGGAGCTATTATAAATGGCACAATTTTTTGGTTTCTTATTGTTTATTGCTGGTATATAAAGATTTAAGTGATTTTTGTGTGTTGACCTTAAAACCTGCAATTGTATTCATGTTAATTCTAAAAGTGTTTTTTGAAAATTCCCTGGGATTTTTTTTATATAGACATTCTTGTTATCTGCAGATTGGGGCGGTTTTACTTCTTTCTGTATATATCTTTTCTTGTCAGAATGGTGAGTATAGATATCCTTGTGTTCCTGCACATAAGTGGAAATTATCCCATCTTTTACCATTTACTATGATAGTTAAAGGTTTATTACACATATCCTTCATCTGGTTGAAGAAGTACCCTTCTATTTATCCTTCTATTACTGGGTTGCTGAAAATTTTTATCGTGATGGGTATTAAAATTTTAGTAAATGCTTTTTCTGTTCTATTGATGGTATCCTGTGATTTTTCTTACATGGTAGGTAATATTGATTTGTTTTTGAATATTGAACTAGCCTTAAGTTGCCTGGATAAACTCCACTGTTCCGGGTTAGTATTCTAATATTCTGCAGGAATCCATTTGTTAATGTTTTATTGAGACTTCTTTTTTTGCATGTACTTTATTTAGAAGCCAGTTTTTAGTATACTGAGCTTAATATACAGTATACAATTTTACTTTTTTTAAAGATTTTTATTTATTTATTTGACAGAGAGAGATCACAGGTAGATAGAGAAGCAGGCAGAGAGAGAGAGGGAAGCAGGCTCCCTGCGGAGCAGAGAGCCAGATGCGGGGCTCGATCCCAGGACCCTGGGATCATGACCTGAGCTGAAGGCAGCGGCTTAACCCACTGAGCCACCCAGGCGCCCCTACAGTTTTACTTTTATTAAAGGTTTCAGTTTGGGCAATTTTTCCCTGTTCGGACCAGCTAATAAGTAAATCATTTTTCCTTGGTTGGTAGTGTCTGCTTTTTCCTTTTGTTTTGTTAAACTTTCCCTTAAAGATGAGGCTATGTTAGGGGATTGCAGCCCCTTGAATTATTTTCTTGAAGAAGGCGGCCAGTAATTCTCAAGTTTATGCTCCTTGGGCTGTTATGAAGCACTTGAAAGGATAAGAATGCAAATGAATGTTTCACATGTGGTGTAATTTCTTATGTTTAAATTTCAGTAATATCAGCCACATTATGTGTAAGTCTTTTGAAGGAGTCAGTTGAAATCAAGATTCCAGTGGGTATTTGTTTTTTGAGATCATGATAATGGAATTGTAAGTGGAAAAGCCCCAAATGAGAGCATTCCTTCCATTTGTTATCCAGGAAATTAGTAAAATTCCAATGTTTATAAACAATGTTTATAAGCCAGAATGGAAGAAGAATTGAAACACCTTATTTCCTCTATTTAAGCACTGCATTTTGAATTTATTCTAAAAAACCAAGGAATTCTCATTTGTTATTTTTGTTTTTCAATGAAAAATATATCTACTACTGTTTCCCTGGACCATTATACCTGACTATTTCTGACTTGTAAAGGACAATGAGGGGGGCACCTGGGTGGCTAAGCCCTTAAGTATCTGCCTTCCATTTAAATCTTGATCCCAGAGTCCTGGGATTGAGCCCCACAATGAGCTCCCTACTCAGCGGGAAGCCTGCTTCTTCCTCTTCCACTCCCCGCCCCTGCTTGTGTTCCCTCGCTGGCTGTCTCTCTCTCTGCAAATAAATAAATAAAATCTCTAACAAAAATAAAATAAAATAAAGGGCAATGAATTTCTTTAAGTGAGCAAGCAGATTTGTTGGGCCTAAAGGGTTTTGAAATGTCAGCTTTCAGTACTGACTAGAATCTTGTTTTCCATAAAATTTGTACAAAGTCTTGATGATATGATTCATCTTTTCTTAGAAGTGGTTTATAAAATTTCAACTTTAGTAACTATAGTCTTAATAAGTTCTACCTTGGAGGCTAAGATAAATGCCTATGTTAAAAAGCAAAAGTAAATATATGTGGTATAATATTAACAGTGAATTTAGATAGGGATGGATGATTTTGCACTATTTGAATTAAACCTGAATATTTGTATATTCACATAAATGTGTATATAAGTGGTTCAACAATATTGGGAAGGAAGCAGATAGAACCGTAGTGGCATGTCCCTGCTTTTTCTGTGGGATTGGGTTCACAATCTCAGTTACCTGTGCTCCATTGTGTTCTGAAAGCAGAGGATCCTCCTTCTGACAGATAATCAGGTCAGTAGTAGCCTAAGGCTAGATCACAGTGCCTTTGCATTCTTCATTTTATCATGTAGGCATTTTTATCATCTCACATCATCACTAGAAGGAGAGTGACTGCAGTACAATACAGATAGACGGCAAGCATGAGGGGTGGGGGAAGGGCAGAGGGACAGGTAGACTCCTGGCTGAGTGCACAGCACAGAGCCTGACATGGGGCTCTCTCAGGACCCTGACATCAAGAACTGAGCCAAAGTCAGATGCTTAATCAAATGAGCCACCAAGGCGACCCTGTATTGTTTGGATTTTAACAACAAAAACAAATTCATTAAGTATTTATTTTTAAAAGTAATATGAATTTTTGTCCATTGGCATCTTGAAGGGACAATGCTATGAATTGGTTAGAACCTAGAGGCAGAGAAGAATCCATTTGAAACTATTTTGAGCAGAGAAACTGGTGATAGGTAATAATAGTAGTGGTAATGATAATGGTAACAACTATTTATTGAATGTTTACTCTTTGCTGGGTAAGTTTTAAACATTTTAGATGCGTAAAATAGTTTTTACAAAGGCCACACAAATAGGTCAATGTATTTCCTTTTCAAAGATTTGAAAATGGTTTTTGGGAACCCACATAGCTAAATAAATGACAGTGCTGAGATTTGAATACAGGTCTGTTTTATTCTAGAATCTTAAGTCACGATGCTAGAGCCATAATAATTAAAAAATGGAGAGGAAATAAGAAAATAGTATTTCTGAAAACATAGCTCTGGAATTGGCTGAAATGGTCGGATCAGTAGTGTGTAGGACTACTGGTCAGATGACTGGACCTTGGATTCAAACATAAAAGGAACCTTTTCTCCATTGAATGGAAGAGTCCAGATAAGAAGAGCTATCCAGGAGCTCTACAACTGCAGTGATTCATTCCCCAGGACTGGTATCTCAGGATTAGAGAGGGTGAATTGCAATCAGATAACTCAATTGCCTATGATTTACTCTTTAAATCACTTAACGGAGCACTTAATCCTATATGAATCTGTGCAAAAGTAAACTTTACCAGTGTGGGTGTTGCTTAGGTGGCAGTTGGAGGTGACTTGCAAGCAGCAATAGATCAGGGAACTCAATATGCAAGGAAACCTCTGCTTAGGGACCTTCTCCATTAATGTTTTGCTTCATGTTATTACCCTTTCCTTTTAGAACATATAACAACAGTTATGTTTTGCCTATTCTAGGTCCTTTACATTTCCACTGGAATTTTTTCTTTGGTGTCTCATTTTATTTATTTTAAAAGAAAAATAATTAAATAAAATTAATTGAATAAATTCAATTAGTTAACATACAGTGTATTATTAATTTCAGAGGTAGAGGTCAGTGGTTCATCAGTCTGTATAATACCCAGTGCTCGTTATATCACGTGCCCTTCTTATTGTCCATCACCTAGTTATATCATCCCTCTACCTCTGTTCCCTCCAGGAAGCCTGTTTATATCCTATGGTTAAGAGTCTCTTACGGTTTGTCTCCTTCTCTGATTTCGTCTTGTTTTATTTTTCCTTCTCTTCCCCCATGATCCTCTGTTTTGTTTCTTAAAGTCCACATATGAGTGATATGGTAATTGTCTTTCTCTGATTGGCTTATGTCCCTGGGCATAATACCCTCTAGTTCCATCCACATCTTTGCAAATGGCAAGATTTCATTTTTTTAAATGGCTGAGTAGTATCCCATTGTGAATATACACCACATCTTTTTTACCCATTCATCTGTTGATGGACATTAGGGCTCTTTCCATATTTTGATTATTGTGGACATTGCCACTATAAACATTGGGGTGCAGGTGCCCCTTCGGATCACTACATTTGTATCTTTGGGGTAAATACCCAGTAGTACAATTGCTGGGTCGTAGAGTAGCTGTATTTTCAACTTTTTGAGGAACCTCCATACTGTTTGCCAGAGTGGCTGCACTAGCTTGCATTCCCACCAACAGTGTAAGATGGTTCCCCTTTCTCCCCATTCTTGCCAACATCTGTTATTTCCTGACTTGTTCATTTTAGCCATTCTGACTGGCGTGAGGTGCTATCTCATTGTGGTTTTGATTTGTATATTTCTGATGCCAAGTGATGTTGAACATTTTTTCATGTGTCTGTTTGCCATTTGTATGTCTTCTTTGGAGAAAAGTCTGTTCCTGTCTCCTGCCCATTTCTTGTTTGGATTATTTGTTCCTTGGGTGTTGAGTTTGGTAAGTTCTTTATAAATTTTGAATAGCCCTTTATCTGACAAGACATTTGCAAGTATCTTCTCCCATTCTGTCCTCTGGGTTGTCTTTTAGTCTTGTGGACTGTTTCCTTTGCTATACAGAAGCTTTTTTATCTTGATGAAGTCCCAGTAGTTCATTTTTGCCTTTGTTTCCCTTGCCTTTGGAGACTTGTCTAGCAAGAACTTGCTGTGGCTGAGGTCACAGAGGTTGCTGTCTGTGTTCTCTCCTCTAAGATTTTGATGGATTCCTGTCTCACAATGAGGTCTTTCATCCATTCTGAGTCAATTTTTTATATGGTATAAGGAAATGGTCCAGTTTCATCTTTCTGCATGTGGCTGTCCAATTTTCCCAACACTGTTTGTTGAAGAGACTGCCTTTTTTCCATTGGATATTCTTTCTTCTTTTGTCAAAGATTAGTTGACCACAGAGCTGAGGGTCCATTTCTCGGTTCTCTGTGCTGTTCCGTAGATCTGCGTTTCTCTTTTTGTGCCACAAGATACCTAGGAATAAACCTGACCAAAGAGGCAAAGGATCTGTACTCAGGAAACTATCGAATATTCATGAAAGAAATTGAGGAAGACACAAATGGAAAAGTGTTCCATGCTCATGGATTGGAAGAACAAATATTATTAAAATGTTTATGCTATGTAGAGCAATCTATACATTCAGTGCAATCCCTATCAAAATACCATCAACTTTTTTCACAGAACTGGAATAAATAATCCAAAAATTTGTATGGAAGCAGAAAAGATCCCAAATAGCCAAAGGAATGTTGAAAGAGAAAACCAAAGATGGTGGCATCACAATTCTGGACTTGAAACTCTATTACAAAGCTGTAATCATCAAGATAGTATGGTACTGGCATAACAAAAGACAGAACAGTGGAACAGAATAGAGATTCCATTGGAATTTTGAATTCAGTTTTATAATTTGTACCAAAAACAAAGCAAAACAAACAAAAACTCCCCAAATGAACTGCTGGCATTTGGATTGCAATTGCATTGACTTTATAGATTTATTCACATAAAGATTAATTTGGAGAACTGACATCTTAATAATATTGAATGGACCAAAAGTTAAATAAAGTTTATCTTTCTATTAATTTTGGTCTTCTTTAGCTTTTCACCATTATTTTGTAGTTAAGTATACAGGTCTTTCATATCTTTTGACATTTATCCCTATTTCTTATTCTTGATGCTATTGTAAATGATATTTTTATTTTTGATTTTTCACTACCAGTATGTAGAAATGCAGTTGATTTTTGTAGGTTGATCACATATCCTACAATCTTATTACTAAACTCACGTATTAGTTCTAGACATTTTTTGTAGATTCCGTTAGTCTTTTTACTTCAACAGTCGTATTAGTGATAGGGACAATTTTATCTCTTTTCTGGGTGATACACCTACCATTTCTTCCCCTCTCACTTTACCTGATTGCTCAGGCTAGAACCTGTAGTACAAAGTAGAGTAGAAATCGTGATTGTAGACCTATCTGTCTTGTTCTTGATCTTAGCAGTAAAGCATTCAGTTTTTCAGCATTAAGTATGATACAGATTTTGCATAGATTTATCATGTTAAGGAAATTCACTTTTACTCCCAGCATACTCATGATTTTTAACACAAATGATGCTGAAATTTGTCACATGCTTTTTCTGCTTCTATTAAAATACCATTTTTCTTTTTTAAATTTGTTATATTTTCTTATGTAAAGGTTTTTAAATGATGAATTACAGCAGTTGCTTTTCAAATGTAAACACACCCTGTATTCCTGGGATAAATCCCTCTTGGTCATGATGTATTATTAGCCCCTTATTATACTGTTGGATTCAGTTTGCTAAAAAACATTTTATAAAAGAATTTCTGCAACTGTGTTCGTGTGTATAATATCTTTGCCAGGTTTTGGTATCAGGGAAATACTAGCCTCATAGGATGAAGTTGGGAAGTATTTTGTCCTTTTCAATTTTTGGAAACTTTTGTGTAGAATTGTTATTATTGATTCTCTAAGTGTTTAGTAGAATTAACTGGTAAAGTTATTTGGGACTGTGTTTTTCTTCACGCAAGGTTTTTAACTATAATTGCAATTTCTTTGATAAATATAGAGTTATTTAGGTATTCTTTTTCTTCATGAGTGAGCTCAGGTAGTTTGCATTATTCAGAGAATTTGTCTGTTTCATCTCATTATCAAGTTTATTTGTAAAAAGTTATTCATAATATTCTCTTATAATCCTTTTAATATCTGTAGTCTCTAATGATGTGATATCTCATTCCTGATAGTGGAAATTTCTGTCTTCTCTTTTTTGATAAATCTGGCTAGAAGCTTATCAAGTTTTTTTAATTTTTATTTTTTAAAAATTAACATATGATATATTATTTATTTCAGGGGTCCAGGTCTATGGTTTATCAGTCTTAAACAATACCCAGTGCTCACCACAACACATACCCTCCCCAATGTCCATCACCTAGCCACCCTATGCCCCTACCCACTCCCCTCTAGTAACCCTGTTTGTTTCCTAAGATCAAGAATCTTTTATGGTTCGTCTCCCTCTCTGGTTTCATCTTGTTTTATTTTGTTTATCCAGCTTTTCGATCATTATCTTTTTCTATTGTTTCTGTTCTCTATATCATTGATTTTTGTTTTGATCCCTGTTATTTCCTTTATTGTTTACTTTGAATTAAACTTTCTCTTTTTTTATCTAATTCTTAAATAGATGCTAGGATCTTTGAGACCTTTCTTACTTTCTAAGTGTTTAGTGCTATAACTTTCTCCTTAACTCCTACTTTAGTAGCATCCTACAAATTCTGAAAGGTGGTCTTTTCATTCTCATTTATTCCACATACCTTATAATTTCCTTTTGATTTCTTCTTTGACCCTTGAGTTGTTGAGAATTGTTAGTTAGTTTCCAAGTATTGTAGAATTTCCAAAGATCTGTATTTGATTTCTGTCTATTTATTTATTTATTTATTTGTTTGTTTGTTTGTTTGTTTGACAGAGAGAGCTCACAAGTAGGCAGAGAGGCAGGCAGAGAGAGTGAGAGGGAAGCAGGCTCCCCGCTGAGCAGAGAGCCGGACGTGGGACTCGATCCCAGGACCCTGAGATCACGACCTGAGATCACGACTTGAGCCGAAGGCAGTGGCTTAATCCACTGAGCTACCCAGGCGCCCCCTGTTTTTGATTTCTAATTTAATTCCTTTGTGGTATAGGAACATACTTTTTATGATTTGAATCCTTTTGAATTTATTATAAGTTGTTTTATGGCCCAGAATATGCTCTATCTTGGTAAATGTTCCAAATGCTTGAAAAGAATGTATATTCTGCTGTTGTTTTTTTTTTTTTTTTAAAGATTTTATTTATTTATTTGACACAGAGAGAGATCACAAGGAGACAGACAGGCAGGCAGAGAGAGAGGAGGAAGCAGGCTCCCTGCGGAGCAGAGAGCCCGATGTGGGGCTCGATCCCAGGACCCTGAGATCATGACCTGAGCCGAAGGCAGCGGCTTAATCCACTGAGCCACCCAGGCGCCCCATCTGCTGTTGTTTTATGAAGGGTTCTTTTTTTTTTTTTTTAAGATTTTATTTATTTATTGGACAGAGAGAGAGAGATCACAAGTAGGCAGAGAGGCAGGCAGAGAGAGCAGGGGAAGCAGGCTCCCCGCTGAGCAGAGAGCTCGATGTGGGGCTCGATCCCAGGACCCTGAGATCATGACCTGAGCCGAAGGCAGAGGCTCAACCCACTGGATGGGTCCCATCCAGGCACCCCATGAAGGCTTGTATACACATCAATTAGGTCAGGTTGGTTGATAGTGTTACTTAAATCCACATCCTTAGTTTTTGTTTTGTTGTGTTTTGGTCCACTTGTTCTATCAATTATCAAGAGAGAGATTTTGAAATCTTTGACTAAAGTAGAAGAAATCCATTTTATTGATTGACTGATTGCAGTCCTGTTAGATTTATGTATTTTGAAGGTATTTATTAGGAACACAGATATTTAAGATTTTATGTCCCCTTGGTTAATTGGCCATATGTCATAAAATGCCATTTTTGTTTGTGTTAATATTCTTTGCTCTGCAATCTACATTGATACTAATGTAGCTATGTCAGCCCTGTTTTCATGAATGTTAGCATTAGATATGTTTTCTCAGTCCTTTTTCTTTTAACTTCTTTAGAACTTTGTAATTAAAGTGTTTTTTAGAGTTAGCACATAGTTGAGTCATTCATTCATTCATTCATTTATGAGAATGAAAGAGAGAGAGTAGGGAGGAGGAGCAGCGGGGCAGAGAGAGGAAGAGGGAGAGACTGTCTAGCAGGCTGTACCCTGAACATGGAGCCTAATATAGGGCTTGATCTCATGACCCTGAGATTATGACCAAGCTGAAATCAAGGGTTGGACACCCAACTGACTGAGCCCATCCAGGTGCCCTGAGTCTTGCTTTTTTATCCAAGAACACTGTCTCTGCCGTTTAATGTAATTATTAGTATATTTAGTCATGAGTATTTTTCTTTTTGTGTTATATTCATTTCATTAGTCGTTTCCTCTCCTTTATTTTCTTCTTTCTTTTAAATTAATAATTTTTCTTGGTTATTCTGTTTTATTTATTTTGTTGAATTATTATTATTTTTAACTCTTTGTTTTGTCATTTTGGGGCTTATGCATCTTTAACTTACAGTGTATTTAACTTAATACACTCTACCTTCAAGTGATACTATGTCATTTTTACTGTGGTACATGAACCATATAGTACCACTGTACTGTTCCATTTTCCCTTCCTGACTTGTGCAGCTGTTGACATCATCTTTGATTTTTTTGAAGATTTTTTTGACATTTAAGATAATTTTTATTTTTGCATTTCTTTAATTTACACTTTAAAACATTTAAATTGCATTTATTTTAAATACAATTACATTTTATATTTTATTTTTAAGTAATATCTATATCTATATCTAAGTGGGGATTTTATTTTTAAGTAATCTCTAATCTGTAAGTGGGGCTCAGATTTACAATCCCAAGATCAAGAGTCACATGCTCCACCAACTGAGCCAGCTAGATGCCCCCATTTTTTTAAAAAAAGATTTTATTTATTTAATTGACAGAGAGGGAGATCACAAATTGGTAGAGAGGTAGGCAGAGAGAGGGGGAAGCAGGCTCTCCACTGAGCATTGAGCACAATGCAGGGCTCTATCCCAGGACCCTGAGATCATGACCTGAGCTGAAGGCAGAGGCTTATCCCCACTGAGCCATCCAAGAACCCCGATGCCTCCATTTTAATTTTATATATACTTTAAACCCCATGCTGCATGTTACTTTGTTAATATGAGATTTAAATAATACAAAAAAATCTTTTGTATTTATTTACCCATGTAGTTACCACTGCTGGAGGTCTTCATTGTTTTGTATAGATCCATAGTTTTATCTGGTATTATTACCTGATATTATTAATTCAAATGAATTGTTTCTGTTCCTCCTCTTCATTGCCGTGATTTTTATTATTTGTATGTTAGGCTGCTTGTTGTCCCAGAGCTCACTGATGTTCATTTCATTTTGAAGGGTTCTTTTTTCTCCTTCCTCTCCTTCCTCCCTTCCTCCCTCTCCTCTCTCCCTCCCTACCTCTCTCTCTTTCTTCTTTCTTTCTTTCTTTCTTTCTTTCTTTCTTTCTTTCTTTCTTTCTTTCTTCTATCTATTCCCAACATGGGGCTAAAACTCATGACCTTGAGATCAAGAGTTGCTTGCTCTTCCAATTGAACCAGCCAGGAGTTTCTTTATATTTCACTTAAGATTTTTTTATTAATGTCAAATCAAGTTTACTGTTCTTTCTTTCTGTGACATTTAATATGTTATGAATCCTACTCAGTGTGTTTTTATCTCAAAAATTGTAGTTTCCTCTTTAGAAGTTTGATTCTTTTAGATTTTCCATGTCTCCATTTATCTTTTTTAACATATGAGAATCAGTTACAATAACTCTGTGTCTTTTCTGCTCATTCTAGTATCTCTGTCCGTTCCAGGTCAGTTTTGTTTGCTTATTCTCCTCCTTATGGGTTTTGTTTCCCTATCTCTTTGCATACTTCTTAATGTTTAATAGGATGTGGGACATCATGACTTTTATCTTGTTGGATGGTAGATATTTTTTGTGTTCCTTTAGATCCTCTTGAGCTCCTGATATGCAGTTAAGTTACTTATAAACAGTTTGATCTTTTTAGGTCTTGCTTTTATGATTTGTTATGTGAGTTCTGAGCAGATCCAGTTTAGGACTAATTATTTCCACTACTGGGGCAAGACTTTTCTGTGTACTCTCTCCAAGCTCTTGAGAATTATGAATTTTTCCAGTCTGGATAATGGGAATGGGCACTTCTCCCAGCCACACTTAAGCAATGACCACTGTTTTTCCTAAACTTTGCAGGTGGCTCTCCTGCCAGCCTCAGGTGATTTCTTTACACACATGCACTGATCACTGTCCTGCTGACTTCTCAAGAGTAACTCTGCAGATCACCCATCTCTTTTCTCTGTGCGACTCTCTCCTCTATGGTGTTTGATCTCTGAAGAGTCTCTACTCTGTCGCCTCATCTAGAGTCCTCTCAGCTCTACTTTCATTTCCTCCTCCCTACACCATGGCCTATAAACTCTCTCAAGACATAGAACAGGGCCAGTAGTAGGGCTCATGTTGTTTCCTCCTTTCAGGGATCTTTGTCCTTCATTGCCTTATATTCAAAGTCTCGCAAACCATTATTTCATATATTTTGTCCAACTTTTTAAGGTATTTCAGTCTGCTTAGTAAATCTTATTCCAGAATGAGAGTCCTCTCTCTCTATTGATTTTATATTCAATTACCTTGTTGTATTGTTATTGTCATAGTAGTTTTTTAGTTGGTCCTCTTCGTTTTTCCAGGTTATACAGTCATGTCATTGGGAAATAATAATTTTACCTTCCATTGTTTTTTAATTTCTTTCTTCTGTGTACTGCTTCAGCTAATGTGTCTAGTAAATGAGATCAATGATAATGAAACTCATTATATAATTTATTTAAGAATGGGTGTTATTTTGAATTATGTCTTATGTTTTAAATTCTGGAGTTGATTTTCTTTTCTGGTTATATCTATTAATTTGATTAATTACATAATAGGTTTCTATTTTGATCTTTGATCTATTGTAAAATACACAAACCCGTTTTTGTTTTTTTTTTCTCTTTTACTTATTGGTTTCCCTTTAGGATCTTTCCTTTGCCTTTCATTTATTGAAACTTTGTGATGATCTGCTAAGATTAATGGGTTTTTTAAAAAATTACTTAGTTATGCTAGGCATATGGAAATTTAGTCCTTTCCCAAGATTCTGGGCATTTTTGTGGGGAGAGGGTTGTATTTTTAGGGGGGGGTGTAAATTTTTCCTTTGGATGTACTCTTTTTGAATTTCCTATTACCTAAGAATTAGAACTCCTGCAGTGATCTAATTTCCTTCCCTCTCTTTTTCCACTTGTTTGTCTCTTTTGGACACCAACTGGGATGGTGTTCTAGTTTCTTTATTTTAAAGTTCTATTGTATTCCTCTTGCTTTGTAAATGTTCTCTGATATATGAGATGTTTTGATCCCTTTTTCGTTCTCCTGTGTTTGTAATTTTCTGCATCTCCTTACATTGTCTTTAAGGTCATGGAGTTCCTTTTTTGTTTGTTTTGGTTTTGCCTCTATATTTGGTGACATTCACACTCACCTAGTACCTCCCATTCATTATTTTTTTCCAGGAATTTGTAGTGTAAACCAGTTTTCCAGCTTCTGAATTCTTGTTAACATCTTATACCTGTTATCTCCTTTCAAATTATTTTGCTGTTTGTATTTGTTTATTACAATTTTAGAGGGTTTTCAGGAGGTCATAGAAGTAAACACATTTGTTTCATCTGCTATGCTGCTTAACCAGAAGTCATTAATAACATTTCTTTTGTGCTTTTCATCTTAAAATTGTTTTAAATTGGTAAACCATGTGGTTGTATTTTTTCAGAACTTGAAAGAATCTATTCTGAATGTTCATTTTTCTCTTTGGAGTTTGCTTCTTGAAATTTTTATTTTTATTTATTTATTTATTTTTAAAGATTTTATTTATTTGACAGAGATCACAAGTAGGCAGAGAGGCAGGCAGAGAGAGAGGAAGGGAAGCAGGCTCCCCACTGAGCAGAGAGCCCGATGCGGGGCTCGATCCCAGGACCCTGAGATCATGACCTGAGCCGAAGGCAGAGGCTTTAACCCACTGAGCCACCCAGGCGCCCCAAATTTTTATATTTAAAGCCTTGTGTAGGGCTCTTTATGAGAATGATTTGCCAAAATATTTAAAACTTGAGAGGTTAGGTTAGCTCAACCTGTGGTTTTGATAACACATTAATTCATAATTATGAATAGGCTCTGTTTTTCTAATTATTTATTGCTGGTATAAAAGAAAACTATTGATTATGTGTTCTTATGTCTGCCTATATAACTAAACTCTTTTTTTTTTAAGAGTTTATTTATTTATTTAACAGAGAGAGAGAGAGAGAAAGAGAGAGAGAGACAACACAAGCAAGGGGAGTGGGAGAGGGAGAAGCAGGCTTCCCGCTGAGCCGGGAATGCAGGACTCCATCCCAGGACCCTGGGATCATGACCTGAGCTGAAGGCAGAAGCTTAACGACTGAGCCACCCAGGCGCCCTATAACTAAACTCTTAATTCTAGCAATGTTAAATTAGTTTGTTTGGATTCTGCAAGCAGACAATCCTGTTATTTTATACATACTGAAAGTTTTATTACACTGTTAAGGACAATGTAATGTTGTGTAGTAGTAATAAAACATCTGAATGTAAATTTTTTTTTTTTTTAAAGATTTTATTTATTTACACAGAGAGAGATCACAAGTAGGCAGAGAGGCAGGCAGAGAGAGAGGGGGAAGCAGGCTCCCCACCAAGCAAAGAGCCTGATGCAGGGCTCGATCCCAGGACCCTGAGATCATGACCCAAGCCGAAGGCAGAGGCCCCAACCCACTGAGCCACCCTAACACCCCTGAATGTAAATTTTTACTGAAGCAGTAGAAGTGACCTATTTTAAATTAAGCTTCATTTGAAGCAAATTGCTTTGGATCGTCTTTCTAAAAGTATATTTCATCAAAAGTTGCCCAGTAAAACTGGGCACATATATGTGATACCCATTATTTCATGGTAACAAAACATTTAGAGAGTTTCCCAGCTCTTAAATTACTTTCTCATCCGAAGTCTTACGACTACTGTGTTTTCTCTGAACTCTCAAAATACAATCCATCCAAAGTATAGAATATATGCCTGATGCTTCCGTGGGTTGGCTTCATAGCAGAGGTCAGTTTCCCAAAGTTTCTATTACTTTATTTCTCAAACAGTTCTTCTTTGGTCAGGATATAGTTCATTATAACATTTCTTTGTTATCACTTCTTTTCTACCCTCTTTATAAAAGAAATCAGTACAACAAAATAATTCTGGGGTTGCTTAACCTTTATAAAGGAATTCAAGGATAATTAAACATTTTTGTGCCATTTTGGTTATGATTTACAAAACCTATTCTCCTTCCCTAAAAAAATAATAAAACATGCCCGGAAAAATTTATATAATACCATGCATATCTTAACATTAGTTATTAAGAAAAAATTGCCACCACCTTAAGCAACCAATAGTAGTGGATTAGGTAAGTTATGGTACTAGTGTATATCTATATGATGGTGTGTACATGTTCCAGAAGATAGAGAAAAACAGGACCCATAATTTATTTAAAAAAAAATACATCCAGAGATAAATGGTTGCTAGCAAAAGTTTGCATATTAAAGAACTTAGTTCATTTTCATTGTTTTCGTCATTTTTCTACTGTGAATTTATATTAACATAAAATAATACCGATTAGGTGGTTTATAAAGATAATTCAGCAGTGAGAAGACACAGTTCCTAAAGGTACTGAGACTTGAACTCTAGTCCTGCCTTTGTTGCATTCTAGCTATATATGACCTTAACATTTAATAGCTTTGGTTTCATCATTCATAAGATGAGTCTTATGGGATACAATTATGTATAGTGTTTAACAAATATGAGGAATTATTGGCACTTACCTTTTGTTTGCAGGTAGATGGGCTATTTCCAAATGGTCTACTTCACACATTTGGGCAATTAGATAAGCAAGTAAGCAAAGTTTGCATTAATGTGTGGAATCCAGCAATGCCTGTCTGACCTTGCAACCTTGAGGTATGATTTGTTTCCAGATTATGCTAAAGTCTTAAAGGAAACTGGAGCTGAACAAAGATAACATCCCGAAAAGGAATCCCCATATTGACTATTCCCAGATATGTTGTAAAATTTTTATGAACATGGTCTGTGTGTAATGATGAGGCTCAGGTGAAAGGGAATAGTCAAAAACATAAGCTGTTGCAAGTACACTCATTTATGTGTGAAAACAATATTAATTGTCATTTTCATTGATGATATCACTCTAAATAGATGTGTTTCCTCAGTGACTTAATAAAGGAGGGCAAAATGATGGCCAGTTATGACAGTCAATTCTAAACAGTTTAGGATTTGCACCTGTGATAGCATTTTTTTTTTCTTGTTTGTCGGTAAAGACACTGGGGAGAGCAAAATCCTGATTTTATCCTGTTTGTTTAATGCTTATGATTTTGCTTACTATCTTTTAGTGACTATTCTGTTTCCAGCTGTCTAAACATTTTCTCACATTCCTATCAGAAATGTGACTTGAGCTCAGGTTCAAGAATTGTAGTGTCCACTCCCTCATTGTTTATTACTTCCTTAGCACACTTTCAGTTAAGATTTGAAGTGTGTGAACCAGTTAGCATTATTATATTTTAATCCAAATCCTATGAGGAATACTTTTGTTTTTTTAGATTTTTAAAATTTATTTGACAGAGACACCGCAAGAGAGGAAATGTAAGCAGGGGGAGTGGGAGAGGGAGAAGCAGACTTTCTGCTGAGCAGGGAGCTGGATGCAGGCCTGGCTCGATTCCAGGACCCTGGGATCAGGACCTGAGCTGATGGCAGATGCTTAACGCCTGAGCCACCCAGGTGCCCCCAGGAATACTTCTCATTAAAAGTGGGATCATCTCTTGATACCCCCAATTCTGTTATTACTTAATCGTATGATACAGTAAATTTGGAAAGTAGACATTTTAACTGGAGCACCTGGGTGGCTCAGTGGGTTAAAGCCTCTGTGTTCGTCTCAGGTCATGATCCCAGGGTCTTGGGATCAAGCCCCGAGTCAGGCTCTCTGCTCAGCAGGGAGCATGCTTCCCCCTCTCTCTGCCTGCCTCTCTGCCTACTTGTGATCTCTCTCTCTGTCAAATGAATAAATAAAATCTTAAAAAAAAAAAAAGGAAAATTGAAACCTTAAAAATCCTTTAAAATTCATAAAATGAATATAAATATATGAATATAATGAATTTGTTATATTCATATAAATATATGAATATAAAATGAAATATAATTTCATTTTTGAAATATATCATATGATATAGTGAATTTGGAAAATAGACATTTTAACAGGAAGTTTCAGTTTTCCTTTGAAAATTGAAACCTTGAAAAAAAAAAATTGAAACCTTGAAAATCCTTTAAAATTCTTGAAATTTGAAATCCTTTGAAAACACATTTTTGTAAACTAAATTGTGTGAGCTGTTTATTTTCTGACTATTTGCATATTCATTTCATTTGAATATTTAATTCAGTTGAAATTTCCTATGAAATATAAGGAATTTTTTTTAGGGGGGGAGAGGACAGTGGGAGATGGAGAGACAGAATCATAAAAGCAGGCTCCATGCCCAGCTTAGAGCCCAAAGCAGGGCTCCATCTAACAGCCCTGAGATCATGACCTGAGCTGAAATTAGGAGTCTGACGCTTAACTGACTGAGCCATCCAGGTGCCCCTATTTAAATGCATAATGTAAAATAATTCCTTTATTTCTGTAATTTCATGTGTAATATAATAGATCTCATGTATAACCAGTACCTATTTGACTATCTTGACTGCATCTTGTGCAAAATTTCGTAAAATATATCTGACAAGCCTGCCGTGACTCACCATTACTATCTTTTTTTTTTTTTAAAGATTTTATTTATTTATTTGACAGAAATCACAAGTAGGCAGAGAGGCAGGCAGAGAGAGAGAGAGGGAGGCAGGCTCCCTGCTGAGCAGAGAGCCCGATGTGGGGCTCTATCCCAAGACCCTGGGATCATGACCTGAGCCAAAGGCAGGAGGCTTTAACCCACTGAGCCACCTAGGCGCCTCTCACCATTACTATCTTAACTGTGGTCACATTAAGCTTAGTTTTGAAATACTTATTGAATCTGAAAAGTGATCCTTGGAATTTCCCAGAAGTTTTATTTTTAAATACTTTTTTCTTACCAGAATTTAACAGAATTCCCTTTATAATGTAAACAGTGAGGCCATTTAAATAACTAAGGAGATCTTACTACCCAAACTTTCATATTCTCCTTTTGGAAGTTTTATATTTATTATTTTCTGTTAGAAGAATAAATCTTCCTACAGGCTTCATTTTTTTAAAAAGAGACACTTAAAAAATTTTTTTTTGAAGATTTGTACTTATTTATTTGTCAGAGAGAGAGAGAGAGAGAGAGAGAGAGAAACAGCAAGAGACGGAGTACAAGGTGGGGTAGTGGAAGAGGGAGAAGATGGCTTCCCACTGAGCAGGGAGCCTGATGGGAGGCTCAGTCCCAGGATCCTAGATTCATGATCTGAGCCAAAGGCAGACACTTAATGACTGAGCCACCCAGGCATCTCCTTTGATTTTTTTAAATTAAAGTTCACAGTAAAATATGTCT
Organism: Meles meles; assembly: GCF_922984935.1. Taxonomy (NCBI): domain Eukaryota; kingdom Metazoa; phylum Chordata; class Mammalia; order Carnivora; family Mustelidae; genus Meles; species Meles meles. Next base: position 51,665,774 of record NC_060073.1, read on the forward strand.
CAGTGAGTTGTAAATTTATAGATATGGATGCAGGTCTTGGAATTACTCAGGGCAACTCTTCTTCAAAGAATCTTTTATAATATTCACTTTTGCGTGATCATTCAAATTCATCACAATAATACTGTGGACATTTTTGGTTATTCTATAATATTTTTATTCTGTGTATATATAAAATATTTGAGGAAAGTGGGCATAATAAGAGTTGCTTTTTCTGGTTTAAGTAGCAAAATATTTGATTGTTCATTTAAGTGGTGGGTTATGAAAGTTGTTTGTGAACTCTGCTCTATGATGGGTGCCATGGAATTGAGAAGTCAGTATATTTGATAAAATTAGAAATAACATAAAGAGATTTAGCTTAATACTCATTGGAAACCTATAGTTTCATTTAAGTTTTGTGAAAATATGTAGTATTCTGTAGTGAATAGTTTTTTTTTAATTTTTTTTTAAAGATTTTATTTATTTATTTGACAGAGAGAGATCACAAGTAGACAGAGAGGCAGGCACAACACCCAGTGCTCCATGCAATACGTGCCCTCCCTATTACCCACCACCTGGTTCCCCCAACCTCCCAACCCCGCCCCTTCAAAACCCTCAGGTTGTTTTTCAGAGTCCATAGTCTCTTATGGTTCGCCTCCCCTTCCAATTTCCCTCAACTTCCTTTTCCTCTCCATCTCCCAATGTCCTCCATGTCATTTGTTATGCTCCACAAATAAGTGAAACCATATGATACTTGACTCTCTCTGCTTCACTTATTTCACTCAGCATAATCACTTCCAATCCTGCCCATGTTGCTACAAAAGTTGGGTATTGGGGCGCCTGGGTGGCTCAGTGGATTGGGCCGCTGCCTTCGGCTCGGGTCATGATCTCAGGGTCCTGGGATCGAGCCCCGCGTTGGGCTCTCTGCTCCGCAGGGAGCCTGCTTCCTCCTCTCTCTCTGCCTGTCTCTCTGCCTACTTGTGATCTCTCTCTCTGTCAAAAAAAAAAAAAAAAAAAAAAGTTGGGTATTCATCCTTTCTTTCTTTTTGTTTTTTTATAAACATATAATGTATTTTTATCTCCAGGGGTACAGGTCTGTGAATCACCAGGTTTACACACTTCACAGCACTCACCATAGCACATACCCTCCCCAATGTCCATAACCCCCTCCCCCTCTCCCAACCCCACCTCCCCCCAGCAACCCCCAGTTTGTTTTGTAAGATTAAGAGTCATTTATGGTTTGTCTCCCTCCCAATCCCATTTTGTTTCATTTATTCTTCTCCTATCCCCCTAACCCCCCATGTTGCATCTCCATGTCCTCATATCAGGGAGATCATATGATAGTTGTCTTTCTCCGATTGACTTATTTCACTAAGCATGATACCCTCTAGTTCCATCCACGTCGTCGCAAATGGCAAGATTTCATTTCTTTTGATGGCTGCATAGTATTCCATTGTGTATATATACCATATCTTCTTTATCCATTCATCTGTTGATGGACATCTAGGTTCTTTCCATAGTTTGGCTATTGTAGACATTGCTGCTATAAACACTCGGGTACACGTGCCCCTTCGGATCACTACGTTTGTATAGATGGGTTTTGTTCTTTTATCCATTCTGATACCCTGTGTCTTTTGATTGGGGCATTTAGCCCATTAACATTCAGGGTAACTATTGAGAGATATGACTTTAGTGCCATTATTAGCCTATAAGGTGACTGTTACTGTATATTGTCTCTGTACCCATCCAAGCTACTATTTTTAGGCTCTCTCTTTGCTTAGAGGACCCCTTTCAGTATTTCCTGTAGAGCTGGTTTGGTGTTTGCAAATTCTTTCAGTTTTTGTTTGTCCTGGAAGCTTTTTATCTCTCCTTCTATTTTCAATGATAGCCTAGCTGGATAGAGTATTCTTGGCTGCATGTTTTTCTCGTTTAGTGCTCTGAATATATCATGCCAGCTCTTTCTGGCCTGCCAGGTCTCTGTGGATAAGTCTGCTGTCAATCTAATATTTTTACCACTGTACGTTACAGACTTCTTTTCCCGGGTTGCTTTCAGGATTTTCTCTTTGTCACTAAGACTTGTCAATTTTACTATTAGGTGATGGGGTGTGGACCTATTCTTGTTGACTTTGAGGGGGGTTCTCTGCATCTCCTGGATTTTGATGCTTGTTCCCTTTGCCATATTAGGAAAATTCTCTCCAATAATTCTCTCCAGTAGACCTTCTACTCCCTTCTCTCTTTCTTCTTCTTCTGGAATCCCAATTATTCTAATGTTGTTTCGTCTTACGGTGTCACTTATCTGTCGAATTCTCCCCTCGTGGTCCAGTAGCTGTTTGTCCCTCTTTTGCTTGGCTTCTTTATTCTCTGTCATTTGGTCTTCTATATCACTAATTCTTTCTTCTGCCTCATTTATCCTAGCAGTGAGAGCCTCCATTTTTGATTGCACCTCATTAATAGCTTTTTTTTATTTCAACTTGGTTAGATTTTAGTTCTTTAATTTCCCCAGAAAGGGCTTTAATATCTCCAGAGAGGGTTTCTCTAATACCTTCCATGCCTTTTTCGAGCCTGGCTAGAACGTTCAGAATCGTCATTCTGAACTCTTGATCTGACATAGTCCCAATGTCTGTGTTGATTAGGTCCCTAGCCTTCGGTACTGCCTCTTGTTCTTTTGTTTGTGGCGATTTTTCTGCCTTGTCATTTTGTCCAGATGAGAGGATATGAAGGATCAAATAAAATACTAAAAGGGTGGCAAAGACCCCAGAAAAATGCGCTGTAACCAAAAAAACCAAAAAAAAAAGGGACCCCAAATTTGATTTGTTATTAATTGGTTTATATAGTTGGTTTATATAGTTGGAGGGGAGAAAGGGGATAAAAAAGGGGTTCAGAAAAAAAAGAAATAAATTTAAAAAATAAAACAAAGAAAAAATATAAAAAAGAAAGAAAAAATATATATTTTAGATAAACTAGTTAAAAATGTTAAAAAAGAAAAGGGTAAAAGTTTTTAAAATTTAGCAGAAGAAGAAAAAAGAAAGAAAAAAATTGAAAAAAAAAAACTGAATTAACCGCAAGACTAAAGAATCGTGGGGAGAAAGCCATGAGTTCCGTGCTTTGCTTTCTCCTCCTCTGGAATTCCGCTGCTGTCTTAGGTATTGAACCTGTTTTCTTTGATAGATGAACTTCGTCCTGGCTGGATATTTTGTTGATCTTCTGGGGGAGGGGCCTGTTGCAGTGACTCTCAAGTGTCTTTGTCCGAGGCGGAATTGCACTGCCCTTACCGTGGGCCAGACTAAGTAATCCGCTCGGGTTCCCTTGTGGAGCTTCTGTTCCCTGAATGCTTTCTGTAGAGTTCCGGAGGACGGGAATGAAAATGGCGGCCTCCTAGTCTCCGGCCCGGTGGAGCCAAGAGCCCGGGGCCCCACTCCTCAGTGTGCCCCCAGAGGACAATCACTCCCATATCCCCAGCCTCCAGCCACGCTCCGAGCTCACCCAGCCCGCGGCCAGTTCGAGGTAACCCCGAGCTGAGAGTTTAGTCCTCGGCTCTGTCTCTGTAGCCGGCTTCTCCGTTCTAACACCTGTGAGCTCTGCAACACTCCGACACCCCCGATCCTTCTGTGACCCTGCGGGACCTGGGACCATGCTGACCCCGCGTGGACTTCACCCCGGTTTAGCCTCTGGAGCAATGTCCCTCTGTGGAACAGATTTTATTTTTTTTTTTTATTTTTTTTTTATTTTTTTTTTAAGATTTTATTTATTTATTTGACAGACAGAGATCACAAGTAGGCAGAGAGGCAGGCAGAGAGAGAGAGGAGGAAGCAGGCTGTCCACAGAGCAGAGAGCCTGATGCGGGGCTCGATCCCAGAACCCTGGGATCATGACCTGAGCCGAAGGCAGAGGCTTTAACCCACTGAGCCACCCAGGCGCCCCTGTGGAACAGATTTTAAAAGTCCTGATTTTGTGCTCCGTTGCTCCGCCGCTTGCCGGGAGCCGGCCCCTCCCCCTGCAGTCTATCTTCCCGTCGTTTTGGATTCACTTCTCCGCCAGTCCTACCTTTCAGAAAGTGTTTGATTTTCTGTTTCTAGAATTGCTGTTCTTCTTCTCTTCGATCTCCCGTTGGATTTGTAGGTGTTTGCAATGTTTAGATAAGCTATTGAGCTGATCTCCTGCTACCTGATGTAGTCTCAGCCTGCTACTTTTCCGTCATCTTGACTCCTGTGATCTGTAGTGAATAGTTTTTAATGCCATTTCCCAAGCCCAATGAGCAGCTAATAATGAATTACAGACCTCTAAGAGAATGGTATTATTTGTTATTAATTCACAGATCATATTCACTTTGTATCAGAAGAGATGTTTGTTGAACAAGTAGAATCCATGACTCAGGCTCTATCATGATGTTTTATAGCCCAAGCTCAGGCATTTCTTTCTTGTTTGTGAAACTCATCTTAGAAAATGATGTGTACCTACTTCTGGAAAGAAGTTTGCTGAGAAAGAATTAAGAAGGTTTTGAAAAACACCTCTGGGTTTTCTTGTAAACTGATAAAACTCCGTAGTCCTACCAAGGATTATACCTTTCTGCAATTCAAGTAGCTTAAGCCAAGATTAGTTATATATTAATACCTATTTCACTAAAATAGCAGATCTCACATATTTGGGTCTCACACTATAAACTCTTACAAGTTACTGAGTATCCCCAAAGAGTTTTGTTTTTGTCATTTATCTATTCATTTATCTATTATAAATTATAATTAGAAAGTTTAAAATGATTTATTACTCATTTAAAATAAGGATAAGCCATTACATATTAAATAACTTATTTTTTATAAAGAAATAGCTATACTTTCCAAAGTAGAAAATAGGGAAAAGAGTGCTATTGTTTTATATTTTTTAAATATCACTGATATTGACTTACTAAAAGGCAGCTGCATTCTCATACCTGCTTCTGCATTCAAGCTCTTCCAATATGTGTTTTGATTAAAGTTTACTAAGAAAGTCCAGGTCTCACAAATACATAGTTGGAAAAAAGGAGGAGTACTGGGGCACCTGGGTGGCTGAGTGGGTTAAAGCCTCTGCCTTCGGCTCAGGTCATGGTCCCAGAGTCCTGGGATCCAGCCCTGCATTGGGCTCTCTGCTCAGCGGGGAGCCTGCTTCCTCCTCTCTCTCTGCCTGCCTCTCTGCCTAGTTGTGATTTCTCTCTGTCAAATAACTAAAAAAAATATATTAAAAAAGGGAGGAGTACTTTAATAGCTTTTTAAGATAATCATGGAAACTCTTATTTGAATTATATATCAAAACTCAACAAGTAGTAATTTCTTAAAAATTAGATGCGGTGTGACATCCGTAAACACATCAATGAACTTTTCATAGTATTACATTAAAATCTCGGATGTCTGGGTGGCTCACTCACTAGAGGTCTGCCTTCGACTCAGGTCATGATCCCAGGGTCCTGGGATGTAGTCCCATGTGAGGCTCCCTGCTGGGCAGGAAGCCTGCTTCTCCCTCTCCCTCTTCCCGTGCTTGTGTTTCCTCTCTGTGTCTCTCTCTGTCAAATAAATAAATAAAAATCTTTAAAAAAAAAACTCTTGGTATACTTAGCGTCTTGAATGGGTCTTTTATCCATCCATGATTTTATAACATCATATGTTGGTCATTTTGCAAATATGGAATCAATGAGTTATACAGATCTTTCCTATATTGACGGATATTAACATATAATATTTTAAGTACTACATTAGTTAATGTTACAGTCACATTCATCAGAAATATAAAAGCTATGAGATTCATGATTGTATTTCAAAGCTCATTTATCATTGGTAATGCATATCTCAGATCCTTATCTTAAAAATGACAGGCCCATTTCATTATTTTGAGAAAATGTCTGCCATATCCATAAATCTATATAAGCATATTTGTCTGTCATTTATTCTTTCCAGTAAAAAATGGTAGGAAAAAAAAGAAATGCAGCTAGTTCAGCTTGCAACTTAAACAATTACAGAGTAGTATTTCTCTGAACAATTATCCTACTTCTATATGAAGTAAAAGTGCTTTATATCAACTTACTGTTTGAAACACAGAATGTTTAAAAAGTTGTATAGTCAGAGGTTGAGTAATAATGAAATTAAACTATTGCGTCATCAAGGACATTTTAAACTGAAACTGACTTTTTTTTTAAACTGCAGATGTGCAGCTATGAAGAATACAGTGACTACAAGTATAATTTGGGGATTGCTGCCTTCATTTCTGTTAAGGTAGCAGCGGTTTCACTTGCCATTACATTAGCACCATCAATGTAAATGTCAACAAAGTGAAAGAAACTACTAATTTTTATTATTATTATGAGAATAGTTTTTATGACTGGGATGCCTTTGAATCTCTGTACCCACTTTGATTCTGTTCAATGAATCAGAATAAAATATTCTTTTATTCTGTTCTAGAATAAAAAATCCTTATGATGGCCACAAGAACTTGGATAGCTGAAGTATTGAAGAGAAATATACACATAAAGAAAATGACAGGTCAACTTTTCTGTACCAAATTAGTAGAATAGACAGTAAGTTCTAGGGAGATATATAAGAAAAGGTTGTTTTATTAAGATTACTTTTTATAATAAAAAAGTACAAAAATGGTGTTGGAACACAGGAGAGGAACTTGGTGGATTTGGAGGGTGCTGGAGATAACTGGGAATTACAGAGAAGTGTTCTCAGAACAATTGATACTCAGGTACTCAATAAATATTTGTTAATATTTATTTCAAAATAGGGGCACCTGGGTGGCGCAGTGGGTTAAAGCCTCTGCCTTTAACTCGCGTCATGGTCCCGGGTTCCTGGGATCGAGCCCTGCATCAGGCTCTCTGTTCAGTGGGGAGCCTGCTTCCTCCTCTCTATCTGCCTCTCTGCCTACTTGTGATCTCTGCCTGTCAAATAAATAAATAAAATCTTTTTAAAAATAGTTATTTCAAAATAAAAATATAAAAATGTTTTCATTTATTTGCTAATTAGTGATATTTTTAAGCCTTTTATGCTATTTCTTTATTCCTATGACATTTGCTTATAGAAATTGGTCTGATAGAATTTTTCTACTGGTAGAGAAGTTCTGAACATGATTAATGTCTCTCTCCAAATGTAGGAAATTATCCAGATCTCCCCTTTCGATTTCTCATTAGACTCAGTCAAGGAGGCAATGAAGCAATGAAAAGAGGGGCAGGTTTTGGAAGAAACTGATACAGAAGGAGAAAGAAAATTAGATTATACGTTACATTATAGATATGATGACAGAAACTAAAGTTGGATCCAAGGGAGTAATGTTTATACCTCACTAGATTATATCCCAGGGGCTATTCTCAGCACTTTCCATGTATTAACTCATGTAGACTTCCCAAGAGTACTAGCAGGTATGTACTCATAGACTACCTTTTACAGATGAGGAAACTGAGACACTGAGAGGTTAAATAAAATGCTCAAGATAACACAGTTATTGAGCAGAATGACGGACGGTAGTGTGGCACAGAGAGCTACTGTATTGGTCAGTTCATTTCTGTTTTTGTTCCATCTCTTGAACAATACTGCTAATCAAGGTATCTTGTTTTCTTCAGGTTTTTGAAAATAGACTTTACTTTTTTTTTCCCCCTCATATTTCTGGAGACTAGGAAAAGCAGTTTTAGATTCATAGCAAAATGGAGTAGAAAGAAGTAAGAGTTCCTATATACTCCCTGTTCTCAAAGCACACAGGCTCCCACATTATCAATCTCCCCAACTACAGTGGTACATTTATTACAGTTGATGAACCTACATTGATCGACATCATTATCACCCAAAGTCCATAATGTACATTAGCATTCAATCTTGGTGTTATACAATTCTATGGGTTTTGACAAAAGTGTAATAACATATATCTACCATTATAGTATTACACAGTTTTATGTATGTGGTATTATACAGTATTATGGTATTATACTCTATTGTGCATAAAGTATTATACAAGTTCCATACCCTGAAAATCCTCTGTCTTCTGCCTTTTCATGTCCCTGCAATATCCTCAATTTCAGATAATCTTTAATCTTATTTTGCTGTCTCCGTAGTTTTGCATTTTTCAGAATGTTATGTAATTGGAATCATAACGTATATAGCCCTTTTGGATTGAGGTCTTTCATTTAGTAATATGCATATAAAGATCCTCCATGCCTTTACACGGCTTCTTTTTAGCACTAAATAATATTCCATTGTCTTGAATGTGCCACAATTTATTTATCCATTCATCTACTGAAGGACATCTTGGTTGCTTCCAAGTTTTGGCAGTTATGAATAAAGCTGCTATAAACATCCATGTGCAAGTTTTTTTTGTGAACATGTTTTTGGGTAAATACCAAGGAGCACAACTTCTGGATTGTCTACTAAGAATATGCTTAGTTTTGTAAGAAACTGTCATACTGTCTTCCATAGTGGTTGGCCATTTTGCATTCCTATGAGCAATGCATTAGAATTCCTGTTGTTCTACATCCTTGTCAGTGTTTGGCATTGTCAGTATTTTGGATTTTGGCCATTCTAATAGATATGTAATGGTAACTCATTGTTATTTTAATTCATAATTCTGTAATGACATAGGATGTTGAATGTCCTATCATATGCTTTTTTTTCTCCTGTGTATCTTCTTTAGTGAGGTATCTGTTCAGATCTTTTGCCTATTTTTTAATTGAGTTATTTATTTTCTTATTGTTGACTTTTAAGAATTCTTTGTATATTTTGGATGGGTATACATTATTTAGTATGTCTTTTGCAAACCTTTTTCCCAGTCTTTTCTTGGGTTGTTTTCTTTTTAATTTCCAGGCTGCTGTTCAGCCAAGATTGCCTTTTTTTTTTTTTTTTATATTTTATTTATTCATTAGAGAGAGGGGGAGAGCACAGAGGTTGAGTAAGAGGGAAAAACAGACTCCCTGCTGAGCAGAGAGCCCAGCATGGGGCTCAATCCCGGGACCCTGAGATCATGACCTGAGCTGTAGGCAGACATTTAACCAACTGAGCCACCCAGGTGCCCCGACTGTCTTCTCATTTGTTAATGGTATCTTTCACACAGCAAAAAATTTTAATTGTAATGAAGTTAGCTTATCAATTATTTCTTCTATGGTTAATTATTTAGTGTTTTATCTAAAAGGTTATTGCCAAAACCAAAGGTCATCTAAATTTTTTCCTATATTATCTTCTGGGAGTTTTAGAGTTTTATGCTTTTAACATTTAGGTGTGTGATCCACTTTGAGCTAATTTTTATGAAGATTGCAAGGTCTGTCTGTGTCTGGATTCATTTTCTTCTATATGAATGTTCAGGTTATTTCTTGAAAAGACTATCTTTTTTTCCACTGCATTACCTTTGCTTCTTTGTCAAAGTTGACTATGTTTGGGTATACTATTTCTGGTCTCTGCTCTATTTGATTGATCTGTATGTCTCTTCTTTCACCAATACTACACTGTCTTGATTACTCTAGCTTAATATTAGTCTTTAAGTCAAATAATTACTTTATTCTTTGACATTCTTCTTCAGTATTATGTTTGCTGTTCTGGATCTTTTACCTCTCTGTAAACTTTAAAAATCAGTTTAAAATCTGATTTTAAAAGATTTAAAAATTTAAAATCAGTTTGTCATTATCCACAAAATAACTTGCTGGGATATTGATTGAGATTGCATTGAACTATATAAATCAAGTTTGGAAGAACTGATACTTGACAGTATTGAGTCTTCCTATCCATGAGCATGGAATATCTTTCTTTTTATATAGTACTTCTTTGATTACTTTCTTTTTTTTTTTTTTAATATTTTATTTATTTATTTGACAGAGAGAGAGGTCACAAGTAGGCAGAGAGGCAGGCAGAGAGAGAGGAGGAAGCAGGCTCCCCGCAGAGCAGAGAGCCCGACGCGGGGCTCGATCCCAGGACCCCGAGATCACGACCCGAGCCGAAGGCAGAGGCCTAAACCACCGAGCCACCCAGGCGCCCCTTTGATTACTTTCTTTAAAGTTTTATAGTTTTTCTCATGTAAATCTTATATATATTTTGTCAACTTTAACCTAATTATTTAATTGGGGGAGGTTCTAATGTAAATGGTAATGTATTTTTAATTTCAAACAACACTTGTTCATTTGTTGGTATATATAGGAAGGCAGTTAACTTTTGTATATGAACCTTGATATTTTGTATAATTCATATCTTTTTTTTTCTTAGTTAACTGGCTAGAGGCTTGTTGATTTTAATGATCTTTTTCAAGAACCAGCTATGTTTTGTTGATTTTCTCTGTTGATTTTTTGTTTTCAATTTTATTGATTTCTGCTTCACCTGCTTACTTTGGGTTTAATTTACTCTCCTTTTTCTAGCTTTCTAAGATAGAAGCTTAGATTATTGATTTTAGATCTTTCTTCTTTTCTGATATATGCATTCAGTGCTATAAATTTTCCTTTAAGCGCTGCTTTTGCTGAATCCCAAAAATGTTAGTAAGTTGTATTTTCATTTAGATATTTTTCAAATTTCTTTTGAGATTTTGTCTTTGACCCATGTATTATTTAGAAGTGTGTTGTTTAACCTCCAAGTATTTTGGGACTTTTTCAACTGCTTTTCTGTTACTAGTCCAGTTCTGTTGGGGCATCTTGGAGCAGTTCACTGCCATGTTCCCATGCTCCCCTAAGAGCATACATTGTGTGTTTTCTATTCCTTAAAATACATTAATATACATTACATAGTGTATAACATGGTCTGTTTTGATGAACAAGATATCTTTTTCATTGTATTGAGTTGAAGACTTAGATTAATGAAGCAATTTTTAAATAATTCTCCTTTCCATCAGTGATAGATACTTAGCACTTTGTCTTCAACTCATTTCACGATCTGTTCTAAAGGGGGGGATGTTTTTCATTTATGGTGATTTGTATCTACATATGCCAATCTGTGTCTAAGAATGAGTGGCATCTGTGGAAAATCTAGACTGTTTTCTTAAAATGTTTATGTACATTGGAGAAAGTGTTCTGTGTTGTAAATATGTACTTAATATATATAAAGTAGATATATATATTGGCTATTGTACACACACATATATATATTGACTTAGGTAACATACCATATTAGCTGGATTTTTTTTTTTACAATGGAGGGATAGTTAACATTTCACAAAAATTTATAAGTAATAAATTTTCATTATATCTTTAAAATGTGACAATTTTTTCTATCCCATTTAGTTTTGTCAGCCTGGCGGGTGGCAGCTGTCCAGAGAAAGGAAGCAGCCAACATTTTTTGTGGTGGTCCTGACAGATATTGACTCAGATCGACATTACTGCTCGTGCCTAACCTTCTATGAGGCAGAAATCAATCTTCAGGTACAACTTTTCTAGCTAAAGGAACAACATTTAGGAATCTTTTTTTAAATGCCATTTTTGTTGTTGTTGTTAGAACTATAAGTTTAAGTTCTTTGGGTGACTTTAGAAAGACTGAGGTACTCTACTGTTGGAGAAGAGAGGAAGAAGGTAAAATTTAATTGTTTTCTTTTAAAATACTGATCATAATCTGAGTATTTCCAAGAATAGCATATTCATGAATTGGTTTATTCCCTGTCAGTCCTGTTCTTGAGAGATCTTTTACAGAATATAGAGCATAATCAGAATGTTTATAAATCACCAATCACAGTGCTCGATATTATTTTTTAAGTACCCAACTAAATGTCAAGTCATTATTATTAGTGGTGGGAGTATCAATAGGACAAGACTGAAATTCATAGGCTAGAGTCATAGAAATGAAAAATACTGTTTTCTCGGAGTATTTGTTGGGGCTCTTAGTTTAAGTCAGCTGAATCTACTTTCTCTAATTTATGCATAAAAGGATTTATGACAATGTATTGGGCAGTTTATGTAATTTCATGGATTATGGGTGAGCTGGGAACCAATTTTGGGTACTAGGAATTCCCTAGCTTGGGTCTGTTTTAGTAACTTTTTCTGCCTTTGGCCACTTGGCACTTAAGATGTTGCATACTAGACAATATAACCTTTACATGTTGCCCTAAAAAATCTAACCTCTCATGTGCAGCCTGTTTAATCTTACACTGGTAACTTTTGCTTTAAATCTCACATGGTTTGTTCCTTGTGGAAGTCAGAGTCCATGTAGATCCCACCCCCCTGGAAAGGAATCAGAAAAATTTTTTGTTGTTGTTATGCATTTGTTTGTTTGTTTTGCTTTCAAAGCTCTATAGTGCAAGAAGGAAACTATAAAAGAGTTTGGAGGTTACTGAGTAAGCCGATCTGCATTATCTGCAGTACTTTCTGCTACATGCAGGTGAATTAGTATCACCGCCAGAATAAAGGATTGGCTTGCTTTATAAAATGGCCTCACAAGGAAGCATTTGTTGTTTGGGTTGCTCTAATTAAAACTCCAATATCTGAATGTTACCAGATGCAGAAATCTAGATTTTTAGTACAAGAGAAGATGTCACCTTTCTTGACACAGACTTATATTATTCACATTCATTAGACTGATGTATTAAAACCAGCATGCTAGTTTATTAATTTACTGTGGTAAAATAAAAGTTAACATAGAACAAAATATGCATCATCTGTATAATCAATACATTCTCTCTTTGTTGTCAGATCTTTGTTGGAAGCCATTTCAAAATCTGAAGCATTTTGGTTGTGGAATCAAACTAAGGAATATTTTATGTCTAATATTTAGTGCCTTTTAGACTAACATAGCCCATTGTTTCCATCTGAGATTGGATATTGTGTTGTTAGTGGGGACAAAAACTTAGAAGTCAGTGACAATAGCCATTTCTTTTTTTTTTTTTTTTTTTTTTTTACGATTTTATCTATTTGACCGAGAGATCACAAGCAGGCAGAGAGTCAGGTAGAGAGAGAGGGGGAAGCAGGCTCCCTGCTGAGCAGAGAGCCCGATGTGGGGCTCGATCCCAGGACCTTGAGATCATGACCTGAGCCAAAGGCAGCAGCTTAATCCAGTGAGCCACCCAGGTGCCCCGACAATAGCCATTTCTATTGTGGATAGTGTTTGAGTGGATGTTGCCAACAAATAATAATCAAATTCCCATTTTTTTTAATCAATTTAGTCTAAAAGTATTCTCTAGCCAAAAGCCTCTCTATCTCTTTTAGGTGACCTTTCATTTCTAAGTTGATCTTCAGAATTTAAGTTAGTTCTGAGAATGCAGTATTTTATTTTTCTATTCTTTTTTTTTTCCCCAAGATCTTATTTATTCATTTGACAGAGAGTGCAAGTAGACAGAGCGGTAGGCAGACGGAGAGGGAGAAGCAGGCCCTCCGCTGAGCAGGGAGCCTGAAGTGAAGCTCAATCCTAGGACCGTGGGATCATGACCTGAGCCAAAGGCAGACACTTAACTAACTGAGCCACCCAGGTGCCCCTTATTTCTCTATTGCTGATGGTATCTCTTCACAATTCCCTAGAATTGCCCAATGAAACTGTGATTTTTCACGTTTTTCCTTCTTTCTCCCTCACAACCAGCCCCTCTTACCCCAAAATAACTGACAGAAAAGTAATACATTAAGATGATGTAGGGGGTTCCTACATTGTCACTGGTTATATAGCAACTCCTGAACTCAGTTCCTCCCACAGACACACCAAATCTGCTGCTACCATTGAATGATTCCTTCTGAAAGAAATCCGGAAACTAGCTGAACAACTCACACTGCGCAAAAATACCCACACTGAAATGAGTAGGGAAGGCTAAGATAGACTCTTACCATAAAGCTTACACCTTGCACAGTGACTTTGGGAAGGAATTTACAACTTCCAGCTTTTCCCTGATGCGTAAGGCATTTGGACCCAACATCTAGCCTCAACTGGATAATGTTTGAGACTTGCACCTGAGGGATGGGCATCCAAAACACCTAACTTTGAAAGCCAGTGTCCATGACACTGGTGGGTCTCATGGACACATGGCTTGTGTCCATGAGACCCACCAGTCTATAGCAAACTACTAGAGTTCTTAATAGATTTACAGAAATTCACTGTGGCTATCCCCCTAGGGCTCAGGATGAGGAGAACAGAACTCTCCATCTCCCAGTCTTTCCCTGAAAGAGTCCCATTTGCATACCTTTTTTTTTTTTAATTTAAAAAATTTTTAAAAAGATTTTATTTGTCAGAGAGAGAACACAAGTAGGGGGAGCAGCAGGCAGAGCAGGCAGAGGGAGAAGCAGACTTCCTGCTGAGCAGGGAGCCCAATGTGGGACTTGATCGCAGGACACTGGGAGCATGACTTGAGCTGAAGGCATGGGCTGTGCCAACTGAGCCACCCTATTTGCATACTTTAAAAGCTCCTGCCTTATCATGTCCCCCTAGATTTAGCCTTAGGGTCAGGTTTCTAATTTAGCATATCTCTCGGGACCTCAGTGGAGACCAGGGAGGCCCTGCTAAAAGGTCCCATCTCTGTGTTTTCTCTGGCCAACTTCACTTCACCAGCTTTCCCCTGAAAAGATCTGTGCCCATGTCTGGCACTTCAGATTTGCAGTTGCTGCCTAAGGAATGCACCCTTTTAATATGTTGGCTCTGGTAGCCAGGAAGGCTTAAATTGTCAGCTCCCACAGGACTTAAGCAAAGAAAGAAAGTTCTTACGTGGCCATCCCTACCCAGGACTCAGTGCAGAAGCAGCAGACAGAAATACCCATCTCCAAGTCTTTCACAGAAAGACGTATATTTGCATACATTAAAAACTGCTTCCTCGGGACCTGGCTTTTAGTCAGTCAGAATGTGGTTGCTGAGATCCTTCTCTTTAGCACACTGAGAAGTTTTGATACACCCTCAACTACAGGAAGCACTAAGAATAAGGTAGTCTACTTGACAGTCCCAGAGGTTTGAGAGATTGTGAAGAACTATGGAAGATTGAATTGATAAGGTTTGTCCTCCTAGGAGAGTCCACTCTTTCAAGATTAGGAATGCATAGAAACTAACAAAGAAAGTCAAGGAAAATGAAGAAACAGGAATATGTTCCAAATGAAAGGACAGAATAAAACCTCAGAAAAAGGAGAAATGGAGGTAAGAAATTTACCTGATAAAAGGTTCAAAATAATGATTATAAAGATGGTCTCTTAGCACAGGAGAAGAATGAATAAGGTCAGAAGTTTAACACAAAACATAAAAAAGTACCAAATACAAGTCATAGAGCTAAAGCATAGAATAACCACACTGAAAAATGCCAAAAGGGATTTAACAGCAGACAAGATGAAGGAGAAGAAAGGATCAGTGAACTTGAGGACAGGGCAGTGGAAATCACCCAATCAAAAGAGCAAAAAGAAAAAAGAATGAAAAAGAGTGAAGATAGCTTTAAGGACTTATATGACAGCATCAAGTAGACCAACGTCCACAATTTAGGTATTCTAGAAGGAGAAGAGAGAAAAGGGCAGAAAACTTATTTGAAGAAGTAATGGCTGAAACCTAACATGGGGAAGAAAACAGACATCAAAGTCCACAAAGCCGTGGAGTTCCAATAAAGATGAACCCAAAGAGGCCAACACCAAGACACATTAAAATTGAAGTGTCAAGAGTTAGGGACAAGGAGAGAATCTTGAAAGTAGAAGAGAAAAACAGTTTGTTCATACAAGGCTACCCCATGCCTATGAGCAGATTTCTTAGCAGAAACTTTGTGGGCTAGTAGGGAGTGGCAAGGTGTATTCAACCAAGAATATTCCACCTGGCAAAGTTGTCCTTCAGAATTGAAGAAGACATAAACATGTTTTCAGACAAGCAAAAGCTGAAGAAGTTCATCACCACGAGACTGGCCTTATAAGGAATGTTAAAGGGAGTTCTTTAAGCTGAAATGAAAGGGTACTAATTAGTAACAGGAGAACATATTAAAGTGTAAATCCTAATTGTGAAGAATCTCTAATGTCGTAAAGATGGTGATTTAATCACTTATAAAGCCTAGTATGAAGGGATTAAAAGACAAAAGTAGAGGACTGCCTGGGTGGCTGGGTTGAGTGTCTGACTATTGATTTCAGTTCACGTCATGAACTCAGGGTCATGAGATCGAGCCTCGGGTCAGGCTCCATGCTCAGTATAGAGTCTGCTTGAACCTCTCCTGCTCTTCTTTCTCTCTCTCTCTCTCTCTCTCAAGTAAATAAATAAATAAAATCTTAAAGAAAAGGTATTAAAAATAGCTATATAAAAACATGTTAATGGATACATAAGATAAAAAAATGTAAATTATAGCCTCAAAAAACATAAATTAGGTAAGGTAGGATTGAAAATGAAGTGCTTAGAATATGTTCTAATGTAAGTTGTTATCAACTTAAAATAGACTGTTAAAAATTGTTTTATGCAAACTTCAGTAACCACAAGTAAAAACCTCTAGTAGATACAGAAAAGATAAAGAGAATGGAATCCAAGCATGACACTAAAGAAAAACATAAAGTCACAAAGGAAGTAATCAAGAGAGGAAGGAAGGAACAGTGGAATTACAGAATATCCAGAAAACAAGGAATAAAATGGCATTAGTAAGTACAAACTGATCAGTAATTACTTTAATTGTAGACAGATTAAGTTCTCTAATCCAGACTTAGAATGGCTGAATGGATTAAAAAGAATAAGACCCAACTAATGCTACCTACCAGAGATTCACTTGAGCTTTAAAGATAGATACAGACTGAAAGTGAAGATAGAAGAAAATATGGCATGCAAATGGAAACCAGAAGAAAGCTATAGTAGCTATACTTGTCAGACAAAATAGACTTTTTAAAAAAGATTTACTTATTAAAAAAAGGAGGGGGGCACGCCTGGGTGGCTTAGTGGGTTAAGCCTCCTGCCTTTGGCTCAGGTTATGATCCCAGGGTCCTGGGATCGAACCCTGCATCTGGCTCTCTGCTCGGCAGGGAGCCTATTTTCCCCTCTCTCTCTGCCTATTTCTGATCTCTGTCTGTCAAATAAATAAATAAAATCTTTAAAAGAAAAAAAAGTAAAAAATAAATTACTTATTATATATAGAGAGAGATGGCTGCTTGCAAATGAGGGGAGGGTCAGAGAGAGAGAATCTCAAGCAGACTCCTCAGTGAATGCAGAACCCAATGTGGGCTCCATCTCACAACCCTGAGATCATGGCCTGAGCCCAAAAAAAAAAAAAAAAAAAAAATACTAAGAGTAGGATGCTTAACCAACTGAGCCACCTCAAAATAGACTTTAATCTAAAAGCTATAATAATTGACAAAGAAGGTCATTTTATAATGATAAAGTAGTCAACCCATCAAGAGGATTTAAGAATTGTAAATATTCATATACCCATCAGAGCACCTAAGTAAATGTAATATTTGCTTATGTTCTTTATAGAACTCCCTTTTTTTCTTCTCCAGTACAGGATGCAGTTTAAAATCACATATGGCTTTTAATTATCATTTCTAATTGTGTCTTTTTTTTTTTTTTAAAGATTTTATTTATTTATTTGAAGGATACCCATCACAAGTAGGCAGAGAGGCAGGCAGAGAGAGAGGAGGAAGCAGGCTCCCTGCTGAGCGGAAAACCCAATGTGGGGCTTGATCCCAGAACCCTGGAATTATGGCCCGAGTCGAAGGCAGAGGCTTTAACCCACCTAGCCACCCAGGCGCCCTGTGTCTTTTTATCTAGAATAGTTGCTCACCCTTTGTTTTATGACATTGACATTTTTGAATTATGCAGGTCTCATGTCCCGTTTTAATTAGCAATAATCGCGCCTCAGATAAACCTCATTGGCTACAATACTGTCATTGCACAAAGCTCATGTCCCTTTTTTTTTTTTAGAATGAATAAATACATTAACATTTATTTATTATTACTTTTAACAGTGTATTCCTTTATGGGGGAGGGTTGGGAGGCAAGACACCATGGTGAGGAACAAAACCAATTAAAGGAAGTACAGGTATAGGAAGCAATAATGTTAAAATAATAATACACAAAATGAGTAACTGTAATAACTTTTTTTTTATAACATGCTCATGTCCCTTTTTAATAGAATATTCATTATTGTGTGTTTTTCTGATGTCTCTTTAGATTCAGTTTATATATCAGCAGTTGGAATATTACCAACATTTGAAATACTGTGTTTTGTTTCTTTTCTTTTCTTTTTTTTTTTAAGGTTTTACTTAATTTTTTGACAGGGAGAAAGTCCAAGTAAGCAAAGCGGCAGGCAGAGTGAGAGGGAGAAGCAGGCTCTCTGCTGAGCAGGGAGCCTGATGCAGGCAGGACTTGATCCCAGGACCCTGGGATCATGTCCTGAGCTGAAGGCAGATGCTTAACCAACTGAGCCACCCAGGCACCCCAAAGTATGTTTCTTATAATGGTGTATATCTGTTAATGTTAATTTGGTAATTTGGTCAGGTGATGGCCAGATATTTCCATTCTACAGTTGCTGTTTTATTGCTTTCAACTAATAAATAAACTGTGGGAAGGCACTTTAAAACAATGCAAACATTCCATTACTCATTAATCATGTCCCCCTAGATTAAGCATTTAGTGATGATTCTTGCTTGTGCCAATTTTTATTATGATGGCTGTAAAATGATTATTTCCCACCTCCAAACATCTACCTTTACTAGTCAGTAGTTGACATTTTACTATAAGCAGGGAAGACCTTTTCCTGTCTTGTCTGTCTGAGCTATAGACTCATTTATTCCACTTTCTGTTTTCTTCAATAGTATTTAATTAATGGTTTTCATGCACAAATTGTCCTAGATTTGTACTTCAAGTTGGTTCTTATTTTCTTGTGATAAGGCCCCATCATTTTTTAAAGTGTTTTTAAAAATTTTGTGTCACAATAAGCTGATCCAGGATCATCTTATTCCTTCCTTGCCCTTGGCCTTGAAATCAGCCATTTTTCCAAGGATCCTTGGCTCATTCAAGTGGAGAATAATACTAGAAACAAGATGTAGGTTCTTGTGTATTTGGAATCAATGTTTAAAAACCTTTTTTCTTTTTAAGCTTAGATATTTGCCCATTTTCCATTTTAAGTGGACCAAAAATTATAATTTACTTAGTTTTTATAATCAACTTACAGAAGCTTATATTCTGCTTCTTAAGAGTTTTCCCAAGTTTCTGAAAATGAAAATAAGCTGTGAGAGTTCTGGCTCCTATAGAATTGCAGTTAGGTAGTAAGGTACTTACCAGAATTGTATTGTATGATAGCTTTTCTGTGCTCATAACAGAAAGTTAATGTTGTTTGGAATTGGTCCCCCAAAATGGCACAAACAATGAGACAGAATTTGAGTTAATAGTATTAAAACTCTGATGATGTTCCTTTCTAGGTCATCATTAATGTTTTTCCCATTTTTGGTGTGAAGTTAACTGTTCTTTTTAAAAAATGTGTTTTTCTTTTATTTCTGGATCATATCATCAGTTCAAAAATAGATTTTTTAATTCTCATTTGGTGTGAATTACTTCATACCAAATATACTATGACACATTATTTGGAAGCCTAAAGAGGAGGAACTCAGGGACACACACCATCCAAAGTATAATTGTGCAACTTTAAGAAAGTTGGCTCTTACCTTTCCAGGATACAGTAACACTGTCAGTAATGACAAGCAAAATCTTTGCATTAAACTTTTGAAAACGTGGTCCCAAATTATTCAACTAGACAATATGACTGTAATTTTTTAATGTAATCACTAAAACAAAATAAATATAAGGTTGCTTTTTATGGGCTTATCTAAAAGATAGATCCGTCTAAATTTTTTATTTAGTTGTATCTTTTTAAAGTCTTTTTAATGTGTTTATAATTATGTTTATGAACCAATAGTAATGATGCAATTCACAGTAAAAACATTTGGTGTGTCAGCAAATAAATTGTCAAAGGATGGGGGGTGATGATTGAAGGTACATTGGAGAACTTAGATGAAGAATAAAGAGGTACATAGAAGGAATAGGATATGTTTCTTTATCTCAGTTGGCTTAAAATCTGGTGTGTAAGACAAAATCAAAATTTAAGTATAAACATTCTCCTAAGTACCTGTACTAAGTACCAGTTAAGTGATCGAGTTAATAATTAAAGACATGCAGCTGAAATAAATCTTACAGATTTTAAAGGACCCAGTGGCCATTTAAAAAACAAGAGCTAATAAAAGCTTAGAGTAGAGGAAATAGAAAGGGCAGTCCAGGCAAAAAGCTGTGGATAGAAAAAAAAAGATTATCATGTTTATGATACGTTGAAGGTCTGTTATGTTCCAGGCACTGTGCTGAAAGTTTTACAGAACCTTTATTCCATATTATTTAACTCACAGGTAGTTTATTTTATTTTATTCTCTCAAGAACAGCACTTGGGGTGGGGGCGTGCCTGGGTAGTTTAGCCAGTTAAGCATCTGCCTTTGGCTCAGGTCATAGTCCCAGAGTCCTGGGATTGACTGCTCCCTGCTCAGTGGGGAGCCTGCTTCTCCCTCACCCTCTGCCCCACCCCCAGCTTGTTTTCCCTCTCTCAAATAAATAAAATCTAAAAACAAACAAACAAACAAAAAAGAACAGCACTTGGTAAGTTTTAACAATCCATTTAATGGATGAGGCTAAAAGACTTACCCAGGGAGTTCTGGTACTAAGTCAAAAAGCTTGAATTTGTCTGTCTCCAAAGACCAAATATCAATATCAAATATTAAAACATATATTACAAGGCTGCAAAAATTATATCATTGTATATTGTTTCAAGAAAAATTGTCAAGAATATACCATAATTGGTCTTACTTATTATTTATTATCAGTATCTGACAGTGGAAACATTACAAATCAGTGGAATCTGTACATTTTAACAAGTGTTATTTAAATAGTTATTGAACTTTGTAAGAAAAAAATAAATTTAAATGCTCATAGTAAAATACAGCAATTCCAAATGATTGAGCAATTTATCTGGAAAAATGAAGTAATAAAAATGGATTTCTAAACTAATCTCTTGTTGGGAAACTTGAAGCAATGTAGGCAATCACATAAAACATTTGATTTATCTGAAGAATAACCTAGTCATTTTTTCTTTATTTCTTTTTCCCTCACTTGGTTAACAAACACTTAAATTGTGCTCATTGTTGAAAATTTAGAATGGGGCGCCTGGGTGGCTCAGTGGGTTAAGCCGCTGCCTTCGGCTCAGGTCATGATCTCAGGGTCCTGGGATCGAGTCCCACATCGGGCTCTTTGCTCAGCGGCGAGCCTGCTTCCCTCTCTCTCTCTCTGCCTGCCTGTCTGTCTACTTGTGATCTCTCTCTGTCAAATAAATAAATAAAATCTTTAAAAAAAAAAAATTTAGAATGTATTGGGGAAAAAAAGAGAACAGAAAAAACCCCAATAATTAAATGTATTTTGTTTTAATAATAAGAATTTCTTTAAAAACTAAAACTCTTTATAGATATAATTAATGTCTACACATTAATTGACCATGGATATAATATACTTAAACCATCTCCTAGTGGGCATTTAATTCCTCTCTTATCAATATTATGAACAACACGGTTATGAATATATTTTTAGAATAATCTTGATTCTTTAAGGAGGGTTTTGTCAATGATTATGTATCTCACTAAATTAGAAATTAGAGAAGACTCACTAATTTATGTATCTCACTAATTATGTATCTCACTAAATTAGAAATTAGAGCCTGGGTGGCTCAGTGGGTTAAGCCTTTGTCTTCGGCTCAAGTCATGATCTCAGAGTCCTGGGATCAAGCCCTGCATCAGGATCTCTGCTCAGTGGGGAGCCTGCTTTCCCCCCTCTCTGCCTGCCTCTCTGCCTGCTTATGATATCTTTATGTCAAATAAATAAATAAAATCTTAAAAAAGAGATTAGAGAAGACCAACATTATACTTTTTTTTTTTTTTAAGATTTTATTTTTTAACTAATCGCTATGCCCCCTTTGGGGCTCGAACTCACAACCCCAAGATCAAGAGTCACACACTCCACCTACTGAGCCAGCCAGGTACCCTACAGTCAGCATTGTACTTGATGGTATCATAGAGACTAATCCTCAGACCTCATTCAATGAAGAGAATCGAGTGAAAACTAGCATAAGTAACATAATTGAGACAGACATAAGAATTGGGGGGACATATATCTTGAATTTATTCTGACGTTTGATAATTTGCAACATATACAAATATCCACATAGGATTTTCTTTGTAGTAGGAATGGAAGATTATGCTTTTTGTGCAGGGTCCTTTCTCCATCCTCTCCCTTTTCAAACTGAGAATTTCTTACTGCACAGAATGCTGTGTCTTAGCACTCCTCTTGACATCCATCACAGATGCATTCTGTAGGGAAAACATTTCATTGAACTAGTTATGACTGATTAGTATCATATGCTTAAAATGTATGAGACATTAAAACAACAGGACAAACTTATGAGAACAAGTTCCCAAAATCCTTCAATATTAAATGTCTTTTCTTAAATTTGGACAATTTTACAATACGAAGGGCTGCAGCAAGAACTGTGTATTGTTGTTACTATTTAATTTAAATGCAAGAAGGATTATTACATGCAGCTATACTTAATGGAATGAAGTGTGGACATCTTCCCAGATTTATAGCTTGACTTTTTTCGTATGTCATGTCTTCTAAACAGTTCTTTGAACTAATACCTATTTCTTTTATAGGTTGTATATGAATACAAGATAGCTGAAAGGGAACCAACCCACGAGTTAGAAGACTTGATTTATTAATCCCCATTCTGTATTTAATGAGCTGTGTGATCGTAGCAAGTGATTTCATGTCTCTAGGCATGAGATTCCTTGTTTGTAAAATGAAGTGGTTACCTTCTAGTACTATATTGTTTTATTATTCTGTCATGTTAACTACCTCTGATTTTATACTTTTTTCAAAAAAAGATTTATTGGGACGCCTGGGTGGCTCAGTCGGTTAAGCATTTACCTTCAGCTCAGGTCATGATCCCAGGGTCCTGGGACTCCTTGCTCAGCGGGGAGCCTGTGTCTCCCTCTGTTTGCCTCTCCCTCTGCCTGCTGCTCCCCCGTTTGTGCTGTCTCTCTGTCTGACAAACAAGTAAATAAAATCTTTAAAAAAGAAAAAAAATATTTATTTATTCACCTTAGAGAGAGAGAGGGACAACACTTGAGCAAGAATGGGGTGAGGGGCAGAGGGAAAGAATCTCAGTACAAAGTCCCTGCCAAGGAGGGAGCCCAGTGTGGGGCCCCGTCTCACAGCCCTAAAATCTTGACCTGAGCTGAAATCAAGAGTTGGACACTTAACTGACTGAGCCACCCAGGCACCCCTAATTTTTATTTGTTTAAGTAATCTTTATACCCAATGCGGGGCTCAAACTCATTACCCTGAGGTCAAGAGTCAGATGTTCTTCTGACTGAGCCATGTCTAACTACATCTGATTTTAGAGATGTATATTAATTTTGATTATAGTAGATATAGAGTTTCTACACAAATTATGATCCACAGAATATTTCATCATCTGAATAAAGCCTGCTTTTTTAGATCAATATATTTAATATGACCAAATGTCCTGTGTCTTTATAGAATGTTTCACTATGCCATGTTACATGATCATTAAAGTTTCAACATGTGTTCTTAAAAAAAATAAAGCTGAAATCTTGGCTCTTAGTGCCCAACATTATAAACTTCTAAATTAGGGATTCTAGGGAAGTACCTTTTATTTACATTATGCTTAAATTATGAATTTGTAAACTTAAGTCCTATGATCTTATAACTCACCAAATAATATAATTTTCATTTAAAAACTAATATAATGTTTTGTCATTTCTAATCTTTTCTTACCAATTTTAACACATAATGGAAAAGAACTTTCAAAAGAGCCCATTGGCTTTTGTATTTCACAAAATAATATTCTTGAATTTATGAGAACCTAATTTGGAGTTGGTTAACCTTGTTAGAAAGAAACAAACAAGTTTATCTGCAGTTTTCCTACCTCATACAAAAGTTTGTGTTAATTATTTCTTTTTCTTCAGAGATAAGGATTAGCTTAATAGTATTTGTCATAATGTTGACATTTGAAGTCAGTCCTAGATGCTCTTAATAATCTTAAAAGATATACCAAAGAATTCTTGAGTAATAACTAACAATTTGAATTAATTATGTCTTGGGGATAAAGGATAAGGCACATAGTAACAGTGATCATATTTTTCAGTTAATGATGATTAACTTATTAACTGATTTATTCAGTGCATATTAACTGGAGGGTAAAGGGTGTTTAAAAAAGGGTACGTAGTAAGAATTACTGAAATAAAAGATGTCAAAAATTAAAGCTTCAACAAATTATCATTAAAAAGTATATTACAAAGTAATCTATTTTATCCACTAATAATGTGAACATAGGCAACACACTTTACTTAAGTATGCCTAGCATAAAAATTTAGTGTTTAGCTCATATTTTTAAAAGGTATATAAGGGCTAAAATTAGGAAAATGTAATAGGTAGATTAGATACATATTAAAATTCAAGCTGGTCATGTACGTAGCATACTGCTTTTTTCTAAGTTTGACTCTTTGGATGCTTTGACTTGTCTCACTGTTGGATTTCTTCTTTTCCCTTTACCTTTATCTCTGACTTTTCTATTTATCCTTTAAATTCCAGCTCACTGCTGTGGGCCTCACTGATTTCCCTTCTCAGAGTTTCCCAAGCACTTTAAATATGAACTTCAAAATGTTATAGTATTGTTTTGCACTTATTGCTGTTATTTCACCTGTGTTGGTTTTAGCACTTAAGCTAGAATATAAATTTCCTGATACAGAAAACTGCACCTTATCCTTCTGTGACACCTTCTATGTGGCCAACCATTCAATAAGTGTTAAATAAACCTACTGATAAACGTTACTGTTTACTTTTTAAAACTTTAAACTTTTTGTTATAAAGATAGTACAAGAGTAAATATTTTAGCAGACTATTTTTCACTAGATATTTGTGTATTTTTATGTGGTATGTGTCAGCCATAATCCCATGACTAAAGACACATGCTAAGAAAAATGCTAATTTTTTTGAAGTATAACCTTGCAGGCCTTTTCTCCTCCACATTTAAAATGTAAACATAGGGGCGCCTGGGTGATTCAGTTGTTTTGATCTCAGGTCATGATCTCAGGGTCCTGGGATCAAGCCCCACATTGGGCTCCCTGCTCAGACAGGAAACATGCTTCTCCCTCTTGCACTCCTCCAGCTTGTGTTCCCTCTCTCGCTGTGTCTCTGTCAAATAAATAAAATCTTAATAAACTTACATTTATTGAGTCTTTAAAATATGCAAGGTATATTGCCTACTGATTACTCCCCATTCCTCTTTCCATCTCCAGCTCCTATCTGTGTCTTCTTTAGTTTTCTATCTTTAGTAAATGTCATTAGTACCCAGCCATGTGTTCAAACATAAAACTTAGAATTACCACTTACCTCCCTTTCTTTTATCCTGCACATTCTAGCCATCAGCAAATCCTGTCAGTTCTACTTCCAGATTGAATCCTTAATCAACTACTTTTCTTCTATCTCCCATTACTACTCTGCTGTACATCTTGCCTTATTTAACAGACTTCTTTTTTTAATTTTTAATTTTTATTAACATATAATATATTATTAGCCCCAGGATAATCACCTGTGAATCACCAGGTTTAAACACTTCAGAGCACTTACCATATAGCACATACCCTCCCCAACATCCATAACCCAGCCACCCACCTACCAGACTTCTAAC
Source organism: Meles meles (assembly GCF_922984935.1). NCBI lineage: Eukaryota > Metazoa > Chordata > Mammalia > Carnivora > Mustelidae > Meles > Meles meles. Next base: position 51,691,370 of record NC_060073.1, read on the forward strand.
AATGCCTTCCTGTTTCTACTTTTGCAAGCTATTCTCCATTCAACATTAGAGTGATTTTTTTCAAAACAATTGAGATTACCCTCCTTGCTTAAAACTCTTCAAGAAGTAGTTTTAATTAAAAATGCACAGAGGGGGCACCTGGGTTGCTGAGTTTGGTTAAGTGGCTGACTCTTGATTTCAGATCAGGTCATGATCTCAGGGTCCTGGGATCAAGCCCTGCACTGGGCTCTGTGCTCAGCAGAGAGTCTGCTTCAGGATTCTCTCTCTCTCCGCGCCCCCCTCCCCTGCTTGTGCACTCTCTCTCTCTCTCTCTCTCTCGAGTAAATAAATCTTTTTTAAAAAAATGCACAGAGGACCTAAATAGACTTTTTCGCAAAGAAGACTTACAGATGGCCAACAGACACATGAAAAGATGTGCAGTATCGCTCATCATCAGGGAAATGCAAATAAAAACTACAATGAGAAACACCTTATACCTCTCAAATGGCTAAAATCAGAAAGACAAGAAATAACGTGTTGGCAAGGATATGGAATCTCTGTGTAGTGTTAGTAGGGATGTAAACTGGTATAGCCACTGTGGAAAATAGTATGGAGGTCTCCCAAAAAATAAAAAGAGAAATACCATATGATCCAATCATTCCATTACTGGGTATTTACCCAAAGAAAATGAAAACACTAATTTGAGAAGATATATGCACCTTTATTTTTACTGCAGTACTATTACAATAGCCAATATATGGAAGCAACCCAAGTGTACATCAATAAACAAATAGGGCGCCTGGGTGGCTCAGTGGGTTAAGCCTCTGCCTCCGGCTCAGGTCATGATACCAGGGTCCTGGGATCGAGCCCCACATCACGCTCCCTGCTCAGCGGGAAGCCTGTTTCTCCCTCTCCGGCTCCCCCTGCTTGTGTTCTCTCTGTGTCTCTCTTTCTTTGCCAAATAAATAAATAAATCTTTAAAAAGAAAAAAAGGCAAATAGATAAGGAAGGTGTGTATAATATTCCAGATATACGGTGGAATATCACAGTCATAACAAAGTATGAGATCATGCCATTTGCAATAACATGGATGGACCTAGAGGGTATTAAGCTAAGTGAAATAAGTCAGACTAAGACAGATATCATATGATTTCACTCTTGTGGAATCTGAAATAAAACAAATGAATAAACAAAAAACAGAATCAGACCTATAAATACAGAAAACAAAGTGATGGTTGCCAGAGAAAGAGGGTGGGAGGATGGGCAAAAAGGGTGAAGGGGAGTGGAAGACACAGACTTCAAGTTATGGAATAAATAAATCACAGGAATAAATGTCACAGCATAGGGAATACAGTCAATGATATTGTAATAGTGTTGTATGGTGACAGATGGTAGCTGCACTTCTGGTGAGCCATAGTTTTCTTTATAATGACTTGAGTTTTATATATTCTTGCTGCTCTTGTGTTTCTTAAAATATACCAAACTCCTTCTTACCTAAGGTCCTTTTCATTTGCCTGTGTCTCTGTCTGAATTGTGCTGCCTGAGATTTTCAAGAAACTAGTTGCTAGTCTTGCAGATGTCAGCTCCAACTTCACCTTCTCAGAGGTGCTCAGACTGCTCCCTTGACCAGTCACTCTCCATTGTTCATCTTTTGAAAAAATCTTCATAGGACTTAACACAAATGAATTATTGCTTATTTTTTTATTCGTCTTTTCATTTGGTCTCCCCTCCAAGAATGTGTGCTTCATAAGGGCAGGGGCTCTGTCTCTACTGCAGCCTTAATGCTTGGCACTTGGTGGACACCCAGTAAAACACGTTAAATGCACAGACAAGTTTTCATATCACTAATCATTTTTTATAGTTTATGTGTGAACATTGTAATCTCTCAATTGCTATTTGCTTATCCTTTGAGAAGTTTTAATTAGATGTTTTTCTAAGATCCCTTTTAAAAATTTGCACAGACTAGTCTCTGGATTCAGACCTTAGTTCTCTAAATTTACTACAAGTGTAACTTCCAGTAAATTACTTTACCTCATGCTATGTAAATTTTTCCACCATGGGTAAGTCATGATAATAGCACCTACTTCAGAGGATTGTTGGAAGGGTTTAATGAGATAATATACACACATCTACAAAAATATAGATCTATGGAAAGAATATAGATCTTTGTCTCTTTGGTTAACTTCTAAATTCCCATCACTTGCAAACATGTCAACACATAGCAGGTGCTCAGTGAAGGTTTTATTTCCTTTAATTTTTATTACGGAAATTTTTAAACATATAGAAAATTAAAGTCAATAGTATAATGAACTCCATTACACTGTATCCACCTTTAAAATTTTTTAAAAATAGGCCCCCTGGCTGGCTCAGTGGTTTAAGCCTCTGCCTTTGGCTCAGGTCATGATCCCAGGGTTCTGTGATCAAGCCCCGCATCGGGTTTTCTGCTCGGCAGGGAGGCTGTTTCCCTCTCTCTCTGCCTGCTTCTCTGCCTACTTGTGATCGCTATCAAATAAATAAATAAAATCTTAAAAAAAATTTTTTTTTAAAATAAAAATTACCGGTATTTGTCAGTCTTTTAAAATCTAAATCTTTTTTTTTTTTTTTTTTTTTGAGGGAGAGGCATTTTAATGAAAACCCCAGACACCGGTTTTCCCTTATAGATATTTTAGTATGCATCTCTAACTGAAAGGGTTTTTTTTATATCTCAATCTACCATTATAATATTTAACAAAATTAATTATAATTTTGAATAGTTCCTTAATGTCATCTGATACCTAACTTACTGTCTCAGAAATGTCTTGGTTTATTTAAATCAGACTCCAGATAAGTTATATACATTGTAATGTTGATATTTCTTAAATTTCTTCTGTAACAGTCCCACTTTTGTGTGTGGTGGAAAAACTGGGTCATTTGTCCTATGGAAGGCCCTATATTCTGGATTTGGCTGATTAATTCCCCATATTATTATTTAACTTATACTTCTATTTGGCATATTTTCCATAAAGTGATAATTAGACTTAGAGGCTTGATTAGATTCACATTCAATTTTTAAAGCAAGACTATTCAAATATTGTGCTGTATTTCCTATTTTATCATTATCAAGAGGAACTTAATTTCTGGTTGCTCTAGTTTTAGTAATGTTAAGATTGGTTTGTGGGTTTGGGTAGTACCATCCTTCACTTGATGGTTTTAGTATCTATTGATAATCATTGCCTAAATACATTATTTCAATAGGAATTACAAAAAGGTGATTTCCTCATTCTCTTACCCCTTCTGCACTTATTAACTGAATGAAATTCATCTGTAAAATAGAACATTTATGAACTATACCTTGATATAAAAGTTTAGAAAATTAAGTTACTTATTCTTTTTTTTAAAAAAAGTCAGAATAGTAGATTGGTATCCTAGCAGTCGTCACTAGTGACCACTTTAAAAAATTGTTATTATGGACTCATGGATTTTTGTGTGTTTGAGAAGTTTTAACTGCAATTTTTATTCATTTTGATTCTGTTATTCCTTGACACAATAAGATGAATAGACTCATTGTATACATTTTTTCTGACCCAGATATAGAATGTCATTTCTCCAAGGAGTTCTGGTTTTCTTTACTGGGAAATAGTATTTAATAAAACTTTATTGTATAAATGAATTAATTAACAGTGATATGATGCTTAGTATAGTATAGAGTGTATGTTAGTTGTTATTTTCATCGGTATTTTCATATTATTTAGTCTTGAGCAGTGATTCTGAAAGTGTGGTCCCTGAACCAGCAGTATCAGCATCACTGGGGAACCTGTTAGAAATGTAAATCCGCCTGGGTGGCTCAGTGGGTTGGGCCGCTGCCTTCGGCTCGGGTCTTGATCTCAGGGTCCTGGGATGGAGTCCCGCATCGGGTTCTCTGCTCGGCAGGGAGCCTGCTTCCCTGTCTCTCTCTCTGCCTGCCTCTCTGCCTATTTGTGATCTCTCTCTCACTGTCAAATAAATAAATAAAAAATCTTTAAGAAAAAAATAAAAAAAATAAAAGTTTAAAAAAAAAAAAAAAAGAAAGAAATGTAAATCCCCACCTCGGATCTGCCGAATCAGAAACACTAAGGATGGGACTTAGAAATCTGTTTTAACAAGCCCTGCATGGTTTGATGCAAACTGAAGTTTGAGAACTGTTGATCTAGAGTAGAAGTTTGTAACTCATTTAGTGAAAAGAGACCACAGAAATGCTAAATATATTCCGGCAGTAGCTGTGCAGTACCCTGGCTCCCAGCAGCATTGTTTTCTCATCTGAGCTTACCTTACTCTATGAAATAAATTAATGAAACAGATACCAACTAGAATAATCTGTTTATCTGTTTAACTAACTTTCTAAGGATATAGAACCTATGAACATAAACACACTTCAGTTTCACATATTTTGTATTTTAAAATAATTTATGATAGCCTTTCCTAATGTGTATTCCATAGGGCACTAGATCCTCTAAATGTTCTGTAATAAAGAGGTTTCACTGGTTCAAAAAATTTGAGAAATATTTTATATCTCCTTTGCTTGACATTGTACAAACAATATTTGCATGTCAAAGTCTGAGAAACTGTGCAGTAAAGAAAGCTGTTTAACATGGCTTGCTAAGTAGTATTTATTAGTTTTCAGTAGAAAACACTTTGGGAAATGTTTCCTTAGTATATCTTAAAAGAAAAATAGTTTATGGACTATGTGCCACTTAAAAATAGAAAGCTTTCTGGGTGAAAATATAGTAGCTCTATAAATAAATTTGTTCTACCTTCGGAATACTATAGAAACAGGAACTGTTGAAGGTGGAAAATATCTGGATATTGTCTTTGCTAGAGGTAAATTTAATTCTGAACTGAAGACTATTGGCCTGATCTGTCTGAAGGCTTGTTATCCTGATATGTGTATTTCTCATATAGTCATTGTTTTCTAGACTGATGCAAGGAAAAACCAAGTTTTATCTTGTGGATGTGTCAACATGATTAACAAGAAACAGAGTAGCTTTTCAGGGAGAATTATAGACCTTACAGAACTTTGCAACTACTTATTCTCTCTTATTTCCAATATCGGAAAATTTTAAAGTCCTTAAATTGCATAACCGAGGAAGTTTTAAATAGTAGCGCACTGTAATAAATTGCTTATATTTCAAAAGGGAAAGGTAGAACTGATAATTTTTTTATTTCTGTAATTCTTTTTTCCTCTTTTTAAAAATATTTTATTTATTTATTTGACAGAGGGAGGGAGAGTAGGAGCTGTGGGAGAAGGGCAGAGGGAGAGGGAGGTGCGGACTCCATCCTAGGACCCTGAGATCATGACCCGAGCATAAGGTAGAGGCTTAATGACTGAGCCAACCAGGTGCCCTCCTTTTAACCTCCTTTCTAACTGGAATGTTTAAAGAAATATTCTAAGAGGAGTTTTAGTATGAAATAGCATTGTTGAAAATGAGCTTGGCATAGAGATGATACTGTATTCAGCAAGAAGATAGAAGAGATGGGAATCAAGTATCAAGAATGCAACAAAGTTGAGGTTGATGTATTGAACCTAAGTGATAGGATGAACTTCCTGAATAATATGCCTATGGAGTCAGCCCGTAAAATCGGTAATCTAATAATTCTTAGCATTTTTGTCTCAAGATATGTTCAAAGGGCAATAGCATTTTTGAGTCAGATTGATATGGTGAGTACTAACTTATCCCATATTATTGAAGCAAAGAGTCTGTGACCTATAAAGAATGTAAACTACATAGAAGCTGAGAATTCCACTAGTACGTGTAGTCCATAGTAATAATAGGCAGAAAAAAAAATCTGTAAATGGGCAAGTTGTGGCATGTGTTTGTGATAGGTACAAAGGATAAGGTGACTTTGTGAGATAATTCAGTGAAGAATGTTTAAGATAAACTTATTATCTTTAAAAAAAAGATGAATGTGTATCTTTAATGAGACCTACTAGAAATAAGAATAATCTTAGGATAGGAAAAGGGTTGGAGATGTTGTTCGTGAGATAAAATATGTGAAAATGTTTTCTGCTACAAAGTACTAAATTTGGGGGCTCCTGGGTGGCTCAGCCCATAGGTGTCTGCCTTTGGCTCAGGTCATGATCCTGGGGTCCTGGGATCCAGCTCCACATGGGCTCCCTGCTTAGCAGGGAGCCTGCTTCTCCCTCTGCCTCTGCCACTTGTGTTCTCGCACTTGCTCACTCCCTCTCTCTCTCTCAAATGAACAAATAAAATCTTCGCAAGAAATTAAATTTGAAAGTTCATTATAAGTCTATTAGATTCATACCCTATGTTTTAAATTTCCTGCCTATTCTTAAGTTTCCATATCTTTTTGTTAATAACTGTTTGGTTAGTGAATGTTTAGTTAAAGAATGGCTTTAAGAAATGACCAATGCAGGGGCGCCTGGGTGGCTCAGTTCAGTAGGTTAAACCTCTGCCTTCGGCTCAGGTCATGATCTCAGGGTCCTGGGATTCCTGCTTCCCCCGCCCCCCGCCTGCCTTTCTGCCTCCTTGTTATCTCTGTCTGTCAAATAAATAAATAAATCAATCTTAAAAAAATATATTAAAAAAAATAGAAATGACCAATGCAGGGTGCCTGAGTGGCTCAGTCTTGTGCTCTCTTTCGCTCAAATAAATAAATAAAATCTTAAAAAAAAAAAAAAAAGATGACCAATGCATTCTATTTTATGTTTTGGTCAAAGTAGGTTAATAGTCATTTAATTGAAATAGTTATCTCCTTAGTCAAGCTGGCTTCTAATGGTACTCTAGGGTATTTATCACAGTCTCATAAAATGAATAGCTTTATCTCTTGGAGGAATTTTAGTCATTCTTTTGTCATTTCAGATTTGTTAGTAATCCACAAAGAATATGATTCATTATGTGTGGAAATCTTTGGCAAATTCATATTCATCACATTTTTATTATTTCTAAGGATTTCAGAAACCAACCTTTAACAAAGCTTTTGCTTTATAACAAATGAAAATCATTTAAGAGCATAGGGACCTTATAACACATACGAAAAGAAACAGATAGTTCCCTTTGGATATGTGCATTCCATAGACATCTAATACTTGGTTATATTTCACTTATTAGAAAATATACGGGCTCCAAAGGGGATAGAAAATATAGTTCTTGGCTTCTATGAGTGGGGAAGAAGACTTCCCTTAGTAAAATATCCAGAAAGCTATTCTAAGAAAATTCATTCCTGCAGTGAAGAAATATTCAGAAAGTATGTGCACATGTGCCCAGCTCTTGTTTTAGGAACTGGGAAATTAGCAGTAGGCAAGACAGAAATCCTCGTTTTTATGGAGCTTATTCTAATGGAAGAGACAGACAAACAAAAAATAAGTGGAATGGGTAGTATGTTGGATGGTAACAAGTGCCATGGGAAAAAATAAAGCAAGGGAAGAAGACAGGGAATGTTAGAGAATTGCAATTTTATTTTATTTTATTTTTAAGATATTTATTTATTTATTTATTTGAGAGAGAGCAAGCTAGAGAGACAGATCGCTTACAAGAGCTCAAGCATGAGCAGGGGCTGGGGCAGAGGGAGTAGCAGACTCCTACAGAGCAGGAACCTGATGGGGAACTTGATCTCAGAACCCCAGGATCATGACCTGAGCCAAAGGCAGGCACTTAACTGACTGAGCCACCCAGGCATCCCAGAACTCCAATTTGAAATAGGGTGCCAGCAAAGATTTAACAGCAGAAGTCACTTGAATGAAGACCTAATGGAAATGAGGGAATTCATCATTAGAATATCTGTGAAAAGAGTATTCTAGGGAGAGGAAGAACAAACAGTATTAAGACCCTTGGCTGGGAGCATGTCCAGCACGTTTTAGAGCTACAAGGAAGTAGAATGGGGCTAAAGTGGAATGGGAGAGACTGAAGGAGCCTGGTAAAATAATTCAGACAGGCAGTGATGGTGGCTTATAGTATTGTGGTAGCAGTGGACATGGTAAGCAGTCAGGATTTGCTGACAGTTTGGATATGAGATGCAAAAGAGAGAGGAATCAGCGATTTTGATCTGCCAGATGGAAACCATGAACGGAGGCTGAAAATACTGTAGGAGGAATAGAGTTTGGGGAGAAACACTGGAGTTTTGGACATGCTTAAGATACCTGTTAGTCATTTAAGTGGAGCTGTCAAGCAGGCAGTTTGGGGAGACGTTTGGTGGGAGAAATGAGTTTGGAGATGTATGATATCTTGGTAAACTGTGCTGAGAAGTAAGACTGGGAGAAAAATGAATAAAGGAAAGGTTTCAGGAGGGAGATAGTATTTTGAGCTGGAACTTTGATTGATGGAAAAGAAAAAGAAGAGGGTTCTAGTTAGGGAAAATGACCTGGCATCTTAGAGTATCATTTAGAAATAAATCTGAATGCTTTACTCTCTTTACTCTCTTGTCTTTTTTTCTTTGAAATATTTCTTTGAAATATTGCTAAGAAAGTTTTATAGTGTATCATAAAGTATTATGGAACAGTAGGTGCATAGAAAATATTTGTTGACACATAAATGAGAATAATGTTTTCAAAGCTTATTTCACGAATTAGTATTTTTAGTCATTGAAATGTAAGATATTTTTTATTATAAATGTTTTTATTGTGCTAAAAAATACGTGACATAAGATTTAGCATTTTAACCATTATTAAGTATACAGTTCACTGGTAGTAAGTATATTCCAAAACTTAGTTTTGTGTATAAAGATATTTTCTCTTCTCAAAAAATATTGTTCCTTACTAACAAAAGGAATTTAGAGCCAGTTGGGCTTTCCTTCTAAGAGCACTGAGCATTCTGTAAATCTTAGAATCTTAAATGATCATCACTTTTGTTTGAAAGATTGGAACAATTAGAAAAACAAGAATGAAAATTAGTGCCTTACTTCAAAACAGATCTTTTCTTTCTTTAAAAACTGACTTTCCATTTAAGTGAGTGTCCTTTTTAGTTGTTTGGGTCACAAACAAATTTAAATAATTTGAATGTGTCTTCTTTACCTTTGATTACTGGAACCTCCCTCAGAAACTAAATGCTCCTCCAAAGCTGTGGTATGAATCTATAGCATAAGGAGCTTTTCAGAAGTGAAATAAGCATGCCTTCCTTTATAATTTTTTTGCCTGCCTCCTTGCTTCTTAGATTCCTGTCAAGTGTCTTTATTTTTGAGTTTTGTAAATTATATTATAAATTATATTTTATAATTAATTTTGGATTTTATAAATTACATGAAAATGTGTGATACGTCTGTTTTTTTGTGAGATATAAACCTAGGAAATTCTGTCTATTGATTACAGTGCATCTTTTTCTAGGGAACAAAGAAGGAAGAGATTGAAGGTGAAGTGGAAGTGTCTGGTTTAATTCAGCCTGCAGAAGTGTTTGCTCCCAAAAGCCTGGTGTTGGTATCCAGATTAGATTATCCAGAAATTTTTAGGGTAAAGAACTCACAGTTGTCATTATTGATTTGTATTATTGTGTGAATCTATTTTGAGTGAACCGTGGTAACATGATTTTGTAATTAAAATGTCTTTAAATTGATATAGAGATCCATCAATAAAACAAATTTAGTGTGAACTGAAAAATGTGTTTATGTTGGGTAAAATAAATTCCTGAGTTAATGTGACTATTTAAACTTATAAAGATATAGTGTTTGCTTTAATATAGATCCCATGGCTACTGACTCCAAAATTTATGAATCTAAAAGAAATTATTTGATTGCTTGTAGCAAATTTAAAATGCATTAGTAATATAACAATTTTGTCTGTTTTTATTTATCTTCTTTTGAGGAATACCAGGCCCAAGTAAGTAGAATGGATATTTGCAATTTCAAAAAGTTCTGATTGCCAGGATGGCTTTAAAATATTCTTTACTTCCAGATATTTTCCTTTTTGAAACACTCAGAATTTTCTAGTGCAAAAAAAAATTTTTTATTTAGTTATAAATACATTTAAGCTATGAAAGAAGAGGGCTTATTCTTTTATTTCAGTAATGTCGATTATTGTCCAAAATCACAGATCTCTTTGAGGGGTATAAAATATACCTTAACATTTCCCAAGGACTTGGAATTTCTGGAAAACTTTGTATATTATTGAGATTATATATTGTATAAAAATTAGCTTCATTTCAAGATTTCAGTGATAATGGGTAACTTCTAACAAATTCTAATTTTTTAAAGTCACAAATTTTAATAAACTGAATCATTTGTAAAGATTGTATTTTGTCTTCCATTTTACTACCTACCTTCTGAGCTTAAAGTGTTTATAATATCTTGTCTCTATTTTGCTAACCTCTGTAATAATTCACAAAATTTTTCTGTAAAGCAGATGTTCTGAATTTGTAAGAATCACAAAAATATAAAATTTCTTCATTTTTATCTTGAAATTGGGAGTTTTGCAAAGTAAGAGAAAAACAGTTTTAAAGCCCTGCAAATTTGCTAAAGTGATTATCTGAGTTCAAGCCTCTGTTTTACAAATTATAGATTTCTGTTTTTTATAAACTCACCTCAAAAGCTCATTTAGAGCTTCTGATTAAGGAAGAAAATTTAATAAACCTAATAACATTTGCTGCTAAAAGTTTGTTCTGTGGTCATTGTAGGATATATTTTACTGACTTCAAAGGGAAATTTCCTAGCAGCAGATGTCGCAGCAATTTATTTTCAGTGCTTACTTTTTCCATGAAAAAACTGCATGCATCTTCTCTTTGCAGGCTTGCCTAGGTTTGATCTACACTGTGTATGTGGATAGTCTGAATGTCTCCTTGGAAAGTCTCATTGCAAACCTGTGTGCATGCCTTGTCCCAGCTGCTGGAGGGTCTCAGGTAAATATAATGAGAAGGGAAATGAAGAGGACCTATTCTTCTTTTCTTCTCCTCCAGTTAATTTAATTTATGAAGGAAAGGAAAAAAAAAAAAAAGAAGTCCTTGAATATTCTCATTTTAAAGAAGATCTTAGTTAACCATTATCCCTATGGTCTGCCTTCTAGAGAGAGATCCAAGATTCCATTCTTTTCTTAGGTCATGAGGTTAATTTTAACTCAGGGTTCACCTTTAACATAGCATAATTAGAAGTCATATTTTGTGTAACTTGAACTCTAGTTTACATTTTCTTGGAAACGCACTTTTTAAAATATTTGAACATTGAAAAATACATTCTTTTTGCCTTTCTTCCTCCTCTATGTCGTTATGGCTCATTTTATTAACTTATATCAAAAATTTATAAGTGATTAAAAATTAGGAGATAACATTAAGAAAACTCTCAAAACAATTTTTTGTAGCACTTATAACTACTTCTGAATAGGTTTATTTATTTATTCATTTCCCTGGATAACAGCAATTATACATGACCCTAAAACCATTTTTCTATGTTTGTCGTCTTTAACAGAATAGCTCACATGTAAACTTTGAAAGAAGGGGGCTTATTTTTCTTATTTCAGTTTGCTACCTTTAGCAATAATAATGTTGATGATCATCCAGAATCACAGATCTTTTCCAAAAGTGTAATCTATCCCTTAAAATTTCCCAAGGATTTTGTCATATATTTAGCCTTAAAGGAGAACATTAAATTATTTTACTGAAACAAAATTTTGTCAGAATGGTTATGGGTTTTTCATCTTGTTTGTCCAAAGATTTTTATTTTCGTCTCTGCAGTAGAAAAATAAGAACCTCAGCTTCTATATCTCAGTGTTTCTAGAGGACCAAACTTAAAAAAAAAATTCTTCTCCTTAAGCCCTAATTTTGTTTATTCTTATGTAATACTGTAGAAGAGGACAGCCCTCTAAAACTTCCATTGTTTATCCTCCTCAGTCTGACAAAGATGATACTTCCAGTGAAACGGACATCCATTTGTTTTGCCCTTTGCATTTTAACTATGTTTTGTCTTACCTGGTATCTTCTGTTTCTCTTTAATTTTTATTTCCCTTTTTTTCCTCCTGTTCCCTATTCCCTCAGTCTTCTCCCCACCACTCTAAGGGAAGAATATAAAATATGAGTTTGGTCGCAAATGACCTAAATTTGATAGCAGTGGAATTGTTTCATGGACCTTTATCATGGTGGGATTTCTGCTGACTTTATTTTGTGAATTTATTTTTTAATTTAAAAAACTTTTTATTGGGGGATACCAGGATGGCTTAGTTGGTTAAGCATTTGCTTTCAGCTCTGGTCATGATCCCAGGGTCCTGGGATCGAGTCCTGTGTTGGGCTCCCTACGGGGCTCCCTGCTCTGTGGGGAGCATGCTTCTCCAGATTCTGCTTTCCACAACCCCTGTCTGTGCGCTCTTTCTGTCTTTCTCTCCATTTCTCTGACAAATAAGTAAAATAATAATAAAAAAGTAAAAAACTTTTTATTGCGGCTACTAAAAATTTTAAAATATTGCATATATGGTTCATATTATATAGTTTTATTTCTTTCTCCAAGTTTTATTGACATAAAATTGGCATAAAAATGTTGACTTTAATGTTTTATTATTTTTTAGATAACTGATTGTCACTGATTTTTTATATCTCATCTTTTAATAAATTTCAGCTTTCTAATTATTGAATTTTCTTATACCATGATCATTTGAGTACAGTGTAACTTGAATGTTTTCAGTTACATTTTTATTCTTGGCATCTACTAATTGGGTCTTACAGGGTTATCACCAACTCAATATTAACTTCAAAAAAATTTTTAAAATTTGAACTTAAAGGAATTTTTTTTTGTCTTAAGAAAATGTCTGAAAAGAAATCATTTATGTTTCTCGTGTGTTTTTCCTGCATTCTGTAGAAGCTGTTTTCCTTGGGTGCAGGAGACAGACAGCTGATCCAGACTCCTTTGCATGATAGTCTTCCTGTCACAGGCACTAGCGTGGCTCTTCTGTTTCAGCAGTTGGGTATGTTTTTTCCCCTATTGTCAGTGTCTTCCTGTGGATTTATTTTAAGCTCAATACCTGATACATAAAATAGATAATTATGTGGGTCCTAATCTTAAATGATCCTTATTCTTTTAAAAAATTTTAAACTCTGGCCTCTTTTGCTCTGGAGTCAGTTAGATATACAAAAAATAGGCAGATTTTCCTTATGTTTTAAAAGATGAATAGATGGTATATTTTGCTTTTCCTTTACTGAATTACTTTTGCAGAAACCTTGTCGAATGAAACAAAGTCCTGTCTTTCTAATCCATGATCTGGATCAGAACTTTATCACCAATTTTCTAGCAATGAAAAGGCTCAAGAATTGCAGGGAGTATACCACAAAGTGCACTCTGTCCATCGGACAGCTTGTACTTCCTTTAAGGAATCATACAACTTTAAAGTGAAGATGTTTCTGATCAGGGCTGCCAGAGATTCCTATTTACTTTACCTCTTACTTGTCCTTTATATGTGCCTAATGTGTGCCTGAGTGTCCTATTATCTTTGATTCAGTCTTTGTTAGTGTTCTCCATCTGTCTTTGTCTTTTCTAAGTTACATTGAAACCTTCCCTTCCCTAGGGTTCATGTTATTCTCCATGGGATTATTATTACCTTAAACACAAAACTTCTACCCTCTTGTTTCCCTTCTGTCTCATGTTGAATTTTGCTTCTAGCTCAGCTTTCTAATTTGTCACTCCTTTTTCATTAATGGCCCCATCCTTATTCTTCTGCTGTGACTTCAGTTGCCAAATTTAGAAAGCCTCAGAAGAAATTAATGTAAATAAACAGTTTTATAGTATCTTAATAAAGATTAATGGTGATACCAGTCCCAAAGTAGTATTTTTCCCCGATTACATCTGCTTCCTGTCAGGAGTTCAAACACTGAAAAATTACCTATCCCTACATCTCTCCCCTCCAAAAATATTCTGCTGCTCACTAAGTCATTTCAACTAAGTCCTAATGTAATTAAAGCTATTTTTTTTTCTTAACATGTGAAATAGGTAATTTCCCTGGTGGTACTGAGTTCTCTAAAGAATATCTTGGGTTTTTTGTTGTTGTTGTTTTTTAAAGATGTTATTTATTTATTTGACAGAGAGAGAGAGAGATCACAAGTAGGCAGAGAGGCAGGCAGAGAGAGAGGGGGAAGCAGGCTCCCTGCTGATCAGAGAGCCCAATACGGGGCTCAATCTCCGGACTCTGGGATCATGACCTGTGCCAAAGGCAGAGGCTTAACCCACTGAGCCACCCAGTCGCCCCAAGAATATCTTGTTGATTAAATACTCTTTCCATAATCTTCTAGAAATAATTTAGGGAGTTCATGGGTTATCTGGAGTCTGTCCATGGTCCCTAGTAACCATTGACTTGGTTGATTTTAACCAAGGACTATTCACATGACTTTTTTACTTTTAGAAGAGACTGTATACCCACAGGGTCAGTAAAAACAAAGATTTACCATTAAGGGGAACAGAAAAATAGTGACACAAATAAAATAATCTGCCTTTTATCTTAATGAGTGCTTTATAAGCTTGTTATGTTTTTGAGTTTTTACAATGGCTTGACCAGGGGGAGGGGAGGGATGTTACTGGCATTTAGTGCCCAGGACTAGGGAGGGATAGTAAACATCCCTCATGCATGATGTATGTGTACCAAGAGTTTTTACCTCAAAAACACTGGTAGCACTCCCACTGAGAAAAACTACTGTAGATAAAGTATAATTTATAAAACCTGGACTTGTCTTCAAGAAACGGTGGTCTATGTAATTTAGACTAACAGTCTTAACAATGACAACTAGAAAAACTGTAAATATGAACATCATCTACTTGAAAGCATGAGAAGCAGTAAAGATACTAAAGGAAACCTAGAGAAGTGAGCCATATATTTGGGACCAGTTTTTCACAGAGCATCTGTTGATTTTGGAAGAAGTAACTGAAAGGCTGATCACAGCAGTATTGATATCCCACAGGGAGCAGGAAAACTGAGGTCAAGTTTTATCAAGGGATATTTCTTTATAAAGCTCTCATGCTTTGAGTTGAGACTACAAAGGACCACAACCTAGGAATGAGTAAATCACAAGTAAACAAGGTCCGTTTCCTTGAGGAAACGAAGTGGAACTTGAAATCATTTTAGTTCCTTGAAATGATTATTATGATCCTTGATGCTACTGCCTCTAGCCATATAGTACAAGTAAAAGTAAATTCCTCATGGTAACTGCATTCTAGATCTTCAGTATGTCTACAAAATTTGCCCAGCACTCATCCAAAAATGACCAGAAATATGAGGACTAATCCTATATGAAAGAAATATAGAAGAAACCATAGATAATATAAAAACCCACAGGACACCAGAAAAATAGTTAACAAATTCACATATTTAAATAATTGTGCTTAAAATAGTGAAGGAGATAAACAGTCAAGAGTGAGAATTTGGGGAGTGACATCAGCAAGATGGCAGCATAAGAAGTCCTAGTCCTTTTTCTTCCACAGAAGCATTGCTTTAACAGTGATACACTGACCAAAATACCTTTGTGAGAATTCCAGAATCTAGCAAAGAATTTCCAATACCCCAGATGATCACAAAGCTGAGAACAGACACATTAAAATGGGTAAGAAGAACAATTTCACTTTACCCTGTCAGCCTCTCCCCTAAACCAGCACAGCTCAGCACTGGGAGAGGACACCTCAGCTTGCCACCTCTCCTTGGGGGAGGAGGAAGGAGAAGAATGGAGTATGCATGCAATTTTCCAGCTTTATGGAGGGCTGCCTGAGGGTTGAGACTGTCTCAACTCATTTGGAGCACTGACAGGATCAGCACTCTTTGGATGCCACTGAGAACAAGGAAGAGTGAAGGGTAGAGCTTGCTGTACCATCGCTGCTTGTGGCAGTTGGCAGAAGGTGCACAACTTGGGGCATATCCCTTGGGAGGGAAGGAGAGGGAAAACAGCATTCTAGCTTTTCAGAGTGCTGCCTGAATATTGGCAAAGTTATAGAGGAATTGTAAATTTAATTCACTGCTGATGAGAATGTGAATTAGAGCACAGTTTAACTTTCTAAAAAAGTTAAATAAACCAAATAATCCAGCCATTCCACTCCTAAGGCTTTCACTCCATTTACCTAAAGAAAATGATAGTATTTGTCCATAAAATACTTGTACATGAATGTTCATATTCACATTTCTGTAATAGTAAATAACTGGGAACAAGATCAGTGTTCATCAGTGGCAGTGGATAATGGTGATGATAATGGATAAATAATCTCTGATATATCCATACAGTGGAATGCTACTAAGCAATGCAAAGTAATGAATTATTGATATATGCTCAGCATAGATTAATCAGAAAATAATTATGATGAATTTTAAAAGTCATACAAAAAAGAATGCATACTGTATGACTTGGTTTCTATAAAGTTCAAGAAAATACAGTCTAATCTGTAGTAATAGAAACAGGTCACTGGTTGCCCTGGGGGTGGGAAGAGAGGGATGACAGAGTTATGAGGAAACTTTGGGATGTTCGTGTTCATTATCTTGATTGCGTGATGGTTTACGTGTGTGTGTGTGTGTGTGTGTGTGTGTGTGTGTATGTTAAAGTATATTAAATTCTACAAGTGAATTGAAAAATGAAAAATTGGGGCACCTGGGTGGCTCAGTGGGTTAAAGCCTCTGCCTTCAGCTCGGGTCATGATCCCAGGGTCCTGGGATCGAGCCCCGCATCGGGCTCTCTGCTCAGCAGGGAGCCTGCTTCCCTCTCTCTCTCTCTGCCTGCCTCTCTGTCTGCTTGTGATCTCTCTCTGTCAAATAAATAAATAAAATCTTTAAAAAAAAAAAAGAAAAATGAAAAATTCATATAAAAACTTACATATGAATGTTCGTAGCAGCATTATTCATTTTCTTTTTTTTTTCCCCTTTTTATCATTTTATTGTAGCAGCATTATTCATAATAGCCAAAAAAATAAAAACAACCCAAATGTCCATCAACTCATAAATGGATAAACAAATGGTGGTATATCCACACAATGGAATAATATTCAGCCATAAAAAGGAATGATTGTTACTACATGCCACAAATGAAACAAATCTTGAAAACATTGTGTGAAAGTAAAAGAAGCAAGACTCAAAGGGCCATAATATTTTATGATTCCATTTATAGGAAATGTCTACAATAGGGAAGTCCATCAAGACAGAGAGATTAGTGAGTGCCAGGAGCTGGTGGGGAGGGAACAATGGAGTGACTGATAATGAGAATTGGGTTTCTCTTCAAGTCATGAAATTGTTTTAGAGTTAGAGACTGGTGATGGTTTTACAACCTATGACTGTGCTAAACCCCATGGAACTGTATGCTATACAAGGGTGAGTTTTATGGTTTATGAATTATAACTCAATAAAGAAAAAATTATTAGGGCCTTGTCAAAGGAATTCAGGAGCTACCTTGAAGAGACTTGCATGGATCTACAGTGGTATAATTTGAGCTTCATAAATGGTGAAAATCGCAATTGGTTGAAACCCAGAAGATATTTTATCTGTTTAAAAATTTTTAATTAAAAATTTTAAAAAATTATTTATTTATTTGTGAGAGAGAGAGAAAGAGCACATGAATGTTGGGGCAGAGGGAGAGGAAGAGAATCGCAAGCAGACTCCCCACTGAGTGCAGAGCCAAACACAGGGCTCAACCTCACGACCCTGAGATCTTGACTTGAGCTGAAACCAAGAGTTGATGCCTAACTGACCGGGCCACCCAGCTGCCCCCAGCAAACGTTTTTATGAATTTATAATAATATTAAATGAAAAATTATTATCTTAGAATGTGGAAATGATTTGTTATCTTGAAAACTTATCAATAAAGGAAAAGAATGCAGCATTTATTCTGTCTTGTCTATATGAATTGTAGTACAGGGTAACCTAATAGTTGATTAGGGAAATTGTCTCTTTTTAAAAGTATTCTATCAATAAATGAAAAAAAATTGTAGTGCTAGAACTTCATCAGTTTACGTTCTTTAGTAAATGAAGTTCTGAGCATCAACAAGTATTATGTTAGGAAAGAAAACAGACAGATCTAGCCTTGCCAAACAGTACCTGTAGTTTTGCTGGAGGGATTAAATCTGATTGCAGAAAATATAGAAGATAGGGGAACATAGTGAACTGCACAAGATTGCAATTGTCAAAATTAGGTTCTTAGACAATGTGTATATATGTGATGAAATATTATTCAGCCATAGAAAAGAATTAAAATCTTGCCATTTGCAACAACATGGATAGAGCTAGAGAGTATAATGCTAAGCAAAATAAGTCAGAGAAAGAGAAATACCATATGATTTCACTTATATGTGGAATTTAAAGAAAAAAAATAAGCAAAGGAAAAAGAGAGAGAGAAACCAAGAAACATATTCTTCACCATAGAGAACAAACTGATGTTTACTAGAGGGGAGGTGGGGTAGGAGGATGGAGGAAATAGGTGAAGGGTACACTTACCATAATGAGCACTGAGTAATGTATAGAATTGTTGAATCACTGTATTATATACCTGAAACTAATACAACACTGTATGTTAACTATACTGGCATTAGAATTACAAACTTTAAAAAAAAATCTGTTTATAGAAACTCTATTGATCAAATGTCCCAGGTCCTTTTTTTTTTTTAAGATTTTATTTATTTATTTGACAGAGATCACAGGTAGGCAGAGAGGCAAGCAGAGAGAGAGGAGGAAGCCGGCTCCCCGCGGAGCAGAGAGCCCGATGTGGGGCTCAATCCCAGGACCCCGGGATCATGACCTGAGACGAAGGCAGAGGCTTTAACCCCTGAGCCACCCAGGCGCCCCTGTCCCAGGTTCTTTAACAAATAAATTATAAGGAAGGGAAAGGAGGAGTAACCTCTAGATTAAAAGAGTTGTAAAACATCCTATTTAGAGGGCTTCTGGGTGGCTCAGTCATTTGGATGTCTGCCTTCAGCTCAGGTTGTGATCTCAGGTTCCTGGGTTCAAGCCAGACTCTGCTCAGTAACAAGTCTGCTTCTCCTTCTTCCTCTCCCTCTGTGCTCTCTTTCACTCTTTCTCAAATAAATAAACAAACAAATATCTTTTTTAAAAATCCCCTTTTTAATAGAGTGAGATTGAATTATGGTGTCTAGTGTATAGTGTCTAGGAATGCACATTTGGGTGATAAAACTATAGAAAAAAATCAGGAAAATGGTTAATAGAAAAGTCAAGATAAGGGTTACTCATGGCACTAGAGAGGTAGCTCTGATTGGTTGCACATCGAAGGGGCCTTTAGGGTTGCTGGCAAAGTTCTCTTTCTTAAGTAGTGTTTTTAAGATAATTCCTTAAGCCATGTTTTTTATTTGCATGATTTTCTATATTTGTGTTTAATCTTTCAATTAAAATACTTTTTAAAAAACATATAATTAAGGGCACCTGGGTGGCTCAGTCAGTTAAGCACCTGACTCTTGATTTCAGCTCAGGTTGTGATCTCAGGGGTCTTGGGATTAAGCCCTGCCTCAGGGTCTGTACTCAGCACAGAGTCTACTTATTCCTCTCCCTCCTCCCTGATTGTGTTCTCGCTCTCT
This sequence comes from Meles meles, assembly GCF_922984935.1. NCBI lineage: Eukaryota > Metazoa > Chordata > Mammalia > Carnivora > Mustelidae > Meles > Meles meles. The sequence continues at coordinate 51,710,765 of NC_060073.1, forward strand.
CTCTCTACTCTCAGATAAATAAATAAAATAAATAAAATCTTAAACTTGTAAAGCTATTTTAACTTTTTATATGTATACCTTTTTTTTTTTTTTAAAGTACAGTGCTTAAACAAATTAGAGATTTTATCCTCAGATAATAGAAAGTCTAGAAGTAGAAGTCTAGAAGCAGTGCAGGACTGATGTGTTGATTCCCAGATGTCTTCAGGAATGGTATGGAAATTCTCCTCCATGCTTTTTCCCTATTTATTAGTAAGGAGTTAATAAGACTGTGAGCTTTAAGAACTTCCTTATCTTAGTATTCTGTATGTCCTCTATATTTGTTATAGTACCTTGGACTCAGAAAACATTAATATTTTTTGAATAAATGAGTGAATATGTTAGCCATGAAGAAAATGGCAATCATTATTTCATCAGATTTTCTATCTATGGATGAAATGTGCCAGAATATATGATTATTAGTCATTTGAAGATCACATTTCATTATTTTACTATCTAGTATGTTTGAGCTGAATTATCTTTTGCTTACATATTCAAAATTTAATTTTTCAGGGAAAAAATAAGGAAAAGATAAGAAAGGGAAGGAAAAAGAAGGATGCTTCTAAAACAGCGCCATGTGCAGAGTTATAGTTTCCAGAACATGTGGTACTGATAATTCTGACTAAAGGCATGTTCTTATCACCAGTCATTTTGGCTGGACTGTTGTTGAAGGCCAATATTAGACTATTATCAAAGTTCACTACCTGGGTTGGGGGTGAGATGGTAGTGGTGGATTTTATAAAGAACAGACAGGAAGCAGATAAGTTGTAGCCTTGACCAGTTTTCCTGTGAAAGGTCTAAATATAATGATACCATTTCCTTGGTTCTTCTCTCCAAGGACTGTTAGGATAATGAATTTGTTTTTCATAGTTTGAGATGTCTCTGTGTTTGCCTGAAATAATTATGTGGACTTCTACCATCAGCCCATAATTTTCTGTCAATCACCTTCATCTCTTACTTGCCATCTTGTTTATTTGTTTCTTTTAACCTATGTGAATTATTGTTGTTTACCTGAAGATTTGTGTTTTAAGTGTGGAAAACTAGTTTTGGTTTTGGTTTTGTTTTTTAATGTTAGTAAGACTGTATTCATAGGGCTGGTTTTATAGCCCATTTCATTTTTCATTTAATCCATAGCTACTTAATTCAGATGTCCCTCCTTAACTCAAATAATTTTGTGAAATATTCATGACATGTTGTGGGGCGCCTGGGTGGCTCAGTGGGTTAAGCCACTGCCTTTAGCTCAGATCATGATCCCAGTGTCCCGGGATTGAGCCCTGCATGGGGCTCTCTGCTCAGTGGGGAAGCCTGCTTCCCCCTCTCCCTCTGCCTGCCTGTTTGCCTACTTGTGCTCTCTCTCTCTCTCTCTGTCAATTAAATAAATAAAATCTTAAAAAAATAAAAGAAATATTCAGGACATGTTTTGATATATCCGCTTAGCTATAATTTGGATTTTAACAGCAAATACACTAGTTTTAGAATATTCCACAGTTTTTACAGTGTATTATTTATTAGAATTTTTTTTTTATTTTAAAGATTTTATTTAATTATTTGACAGAGAGAGAAGCAGGGGGAACAGGAGAGGGAGAAGCAGGCTCCCCACTGAGCAGGGAGCCTGATGCAGGGATCAGTCCCAATACCCTGGGATCATGACTTGAGCAGAAGGCAGAGGCTTAACTGACTGAGCCCAAGTTTCCCTTATTAGACATTTTTATTTTATTATTATTTTAAAAGATTTTATTTATTTATTTGACAGATAGAGATCACAAGTAGGCAGAGAGGCAGGCAGAGAGAGAGAAGCAGGCTCCCACTGAGCAGAGAGCCCGATGCGGGGCTCGATCCTAGGACCCTAAGATCATGACCTAAGCCAAAGGCAGAGGCTTAACCCACTGAGCCACCCAGGTGCCCCTTATTAAATATTTTTAAAGTCACAGACTAAAATGATCTTGGACCTTCAGCTTTATCACTCTATTTCCATAGTTAAACAATAGTCTTGTATCATTTGTACTTAATACTTTTTTCCCCAGCTTTATTGAGGTATTATTGACATATAGCTTATGTAAGTTTAAGGTTTACAATGTGATGACTTGATTCAAGTATATATTGTGAAATGTTTACTATAGTAAGGTTAGTTAACACCTCTGTCACCTTACATAATTATCATTTTTATGTGTATGCTGATAACATTTAAGATCTACTCTCTTAACCACTTTTCAGTATATAATACAGTTTTGTTAATGATAATCACCATACTATACATTAGATCTCCAGAATTTATTCATTTTATTTAGAATTTCTGCCCTTTGACTAGCATCTCCCATTTCTCACACCCCTGAATCCCTGTTAACCACCATTCTACTTTCTATTTCTGTGAATTCAGCTTTTTTTTTAGATTCCACATATAAATGAAAACAGAGTATTTGTCTTTCTCTGTCTGACTTGTTTCACTTAACATAATGCCTTTAAGGTCTGTCTGTGTTGTCACAAAAAAGGATTTCTTCCTTTTTGTGACTCAATAACATTCCATTGTATTACACGTATTGTCTTTATTCATTTATCCATTGACACTTAGGTTGTTTCCTTGTCTTAGCTGTTATGAATAATGCTGTAATGAACATATAATGAGAATGTAGATATCTCTTTGAGATAGGGATTTCATTTCTTTTGGATATATAATTAGAAGTGGGATTCCTGGATCATATGGTAGTTCTATTTTTAATTTCTTCAGGTACCTCCATACTGTTTTCCATAATGGCTGCACCAATTTACATTTCTACCAAGAGTGCTTACAGGATGTCTTTTCTCTACTGCCTTGCCAACACTTGTTACCTCTTGTCTTTTTGGTAATCATTCTAACAAATGTAAGATGATAACTCACTGTGGTTTTGATTTGCATTTCCCTGATGATTAGTGATGCTAAGCATCTTTTCATGGCATTTATATGTCTTTGGAAAAACGTCCGGGCCCTTTGCCCAGTTTTTAATCGATACGTGTTTGTTTTGCTATCAAGATGTATGTGTTCCTAATGTATTTTAGTTTTATTCCTTTCTCAGATAGATGGTTTGCATATATTTTCTCCTATTCCGTAGGTTGCCTTTTCATTTTGCTGATTTATTTCTTTAGCTGTGCAGAAACTTTTTAGTTTGATGTTGTTCCACTTCTTTATTTTTTTCTTTTGGTGTCTTATTGAAAAAAATCATTGCCAAACCAATATAAAGAAGCTTTTCCTCTAGTAGTTTTATACTTTGGGTTCTTATGTTTATGTATTTAATCCATTTTGAGTAATTTTTTGTGATAGAGAAACCAGTTTCATTCTTTCACATGTGAGTATCCAGTTTCCCAGCACCATTTATTGAAGAGATTATCTTTCCCATTGAATATTCCTGGCTCAAATATTCATTGACCTTATATGTGTGAGTTTATCTCTATGATATAATTTCTCTTCTATTGATCTGCATGTTTGTTATGACAATACCATACTATTTCTATTACTCTAGCTTTGTAATACAATTTTAAATCAAGAATTGTAATGCTTCCAGCTTTGTTGTTTTTCAGAATTGCTTTGGCTATTTGGGATCTTTCATCATTCCATATAAATTTTAAGATTTTTTTTTTCTGTTTCTGTGAAAAATGTCATTAGAATTTTGATAGAGATTGTTTTGAATCCATAGATGGTTTTGGGTAGTGTGAACATTTTAACAACATTAATTCTTCTGATTCATAAACACAGGCTATTGTTCCATTTATTTGTGTCTTCTTTAGGTTCTTTCATTAAAGTCTTCTGGGTTTTAACATACAGATCTTTAATCTCCTTGGTTAAACTTATCCCTAAGGTGGTGTGTTTTTTTTAATATTTCATTTAAATTCAATTACATAGTGTATTAGTTTCAAGGGTAGAATTTAGTAATTTCATCAGTTGCATATATCACCCAGTGCTCATTACATCAAGTGCCTTAATGCCCATCAGCCAATTATCCCTTGCCCCCACCTGCTTTCCCTTCACCAACCCTCAGTTTGTTTCCTGTGATTAAGAGTCTCTTATGGTTTTCATCCCACTCTGTTTTTATCTTATTTTATTTTTCCTTCCCTTCCCCTATGATCCTCTGTTTTGTTTATCAAATTCCATATATGAGTGAAATCATATGGTATTTGTCTTCTCTGACTGACTTATTTTGCTTAGCATAATACCCTCTAGTTCTATTCATGTCATTGCAAATGGCAAGGTTTCATTCTTTTTGATGGCTGAGTAATATTCCATTGTGTTTATGTACCACATCTTCTTTTTTCATTCATGTGTCATTGGACATCTGGGCTCTTTTCCATATTTTGTCTGTTGTGGACATTGATGCTATAAACATTGGGGTGCATGTGCCCCTTTGGATCGCTTTTTTTTTTTTTTAAGATTTTATTTATTTGACAGAGAGATCACAAGTAGGCAGAGAGGCAGGCAGAGAGAGAGGAGGAAGCAGGCTCCCCGCTGAGCAGAGAGCCTGATGCCAGGCTCGATCCCAGGACCCTGAGATCATGACCTGAGCTGAAGGCGAGGCTTTAACTCATGAGCCACCCAGGCACCCCTGAATCACTATTTTTATATCCTTTCAGTAAATACCTAGTAACGCAGTTGCTGGGTCGTAGGGTAGTTTTGTTTTTAACCTTTTTGAGGAATATCCACACTTTTTCAGAGTAGCTGAACCAGTTTACATTCCCACCAGCAGTGTAAGAGGGACCCCTTTTTCCACATCTTCACCAACGTGTCTTGTTTCCCGAGTTGCTAATTTTAGCCATTCTGACTTGTGTGAGTTAGGTATCACATTATAGTTTTGATTTGTATTTCTCTGATGCCTAGTGATGTTGAGCATTTTTTCATGTGTCTATTAAACATCTGTCCCAAGTCTTTAATTATATTTGATGCTATTATAAATGGGATTGTTTTATTTCCTTTTCAGATAGTTTTTTGTTAGTATATAGAAATGCAACTGATTTTTGTATGTTGACTTTGTACCCTACAACTTACTGAATTAGTTTATTAGTTGTCATAGCTTTTTGGTAGAGTCTTCAGTTTTCTCTATATAAGATCATATCATCTACAGAGACAGTTTTACATCTTCCTTCCTTATGTGGATGCTTTTTATTTTTCCTTCTTGCCTGATTGCTCTAACTAGGATTTCTAGTACTATGTTGAATTGAATGGTTAAGAGAGGGTGCCTGAGTGTCTCAGTGGGTTAAAGCCTCTGCCTTCAGCTCAGGTCATGATCCCAGGGTCCTGGGACTGAGCCCTGCATCAGGCTCTCTGCTCACCAGGGAGCCTGCTTCCTCTTCTTTCTCTCTCTCTCTGCCTGCCTCTCTGCCTACTTGTGATCTCTGTCTGTCAAATAAATAAATAAATAAATCTTAAAAAAAAGAATGGGCACCCTTGTCTTATTCCTGATCTTAACAGGAAGTCTATCAACCTTTTACCATTAAGATGTTAGCTATGGGGCGCCTGGGTGGCTCAGTGGGTTAAGCCGCTGCCTTCGGCTCAGGTCATGATCTCGGGGTCCTGGGATCGAGTCCCGCATCGGGCTCTCTGCTCAGCAGGGAGTCTGCTTCCCTCTCTCTCTCTGCCTACCTCTCTCTCTACTTGTGATCTCTCTCTGTCAAATAAATAAATAAAATCTTTAAAAAAAAAAAAAAGATGTTAGCTATGGACTTGCCTTATATAGCATTTATTATGTTGAGGTACATTCCTTTTATGCCGAATTTGTTGAGAATTTTTACCGTGAAAGGATGTTGAATTTTGTCAAGTGCTTTTTCTGCTTCTATTGAGATGACCATGTGATTTTTAAATCTTTCATTCTATTAATGTGGTGTATCACATTGTTCGATTTGTGTATGTCGAACCATCCTTACATCCCAGATATAAATCCTTCTTGATGATTGTGTATGAGCCTTTTAATGTGATGCTGAATTCAGTTTGCAGATACTTTATTGAGAATTTTTGCCCCTATTCATCAGGGATATTAGCCTTTAGTTTTCTTATAGTGTCCTTATCTGGTTTTGTTATCAGGGTAATGCTGGCCTTGTAAAATTAGTTTGGGTGTGTTCCCTTCTCTCCACTTTTTTGAAAATATGAGAAGCATTAGTATTAATTCTTCTTAAATGTTTGGTAGGATTTACCAATCCGTCCAGTCCTCAACTTTCCTTTTTTGGGAAGTTTTGATTACTGTTACAATCTCCTTATGCATTATTGGTCTGCTCAAAATTTCTGTTTCCTCATGATTCAGTCTTGGTATGAACTTTTTTATATGTATACTTTCTTTTTGCTTACTTAAATTAACTTTAGCCAGTTTTTCATTAACTATTATTAGATCAATATTTCTGTTGATTGTCTCTAATACTAAATATAGATGCTTTCAAAAAATTTCTAAAACAGCTAGAATTTTTTCTTTAGTTTATCTTATCATTATTTTTACTTTTTACATGAACGTCCTTAAAATGTTGAATGTAGCTGTAACTTTCAATTTGGAAGTTACTTTTTTTCTGAATATTTTAATGGAAAAAAAATTGGTATTCACTTTAGTCTTTCCCTGGAAAAGCTTCTGTCTCTAACACTATATACAAGAATATAAAAAATAATTTATGTTCCTGAAATAGAAAGATAAAAAGATTCCAGAGGAAATAATGAAGGCTTAAGGGGTAGAAAATATTATTTTTACCTTAATACCTTTATGAAGAATATATTGATTGGTTAGTTTATGAATCATTTGATTAATGCATCAATTGTAGAACAGTTTTTGTCTTTTTATGTTAAGTGATTGAAATCTGGTGGCTTGGATCATGTTTCTGCTTTCATTTTTTTCAGCTTATTCATATAGCATTCTTACTTGTTTTAGTCTTATTCTCAATTATAATGGGAAAAATTAAGTAGTCATCTTCTTTCTCAATATATGTAGTTAAATAGTTGTGGAGAATTTGAGCATACAGGAGTTTAGATGATTACTATGAATGGCATATTGTGCTATTGGTGGAAAAAGCAGAAATGAGAAATTTAATGTTTTGCTATAACTATATATATGATTAATCATTTTTTGATAGTTTGAATATCAACTACTTTCTGTGGGGATTTGAAACAAACTTTTCACTAATCTGTTCTAGGACACTTTTATGAAGGAACTGCTTACCATGTGTGTTCTACTCTGGGGACCTAAAGATCTCTTGGGGAAACTGTTCCAATTTAATTTTTTATAATAAATAGCACAAAGAATGCAGTTCCTATAATGCCCACCTGTAGGAGCATTTTTTTAAAAATTAAATGTTTACAAAGCCAATACCATATGCCAGGTCTGTGCAAGTCACTAGTGGTATAAAGATGAGAAAAATCACAGCCCTTAACTAGATATACTTTTAACTAGTAGAGAAACATACATGTTTTAAAAATTATATTACAGTATGTAATAAATGCGATACTAGAAATACCAAGAGCTAAGAAAGATACCAGGAGATAACTACCTTACTAGCTAGAAAAGAGGACAAAGGGCATTACAGACAGAAGGAAGAACCTAAGCAATGATGTAGAGCATGAAAGGTCTTCATAAAATAGTAAGAGTTTTGATGAAGCTTAAGTATAGGGTTGTAAGAAATAGGCTGTGATCAGAAATTCATTGCTTTTCTTTTGAAAATTAAAGATTAAGTATTTATGCTAGTTTTGTAAAGGAAGCCATTTTTAAAATACCAAAGACTGACTGACGGTGACCAATTGAGTGCTTATTGACTAGTGTACTACCCTAGCTGGATTTACACATAAATAAAGCATGTGGTTGCTGCATGATATAATTTGAGAACAGTTCAGAAGAATCTTTGTTCAAAACTTCTCCCTTTTGCTTTCCTAGTGCTTAAATGCTATTATTAAATAGTTATCTCTATCTTTGTATTGAGTTATCTTGTAATGAATTCAAATGCTTTGAGGCAAGATAGCCATTAAGAGTTGTCCTTCAGGGGAGCCTGGGTGGCTCAGTGGGTTAAGCCTCTGCCGTCGGCTCAGGTCATGATCTCAGGGTCCTGGGATGGAATCCCGCATCAGGCTCTCTGCTCAGCAGAGAGCCTGCTTCCCCCTCTCTCTCTGCCTGCCTCTCTGCCTACTTGTGATCTCTTTCTCTCTGTCAAATAAATAAATAAAATACTAAAAAAAAAAAAAAAAGTTGTCCTTCATGGGGTGCCTGGTTGGCTCATTTGGGGTTAAGAGTCTGCCTTCGGCTTAGGTCATGATCTCAGGGTCCTGGGATCTAGCTGGCTTCAGGCTCTCTGTTCCACGGGGAATCTGCTTCTGCTGGTCCCTACTGCTTATGCTTTCCTCTCTCTCTATCTCTGTCTGTCTCTCTCAAATGAATAAATGAAGTCTTAAAAAAAAAAAACAAATGACAAAAACCCAAGAGTTGTCCTTCATTCTCACAAAATTCTCTTGTCTAAAATTTCGTTTTGCTTTCAGCTCTTAGGGATTAATATTCTTACGAAGTATGGCTACTCCATTATTGAAGTATGCAACTTACAAATGATGGCAGAATAAATTACCCTCTTTTTCTGTGCTCTGTAGCAGTTTGTATGTATCTCTGGTCTGTTGTGTTTAATTATTTACTTACCAACCTGCCATCTTCACTGAACTGAACTCCTATGAGCCTGCCTCCCATTTCTTTATATCTATCCCTAGTTTTAGCAATTTCTTATATATCTCAACAGCTTGATAAAGGCCTATTAGTGGAGAAAAGGAGGAAAGAGGAGAAGAAAGTGAAGAAGTTTTAACTAAATGTTATTTCTGCCAAGGTGCTTCCCTCTTGTTTTATCCTTACTTTAACTTTTTAGTTACTCAATATATTATCCTTCCCCTTTATTTGCTCTTCTATTCCCAAGAGCCCTTTTGCTTCCTGCTTAAATGTAGATGTTAAAGAGATTTAAAAACCTGGTCAGTCAGAATAGGCACAGACTAGGAATCTGGGCCATTTGGGATTGGAATAATCTGATGTAGTTACCCCAGACTCAGAATCAATTGTAGGGTTAAATGAGAAAAGAAATATGTTGTATCTTTTTTTTCTTTTTAAGATTTTATTTATTTATTTGACAGAGAGATCACAAGTAGGCAGAGAGGAGAGGCAGATGGGGGGTGGGGGAAAGCAGACTCCCTGCTGAGCAGAGAGCCAGATGTGGGGCTCCATCCCAGGACTCTGGGATCATGGCCTGAGCTGAAGGCAGAGGCTTTAACTCACTGAGCCACCCAGGTGCCCCAGTCATATGTATTTGTTAATTGACTTCTTATAGTTAAAGATTACCACACATCACCTATTTATAGGTCCATAAAGTATGTTTAATTCATGTCACACTCAAGGGAATAAGCCCATGTTCATAACCACTAAAATATACATGGTTGCCCAATTCAGTTACCTTTTTAAACTATTTTTTACTTGGAAGATTTCCATTTCTAACATATATGGAAATGACATACTGAATTTGTTACATATTAAACATTGCCTCTCAGTGATAGTTATAAAACTGAACTATATAAACCTATAGAAAGCTTTAATTTATGAATGTAGAGATCCTATTTTTCTTTATTTCTTTATTCCTGGTGCCTGAAACACAGTAGATATTTGACAAATATTGATCAAATAAATGAGAAATTTCCTTTTCCTTGACTTGTGTTAAGTCATGGCCATTATTATATCATTTTCTCTGTTGTGGATTTATATAAAGGAGGTATAATAAATTGTTTAAGCCTTCTTAACATATATATCCTATCTTGAAACCATGGCCTTCAGTTCCTCATTTTGCCCATTTGAACACTGGGACATAGTGTTGTATCTGTGCAACATACTATTATTCAGAGAAGGGGAAAATTCTGGAGAAAATATTTTGGTGGTGTTTTTTCAAAACAGGAAATAAATACATTTGTTAATGTGTGATGCTATGAATTCTAGAACTTTAACCCCTAAAGAAAAGTTAAGATCAGGAAGTAATTTTTCAGAATGTTTACTATTTGAATAATCAACAGGATGTGTGTGAACCATTGTGGTGAAATCAGTAGTAATTATCACTGGAATGTTTGTCTTCTCTACTGTTATTGTGCAGCTTTAGATGGACACTGACTACCAAAGACTAGGAAACAGTTCAAGATTATGTAGAAAACTGATTATGACTTGTAGTTCAAAGAAATTAAATTTCTCAATGGCTGCATAGCTATAAACACAGGAATAAAAACATTAATTTCTTAAAATATTTGAGATTGTTAATTATCTGAAAATCAAGAAAGCATGTGATATTTAAGAATACAGAATTTAAGTAATCTTCAGTTAGGCATGGGTAAATTGTATGTGTATACTATATTATTTTCTGGATAATGGAAAACTTCCCCTTTAAGCATGAGAATATTGTCCCTAACTCATTTCTAATATAAATCCTAACTTAAATCCTGTCTTAGTAAGTATAATATAATATTTTCCCATTGGTATGAGCTGATTGTTTTTACTACTGTAAGTGGATAGAGTCCCTTAGAACTACATGCCTGCCTTCTTCACAGTTTATCTAATACTAAATTATACAATGAATTTTATCTTCTGATGGATTATCAGAATGGATTCTTTTTTGTGGGAGGTTACATAGGGTTCAGATATGAATGGAGAGGAAAAAGTTCTTCGCCAGAGTCTTAGGAAAGAAAGCCTGGATTCCTTTTCATGGTATTCAGATTCTTCTTGAACATTCCCTGATAGAACTATTTACAGGTTTCTCAAGGCTTTTTCGTCCTAGTCCTTCGTTTCTTTGCACTTGGTTTTCTGTCATCTCTGAAAGCCTTTCTGCTCTTGTCTGCCTTACTAACTTATGCTTATTCTTCAAAATCTAACTCAAAGGTCAGTTCCTTTGGCGGGCCCAGTGTAAATCACAGGAGCCTTTAAAAGATGAGGGTGGGGAGGTGCCTGGGTGGTTCAGTGGGTTAAGCCTCTACCTCTAGTTCAGGTCCTGATCTCAGGGTCCTTGGTTCGAGTCCTGAATGGGGCTCTCTGCTCAGCAGGGTGCCTGATTCCGCCTCTTTCTGCCTGGCTCTCTGCCTACTTGTGATCTTTCTCTGTCAAATAAATAAATAAAAATCTTTTTTTTTTTAAAGATTTTATTTTTTTTATTTATTTGACAGACAAAGATCACAAGTAGGCAGAGAGGCAGGCAGAGAGAGAGGGGGAAGCAGGCTCCCCACCGAGCAGAGAGCCTGATGCGGAGCTCGATCCCAGGACCCTGGGATCATGACCTGAGCTAGAGGCAGAGGCTTAACCCACTGAGCCACCCAGGCGCCCCATAAATAAAAATCTTAAAAAAAAAAAAAAATGAGAAAGGGAGACAGAAAAGACAGTCATTCTGACATCACATAAATGAGAAACACTCAACTGGCGTTGTCATCTTTCAAGATAGGAGGGGGGCCATGAGCTGAGGAATGTCGGCAGTTGCTAGATGCTAGAAAACCCCAAAATAGGACTTCTGTCCTGCTGAACTTTAAGATAATGCGTTTGTGGTTTTTAAAGCAAATACTCACTTTAATCAAAATTCTAAATTACTTATTTTCACAGTTACATAGATATTTCCATAAACCAAGAAAAACTGAGCTACTAAGTATTGTACATTTTTTAATGGTTAACATGTTTTGAAGAGTTTTTATTAAAAAGTGATCAGGAGCAGGTTGAAATTCTTCCCATAACGTATCTGTTACTATTTTTATTCACAACAAATTCAGATCCAAACTTCCAGAAAACCTATATTGCCTAATATCATAATAGGAATGACTAAGTACTTGACAGACTCCCTCTTAAGCACTGGCTTAACCTAAAGTAATTATTTTAAGAAGCAGTCTCTCGCTACCCCATCCTCACTGCCTATTATAATTATAACACCGGCACTAATATTTTTTGCAAAGCATTCATTTGATCATGAATTGTAGATAGTCAAAGATAGGCAGATGCAATAGTATCAAAGAAAAGAGCGTATCAAAACCTTTTCACTTTTATTAAAGTTTTTGATGAGAACTTCATAAAATGTCATGAAATTCTATTTGCTATACAATAAACATCTACTGCTCAGTAGGAGACATAGCCATATCATAACAACCATTTTAATGTGTAAAATAATTCTGAATTCTTTTTTTTTAATGTATAATATATTATTTGTTTTAGGTGTATGGGTCTGTGATTCTTACTGTAAAAATATTTGGCTAAAATATGAAACATCTTTGCAGTAAAACTTACAACATAGCTTAAGTAAGATTTCAGGAGTGTCTCCTGGATAAAATGGGGATGTTTCCTTTCACCAGATAAACTCTGAATAGTTATAGTTAAGATGCCATAAACTAGACAAAGCTAGGAAGGAACATCTTGTTACTAGAAAAGAACAGCACGTAATGTGGACTTCCTCCATGTCAAAGTGACAACTACTTAATGACAATGACTTATTATATTAAAAAAATAGAATATAAAAGATAATATATTTGTGTTGTTTTAAGCCATCAAGTTTGTCGTAATTTATTATGGCAACCATTGGAAACTAATACAGCCATGGAGTTTTGTATTTTTTTTTAAAGATTTTATTTATTTATCTGTCAGAGAGAGTGAGTACAGGCAGAGGCAGAGGGAGAAGCAGGCTCCCCGCTGAGCAAGGAGCCCGATGTGGGACTCAATCCCAGGATGCTGGGATCATGACCCGAGCCGAAGGCAGCTGCTCGACCAACTGAGCCACCCAGGCGTCCCAACCATGGAGTTTTTTTTATATAAATTTCTGTTTTTAAATACTTTGGCTCAAAAGAAGTAGCTAAATTGGTGCAGAAAATCCTCAAGTAAATATCAGTATTATACAATCAAGTATACAACAATAATATTTAATGTAATTATAGTACATTATAACAACCAGAAAATTGGTTCAACCTGCTTGAACCAGGGCACGGTTCTATTAATTCAAGAAGTAACACTTCTTTGAGTAGGACTTTTTATATAGATTTGACTTTTGAAAGTATGTGTTAAGTTTTACATACTCAGAAATATACTAGATGAGTCATGATGGGAAGAAACAAGAAACAAAAAAAGAAAAAATTAAAACTGAAAGCATACAGAAGCAAACTCTACTGTCTTTCAGATGAAAAACCTAACCACACTGAAGAGGAAAAACTACTCAAAATTACCTATGTACATAGTATTTACCAACCTCAGTTTTGGACAGGTTTGAGGAGAGAATTTCAAACAAATTGTGAGCTCCTTTTAGTTAGTGTGGTGTTTTGAGTTAGACTGGCTGAAGAAATTTTGTAACGATTTTATATGTAATATAAGATTTAGCAGATGAATAAATATGCGTTTGTTACTAGTATCCAGGGTTCTCACTGGAAGAAGGGACACACAAATATGTATTAGATTCAGTGGGAAGACCCTGTAGGAATAGAAAGTAATGGTGTGGAGATGTGCCTGGTTGGCTCAGTTGGTTAAGTGGCTGACTCTTGATGTCAGATCAGGTCATGAGCTGATCTCAGGGTTATGAGATCGAGCCCTATGTCAGACTCTGCTAAGCATGAAGCCTGCTTAAAATCCTCCCTCTCTCTCTCTCTCTCCATCTTCCTCTTCCCCTCACCTAAAACCATCTCCCCACCCCACTGGCACACACACACTGTCTCTCTTTAAAACAAACAAAAAAATTGGGAAAGTAATGGTGTGAACCTAGGATTTCTCATAAATGTGTGTATGTATTCATCTATATGTCTCTGTTTATATGCATGTATATATGTTCATATATTTGTATATATGTGTGTGTGTAGTTGTGTGTGCATGCCTATATTTCTTATTTCTATCTACAGAAGTGACCCAGGAACAAAGACTCCCAGTAAAAATGACCTAACATTACCCTAATACTCAGAATTTTGATCCCCTTTTTTAAGGTTTTTTGTTTTTTTTAATTCTAGTCAGTTAACATACAGTGTAATACTAATTTCGGGTGTACAGTATAGTGACTCAACACTTCCATACAATACCCAGTGCTCATCACAGCAAGTGCCCTCCTTAGTCCCCATCACCTTTTTCACCCATCCCCCCCACCCACTTCCCCGCTGGTAACCATCAGTTTGTTCTCTGTAGTTAAGAGTGTTTTTTTGGTTTGCCTCCCTCTCTCTTCCACCCCCCCTCCCATTTGTTTATTTGTTTTGTTCTTACGTTCCACATATGAGTGAAACCATATAGTATTTATCTTTCTCTGAGTGACTTATTTTGCTGAACATAATACTTTCTAGCTGGAGTGCCTGGGGTGGATCAGTCATTAAGCATCTGCCTTGGCTCAGGTCATGATCCCAGGGTCCCAGGATTGATCCCCACACTGGGCTCCCTGTTTAGCAGAAACCTTGCTTCTCCCACTCCCTCGGCTTGTGTTCCCTCTCTTGCTGTCTCTCTCTCTCTCTCTGTCAAATAAATAAATGAAATCTTTTAAAAATATATTCTCTAGCTTCATCTATGTCATCACAAATGGCAAGATTTCAGTCTTTTGATGGCTGAGTAATATTCCATTGTATATACATACCACCTCTTCTTTATCTATTCATCAGTCAGTGAACATTTGGGCTCTTTCCATAATATGGCTATTGTTGATAATGCTGCTATAAACATCAGGGTGCATGTATCCCTTCAAACCAGTATTTTTTTATCCTTTGTGTAAATACCTAATAATGAAATTGCTGGACCATAGGGTAGTTCTATTTTTAACTTTTTGAGGAACCTCTTTTCCAGAGTGACTGCACCAGTTTGCATGCCCACCAACAGTGCAAGATGTTTCCCCTTCTCTGTATCCTCACCAACACCTGTTATTTCCTGTGTTAATTTTAGCAGTTCTGACTGGTGTGAGGTGATCCCATTGTAGGTTTGATTTGTATTTCCCTGATGATGAGTGATGTTGAGTGTCTTTTCACGTGTCTGTTAGCCATCTTGTTTTGAAAAATGTCTATTCCTGTCTTCTGCCCATTTCGTAACTGGGTTATCCATTTTCTGGGTGTTGAGTTTGGTAAGTTCTTTGTAGATTTTTAGATACTAACCCTTTATCAGACATGTCATTTGCAAATATCTTCTCCTATTCTGTAGGTTGTCCTTTAGTTTTTTGATTGTTTCCTCACCTGTGCAGAAGCTTTTTATCTTGATGAAGTCCCACTAGTTCATTTTTGCTTTTGTTTCCCTTGCCTCCAGAGACATGTCTAGTAAGAAGTTGCTATGACCAATGTCAAAGAGGTTACTGCCTGTGTTCTCCTCTAGGATTTTGATGGTTTCCTGTCTCACAGTTAGAACTTTCATCCATTTTGAATTTATTTTTGTGTATGTTGTAAGAAAGTGGTCCAGTTTCAATCTTCTACATGAGGCGATCCTGTTTTCCCAAAACCATTTGTTGAAGAGACTTTCTTTTTTCCATTGATACTCTTTCAAAGAATATTCTGTCAAAAGACTAGTTAACCATATACTTGTGGGTCCATTTCTGGGTTTTCTGTTTTGTTCTATTGATTTATGTGTCTGTTTTCATTCCAGAACCATTCTGTCTTGATGATTATAGCTTTTTAATATAGCTTAAAGTCCAAAATTGTGATGCCTCCAGCTTTGCTTTTCTTCTGCAAGCTTGATTTGGCTATTTAGGGTCACTTGTGGTTCCATACACGTTTTGGGAGTGTTTATTTTACTTCTGCAAAAAATGTTGTTGGTATTTTGATAAGGATTGCATTAAACGTGTAGATTGCTTTCGGTCGCATAGGCATTTTAACAATATTTTTTTCTTCCAGTCCATGAGTGTAGAATGTCTTCCCATTTCTTTGTCTTCTCTTCAGTTTGCCTCATCAGTGTTCTTTAGTTTTCAGATCGTTTACCTCTTTGGTTAGGTTTATTCCTAGGTATTTTATTGTTTTGGTGTAATTGTAAATGGGATTGATTCCTTACTTTCTCTTTGTGCTGCTTTATTATTGTTTTATAGAAATGCAGCAGATTTCTGTACGTTGATTGTGTATCCTGTGACTTTGTTGAATTCATATATCAGTTCTAGCAATTTTTTTTTTTTTGGTGGAGTCTAATGTTTTCTACATAGAGTATCATGTCATCTGCAAATAGTAAAAATTTGACTTCTGCCAATTTATATGCCTTTTATTTCTTTTTGTTGTCTGATTAATGTGGCTAGGCCTTCTACCTGTGTTAAATAGTGTGGTTGAAAGTGGACATCCCTGTGTTGTTCCTGACTGTAGAAGAAAAGCTCTCAGTTTTTCACCATTGAGGATGATATTAGCTGTGGGTCTTTGGTATATGACCTTTATGATGTTGTGGTATGTTCCCTCTCTCCCTACTTTGTTGAGTGTTTTTATCAAAAAATGGATGCTGTATTTTGTCAAATGCTTTTTCTGTATTTATTGAGAGACTTGTATGGTTCTTACCCTTTCTTTTATTAATGTGGTGTGTCACATTGATTGATTTATAAATACTGAAGCACCCTCACAGCCCAGGAATAAATCCCATTTGATTGTGGTGAAGAATTGTTTCAATGTACTATTGGATTTGATTTGCTAGTATCTTGTTGAGAAATTTTGCAGCCATGTTCTTCAGGCAAATTGGCCTGTAATTCTCCTTTTTATCAGGGCCTTCACCTCAGGTCATGATCTCAGGGTCATGGGATTGAGCCCAGTGTCAGGCTCTACACAAGTCTGCTTGTTCCTCTCCCTTTCTGCCCCTCCCCCTACTCTTGGATGTGCATGCTTGTGTGCTCTCTCTTTCTCAAATAACTAAATAAGTAAAATCTAAAAAAAAAAAAAAAAAAAAAAGAACAAAAAAACCAACTCATCAACATGTTAAAAGGTTCATACATCATAGTCAAGTGAGATTTATTCCTGGGATGCAGTGATGGTTCAACATAAGCAAATCAATAAGTTGTTCTCTTTAACATGGTTAATTTATGGTAGGCAAGTTTTATCTCAGTAAAAAAATTTTTAAGGTTGTAATAATGTTTCATATTGAATGAGACTAATGAGACATAACAACTACATGGAGTATCTAATCCTAGAACAAATGCTAACCATAGGGAAAAATTTCTAAAGAACAATATTGTGGCCAAAGCAATCTTGAGAAAGAAGAAAGCTGAAGGCATCATGCTTTCTGATTTCAAACTATGCTACAAAGTAATCAAAATATGATACTGGCACAGAAACATATACATCAGTGGAATAGACTAGAGTCCAAAAATAAATCCATCCTTGTTTGGTCAGTTAATCCACAAAAATGGAGGCAAGAATATACATGGGGAAAAGATAGTCTTTTCAATAAATGATGTTGGGAAAAGTGGACAACTTCATGCAAAGGAATGAAACTGGACCACTTTCTTACACCACATAGAAAAATAAATTCATGTGTATTAAACACTTAAACATAAAACTTGAAACCATAGAACTCCTAGAAGAAAAATTAGGCAGTAAGCTCTTTCACTTTGGTCTTGGCTGTATTTTTTTTTTTTAAGATTTTATTTATTTATTTGACAGAGAGATATCACAAGTAGGCAGAGAGGCAGGCAGAGTGAGAAGGGGGAGGCAGGCTTCCTGCTGAGCAGAGAGCCCGATGTAGGGCTTGATCCCAGGACCCTGGGATCATGACCTGAGCTGAAGGCAGAGGCTTTAATCCACTGAGCCACCCAGTTACTCCTTTATTCATTTCCTTAGCCAAGGGCAACATATTTTGGACGATTATCCTTTTACATTTATTTGTATATAGTTTCTCTCAGTCTGAGACGTGTCATTTTTTAATGTTTTTTTTCATAGAAATTTTCAATTTAAAATAATGGAATTTATTCATATTTTTATTTATGATCTGTGTATTTTATACTTTTCCTATCTGAATTTTTAGAGATACTCTGTGTCATCGTTTAATGAAAGTTTTAATATTTCTTTATAGTGATTCATGTCAGCTTTCAGAGAGCTTGTCAGTTCACTGAAGCTTTTTTGAGTGACTGCTATATAGTCAGTGCTTGGCGGGGGTATACAGCAGTGTATAAGGCCCAGTGTTATCTTTGAGGGACTCACATTTTAATGAAGGGGATATCAGGGACAATGAAGAACAGAAGAAGCAGAGTTATCAAAATGAAAGAAGTGTTCTAAGAGCTCAGGTAGCTTACTGTTGATCATGAGATCAATGAGAGTGTGAGAGGTGGCAACTGGGTTGGAAATATGAATGTAAAACCATAAAGATATTTTGGCATTGTGCTCAGCCTTAATCTAGTAGTATGGTGTCTTCAAACATTTTTAGCATCAGAACCCTGACTTCAAAGGAAATTAATGGTAGTAACTACAATAATTACAATAATAATCATATTATCAGCTAATGTAGTTTGATTACTTACCATGGTACCATGCTGAGAATTTCATGCATTATCTCATTTCTTCTTTGTAACAGCCATATTAGATAGGTCTTAAAATTATCCTCATTTTGGGGTGCCTGGAGGGCTCAATGGGTTAAAGCCTCTGCCTTCGGCTCCGGTCATGATCTCAGGGTCCTGGGATCAAGCCCCGCATGGGGCTCTCTGCTCAGCAGGGAGCCTGCTTCCCTTCCTCTCTCTCTGCCTGCCTCTCTGTCTACTTGTGATCTCTGTCTGTCAAATGAACAAATAAAAATCTTTTAAAAAAATTATCCTCATTTTACCAACTGAGGCTCTTCTCTTCATAAATTGCTTCTTTGGAACAGAATACATTTGAAAATACCCAAAAAATGAGAAGATACTGAAGGGTTTGAATCATGAAAATGGCATAATCAGATTTGTATTTTATGTCCATCATGCTAGACTCTGGAGAATAGATCTGAACTGAATAAGGACTTAAATATTAGAGAAATCAGTTATGAAACTCTTACATTAATCCAAATGAAGTAAAATAAAAACATGAATTGTGAGGTCAGGTGTATCATATGAGGTAAGTTGGGAATGATAAAAGAGGATAGCAGTTAATAATGGGCCAAGAAGAAATTTGCATGCCTCATGTGAAGGGACAAACCATTTGGTAAAGGGAGTTACACGAGGTTATTTTACCTTAGAAGACTAATAGTGACTCTTGATGTAGTGGGTCCATGTCATTAAGGTTCACCTGATATTTAAAAAAAAAAACAAAAAAACGATTCAGTAGTAAACAGGAGAAGATAAGAAACTATGTATTTATTTAACTTTAATTCATTAAGTATGAATGCTGTATTTTCTAGTGTTTCTACTAGAAAAATAGAAACAGGACTTACAAATTCTGTGCTAGCAGAGGGGATAAAAGAAGGTCCAGGATAATTATTAATCATTTAGAAAGGGGGGAAAAACGTAGAACAAATAAAAAGTATTAAATAAGATATTGTATGTATGTATATATATTGAAACAATCACTATAAGTCAATTAAATGACCCACTTAAAAGACAAAGGTTGTCAGACTGGATTTTTTAAAAATGCCAACTCTATTTCCAAGAAGTAGAGAAAGGTTGAAGTGAAAAGATGGAAAAAGACATACCAGGAAAATTTCAACAACAAAATTGGCATGGTTATATTAACATCAGACAAATGGACTTTAAGGGGGAGAAAAATTATTTGAACATTGCCAGTATGTAAAACAGGAATTTAAGTACAGTCTATGGACATAAAGTTGAAAGTAATAGTGTATTTCCAGACAACTGATATGTTCAATGAGTGTTACATTGATTTGAAGAATAAAGACAAACAAAATGAAAGTTTGGGAAAACAAATACTCATAGGTTATATGGAATTTATAGTTTAACTAAATAGTTTTCTTTAGAGATTTCAGAAATATTGGCTTTTTCATTCCATGTCATTCTTTGTCTGTCTGTTGGCAACACATATAAAGTGAAATGAATTTGGTAAGCATTTGCTCTTGTGTTTTCAGGAATTCAAAATGTCCTCAGCCTCTTTTGTGCAGTTCTCACAGAAAATAAGGTTCTCTTCCATTCTGCAAGTTTCCAGAGACTTAGTGATGCTTGCAGAGCCCTGGAATCTTTAATGTTTCCTCTTAAATATAGGTGAGGTTTTTAACTTGGTTCTTTAATTTGTTCCCAAATTCTGCATTATTTATTGATGATTAGTTGAAATGTCATAGCACAATAGTTTTGAACCACAAGGGCATATTTTACAAAGTTATTCTGTACACATGATTCTGATGGAAATCTAACCTAGAATTTGGAAATTTTCCAAGTTGTTCATTACTGAGTGTTGACTAATTTAGTGAAAAAATAATTTGAATCGAATTGTCAGCAACATTTAATTCTCTTTGAATATAGTTAGTGATAAAAGCCTTAAGTTAGTTTTGTCTGATTATTTGATATTAAAGAGTTATTAATTTTTAGGAGTTATAATGGTACTATGGCTATATTAAAAAAAGATCCCTTACCTTTTTTTCAGATACCTACTAAAATATTTAAGTATAAATGATGTGATGTCAGGGATTTGCTTCAAATAATACAGTAGGGGAGAGAACAAAAATGAGTAGAAACATATATGAGACCTTGCACTGATAATTGTCAAATCTGCTTTGAATACATGAGGCTTACTTTTCCTTTTTCCTCTTTTCTGGGGGGGACGGTGGATGTTAAAATTTTCCATTGTAAAAAGTAAAAAACAAAACATCTAAACAATGGTGCCCTGATAGTGTTATGAATAAAATATTTTCTAATACCTGTTTTATGTATTTGATAGTCAAACCATTCTGGAAACTTAAGTTCATACAAACTAGAAAAAAATTCAGACTGTTTCCAGATTTTATTTAAAAAAAATTTTTTTTTTTTTTTAACTATGTGTCTTTCTTAGCCCCTAGATAAGAGAATATTCTAGGCCTTAATTTTTTGTACTCTGCCATTTGGAATGAATTCAAACATCAGGTATAGAAAATGGAATTTGAATGATTGTTTTATTTAGACAAATCATTATCAGTATTGAGGGAAAAGGCCCATCAGGGAGTCATTGTTACCTCCTAATATCAGATTTTCATGTCAGGAAAAAATGGTTTAAAGCAAGATTGACAAACCTAAAGAGACTTCTTGCCTCAGAGGGATAAGGGATAAAGAAGCTGCCCTGGGTTCCATTTACTTTATCTTTTTCTATCTGATCATCTCTTTCACATGATGATTTTTTTAACCTTTCTTTTTAAAAATTTAATATTAACAGCCATGAGAACATTATTGATAATTTCTAAATGTAGGTATTCTGAAATTTGTACCGCATAAAAATGAAAGAAAATATGATTGTATTATGAGGAAACCAATATATCTCACATATGCTTTTATTATTTCCAGTTATCCTTATATTCCCATTCTCCCGGCTCAGCTACTGGAAGTTCTAAGTTCTCCAACACCTTTCATTATTGGAGTACATTCTATCTTTAAAACTGACATCCATGAACTTGTAAGTATTCATCTTTAAAGTGCAGTTATTGAGGCCAAAACCTTATCATATTTCTTTGAATCCTGTAAAATTTCAACTAATTACTATTTTCAGATCTGTTGCATTCCCAATAGGAAAGATTGGCTGGAAGAAAAACCATTATTGAAAAATACAAATATATTAGTTTCTTCTTATAGCAAGTATGGAAGATCTACAAAATGAGTTTACTAATAGTTTTTTATGCTCTTTTGGCATATTATTTTTATATTTCTGTATTCTCCATCTTATATATGAGAAAGGAAGATGAAGTAATCAATTAATTTGTATTCTATTTATACTTTTGTTACAAGTGCAATGATATATTCGTATTTTGAAATGAGACTGTGTCAGTCCTGAGTGGCTGGTAGCTAAAAAGCCAAAAGCATTTGCAAAAGAGTGAAGGGTTATAATGGAATATGAACCCTTTGGTATGAGCTCCACCAAATTATTCTTTTCTTAATGCCATATGAATAGAAATACCAAAGAAGAAAAGGAATGTTCTATATTTAAGCCAGTTCTGGAATAATGTGTTTACTTCTCTGTACTGAAATTATTTAAGAGGGACTGTCACAAAAAATTGTGCTTCAGAGAAGGACATCCAGGATTGTCAAGACTTTAGGAACTATATCCTGTGAGGCCCTTAAGGAAATTTTCTAAGGTAATTACCTGATCTGTTTGTTAGCTAAAGATAAATACTGAAGTGACTGTTGTAGGAAGGTTCATTTTTTGTAGCTCTGAAAAGCTGAAAGAAAATTGGTGAATGTAGTGGCTATAGAGACAAATTTCTCCTCAGTAGAAAAGCTTCCAACTATTAGAACTGCCCAATGGTGAAGGATGGGTTGCCTTATGTAAGGAATTTACCCTCAAGTACTGTAAGTGGAGTGCAAGGAGCAAGTTCCATGACACTTTCAGGGAGTTTAAGAAAAGTCCTTTATCTAAAGGTTGGGCTATATGACATCTTCGATCCACAGGGTCTTCAGATTCTGAAATTCTACTTTTAGTTTTAGTTGCCAACGGAGGTAGCTCTCTTGGTACTTACACATAATTATAATTGTAATCAAATCATAGGTGTCATTAAAACTGACAGTTCAACATTGTAATTATAAACAAGATCCTCATTCATATATTAATTATTTTCCTACCTTTATATGTTGATATCTAGTTCCTATTTAACTTTGATATCACCATATAAAAATACACATAAATCAATAAACATACTTAGTAAAACCTAGTTTGTACTAATTAGAAGCATACACGTCTGGTTGATAGGTAGTTTTGTCCCTCTAAATATAAAGTTTCTGGAGGTAAGAAAAGCAAATGTTTCAAAAAATAAGTTTCTTAATTTTTGATAAATTAGAATGTAAACCTATTATCAACAAAATAACTTCAGCAGTCTTGGCTAGTTTCTCCGTTACATTTTTAGGTAAGTTATTTTTAAGTAAACTCATAAAATGCCAAAAATCAGTTTCTTTCTGAAGCACCCAAACAGTACCATTTTGATTTATATCAGTTGCTTTGTTTGTTAACTCTTGTAATAAGTACTATATTATTTAGAATTTGGCTAAACTACTATACCAAAGCTTCCAAAATACAGTGTGGAATTTTATTTAACACTCATTTAACACGACCAGAGTGGTATTCCATTATACCAGACCGTCTTACTCCATGAACTCATTCATGGTCCAGGCTTCGTTCTTTCTTGGTTCTGCACCAGAGTTGCCTCAGGCATTGGCATCATCTGAATGTTCAAGGTTGGGTTGTTGCTACATCATAGTTTCAGCCTTAGGAAAGAAAAAGCATAGGAGAGCCTTCCATCCCCTCTATTTTGAATACCTGAAATTGTACACATCACTTCTGACATTCCATTGGCAGAAACTTAGTCACGTGTCACACCTAATTTCAAAGGAGGCTAAGAAATACATAGTAGCTGGGAAATCATGAACACAGTATTCTATTGCTATGGACAGTCAAGAGTCTTTTCCACACCTGATTCTTCTCATTTTGAATTAATGAAGGTCAGATTAATTTGCTTAGCAATAAATACATTTTATTAATTATTAATTTTTATCTCCTTTAGCTAGATGTAATCATAGCAGATTTGGATGGAGGCACTATAAAAATTCCTGAATGTATTCACCTCTCTTCCCTCCCGGAACCACTTCTACATCAGACTCAAGCAGCTCTTTCTTTGGTATGATATTTTTAATAATAATTTTCTTTTGATTTAAGTATAAACTCAGGTAATTGGAATTAGATATCATTGGCAGTAAAATTACTTTAAAAAGAGTTATATGTTCTTAAAACATGAATATATTCTTACAGAATATTTAGAGTAATTCCTTACATATTATCTGAAGAATATACTTTAAATTCTGACTATTTATTTGTTCTACATTCACTCTTTCATTCAGAATATTTATTTAGTAGTTACTATATGCTGAATACTATGTTAGGTATTGGAAACATACCAACACACCTGTGAAAATAGACCAGACTGCCTCAAAATCTCTGGTTTCCCTAACATCCCTTATTGGAAGATAGTACCTACTCCTTTTGCTTCAGCCCTCTTGTTGACATCTCATTCCTTTTTGGTAGATGTGCTACTTACAAACAGTGTGATATTGTCTTGCCAATGTTTTCAAATTACTACAGAAAACTGCAACTTATTGATAAATATCCAGCATTCTTCGAAGTAAAGTTTTAATAAATCCTGTAGCTTGGCTGTTTCTCACTGACACATTTAATGTTTTTATAGCTATTTTATCTTAGTTGATTTTTTTCTTTTTTACAATTTTTTTTAAGGTTGGCTCAATACCCAGCATGGCATCACATGCTCTACCAACAGAGCCAGCCAGGCACCCCTTACCTTAGTAAATTTTTAAAATCAGAGCATTTTATTTTATTGACAAAATTTTAGGTGCCAATTTATTCATTATCAGAAAATTGAAACTTAGAAATTCTGAATTCTTTTTCAAGCCATGCTAGAACTAAAGCTTCATATTCTTTAAGTTTTCGTGGGTTTTATTTTTGTTTTTGTTTTGTTTTATTTTGTTTTGAGAGAAGGGGCAAAGGGAAAGGGAGGGAGAGAATCTTATGCAGCCTTCAACATGGAACCTGACATGGTGCTCAATCTTAAAGCCCTAGATACCATGATGTGAGCCAAACTCAAGAGGTGGGTGCTTAACCGACTGAGCCACCCAGACACCCCAGCCTTCATATTCTTGAATAATAGTCCAGTCTGAGCTGTTTAAAAGAATATTCTTCTTATGGGGTGCCTGGCTGGCTCAGTTGGAAGAGCATGATCCTTGATCTTGATTTCAGGGTCATATGTTTAAGCCTCACATTGAGTTGTAGAAACTAATAAATAAACCTAAAAAATTTAGTAAAAAAATTTCTTCTTAAATAGGAACTCAGAAGTCTAGGATTACCAGGAAGGATTTTATTCTTAGAACATTTTCAAATTTGTATTAGTCTTTATATTGTTAATAGCGGCATCTATGGGATGTAAATATTTAGAGAAGACTGACTTTTCCTAACATAATCTAGAATACAAGATGTGATGGAGTGGAAATACTAGTCCAGGACCCAGGAGACCTAAATTCCAGTCTGCTTCTTTCTACTTGATACTATTGAGCAAATCACATTCTACCTCTAGGCCTCTGTTTCCTGGACTTTATCTTTAGGATGAATGTTGAAAGCATAGGATGATGAAAGAACTGTTTACCAAAGTGAAGAGTAGAGATGATTTGGGGTCACATATGGAAATCTTTTTTATTTTAGTAATTATGTATTTATTATAATAAAAATAACATAAAACCTATGATATCATCTAAGAAAATACTAGATTTAAATAGGTGAGTGGATTTAAAGACAATTTAAAGAAAAATACTACTAAATAACTACATTGGTAGTATATAGATACAGCAGAAGTTGAGAAGGTAGTATTTGAGTGATTGAGAAAATGTGTAATATTTCTAGAAATTATAAATTTCTAAGTCGTATATATGATTACTTAATAATGATGTTTATAGCTATGCAGGGATTAAGTACCAAAATGAAAAAAATATTAAGATTTTAGTTCCTTTTTTTTTTAAGATTTTTTTTTTTATTTGACAGAGAGAGACAGAGATAGTGAGAGAGAGCAGGAATGGGGAGAGGGAATAGCAGGCTCCCCATTGAGCAGGGAGCCCCACATGGGGCTCTATCCCACGACCCTGAGATCAGGACCTGAGCTGAAGGCACACTTAACCGACTGAGCCACCCAGGTGCCCCTAAGATTTTAATTCTTAAGACAGTGTCTTTTCTGGTAAAGATTCTGCTACACATTGGTATATCTTAACCTGAAGCACCTATGCCACTAAATTTGGTCAGTGAGTTTGGTAAAACTGAGTATACGTGTTTTTTGTAGTTGTCAAAGCACAATGGTTGATTCTGTGGTACAGTGTAGTTTTGTAAATAAGACATGAGAACATAGTATATTACCAAACTAGAACCAAAAAGAAATCATATTCGATGAACCGAGTGGGAGCTTTGACACACAATTATAGGAGCTTCTTTTGGTTACTAAATAATTGTGATCAAATGGCAACACAGTACTTGAACTGTATAATAACAATGATAATTTTTTAGACATGAATTATACTGTATTATTATATTGTAGTAATGATTGGGTGATTGGGTTATAAATACTGTCAATATTTTAGGGTCAATTTTAAGTATTGTTATGAAGCCATGTAAGTAAGGATTAATATATAATAAAGTCCCCTTTAAAATTTTGCCCAATGCATTTCCTACAGTTGAGCTTTGTGGCCATTCAGGAGCCTTAACAGAACTGGATACCTTTGATAAGTCATTTAAGCATTCTTGAGCATTCCCTCATCCAGGGGTTGACCAAAGTATTTTCATCTATTATAAGTATACTACCCAAACCTGAGTATTTGAAAATGATTCTGCAAAGATAAAAATTTGCTACTTACTGATGAAATTTTATCTTTTTCTCTGTGTTAAGTCTTGCACAGATCTTCTTTACCTATCTGTTCCCCAGCCTGCTCTTCTTCAAAGCCTAACTCAACTGTTACCGTTTTTTTTTTTTTAGCTTTCCCTACGTTGACTTAATTATACTTGATGTTTCATATGTTATTCTTTATATATTTATAGTACTTGCACATTGTTTTGTACCCTCTAGACTCTGAGGCTCGTAAGCTTATTCACTTGGTCGTCATATTTCAGTTAATTAATTAATAAATTTTTAATTGCACTAATAAACATAAAAACAAATGTTTGGGGATGCCTGAGTGCCTCATTTAGTTAAGTCACTACCTTCAGCTCAGGTCATGATCCCTGGGGTCCTGGGATCAAGTCCCACATCGGGCTCCTTCCTTGGCAGGGAACCTGCTTCTCTCTCTGCCTCTGCCTGCCACTCTGCCTGCTTGTGTGCTCTCTCTCTCTGACAAATAAATAAATAAATAAAATCTTAAAAAAAGGAACAAATGCTTGCTTAACATTTTAGCAATATGGACAAATAACACTGCCCTAGACTGTTCCTGTTCCCTTCCCAGAGGTAACTAATATTTTATAGTTTAGTGTATATTCTTCAGACTACTGTATTTTCATTTATATATTTAGTGTGTGTGGAGAGATATATACATCAATAGACCAAGAGAGCAATTTAAGGTTTGTTTTACTTTCAAACAAATGAAACCATCCTTATGTGTGTTTTTCTAGAACATGTTCATTAAATATTTTATCTTGGAGATCTTTCTATAATAGTACAGACAGAGTTGCCTCAGCTAACTGCATTGCTTCCTGAAGGAAATACATTGTTATTTATGTACTGACACTTTTTCATCTCAGTACTTCAAGTAGGTTAAATAATAGGTTTTATTGATACTAAGATTTTTACATATCCGAACTTCTTTGCTTTAGATTCTACATCCAGATTTGGAAGTAGCAGATCATGCTTTTCCCCCTCCACGAACAGCTTTATCCCACTCAAAAATGCTGGTAAGAAGTTTAATATTTAAATTTGATATTTTAAAATAGAACTGTACTGTCATCTGTAGGGTTGTTAAAGAGGCTGAGTGTAGTGAGATGTATAGCCTAGTAATAAATGTACCAGATTAGAAATTAGAACTCTCACTCACTGAACTTGTGACCTGCTCTCAGAGGGACCAAAGGGCAGCACATTGACCAGGATAGGGTACAGCTAAGACTTGCCCTAAGGAGGCAAGAGTAAGTGTGGGTCATAGCCTGGAAAACTATGCCAAGTATCAAATTGAAAGGGCCAAGCAAGGATAAGGGGGAAGCTTACAAAAAATAAGAAACAGATATTGTTGACAATGAGAGAGTCAAGTTTGAGGGGTAGATGAAAATAGTTCCAATTAGAAGCCATGTAAGTAAGGATTAGTATATAATAAAGACCCCTTTAAAGTTTTGCCCAGTGCATTTCTTGGAGTTGAGTTTTGTGGCCAATCAGGAGCCTTACAGAACTGAATACCTTTGATAAGTTAATTAAGCATTCTTGAGCATTTCCTCATCCAAGGGTTGACCAGATAAATCTGTAAGTTTCCTTTCATTTCTAAAACTATGATTTTATTAAAACCTGAATTATCAATAATGAGTCATACGTTATTAATATAGAAATAGATTTTTGTAAGTTGGATAAACTTTAGAAGAATTTCATAAGCTTTAACATACAGTCTTCTGAGATTTTTTCTTTTACATTTTTAACTTTTATATATTATATATGTGTATATATATATTTTTTATATTTGATGAATATAAAAATCAAATGGCTTGGGAAAGGTGTTCTTCTCTAACTTGGTGAAGGGGGAGACTCTGACTTTTTCTGAGAGGAAATTGGATATACTAGACAAGTTTTCTTTGGTTCACTTAAAAAAAGAACTATTTAACAGCTTACTCTGTTCAGCAGTGGGACGGGCTAGATGCCCACCACTCGGGGCTGTCATAAGTAAGACTTGTGTGTAGGAAATGCAGACAGATGGATTGAATAATCTCTCAAGTTCTTTTCAACGTTTTGTCTTTGTGATATTTCATTTTTTTAAAGAAATTCAGTTACCTAACTTGTTTCTTCTTATATTTTCAGGATAAAGAAGTACGTGCAGTTTTTCTTAGATTATTTGCACAACTTTTCCAAGGATATAGATCATGCCTACAACTTATAAGAATTCATGCAGAACCAGTAATACATTTTCACAAGGTAAGATGATACATTACCATCTTGTATGTGTCCAAAACATGGCCTCTACTTTATAAAGCAACTTGGTTGTCTTTTTTCTTAGCCATGTATTTTGACCTTAGTTTATCAAATGTGGTTCTTTTTTAAGTCTCTGCTTTTTGATTAGGTGATGATTTTTAATGACACTATGGAACCAACATGTTTTTCTTTAGAATTTGTTAATTTAATTTTAAGTTGTTTTTTCTCTTCCTTTTTTATGATTTATTTGCTTATTTTGGAGACTTATTAAAAGTACAAAAATTAAAATTCAATTCTCAATTGGTTTTTCTTTTCTTTTAAATTTATTTAGTTATTTTTGAGAGAAAGAAAAATGCATGGGAGGGGGATGCGCAGTGGGGCCAGAGGGGGAGAGAGAGAATCTCAAGCAGACTTCCCACCGGGTGTGGAGCCCAGCTATGATCTCACTACTCTAAGAAAATGACCTGAGCTGAAAACAAGTCAACTGCTTAACCACCTGGGCCTCCCAGACATGCCTAAATTGGTTTTTCTTTTAAAATTGTGTGTTAATTTTTTATTTCTTCTCCACTCCTTTATGGACAAACTCATTCTTATTCTTTCTAATACATGTAATATTTCAGATATCAAAAGCCCTTTTTGAGAGAATGTATTTTATAACAACACATTTATGCGTGAAGATATTTATTCAGGCTTTGTTCTGTTTTTGTTTTGACCATTCATCTATTACTAAGTGATAAATACTCATTTCTCTTTTTCTTTCTTTACAGACAGCTTTTTTGGGGCAGCGTGGTTTGGTTGAGAATGATTTCCTCACTAAAGTTCTCAATGGAATGGCATTTGCAGGTTTTGTTTCAGAAAGAGGTCCTCCATATAGATCCTGTGATCTCTTTGATGAGGTATAGTTTTTATCAAAGGAATGTATATTTACAGTCAAGATTGGACTAATGGTTAAAAGGTTTTTTAAATTAAATTTAATTAGGCAACATGTAGTGTATCATTAATTTCAGAAGTAGTGCTCAAGACCTTTAGTTACATATAACACCCAGTGCTCAAAATCCTAAATATATTATAAATTGAATAATGTTATTTATTATTATGCTTATTAGATCTTGGTATTTATAATGTGGATTTGAAAAATTAGGAATGTATAGGATGTCACAGAAGTACATAAACATCTTGAACAAATGAATTTATTATTTATTTAAAGATTTTATTTATTTATCTTACAGACAGAGATCTCAAGTAGGCAGAGAGGCAGGCAGAGAGAGAGGAGGAAGCAGGCTCCCTGCTGAGCAGAGAGCCCGATGCGGGGCTCGATCCCAGGACCCTGGGATCATGACCCGAGCCGAAGGCAGAGGCTTTAACCCACTGAGCCACCCAGGCGCCCTTGAACAAATGAATTTAACTAGTTCATTAAAATCTTTTTTGAAAAAGTGACAGTGATTATATAAGTAAAACTCTTATTTTTGAAGGCAGTAATACAGGGATTCCTTTATCAGTTTCACAGAGAGAAAGGTCTAGGTTTAATATATAGGTATTTTCCAAACTGCAGTTACATTTAGTCTGTTAGTGTCATAGAGCCATAGTTTGGCTTAGTGGCATTCTTTTTTTTAAATTGTATTTTATTTAAATTCAATTAATTAACACATAATGTATTATTAGTTTCAGAGGTAGAGTTCAGTTATTCATCAATTGCATGTAACACCCAGTGCTCAGTACATCACGTGTCCTCCTTAATGTCTTATCACCCAGTTATCCCTTTCTGTCACCCACCTCTCCTCCAGTAATCCTGTTTGTTTCCTGTAGTTAAGAGTCTTTCATGGTTTGTCTCCCTCTCTGATTTCGTCTTATTTCATTTTTTCCTCCCCACCCCATGACCCAGGCTCAGTGGCATTCATACTAATCAGTAATCAACATTTGCCTATATCCCAGAGGAGATCTTAAATGCATGGAAGGCAGATTTTGTTCCTGTCTTCAAGAAATTGGCCATATAAAGGGAAAATTAGGACAAATGTGACTCCAAATAAGGATACTATTTTGTGTTAGTTGTGATTTATTTTAACACATCTTTCCATTTATCATTTAACTGCATTTATAGCAGCTCATTCTGGTGGGTAGAACAATGAATCTTATTCCCATTGCAATTTCTGAAAGGGTACTGTATTGGAACCAATAAATCTGAAAGTTCTGTAAAGTGTGTAAAAAGAAAACACTCTTAGCACCCAAGATAGTAGAGAATAGTAATAGTGATTATGTTTTCCTGCAGGTGGTTTTATTTTGGTTTTTGTTTTTATTTATTTTTTTATTTATTTATTTGACAGACAGAGACAGCAAGAGAAGAAACAAAAACAGGGAGAGTGGGAGTGGGAGTGGGAGAAGCAGGCTTCCTTTTGAACAGGGAACCCAATGTGGGGCTAGATCCCAGGACCCCAAGGATCATGAGCTGAGCCAAAAAGGCAGATTCTTAACCAACTGAGTGACCCAGGTACTACTAGGTGGTTTTTATTTTGTATAGAGAAGATAGGAATCAAGTTCTTAAAGATTATTAGTTTAGAGAAGGATCTTTTATTTTCTTCAAAGATTGTTAAGTAATTACAGATAAGAATGAAAGAATGGGCACATGCTGTAGTTCTGAGTATGGAGACCTGCACCAAAAACTTCTTAGTTAATAATAACACCAAGCATATGAAAACATAGGAGAGATTGCCCCATGGTAAGCAGTTCTTTCTGTTCAATTACTAATCACTGATTCCCTAATACCAACATTTAATATGATTGATAACTATCTGATGTTAATATATGTCAGCTTTTATATCCTGAACTAAGTAATTGATACATAGTGTTTTATGGAGTTATATTAGATGCTCTCCAAGGACCTTTCTAGCTCTCACATTTTATTAGTCCTGAAGCGTTCTGAAAAGTAAAATTGGTTTATATATCCCCCATTTTTCCTATCTAAATTCTCTTAGTAACTCCTCTGGCAGCTTCATCACAACTAGTAAGTCAGAGTGATTGCTTGCAGAAAACTTGCTTGCCATAATCTCTGACTGTTTTTGTAAATCCTTCCCTTGCCTGGAGTGTTGTCACTCTACCTTTCAGGCTAACCATTGGCTTCCTATTTTTCATGCTCTGCTCTTACCTCACCACTTCCTCCAAACTTCCCCAGAGTAAATGACTCTGAAAGCCACTTGGTCTGTGTAAAGCTTTATGTTAGGTCTCTAGCTTTATGTGGCAACTTATCATTTATTATCTACATTTATGTACATAAGATACATATATAACCTCTTGATTGGAAATGATGATAAGGCAAGAACTAAGTTCTACTAAGTCTCCCCTTAGCATTCATCCAGTTCTGTTTTCTGCCTACAGTTACGATTTTTGCTGTCTAATTGATGTTACTTAAAAGCCAGTGGTTCATATGTGTATTTGAGTCAAAGGCCTAAAAGCAATGAGATGCCAGACCTAAGTAATTTCTCTTGGGTCATTTAATTTTCTTGAAATACACTTTTGTGTTTTTTTTTTTAATCTTTTTTTTTTTTTTAAGATTTTATTTTTATTTATTTGACAGAGAGAGATCACAAGTAGATGGAGAGGCAGGCAGAGAGAGAGAGGGAGGGAAGCAGGCTCCCTGCTGAGCAGAGAGCCCGATGTGGGACTCGATCCCAGGACCCTGAGATCATGACCTGAGCTGAAGGCAGCGGCTTAACCCACTGAGCCACCCAGGCGCCCCTTGAAATACACTTTTAAAGAAAAATAGCATTTGCTCTTGGGGAAGGGATCCTTGTTTTCATCTAACCTAGGGCGGCCTACCACACTGAAGATTAAAGAGCCTTTAAGAGGCAGCCTGCATTGTGTGTTGTCTTGTCCCCACACTCCCATCACGTAGGCCTGTTAGAAGGAAAGATATATTTGCTTTTGTTTGACAGTCTCTGATTCCTAGCCTAGAATAGGTGAAGTCAGAGTTTTAAATATTTGTCTGCTTCAGTGAATCTGTTTCTGGAAGGAAAAGTCCTATATTATACCTTTTTTTAAAAAACATCCATCTTTTACTCTTCTTTCCCATACTCATTTTTTTCTTGCCATTATTCTTATCTCTGCTTGAAATGGATACACTCACACAGTTCTTCCAGTAAATTAGTTTATTAGGGAAATGAATTCGAGTTATATAATTTGAGAACTGGAAGGAGACCAAGGGTCATTTTGTTTTTCCATCTGATTGTAGAGATGAAGAGACTGAAGCTCAGTAGTTTTAGTGACTTGTTCCAAATTGCAGTGTCAGCAGAGCTAGGACTAAAGTCTGAGTCACCTGACTTTAGTCACCTGAACATTTTTAGTTCATGTTTTGTGAGTTAGGGAAATGTTTGGAGACTTTCTGATCATCTGAAATTCTCTGAGTGAGAGAATTCCGAAAGGCCTCCGAATGAGGCCTTTCAAATGAGAGGGTCTCTCTCAGCTTCAGAAATGACTTTTTCCAAGAAGAAGTAGGGCCCCAAATCATCAAGGATAGACCACCAGATTATCCAAGGACTCAACTGATTCTGTAACTCTAGAATAGAGATGAAACCCAGTAAAAATGTAAAATACTTTGTTTTAATAATAGCATATATTTTAGATGCTGTTTGATTTGAAAATTATAAGAAATTATCACATAGTTTTCTAATTTAGCATATTTTGGAGTTGATGTTTTGCCATTTGATTCTTTTTCCAAGTTGGTAGCTTTTGAAGTAGAGCGAATTAAAGTTGAAGAAAATAACCCATTGAAGATAATAAAGCATGTCAGAGAACTTGCCGAGCAACTATTCAAAAATGTAAGTAAGTATATTTTAGACAGTCATTAATTTTGTTTTATTTTACTTTTTAAAAAGATTTATTTATTTGAAAGAAAAAGCGGTGTGTGCGCAAGTTGGGGGAGAGGCAGAGGGAGAGAATCTTTCAAGCAGATACCCCGATAAGCAGATTCCCTTACTGGGGGCCCAGTCCCAGGACCCATGGGATCATGAACTGAGCTGAAATCAGGAGCCAAATACTTAACCAGTTGAGGTACCCAGGCACCCCAGACAGTCATTAATTTTAAAAGTATGTAATTATTTTCTTTAAAAAATGAAGAAGTTTCATCTTTCTAGTAAGGATCTTTTTGTTCTGACTTAAAACCTTTCAGATTATAAGTTACAAGATATTACAGTTGGTACTGTGCATCAAAACAGAATTCATTTTTCAGAGTGATTTTCCTGTCAATCACCTATGTTATGAAAACATCTTAGTCACAATTTTCCAGTTTGTTTTGTGCCCTCATTGTGATTTTCATTTAGGATCCTGTGTTCTTAAGAGCATACTGTTCATTTTAAGACGTAAAGATTAGACTCACTGGAGACCAGAACTAGAATTGACCAATGTGTCCACTTCAGTATGGTGCGGTGATTGTCAGCTGTATCAGGAAAACTGTTTGAGTTGTATTGTTTTGAGCAGACGGGGTAAAAAGCTGAAAGAAAGAGCAGATTGTGAAGTAACCACAGAAATTCAAGGGTGGAAATATTCCGTATATAGAAGAAATGCAATAAGTTATAAAGATTGGGATGTCATAAAGTGTGAAGTAATCTTTTGGATGCCAAGACAGAAGAGAACCTAAGGTGACAGGGAGATTACGTGCATGTAGAAAAATGGATTTGGGCTAATGATTACTAGTCATACTTCCTACCTGGAAGCTTTTCAGAGTTGAAACTCTGACTGAGAAAAGGAAAGTAAATGGAAAGTATGGTCTTCCAGAGGAAAGTTGAGGGAAGATGCATTTTTCAGGAAATATATTTAAGAAAGATTCAGGGTTAGTATTACTGTGACTGTTTAACTTAATTATTTGAATAGATAGACCTTTTTGGACATTGGGTCGTAAGTCATTGCTTTGTCACATCCATTTGAAGTCTGAGACCCAGTAAGATAAAAACAGGAATGCTAAATTGTGTTTATTTCATGTTATTCAATTGTTTATGAATTTTATTTCTGAAGTTTTAAAAAAATTTATCCCTTTGACTAACACCCTACACTTCACGTATAACTGTGTCCAGTATAACCTATTTTTTGATTAGCATGCTGACACTAAACAAAAAGAGTTCTGTCAGAAGGAAAATGTGTGTTCTGTGGTGGTTTATGATGATGGTGTAGAACTAATGGAGAGCATGACCACATGAGAAATTTCTGTTGACATATTGTAATGGTAATAATAAATATTGAGTGTTTAGCACAATGTACCAGGCATAGGATTAAGCACTTTACAGGCATCATCTGTAATTTTCACAACCACAGTGTTAAGATAGGTGTCGTTATCCCTATTTTACTGAGGATAGTTGGCTCAGGATTATATGCCTATGAAGTGACTGAATCCAGATTTTAAATTCAGAAACTTTCATCTCATCTATCCAGTTCCTAAGCCTATTTTCTTTCCCTCCATTAGGCTGGCTCATCTCCAACTGGAAAAATAGTGATATTTCCAATGACTGACTTTTATACTTTGTTCTTTATAAAGCACTTTAATGTACTTTCTCATTTGATCTTCTAAATGACCCTGTGAGATAAACAGGGCAGATGTTGATATGTCAAGAAACTGAAGGTAGAAATTTTTTTTCTTGCCCAGTAGGAGTGATTTACTGGTGGATTTTTAAAAAAAGTAGCAAAACATCAAATGGGAATTAGTGTTTGAGATTTTGGGACTGAGCCCTTGAATAACTGAATGTTTATTTCTTAAATCTTTATAGGACTATTCCAAAACTGTAAAGTTTTATAGCCAGCCGTAAGTGACCAGAGCTGGGGTTCTCACACAGGTTTCTCTCTGTTACATGACTGAGTACATAGTGTATGTAAGGAAGTACGCCAAGCCACTTTGATGCAAAAATACAGTAATTTCCTTTCTTGCCATCCTAGAACTTAAGTTTTATGATAGTTTACACTACATACTCCATGCTATACTACATTACATAGCTTATACTAAGCTGACACAAAACTGAAAACTGCAATAAAATAAGTAATAATTATACATTTTTTTTTTCTCTTTAAATAGACACTTAATTATATCCACAGGTGATAAAACCCCAGAGCTCCTGTTAGGTACATAAACACACACCCTGCTAAATACTTAATGTTATCGAGCTTGTGCGATCCCAGTATGGTTTTGAGGCTAGTGACCTTAGTGTCTATCTTCCTGTTTGTTTGGGTGACAGCCCGTCTTGCTGTGCATGCAATGACACCATTTCTGTCCTCATATCCAGAAGCTTCCTTTCATTCAACGAATACAATTCTTCCACGGTGCTCTTTTCTAGATTGAAGTCTAATTTGGTATCTGTTTGGACTTTGAGTATGTCATTCATTTCTTGTTTTAACTGTTGTAGTTAAAGGTTTATTTTCTCTTTTTCTGCTCTGAGGGCTGAAAATTCACTCTTCTCCAAAATAATTTCATTTTTCACATTAACAGTCTGAGGCCTTCTTTGCTGAACAGCCATTTCCTGCTGCATCTTGGTTACCATATCCTTGTAGACAATATCCATGTTGATGTCCCTGATCTTGACCAACACGCAGACGGTGACTTCTGCTTGCTGGTTTGTGAACCCATTTTCTTCGAGTAAATGTACTAAGGCATGGGTCTCAAAGTAGAGCTTCTTGTTTCCTCCGCAAGAGGTAAAATCTCTCCTTTTGTGCTCCAGATCACTCCTGTGCTCCAGCTGCAGGCTCCCAATGGAAAGGCTTAGTTCTTTTCTGGAGGAAGCAAGGGCAACCACTTGGCTATGGCACAGGTGCAGGGTGCCTGTGGCCCAGACATCTCCCTGCAGGCCCTAGTAGCCTGCCTGCACTTGGAGGGAAGTGTTGGAGGGTCCTGGGCACTAGCACTCCCGGTGGGCAGGAGGCTGGCACGGGAAAGGCACAAGCAGCTAAAAATGATACTTTCTTAAAGGTAAAGGTAAAACATGAACCACACCTATCCTTTAAAAACAAAGCTTCTATTTATTTTTTTTTTTTAAGATTTTATTTGTTTATTTGACAGAGGTCACAAGTAGGCAGAGAGAAAGGAGCAAGCAGACCCAACTGAGCAAAGAACCTGATGCGGGGCTCGATCCCAGCACTCTGGGATCATGACCTGAGCTGAAGGCAGAGGGTTAACACACTGAGACACCCAGGCACCCCTAAAAACAATGCTTTTAAAGTGATCACCATGAGGGACTGTATTACTAGGTAGGAGACCTAAATCTCTCTTCAAATGTACTCTACATTTTTTGACCCTTATTGGGCTTTTATCCCCCAGTCTAATTCTATCCCATTTAATTTGATCAATTCCATTCTTTCAGTATGTATTTATTAGGTGTCTACTAGTGCTAAATATTTTCTAGGTACATGATTCTCCTAATATCCTCCAAAAGAGGGTACATATACATGATGAGTGAGAATTTCAGAATATCCCTGTGGATTGTCATCAGACTTTCTGAGATTCCTTCTAGTTGTAAGATTGTAAACTCCACATGGTCCCAACATTTCTGAAGCAAATACATTACAAAGTTGAAAAGCAGAGCATCATGGTAAAGTTACTTTCTTGGGACATGTGGGAAGTCTAGGGGAGGGAGGGAGGATGGTCTCAATGCAAGGAAAATTATCCAAATGGTTCTATTTTTAACTAGTAAGTTTTTTTTTTTTTTATCACATTCTAAAATTCCCTAATGGTAGGCAAGAACCAACCATGTAATTTGACTGTTTCCTTATTATTGAATTAGAATTGAGACCTAGTGATTCCACTTAGATGTTTGTAAATACTTAGTTACAGTGAAGTCTGGTATGATACCTGGTCTCTCTGCTTCACTTATCTTTGAAGTACTTAAAAATGAACCATAATTTCTCAGTTTCTTCTCACCACTCCTTTATATTGCTTTTTAATGAGTCAGAATGTGAGGAAACATGAGTAGGATGAATTGTAACTGGGTTTAGGTGCTCTTTTAACTTTCTGGAGCTTCCTTAATACCTAAGGAAAGAACTTGGTGACTTAAGTAGAGGAGGGGAATGGTAAGGGGATATGAAGGAGAAGGAAGGGAATAACTCCATTTGAGACAAATTGTGTAAGTATTGGTAAGGTTTATACCATGGAGATTATCAGTCATTCATTATACAGCTTTTCTTTCCATTCTCAGTTGATAATACTGGGTCTGAGTCTGCTCACTTTGGCTTTCAGAATCTTTGTGTCTGTGTGACAGAGAGCATGTTTATGTACTTAGTGGCTTTGTTTCTATGATTCTCATACACATTTATAAAGAACCACTAACTACACACAAAATGATATGTTAAGATAGGCCAAGATAAGAGCTTTATACAGCCTTCATTCCAAGGCATCAAGAAATCAATTGGGCGTTTGTTTTGCTATTATACATGGTACAGTTTTTTTGATTTGTTTTGCATATGCAATAGTACGTAAATATTTGCTAGACTGTGTAATTTGTCTGACAGCTTTTTAAAAGTTGAAGGAAAAATGAGAAGACTTGGCCTTTCTTATAAATTAATGTGAAATTTCTCTTTATGTCTAAGAATATTTCATTGCCCAGGATTGCGGTGAGTAGATCTTAAAATCCTAATGGGATTTAAAGCCCACATACAGGAATAGCCTTTGTAAATCATATACGGTCTATACCCTTTACATTTCTGCATAAAGTTAATTTCACTACCAGGCAAACTGAATCTACACTGATATCTGTACTCTTTGCCAACTGTGAATTAAAGGATTGCATTGTTGTTACAGGAAAGAAGTAAAATACTGTAATCATCTTTAGTCTTAATCAAACCATAAACAACTTACTTAGATTATTGTGATGAAATGAAGCCCCTAACTCAAGCATAAAAGTCACACCTTCTTCCCCTATCTTACCAGATTTATTTGTTCATTTTTAGGTCAGGTTTACTGTGATACAATTTACATAGAGTATGATTTACCTTTTTTAAATGTACTCTAGATTTTGACCAATGAAGCTATACAACCATCACCACTGCAATAAGGACATAGAACATTTTTGTCACCCTCCCCCACAGTTCCTTAATTTGTTTTAATCACTTCCTGCTG
Source organism: Meles meles (assembly GCF_922984935.1). Lineage (NCBI taxonomy): Eukaryota > Metazoa > Chordata > Mammalia > Carnivora > Mustelidae > Meles > Meles meles. The sequence goes on from NC_060073.1 coordinate 51,749,528, forward strand.
CCCCCTCAGACTCTTAGTAACTGATCTGTTTTCTGTCTCTGAAGTTTTTGCCTTTTCTGTAATGTCAGTATTTAGCTTTTGAGTTTGGTTTCTTTCACTTGGTATAATGCATTCCAGATTCTGCTGTGTTGCTGCATGTATCAGTTGTTTATTCCTTTTCGTTGTTAAGTAGTTTTCCGCTATATGGATGTATCAAGCTTGTATTTATCTGTTAACTAACTAAAGGACAATTTTGGCCATTATGAACAAAACCACTGGTTTTGCACTGGTTTTTGTGTGAACATAAATTTTCATTTCTCTTGGATAAATACTCAGAAGTAAGATGCTGGGATATATGGTAACAAAATACTAACTTTACAAGAAACTGCCGGACTGTTTTCCCAAATATCTATACCATTTTGCATTCCTACCAGGCATATATATGAGTTCCATTTGTCCTACATCTTTAACAACGTTTGATAGCCTCAGTTGTTTTTTTTGTTTTGTTTTGTTTTGTTTTAAGCTATTCTCATAGGTGTGTGGTAGTATCTTATGGTTTTAATTTGCATGTCAGCAGGTAAGTGAAAGTATAGGTCTCCTACCTAGTCACTACATGATCCCTTGGAACTTGTGAAAGGAGTACTTGTCTTAGAATATAAAGCCTCTATCTTGAATCATAAATTAGAGCAGTGATTCTCAACAGGGGCAAACCCTCCTCTCTAGAAATTTGGCAATGTCTGGAGACATTTCTGTTTGTCAGCTGGAGAGGGTGTGCTACTGGCATCTACTACGTGGAAGCCAGGGTTGCTTCTAAACATTTTACGATATACAAGACACCCACTACCCCCCACCCACCCACCTACCCAAACTAGAATTATCTAGGTCAAAATGGTAATAGTGCCAGGGTACAGAAACCCTGGTTTAGGACAACCAGCACATTCGATATTAAAGCCATACACCAAATTTATTTGCATTAAGGATGCAACTTTAATTCAGTTGGGTGATAACTGAAAGTCCTGAGGATGGAAATTGAGAATGTTTCCTTCCATCTTGTATTCACAGCTTGTATTCACAGTTAGGCAACCTTGAAAAGTCCAGTTACATTTTGTCAATGTTTAATGACTTAGTCTAGTGGTAGTATTGGTTTTAGCAGTATTTGTAAAGATTTGTATAGCTTGCTATCCCATATAGCTCTATGAGTAATTGATGCACATTAAATAATAACTAAATAACCTAAACTACTTTGGGAAATTTCATAGCTGCTAACAAAGTCACATTGATTTGTCATTGACTGCTGAGACCAACATGTATTAAGAAGTTTTTTTCCCCAGTATTGCTTACTTTGGATATCCAGAAGGATTTGGGGCTTTTGTTTTATTTTGTTTGCTTTGCTTTTATTTCAAGTGCATTCTCAGCCTTGTTTTCCATAAGCCCTAGGCATATTCTCATTTGGCTTGCCAAAAAAAGAAAAGAAAAGAAAAATCCATGTTTCCAGACCAGATGGTACGTGTGTCATTTTTTCAAGTCTGAGAAATTCACTGTACTTCCCAGTACTGTCACATATTCTCAAAGCAGGATGACAGAGCCCATTTCTTGAAAATCATTACCTAATTTTAAAATTCCCTCCAAACAATAGTGTGTTTTGCTGGCTTTTTTAGGGCAATTTATCTTGGTTGCCTTGGGCAAAATTATTACCATGTTCACCCTAAGTGTTTAGTTGCCTGAATTCTTGGTTAGTAATTTATAATTGCATTTCTCTGCAATCAAAGATGAAAATTTGGCAGCTTCTTTATTCTATTGAAAATAATGAATTTCCTTGTTTCCACAAGGATGTTCGACAACAAAATTGGGCTGTGGTTTTTAATGAGCTCAGTGATATTCAAGGGACTTGCCCATATGCAGTTGAAGTTCAAAGTAAGAGCAGATGTTTCTAAGAATATGCAGAGTTCACTGAGCCTTAAACTTCTTCTCATTTCTTGTCTTTTCAGAAGTCCTTATGTGACCAAGTTTGGTGTAAGGTAGCAAATATATTTCTTTATATTTACCACACTGCCCGTTAGAGGGCAGCAGTATACAGACACAGTGGCCAGAAAACTCAATACTTGTGTTTCAGGGGCATGAGCCCTTTTTGCATCTTCTAAACACAATTGAATATAGTTCAGTAACTTTACCCATAATCTGAATTTTTATGAGGAATATCTATCTATACAGCTATAGGATAGCTTCATCTTTGAACTTGGTTTTAAAATGATTAAAAAATGCTTTTTAGTCTTAATTGTGTTTAGATTTGGTTTATAATATTTCAAATTGCTTATGAGAAGAAAAACACTATTAATGACTAATAGCAATATCTTTTCTTTAAAAAGCGATTTCTGTTTTAAGCCTTACTTACTATAGTTATTATTGTTGTTAAAATGTAAGTAGCTGGTGTTATGATGGGATTCTCAGAGTACAATATGGTTTAAGTTTTAGAGGCATGGTGTGATACCATAGTATGTGCAGTGAAAAAATATTTTTTCAAATGAATGTACTCTAAATTTTTAGAAAATAGCTTTCATATTTATTCTGGGGGAGTGTGTGTATGTGAGTGTTCTGAAAGCCTTCCTGTAAGATCTCGTTTTGTCCTCACAAGAACCTTATGAAGTAGGTACTGTAGTATTATCTAGATTACAGATGAGGAAACTAAAACACAAGTGGTGAGTGAATTGACATAGCACCAGGTCACATGACCAGGAAGTGGCTAAGCTGGAATTTGACACAGAGGTCTGACATCAGAGACCAGGCACTAAAAATACTTCGTTGTACTACTGTCTCATTGACTTGTCTAACCATTCCCTCTGAATTATAATGCCACCCGTCTCACATTCTTCTAGAGTCCTGTTTGGGGGCTCTTTACTCCATTAGCCTTTTTAATCCTTCACCAATACCAAATGCCATTCTATATTAATTATTACAGGTTTATATAAGTTTTGATATCTGAGGAGTTTGACTTTTCCACTTAGTCTTCTTCGGAATTATCTTGACTATTTTGGTCTCTTTAGTCTTCCTTATAAAGCTTAGGATGGACTTACCACACTGCAAGATTTTAACTAGAAATAATATGTGTATCCTTATTTTTTTAGGTGACCTTAAGTCATTCTTGGAACAAGATAGAAGAATATACAGTAAGAGAGATAGATAAAATATAGTTAGAAAAGATACTAGTATCACTATGATTCATGTTCTATTTTTATGTTTCCATGTTTTAAAATTTGTTACAGTGAATATTATTTACATCATGGAAAATAAGTTTAAAGTTTTAGTTTTTATTATAAAGAAAATAAATGTAAATAGAAGTTAAAGTTTTAGTTTTTATTATAAAGAAAATAAATGTAAATAGAAGCAGAAGTAATGAAGAATATACTTTAAATGATTCTAATTCAGACCTCAAAATCCACATGAATTACCTTTCCAGCCTGAAAAAAATCACCTATGAGTTTTAGAAAATTGATATTTGTGACTTTGAGAAGGTATCTTAGACATTGTGCCTAAAGAACAGAGAAAAACAAACATACTACTTTTGAAAGGACAGTTTCAGAAACTACAGACAAGTGTGTTGATGTTAATCCAGGCATAATTTTAGAACACTTTTTTCAGCATATAGTTTAGAAAGTGGTGATCATGAAGACTTGGAGAGAAATTTATTTATTTATTTTCCCCTGCCTTTGCTAAAGATGAAAAGGGAACATACAAAGTAATGAGGGATACTTTGGCAAGAACAAGTTTTATATCTGACTTCACCCTCTCAGGATCCTTGTAAGAGAAGCATAAGTATATCCTTTAGGCAAAGTTATTTACCCAGCATCACATAATGAGTAGAACAAAACCTAGAAACCAGGCTTTTTTACATTTAAAAGAGTATTAATTCCATTGTGTTGCTGAGATATGCTACCTATATCGTCTGCCAAGACCCAACAGTTTCTTTATCAGGGTCTGGGCCAAATAACCATAAAGAATTGCAGGGACCAGCTCTAGTAGATGATGACGATGTCCATTTTAACTCTGAAGAGCATATACAATAGCATTGAGCTTAGTCTACAACATGAATAACAGGTTCAGGGGCAAAAGGGCATTTTGTGGTTGCAAAAGGTAATGGTGGTAAAGAAGCTTTCTCTGTAGAACATCATTGATAGATGGATTCCATTCTGCCTGTAGTATTTGAAATATAATCCTGCTTAACTAGGTGACTAGATAAAAATTTATGCCAGCCTTAAGGGTCTGTGAAAATACTAACTGACATATTTTATTCAATTATTGCAAGCTTAACATGTGTTCAACATTGTGTCCCACTCATTAGGAAAGAGTAGGAAGTAGTTTAGGCTACCTGCTATGTGCCAGGCAGTTTCTGGATGCAACAGGAATACAACAGAGGACAAAAATATTTTTTTTGATGGGCTGAAATGTTGGCCCTCATGGAGTTTCATTTTAATAAGAGAAAGGTAGACAATAAACAAGTTAAATAAAATTTCTTGTATGTGAAAAGGTGGTAAGTCCTAAGGAGAAAAATATAAGAAGAATAGGGAGTGTGTTAGGGAGTATAATTTTAGATAGGGTGGCCAAGAAAGGTGGCACTTGAACAAAGAAATGCAGGAAGGGATAGAGGATGCTGTTCAAATTGTTGGGGGATAGGCAGAGGAACAGTTAAGTGCAAGGTCCTTGAGGTGAGAACAAGAAGGCCTGTGTGGCTAGAGCAGAATGAAGGAAAACAGTAGCAGGACACAGTCCTATAGGAAAGCCAGATCTTGTAAATTATCTTAGGAACTTTGGATTTTACTCTCAGTGAGATGAAGAGCCATTTGAATGAACAGATTAGTTGGGTGATGGTCTGACATACTCTGTGCAGTGTTAAGATTAGAGTAAGGGAGGGAGTGAGGCCGTAAGCAGAGAGACCATTCAGGAGACTGTTCTTCTGTGGTAATATAGAGATGTTGGCTTGAACCATAGTGTTGATGAAAAGTGGTCAGATTATGGACATATTTGAAAGGCAAAGTCCAAAAGGTTTGCAGAAGAATGGATAATAGGATGTTAGAGAAAGGCACTAAAGATGACTCCAAGCTTTTCACCTAAGTAGAAAAATAAATATGGCATTTACTAAAGTGGGGAGAACTGTAGAAGGCAGATTTGGAAGAGATGAAGAGTTTTGGACATATATTTAAGATGTTATTTTAAATCCAAATGGAAATACTGTGTGTGGATAGTTGAATGTATGGGTATGGCATTTAGGAGAAAGCTCAGTGGGGGATAATAATTTATGAATCATTGGTGTTTTTATGGCTTAAATGCTGAGAATGAAAGCTGTCACCAAGGAAATAAGTATAAATAAAAAAGAGACCCAAACTCTGAGCCCTGGGATTTTCACATAATTACGAGATTAGGAAGATGAAAAGTAGACAAAGATGTAGCAAGAAGACCTAGAAACCTAGTGAAGAGAGCTTCGTGGAAAAGGAGTAAGAGTGATCAGCTGTATCAGATGCTGCTGATAGATCACATAAGAAGTAAGATTCTGGTACTCTCCTTTATAGCATTTATCTGAGTTCTGTGTAATCATTCATCTGTCTAATTTCAATCTGTGGCCCTCTGAGCTCCCACTCTGCCTGGCAATCTGCCATTGTTATTTTAACTTTTAACTAATTTTACCGTTTGATGTTGCAGGAGAATCCCAACCCTCATATGGCATTCCAGAAAGTTCCACGCCCGACAGAAGGATCCCACTTGCGAGTTCATATTCTTCCTTTCCCAAAGATTAATGAAACCCGGGTACAGGAATTAATACAAGAAAATCTTGCTAAGAACCAGAACGTACCTCCTGCTTCACGAGTGGAAAAGAAATGTGTTGTGCCAGCAGGTCCACCTGTTGGTATGTATTTGTTCTTTTGTTTTAAAGTAAACATTTTATCAAGATATAAGACACAGGGGTGCCTGGGTGGTTCAGTGGGTTAAGCCTCAGCCTTCTGCTCAGGTCATGATTCCAGGGTCCTGGGATCGAGCCCGCATTTTCTCCCTGCTCAGCAGGGAGCGTGCTTCCTCCCCTCTCTCTGCCTGCCTCTCTGCCTGCTTGTGATCTTTCTCTCTCTCTGTCAAATAAATAAAATCTTTAAAAAAAAAAAGATATAAGACACAAAAATGAAAGTGTACCAATTAACAAACTTGCATAACCAGAATTGGAGCACTGTCAGCACTCAAAACACTGTTCCATTCACTGTCTCTCCCTAATGGTAGCCATTAACCTATCTGCTACCACTACAGAATCTTTTCTTTTTAAAAAAACAGCTATATTGAGATACGAGTCACACACAATAAAGATCACTCTTTAAAGTGCACAGTTCAGTGGTTTTTAACATATTCCAGAGTTGTGCACCCATTTTCACTATCTAATTTCAGGATGTTTTCTTTATGCCAAATAGAAATACCCAGTAGAAGGACTCCCCATTTCCCCCCAAAACCACTCCTTCCCTGGCATTAGACAATAATCTACTTTCTATCCTCATAGATTTGCCTGTCCTCTAACATTTTATATACATAGAGTTATACTTTATAACTTTGTTTACTTTGTAACTTGCTTCTTTCATTTAGCATATTTTCTTTCTTTTCTTTTTTCTGATTATTTATTATTTATTTTTCTTTAAATTCAATTAACATATAAAAGTGTTATTAGTTTCAGAGGTAGAGGTCAGTGATTCACCAGTCTTAAACCCATTGCTCAGTACATCACCTGCCTTCCTTAATGTCTATCACCCGGTTACCCCATCGTTCCACCCACCTCCCCTATAGCAACCCTCAGTTTGTTTATGATTAAGAGTCTCCTATGGTTTATCTCCCTCTCTGATTTTGTCTTATTTTATTTTTTCCTCTCTTCCCTTATGATCCTCTGTATTGTTTCTTAAGTTCCACATATGAGGGCACCTGGGTGGCTCAGTTGGTTAAGCAACTGCCTTCAGCGCAGGTCATGATCCTGGAGTTCCAGGATTGAGTCCTGTATCAGGCTCTCAGCTCTGTGGACAGTCTGCTTCTCCCTCTGACGTTCTCCCCTCTCGTGCTTGCTCTCAATTTCTCTCTCTCTCAAATAAATAAATAAAATCTTAAAAAAAAATCCACATATGAGCGAAATCATATAATAATTGTCTTGGTCCTACTGACTTATTTCCCTTGGCATAATACCCTGTAGTTCCATCTACATCAATGTAAATGGCAAGATTTCATTTTTTTGATGGCTAAGTAGTATTCCATTGTGTATATATACCACATATTCTTTTCCCATTCATTTGTCAATGGATATCTGAACTCTTTCCATTTATTTGTTTGGCTATTGTGGACCTTGCTGCTATAAACATTCGGGTGCGTGTGCCTCTTCGGATCACTACATTTTGTATCTTTGGGGTAAAAACCCAGTAGTACAATTGCTAGGTCATAGGGTAACTCTATTTTCGACCTTTTAAGGGACCTCCCTACTGTTTTCCAGAGTGGCTGCACCAGCTTGCATTCCCACCAACAGTGTAAGATGGTTCCCTTTTGTCCACATCCTCGTTAACATCTGTCACTTTTAACCATTCTGACTGGTGTGAGGTGGTATCTCATTGTTGTTTTGATTTGTATTTCCTTGATGCCGACTGATGCTGAGCATTTTTTTCATGTGTCTTGGGTATTTAGATGTCTTCTTTGAAGAAATGTTTGTTCATGTCTTCTGTCCATTTCTTGATTGGATTATTTATTCTTTGGGTGTTGAGTTTGAGAAGTTCTTAATAGATTTTGATACTAGCCCTTTATCTGATAAAACAACATTTGCAAATATCTTCTACCATTCTGTCAGTTGTCTTTTGATTTTGTTGACTGTTTTCCTTTGCTGTGCAAAAGCTTTTTATCTTGATGGGGTCCCAGTAGTTCATTTTTGCCTTTGGGGACATTTCTAGCAAGAAGTTGCTGCAGATGAGGTCCAAGAGGTTGCTGCTTGTATTCTCCTCTAGGATTTTGATGGTTTCCTGTCTCACATTGAGGTCTTTCATCCATTTTGAGTCCATTTTTGTGTATGGTGTAAGGAAACTGTCCAGTTTCATTCTTTTGTATGTGGCTGTCCTTTTCCCTACACCGTTTGTTGAAAGGACTGTCTTTTTTCCATTGGATATTCTTTCTCACTTTGTCAAAGATTGCTTGACCATAAAGTTGACAGTCCACTTCTGGGTTCTCTTTTCCGTTCCCTTGACCTGTGTGTCTGGTTTTGTGCCAGTACCATACTGTCTTGATGATTACAGCTTTGTAATAACAGAGTGTGAAGTCTGGACTTGTGATGCCTCCAGCTTTGGTTTTATTTCTCGGGTCTTCTCTGGTTCCATACAAATTTTAGGATTATTTGTTCCAGTTCTGTAAAAAGAAAATTGTTTGTATTTTGATAAGGATTGCATTGAATGTACAGACAGCTCTTGGTAGCATAGACATTTTCACAATATTTGTTCTTCCATTCCATCAGCATGGAGCATTTTTCCATTTCTTTGTGTTCTTTCTCAATTTCTTTCCTGAGTGTTCTATAGTTTTCTGAGTACAGATCCTTTACCTCTTTGGTTAGGTTTATTCCTAGGTATCTTATGGTTTTGGGTGCAATTGTAAACGGGATCAACTCCTTCATTTCTCTTTCTTCTGTCTTATTGTTAGTGTATAGAAATGCAGCTGACTTCTGGGCATTGATTTTATATCCTGCAACTTTGCTGAATTCCTTTGTGAGTTCTGGCAGTTTTGGGGTGGAATCTTTTGGGTTTTCCACATAGAGTATCATGTCGTCTGCGGAGAGTGAGAGTTTAACTTCATTTTAGCCTTTCGGATTCCTTTTATTTCTTTTTGTTGAAAAGAAATCTTTGGGTGCCTGGGTGACTCAGTCGTTGAGTGTCTGCCTTTGGCTCAGGTCATGGTCCCAAAGTCCTGGGATCAAGCCCTGTATTGGACTCCCTGCTCAGTGGGAGGCCTGCTTTTCACTCTTCCACTCCCCCTGCTTGTGTTCCCTCTCTCGCTGTCTCTGTCAAATAAATAAATAAAATCTTAAAAATATATATTTGAAGCTAGGACTTCTAGCAGTGGTAACAGTGGACATCTCTGACATGCTCCTAATTTTAGGGGAAAAGCTCTCAGTTTTTTCCCATTGTGAAGATATTCACTGTGTGTTTTTTATGGATGGCTTTTATGATATTGAGGTATGTTCCGTCTATCCCTATACTTTGAAGAATTGTAATCAAGAAAGGATGCTGTACTTTGTCAAGTGCTTTTTTTACATCTGTTGAGAGTATCATATGGTTCCTGTCCTTTTATTAATGTAGTGTATTACATTGATTTGCAGATGTTGAACCACCCTTGCAAACCAGGAATAAATCCCATTTTATTGTGGTGAATAATCCTTTTAATGTACTGATGGATCCTATTGGCTAGTATCTTGGTGAGAATTTCTGCATCCATGTTCATCATGGATATAGGTCTGTAATTCTCCTTTTTGGTGGAGTCTTTCTCTGGGTCTGGGATCAAGGTAATGCTGGCCTCATATAGTGAGGAAGTTTTCCTTCCATTTTTATTTTTCAAAATAGCTTCAGAAGAATATGTATTAATTCTTATTTAAATGTTTGGTAGAATTCTCCTGGGAAACCATCTGGCCCTGGGCTCTTGTTTGTTGGGAGATTTTTGACTGTTCTTTCAAATTCCTTGCTGGTTATGGGTTTGTTCAGGTTTTCTATTTCTCCTTGTTTCAGTTTTGGTAGTTTATATGTTTCTAGGAATGCATCCATTTCTTCCAGACTGCCTAATTTGTTGGCATATAGTTGCTTGTAATATGTTCTTATAATTGTTTGTATATTTTCAGTATTGGTTGTGATCTCTTCTCTTTCATTCATGATTTTATTTATTTGGGTCCCTTCTCTATTCTTTTTCATAAGTCTGGCCAGGGATTTATCAATGTTACTAATTCAAGGAACCAATTCCTAGTTTTGTTTATCTGTTCTCTTATTCTTTTGGTTTCTATTTCATTGATTTCTGTTCTGATCTTTATTATTTCTGTTTTCCTGCTGGGTGTAGGCTTTATTTGCTCTTCTTCAGCTCCTTTAGGTGTAAGATTAGGTTGTATATTTGAGACCTTCCTTGTTTTTTCAGAAAGGCTTGTATTGCTATATAGTTGCCTCTTAGGACTGCCTTTGCTACATCCCAAAGATTTTGAATGGTTGTGTTTTCATTTTCATTTGTTTCCATGAATTTTTATATTCCTCTTTAATTTCCTGGTTGACCCATTTGTTCTTTAGTAGGATGGCTTTTAGTCTCCATGTATTTGACTTCTTTGCAAATTTCCTCTTTTGATTCAATTCCAGTTTCAAAGCATTGTGGTCCAAAAATACACAGGGAATAATCCCAGTCTCTTGGTGACATTTGAGATCTGATTTGTGACCCAGTATATGATCTATTCTGAAGAATCTTCCATGTGCACTTGCAAAGAATGTGTATTTTGTTGCTTTAGGATGGAATGCTCTGAATATATCTGTGAAATCCATCTAGTCCAATGTGTCATTCAAAGCCTTTGTTTCCCTGTTGATCTTCTACTTAGATGATCTGTTGATTGCAGTGAGTGGGGTGTTAAACTCCCCTACTCTTACTGTATTATTATCAGTGTACTTCTTTGATTTTGTTATTCAGTTAATAACAAAGATTATATAACTGGCTGTTCCCACATTAGGGGCATAAATACTTAGAATTTTTAGATCTTGTTGGATAGACACTTTAATTATAATATAGTGTCCTTCCTCACCTCTTATTACAGTCTTTCGTTTAAAATCTAATATTGCCACCCCAGCTTTCTTTTGATGTCCATTAGCATGAAAAATTATTTTCCACCTCTGTACTTTTGACCTGAAGGTGTTTTTGGACCTAAAATGAGTCTCTTGGCAGACAGCATATCAATGTGTCTTGCTTTTTTATCTAATCTGATACCATGTGTCTTTTGATTAGGGCCTTCAGCCCATTTACATTCAGGGTAACTATTGAAAGATAATGAATTTAGTGCCATTATATTACCTGTAAAGTCACTGTTTCTGTATATTGTCTGTATTCCTTTCTGGTCTGTGTCATTTTTGGGCTCTCTCTTCACTTAAAGGATCCCTTTTAATATTTCTTGCAGGGTTGGTTTAGTAATCACAAATTCTTTTAGTTTCTGTTTGTTCTGGAAGCTTTTTATCTCTACTATTCTGAATGACATCCTAGCTGGATAAAGTATTCTTGGCTACATATTTTTCTCATTTAGCACTCTGAATATATCATGCCAGTTATTTCTGACCTACCAGGTCTGCTGCCAGTCTAATGTTTCTACTCCTGTAGATTATGGACCTCTGGTCCTGAGTGGCTTTAGGATTTTATCTTTGTCTCTGAGATTTACAAGTTCCACTATTATATGTGAGGGTGTTGTCCTATTTTTATTGATTTTGAGGAGGGTTCTTGTACCTCTTGGACTTGAATGCCTGTTCCTTCCCCAAATTAGGGAAGTTCTCTGCTATAATTTGCTTCAATATACCTTCTGCCTGCCCCCACCCCTTTCTCTTCCCTCTTCTTCTGGGATCCCAGTTATTCTAATGTTGTTTTACTTCAGGGTATCACTTATCTTTTTGAATCCTCCCTTTATGATCCAGTAGTTGGTTATCCCTCTTTTTCTCAGCTTTTATTATTCTCCATCACTTTGTCTTCTATATCCCTAATTCTCTCCTCTGCCTCATTTTTCCTACAGTTAGAGCCTCCATTTTTTATTGTACCTCATTAATAGCTTTTTCTATTTTGACTTGATTAGGTTTTAGTTCTTTTATTTCTCCAGAAAGGAATTCTCTTGTGTCTTCTATGCTATTTCAAGCCCAGCTGTATCTTTATAATTGTTATTCTGAACTCTAGTTCTAACATCTTATTCATATCCATACTGATTAGGTCCCTGGCAATCTGTATATACTGTACTCTGGTTCTTTTTTGAGGTGAGTTTTTCTGTCTTGTCATTCTGTCCAGAGATGAATAGACGGATGAGAGAATAAAATACTAAAATGGCAACAATATACATTAAACAAATCAGAAGAGACCTGAAATTGGAAAATAAGTAAACTGGAATAATTAAACTGGAAAAAACAATTAAAAAAAATAAAAGAAATATAATCAGACAGGTGAACAGAACAGAGCAATACCCTGGATCCTGTGTGTATTTTGGTCTGTTTGTTAGAAAACTAGATCCCAGAATTATAAAGAAAGAAAAACTTATATATGTATAAAAATAAAATTAAATACAATGAAACGATAGAGTATAACTGTAAAAATGAAAATTAAAAGACAAAAAAACAAAAAGAAGGAATATGAACAGGTGAATAGAACAGAGCAATACATGATATCCTGAGTGTATTTTGGTTGGTTTGTTAGAAGAAACTACATCTCAAAATTATAAAGAAAGAAAAACAGATATATGCAGAAATAAAATTAAATACATTGAAAAGATAAAATGTAAATGTAAAGACAAAAATTAAAATAAGACTTTCACAGAAAAAGAGAGAATATCATCAGACAGGTGATCAGACAGATTCTGGGTGTATTTTGGTCTGTGAGTAGAAACTGTATCCCAAAATTGTAAAGAAAGGAAAAAATGTGTGTGTGTGTGTGTGTGTGTGTGTGTGTGTGTGTATACACACACACACGTATATATTGAATTACTATATATGATACATTTGCATATATACATATGTATGATGTATAATATATATAACATATATGAAATTAAATACAATGGAAGGATAGAATGTGATTATAAAAATGAAAATTTTAAAAAAATTTTTAAGAAGTTGATAAAACAAGAAATTGGTTGAAAAAGGAAAGAATAAAAATTAAAATTGAAAGACTAAAGAATCATGGGGGAAAAAAAAACCCATGAATTCTTATACTGTTTTCCCCTAGTGCTAGAGTTTTGCAGTTCTCTGTGATTGGTAAATTTAGTCTTAGCTGTATGTTCATGTGGATCTTCTTGGGGAGAGCCATGTTGTATTGATTCTCAAGTGTCTTTGTCCCCAGTGGAATTGCACTGCTCTTGCCAGGTGGCCAGGCTAAGTAAGGGGCTCTTGTTGCTCTGTGTGGCTTTTGTTCCACGAAGGCTTCCTGTGCCACTTTAGAGGATGAGAATGAAAATGGCGACCTCCTAATCAGCAATCCTGGAGCCAAAAGCTTGGCGGCCCCACTCCTCAGTGCCCTCGGTGAAAAGCGGTCAGTTACTCCTGTCTCCCCGTTCTACCTCTGTACTCCGTGCTTACCCAGCCTGTAACCATGTGTTTCTAGCTCAGGCATGTGACCCCATTTTGCACCTCAAAACCCTGTAGACTCCTGCAGTGTGCACCCATGCCACTCCTCTCGGGAAGATATGGGGTCTTGGTGCCATTCTGCCATTCTCTGGGCCCCTTCTCAGAGAGCTGTTACCCAGCCACGCCATGGTTCATGATATATGGCAACTCCAACCTGAGAGCCCACTCCTGGGCTCTCTGATTGCTGCCAGTTTACCTGCTCCAATGCCTGGGAACTCCAATGCATTCAGGCACTCCCAGTCTGCCTGTGATCCTGGGGATCCTGAGACCACACTGTCCCAGCAAGGATTATATCCCACTTCTGGTTCTGATGCTGTATCACTTTTTGGTGCCGATTTATAGAGGCTTCTTCCCCCTACAGTTTATCTTCTGATGTATCCCCTCAGATTCACTTCTTTGCTCCTCCTACCTTGCAGAAAGTGGTTGCTTATCTGTTTGTAGAGTTGCAACTATTCTTTTCTTAGATCTATGGTTGAGTGTTCATAGGGTTCAGAATGATATGACAGCTATCTAGCTGAATTCCTGGGACTAGAGGAAACTAAGGACTCCTACTCCTCTGCCATCTTGAACTATATCTAGCATAACATTTTCAGGGTTCATCTGTGTGGCATGAATTAATCCTCCATTGCTTTTTATGGCTGAATAATATCCTATTGTATGGATATGGATGTGTGTGTGTGTGTGTGTGTGTGTGTGTGTGTGTATTTACGTTTTGTTACCCATTCACCAGTTGGTGGATCATTGGGTTGTTTCTCCTTTTTGGCTACTATTAAGAATGCTGCTGTGAGCATTCATGTGTAAGTTTTTGTATGGATACATGTTTTTAATTTTCTCAGGTATATACCTAGGTGGAAATTGCTGGGTCATATGGTAAGTCTATGTTTAATGTTTTAAGGAACTGCCAGACAGTTTTCCAAAATATGTGCACCAGTTTACATTCCCACCAGCAATGTTTGGGCATTTTGATTTCTCCATATGCATCTAATGTTCTAGAGCAACTTTTCATGTACTTATTTATCATTTTTATATCTCCTTGGAGGAATGTGTGTTTAGATCCTTTGTTCATTTTTAGTTGGGCTACTTGTCTTTTTATTATTGACTCATAAGAGTTCTGTATATATTTTGTATACAAGTCCCTTATCAGAGAATATAATTTGCAGTTATTTTTTCCCATTTTATGGGTTTTCTTTACTGATCTTTATCTTTTCTTCCTTCTTCAGCTATTGAGGGAGATGTGTTTAAGTCTCCTGTGATAATAGTAGAATTGCCTATTTCTCATTTTCATTCTATCCATATTTTTCTTCATATATTTTGAGGATGATATATTGGATGCAAATATATTTGTAAATATTATAGCATCCCTGTGATTGATCTTTTTGTCGTTATGAAATATTCCTCTTTGTCTCTAATAATGCTTCTTGCCTTAAAGTATACTTTGATATTTATATAGCTATACCAGATTTCCTTTGCTTAGTGTTTGTATGGTTTATGTTTTTTATCCTTTTATTTTCAAACTTTCTAGGGCCTTATATTTTATGAATGCTTCTTATAAACAGCATATAGTCTTTTTTTAACCAGTCTGTCTTACTATACTTCTTATATTATTTAATAGCATTATGAATATTTACATAAATGTAATTACTGGTATATTAATGGCTTTAATGTTATTTACTGGGTGGTTTTTTTTTCTATTTAATCTTCCTATTTTATGTTTTCCCCTGCTTTCTTGCTTTCTATTGGATTAATAAACTTTTTTCTTATTCCATAATTTATCTCTGTTAACTTGTTGTTTATACATTTGTTTATTGTTCTTTTAGTGGTTTACCTAGGGGCCATTCACACACATCTACTTTTGCCAGTTCGTTCGCCAGAAACTTCGCAGGTCAGCCTAGCCATCTGTTAGAATCAAGCCTGGATTCTCAGCCTTCTGTCTGTACCCAAAATTAGCAAATCTCCTAGGGAAAAAGTAGATGTGTGTGTATTAACTTACCTCTCTAGCTTCTTTTTCCTTCTCTGGAATTTTAGGTCCTCCAGTCCTTGTTCTTCTGTAGCAATCTAATATATTTAAGTAGATCCTTTTGCATTTTATCTGACTTCTGTAATTATTTTTGGTAGGAATTTTAGTTTGCTACAAACTGCCCCATCATACCTACAAGTGAGTGTAATTTTATTATCAATGGATAATAGTATAGTTATTGTGTATTTACATAGTAATGTTAACTTGCCATTATTTTTCTAAGAATTAATAGCTTTTACTTAGGTGTTGATTGGACTATAACGTAGAAAAAAGGATGGATAAGGTAGACATGTTAGGGTAAATAGCTATCTTTTGAAGGAGTTAGGTAATTTTAGGACTCATAAGCTAGTTGAGTACTTTCTTTAAATACCCACATGAACAGATGAAAAGTTTGTTTAAAATTCAATTTGCTTGAATTATCACCTTAATTCTTAATATTATCTTTATATAATCTCTTTACTTTCCTCATTTTCAATCCACATCGAATTATTTCTTTATTTTTTTTCTGAATTCTTTCTTTAGATACATGTAGAGTATCTCACTGTAATCAGTGAGAGAAGTACACATGACAAAGTATTTAGCCCTGCATGTAAAACTTGAATGAATGAATGAATACAGGAACCTCTGTCCAACTTTCTAGTTCATTTGGGTAGATCAGAATCAGGATTTTCTTTGTACTAAAATTAAAAGGTATAAATGTTCCATTTTACATTTTACTCATTTAATATGAGTGTAAAATTGCTCTGTCACCTTATGAGGCATTCATATTTTGAGAGGTTACTTAATTTCCACCCATTCCTCAGAGGAGCCAGAGTAATGATGATTGGGTGGAACTAGCACTGGAAGGCTAAAACCTTAGAAAGGAAGCCCTGGGAAGTCAGAGTTGTCATCAGATGTTAGAAAGTGAGTATTAGAATGCCGCAGCTGGGGATTTGGCCAGTCTGAAATATCAGTAACTCCAAGTGAAGAACTTTCTTCTGGGAGTGAACTAAGTCATACTCTCAAATAACTCTCAAAAAAGTAAACAGATTTATTACCAGAGAAGGTGGTTGTTGTTTTGTTTTTTTTTAACAGCTTGCCCTGAAGAAAATTTAAAATGCTGCTGAAGAGATTTTAGAAATAAAAGTTTATAAACACAGGTTAGGGCACCTGGGTGGCTCAGTCATTAGGCATCTGCCTTCGACTCAGGTCATGATCCCAGGGTCCGGGGATCGAGCCCCACATTGGGCTCTGTGGGAATCCTGCTTCTCCCTCTCACATTCCCCCTGCTTGTGTTCTCTCACTCTCAATCTCTCTATCAAATGAATAAAATCTTTTAAAAAGAAGTTTATAAACAGAGGTTAAAGATGTTCCTCGATAAAGTATGTGATATTATTTGGAGACTCTTAAGAAATTTCCTATTCTAAATATAGATCGATTTCTATTTCAGTCTGTTCCACTTACCCACCTGTGTGAGAAGCCCCAGAGCACACAATTAAAAATGAGCATTTCATATAGAAGAGTCATGTGAAATAATCTATTAACTATCATAGTCATGCAGAATATCTGTGTTGCATAATTTAAAATGATTAGAAGAAAACTGGTAAAATTGGCGTTCTGTTGTCTAGTTAATTATATGGTGCCAATTGATTTCCTGATTCTGATAAAGCACTGTAGTTAGGTAAGATGTCACCATTGGGGGAAACTAAATTGATGAGTACATGAATCTGTACTATTTTGTAACTTTTTGTGAGCTTAAAATTGTTCAAAATTAGATAGTTTTAAAAATGATTTGAAGGATATAAGATTTTGTATTGATGAAATGAAAAGGATGTTAATAAGTAAGAAATGATACTCTTTCTTCTTAGATATGAGGGGGAATGAAGGGATTATGCCTTTAGATTCCAAGAGCAGCCATAAAATTATAAGGGGTCTTAAAAAGCAGAATCAGACCTATAAATATAGAGAACAAACTGATGGTTGCCAGGAGAGGGAGAGGTTTGGGCAAAATGGTCATGGGGAGTGGGAGATACAGGCTTCTAGTTATGGAATGAATAAATTACAGAAATAAAAGACACAGACAGCATGGGGGTGCCTGGGCGGCTCAGTTGGGTAAGCATCTGCCTTTGGCTCAGATCATGAGTCCAGTGTCCTGCAGTCAAGCCCCATGTCAGGCTCCCGAGCAGCCTCCCATACCCTTCTTCCTGTTTGTGCTCTCTCTCTCTCTCTCTCTTGCTCTCTCTCATTCTTTTGAATAAATAAATAAAATCTTAAGGAAAAGACAGCATAAGGAATATAGTCAATGATATTGTAATTACTATGTAACGGGACAGATGGTAGCTACCCTTGTGGTGAACAAAGCATAATGTATAACTTGTCAAATCACCAAGTTGTGCACCTGAAACTAATGTAGTATTGTACGTCAACTACACTCAAATAAAAAGAAAAAATATATATAAAGGGTCTTTCTTTTTGGCTTAACAATTATTGATACTACATGTTGTGTACCAATGATACAATAAAGGTTTTGGTGAAATTATACTTTTATTAAACTAATACTACTTATATTTATATCCTTCTAATATTCTTTTAGTAAGGTGAATTTATTTTAAGTAATTTTAGCCTGTGTATTAGACTAGAATTATTCGATCTTATGGTGAATGTGACTGGTACATAGTTCATAGGACTAAAAAAACATTCCCAAGTTTATATAGTAATTCTTGAGCCATAATCATTTCTCTTTTTGTATAGCGCTTTCTCAAACACTACTGAGTACCTGTACTCTAATTTGTAGAATCTGATTTTTTGTGATATGTGGTTTTTCTTTGGTAATGTTTTAGAAATATCAGTTTCTTTTTTTTGTTAGTAGTCTTCTCACATATAAGTATTAGCTACTTTTGTCATGATACTGTACCCCAAACATTTATCAGTTTGTTCACAATTGAAGTTAAAAGTGGATGTTTAGTATTTCTTAATACAGTTTTACTGTGCGATATGAATTAATTTGCTGAAGAGTTCAGTTTATCACTGGAATCTATCCGTGCAGTTATCCTCAATGAGCCATTGGCTAGCCTGGTATTTCAAAACATAAATCTGTAATCAAAAGTAATGAAATGGAATATCTTCAGTGCCTTGTAACCAGGGAAAAGAATAAATTCTAAATGTTGGTCATGCAGATTGTTACAACTATATACTGTAAACTTTAATATTCCCTTTGCTTTTGTAATTGCCAAAGAAGTTTAACTTATTTGTGTTGTCTTTATATTCCTCTGCTAGTTTCGATAATGGATAAGGTGACAACAGTTTTCAACAGTGCACAGAGATTGGAAGTTGTTAGAAACTGCATCTCATTCATATTTGAAAATAAAACATTGGAGACTGAAAAGGTAATAAAATGCCTTCTTTCCAAGTAAGCATTCATCATTTCCCTTTCAGATTTACATGTTTAGCTTGCCAAATAACTTCTCCTCTAATTCCATCTCTTTTCCTTATCAAGTGTCTTTTCATTATTTTGATCATTTTAAATGAATTGTGTCTAAGATTTAAAATCTTGCCATGCCTAGTTATATGGCTACCAGAGAAATATTGTTAGTGATTTTTTTCCTTAAACTTTTAAACATTGTTCTTTAAATCCTATTTAGGCATATTTCTTAGAAATTTAACATTTTAAATATAATTTTATTTATTGCTAAGAATCTAGTCAGAATAAGAAATGAATTATAAAAACTGATATTCAACTTAAATATGCCTCATTAAAGCACATTTTCTTCCTTCTTTAAGAAACTGTGTTAAACAATAACAATCAGGGAAATAGAAATCAAAACCATAGTGATATACCGCCGCACACCAGTCAGAATGGCTAAAATTAACAAATCAGGAAAAAACTAGAGGATATTATGCTAAGTGAAATAAGTCAACCAGAGAAAGACAATTATCATATGATCTCTCTGATAGGAGGAATTTGAGAGGCAGGGTCGGGGATCGTGCAGAGTCCAGAGGGAAAAAATGAAATAAGATGGGACTGGGGAGGGAGACAAACCATAAGAGACTCTTAATCTCGGGAAACAAACTGAGGGTTGCTACGAAATATGGGGGGCGGGATAGGGTGGCTGGGTTATGGACATTGGGGAGAGTAGGTGCTGTGATGAGTGCTGTGAATTGTGTAAGACTGATGATTCACAGACCTGTACCCCTGAAGCAAATAATACATTATATGTTAATAAAAATTTTTTTTTAATATTTTATTTATTTGACAGAGAGAAATCACAACTAGGCAGAGAGGCAGGCAGAGAGAGAGGAGGAAGCAAGCTCCCTGCGGAGCAGAGAGCCCGATGTGGGGCTCGATCCCAGGACCCTGAGATCATGACCTGAGCTGAAGGCAGAGGCTTTAACCCACTGAGCCACCCGGCGCCCCATAAAATTTTTTTAAAAAGAAAAAAATGTTTTAAACATAATGTGATCTTAGTGACTCATTATAGCTCTGAACAAGAAGCTAAAGCATGAAAAGAGTAACGTTTTTACCCTTATAGTAAATGACCCAAGCCTTTTTAGGTTTTGACTTTTTTTTTTGTTTCCATTTTCTCTTATGCTTGAAGTGTTGTAATAGGCTTCCTTCTGCTTTTCTTGCTTTCAGGTTTTACATCTTGTTTCTTATACCTGCCTATAACAATATTATGCCCTCCTGCTCTCAGACTTCTTCCCTTCGTTCTTACTTGCTCCTTTATTCTGTATTTTTTTTTAGGTTTTCAAAGTTAAATAAGCCTATTATTATTTTAAATAAAGTACATTAACTAAGCTGTAAATGGTGAACTGGGAGAGAAATTCTTCTGGGTGATAAAGTGAAAGAATTTTAGTGCATAAATCTAGATATTTCTATTTGTTGATCTGAGTCCTTTTCCCTTCTTCACTATGATATTGAAATGAGGAGAGGAGATGTAGAATTTTCTAATCATAAATTAAAACTGACTAGTGATTAAATAACTTACCAGTTTAAAAGTATGAAGTCATCTGTATTTCATGTCATTTTAATTTTTCCTTCTATTTTTGCCACAGAGATGTGGCCAGTTATTGAAAGAAAGCATCTAAATGTCATGAGTGTTTTGGTAACCGAAGTTTTGTTGAGCTTTTTTATTAAGTGAAGTTAATGTTTTTTAACTTATTACATAAATCAGTTCTACTTGTTTTTCATACTGACTTACAAATAAAAATAACTATACACCCATCTATTATTTTATAATTGTTCTTAATAGCAAATAACTCTTTTCTAGAAGTTTAATTCTAATATCTTTGTTATATGGTTTATCGGGTGCACTTGAATTTTTAGTGTGATTAAATGTTGTTTCTTTCCATTGATACTTTTTGTTCACTTCTGCTTCTCTTGCCCTAGACCCTTCCAGCTGCACTGAGAGCCCTTAAAGGAAAGGCAGCAAGACAGTGTCTCACCGATGAGCTGGGTTTACATGTCCAGCAAAACCGGGCTATATTAGACCATCAACAGTTTGACTATATAATAAGGATGATGAACTGTACTCTACAGGTAATTTTCAGTTCTTTCAGATTATTCCTAATATTTGAGAATACTTTTTATTTTTCCAGGAGATTCTGTAGTTACTGATATGTCATGTCCTTGAGTCTTCCACAGTGAATAGGATGAAGAACCGATATCCATATCATTTCTGTCAGAAATATATATTTATTAGTTGACATAAGTATTGAGGTTTTCATACTACCATTGTTTTCTCTTGAAAAATACTAGGGTAGGGAAGTCAGTTAAGCACCTGCTTTGGCTCAGGTCATGATCTCAGGGTCCTGGGCTTGAGCCCTGAGTCCTCTGCTTAGCAGGGAGTCTGCTTTTCCCTCTCACTCTCCCTTTGTGCTCTCTCCCTCTCAAATAAAAGAAGTAAAATCTTTAAAAAAAAAAAAAACTAGGTTATTTTGTTCTCTAAGCAAACTTTCTGAAAATGAAAAATGAAAGGTCATCTTCAAAACATTCAGTTTTATATTACTTAATGTTAAAGTAATTATTTAATAATTACTTAATTATTAATTATTAATACTTAATTATTAATTACTTAATTATTCATTTCAGTCAGTTTTTATTTGTGCTATTAAAATAGAGGATAATGAGTGATGGATTATTCAAGTTATAAATGAATTACTTGATTAAGTATTTGGTAAGCACCGTGCGTAAAAGATCAAAAAATACTTCTACTTGGCATATATAAACACATAGACACACACACACACACACACACACACACACACACACACACATATAACCTTACAGAAATAAACTTCCAACAAAATAGTGAAGGCAGGGGCGCCTGGGTGGCTCAGTGGATTAAGCCGCTGCCTTCGGCTCAGGTCATGATCTCAGGGTCCTGGGATCGAGCCCCGCATCGGGCTCTCTGCTCCACAGGGAGCCTGCTTCCTCCTCTCTCTCTGCCTGCCTCTCTGCCTGCTTGTGATCTCTCTCTCTGTCAATTAAATAAATAAAATCTTAAAAAAAAAAAAAAAGAAAGAAAAACACACAAAAAAAAAATAGTGAAGGCAGTTTAGGAGAAGCAAATAATCTGATTTCCCTATCCTGTCTCACATGTTAGTTATTTTATGACATTGGCATCATGTTCTTTACACGTGATACAAATACTATTTCTCAAACTTTTTGCACAAGGAGAAGAATGTAATTAAATATTAAGAATTCAAAGCCTAGGGGCGCCTGGGTGGCTCAGTGAGTTAAGGCCTCTGCCTTCGGCTCAGGTCATGATCACAGGGTCCTGGGATCGAGCCCCCCATCGGGCTCTCTGCCTGTCTCTCTGCCTACTTGTGATCACTGTCTGTCAAATAAATTAAAAAAAAAAAAAAAAAAGAATTCAAAGCCTATCTGTGGGACTCTAGAGAAAGTAAGCAAAATACATGTTAAATTCTGTTAGATTAGAAAATGAGAATTAGGGGCACCTGGATGGCTCAGTGGGTTAAAGCCTCTGCCTTCGGCTCACGTCATGATCCCAGAGTCCTGGGATCGAGCCCCCCATCGGGCTCTCTGCTCAGTGGGAAGCCTGCTTCTCTTCCTCTCTCTCTGCCTGCCTCTCTGCCTACTTGTGATCTCTGTCTGTCAAGTAAATAAATAAAATCTTAAAAAAAAAAAAAGAAAATGAGAATTACTAGGTATAAATAATAATAAAATTTATGGGTGAAAGAAGACCTAATTAAATGGAAAGATATACCATGTCCATGGGTTGGAAAACTCAGTATTTTGAAGATATCAGTTCTCCTCAAAATAATCAATAGAGGCAATGCAATTTCTATCAGAATCCCAGCTAGAAGAGCAAAAGCCTAAGAATTACCAACGCCCTCCTAAAACAACAACAACAAAGTTGGGAATTGGTCCTTTTAGATAAAAAAATTAGCTTAAAAGAAGACAAATAAAAAAATAAGATACAAATGGCCAAAAGGTACCTGAAAATGTATTCAGCATCACTAATCATCAGGGAAGTACGAATCAAAATCACCATGAGATACCACCTCACATTTGTTAGAATGACTGTTATCAAAAAGATTTAAGATAAGTTTTGGGAAGGATGTGGAAGAAAAGGAACCCTTCTGTACTGTTGGTAGGAATGTAAATTGATACAACCACTATGAAAAAAACAAAATTAAATCCAGAACAAGCATATGTTCCAACAATCCCACTTCTGAGCATATCCAAAGGAAAACAGGATATTGAAAAGGTATCTGCACCCCCGTGTTCACCGCAGCATTTTTAACAATAGCCAAGATATGAAAACAACCTAAGTGTTTACCAGCAGATGAATAGGAAAAGAAGATGTGTTATATATAAGCAGTGAAAGTATTCAACCTTGAGAAAGAAGGAAGTGTTACCATTTGCAATAACTTGGAGAGATGCTGAAGGCATCATGATAAGTGAAATAAGCCAGACAGAGAAAACAAAATAAATAGTGCGTGGTATCACAGATATGTAGAATCTTTAAAAAAAAAAAAAAAGTCAAACTCTTAGAAACAGAGAGTAAAGAAATGGTTGCCATGGCTTGAGGGGTAGGAGAAATAAGTAAAAGTTGGTAAAAGGGGCACACTTTTAGCTATTTGGTGGCTAAGGCCTGAGGATCTAATTTAGAATGTGGTGACTGTAGTTGATAAAACTGTATTATGTACTTGAAATTTGCTAAGAGAGTAGAACTTAAATATTTGCACCAACCAATAACAACAACAAAACATATATATGGGAATCCTTTCACAGTGTATGCATATATGAAATCACCACTGTGTCTACTTGAAATATTTTACCATTTTATTTATCAGTTATACCTCAATAAAACTTAAAACAATTTTTAATTAGTTTAAGACTTTAGTAATTAAGACAGTGTGGTTTTGGCACAATCATAAAGAGATTGAGCAAAAGAACAGAATATACGACAGTTTATAAACAGATGATAATAGGTAATACACAGAGGTACACATATATGAGAATGTGACTTATGACAGAATTGTCATTTCAGATCAATGACAAGAGGATAAAAAATTCAATAATTAGTGCTGGGACAATTAGGTGACCATGTACACAGAAAACGTACAGATACCTCACTGGTGTATGTACACCACACTATACACTAAAAAACAGTTTTGTGTGGACTAAAGACTTACATATGAAAAGCCAACCTCTACAGTTTTTCAAACAATCTTTAAAGTAGATATCCTTGACTTTGGGGTAGGGATAGATTTGTTAAACAAGTCACAAATAGTGCTGAACTTAAAAGAAAAGAGTGATAAATTTGACTACATTTAAATTAAGAATATATTCAATGACCCAGTGATTCCACTCTTAGATGAGCTCTTACCCATATACCAAGGGACATGCACAAAAATGTTCATAGGAGCATTGTTTAAAATAGCAGAAAACAAAACAACTAATATGTCAACCAGCAATAGAATGAATAAATTGTGGTATCTTTTTATTTATTTATTTTTTAAGATTTTATTTATTTATTTGACAGAGATCGCAGGTAGGCAGAGAGGCAGGCAGAGAGAGAGAGGGAAACAGGCTCCCCGCTGAGCAGAGAGCCCGATGCGGGGCTAGATCCCAGGACCCTGGGATCATGACCTGAGCCGAAGGCAGAGGCTTTAACCCACTCAGCCACCGAGGTGCCCCTGTGGTATCTTTTTTTTTTTTTGGTATCTTTTTATATTAGAACATCTTTTAGTAGAGAAAATGAATTGTAGTTATAAGAAACAATGAATCTTAAGATAGTTTTGCACAAAAATAAAAGAACAATCCAATTACAATATGGTTCCATTAGTATAAAATTTAAAACATGTAATATTATTATTTAGAAATATGTAATTTAGGAATATAACATATATGGTAAAACCATAAAGAAAAGCAAGGCAAGGGTGCCTGGGTGGCTCAGTTGTTGGGCATGTGCCTTTGGCCTGAGTCATGATCCCAGGGTCCTAGAATGGAGCCCCACGTTGGGTTCCCTGCTTGGTAGGAAGCCTGCTTCTCCCTCTCCCACTCCCACTGCTTATGTTCCCTCTCTTGCTCTGTCTGTCTGTCAAATAAGTAAACAAAATCTTGAAAAAGAAAAAGAAAAGCAAAGATATATATAAAATCATCACATTATACACTACAATTTTATCTCAATTGTACCTCAATAAAACTAGAAAAAAGGAAATTAAGGGAATAATAAAGAAAATATTGGAAAAAATTACCCTCAGCGGGACAGAGAGGAAGGGTTGATGAACGTAGAGATCTTCAGTGGCAATGCTAATACTCTATTTCTTAAACTAGGTGTCTTTGTTCTTAATAACCTTGCAACTTAGAAACCTTCAGGTCTTAGGGTACTGCTATTAGGGTTTTTTGCAAGGTATCTTTTTCTCTTCAAATGCATTTTGAAGGATATCTTTCTTTGAAATTCTGACTTAAAATCTAGCATCAAAAATGCAGTCTTGTAGCAAGCACTTTGTAGTTTGTTTAAGCATACTGACAAGATAGGGGATAATTCACCTTTATTGGAAGACATTTTTACTTTAAAGTATAATTTACTAGCTATAATAGTTTATATTAATAGCAACAATTAAAAGCAACCTAAATGTTCACCATTTGGATATTGATTAATTTAATTATGTACAACTATTTGGAATACTGCTCAGCTACAACATAAAAAGTAATAGATATATAATATGTGCCCATATGGAAAAACTTACATATTACTAGGTAGGCAAAAGGGAAGTTACATAAAGTAGATATAATATGATTCTATTTTTTACCTAAAATTACGTGTGTGTATTATAACGTACTATAAATTTAGAAGGATATTTGCAGTAAATCCTAAACAGTAGTTAGTTACTTCTGGTTAGATGGATTAGGCACACACACACATGTAGTTAAATTGTAAAACATAAGCATACATTTTATACATTAAAAAAAAGTTCTTTTTTTAGGAAGGAAATCATTGAATACCTTTATGAGAAGAATAAAACAATAAATTTGTCCTGAATAAAGCCTTGTCTTTTGTTACTTTACTGCCCTACTTTGATACTGTAATTATGGAGAACAAATTATGGATTATTTGATTAACAGATGAAGGTTTCTAGAAGCCCTAAAGTTAGGTAATTTCTTGAAACCCTATGATTGCTGATAAAACTATAAAAATTATTCTAGGAAGCCTTTTTTCCATTAATACTTCCTGTGCTATTTATTAACTTAGGAATTAAGTTTTCAGGTTTCTTTAAACTTAACTGTAGTGTATACCGATTAGTCATTTATAGAAGAGCCAGGTACCCTCAGGCTACAAATATTTTCCTTTCTCATTTGAATGATCATATTTCTGGAGAGCAAAAGGCATGGATTTGTTTCTGCTTTCAAATACACCTCGGCCAGGGCACTTAATATTTTTTCATTCAGTATTTCATAAGTACATAAAAATGGATCCTGTCTTTATTCCAGCACACGCTATTGTTTAACATTATAGAGAGGCTCTTCTCAGTTATAAATGGGCTCACATGTGATATTTTTATTTTAATGGGTTATTTATTACTAACTTGGGATTTGTTATTATTTATATTCTTGTTGCAACAATGTTACTTGTGGGGATTTAACGTGACATTCTGAACATTTTTTACAAAAGCGTAGAGTTTCAAGGCAGGCCAAACATCTGTGTTGGTATTTTAAGAAAGAAACCTTAACTAAATGAACTAATTTTTAGCTAGCGATTCAAAAACTTTAGCAATTTTTGCTTTTCGTGATTTTGAAGTTATTCTGTCCTTCCCTGTCCTCAAGGGAAAATTAAGTGGAACATGAGTACTGTAGGGGACTATTTTATTTATTAGGTTCTTTCAATGCCAAGGTTATTTTTTAAAGGACTGGTTTGTAGAGGTTATAGAGTATTCCTCTATATCATCTCATTTCAAATAATCATATTTTGGGTGATTATATAACTGAGATTATTAGAAATCTCTCCAAAAGTATCATGGCCTTAACTCTTTTCATTTTTAGCAGAGACATGATTAAAACTTTAGCAGATACATGATGTCAGGATCGTAACTAAATTTTTGTAAAGATTTTTATTTTTTATCAGTCAGAAAGAGAGAGAGAGTACACAAGCAAGGGAACAGCAGGCAGAGGGAGAAACAGGCTCCCCAGTGAGCAAGGAGCCCATTTCGGGGCTCAATTCCAGGACCCTGAGATCATGATCTGAGCCAAAAGCAGATGCTTAACCCACAGAGCCACCCAGGCATCCCACAGCTAAAAATTTTTTAACAATAAATTATAATTGTAAAAACTAATGAAGGGGCACTTGGGTGGCTCAGTGGGTTAAGCAACTGCCTTTGGCTCAGGTCATGATCCTAGAGTTCTGGGATTGAGTCCCCCATTGGGCTTCCAGCTCGGCGGGGAGTCTGCCTTTCCCTCTGACCTTCCCCCTCTCATGCTCTCTGTCTCTCATTCTCTCTCTATCAAATAAATAAAATCTTAAAAAAAAACAACAACTAGTGAAGTCCTCCATTTTCAGCATGATAAACAACTGCATGCTAGAAGAACCTTCTCACTAATGTCGTAGAAATAGATCTAAGAAAAATAGTAAAAAGAAATATAGCCATGTGATTTTGGAACATTGTTTATTCTAAGAAGAAAAGGAAATTTCTAAAAGGCCCTTCGTCTACTCTCAGGAAAAAGACAAATAGGGAAAACCAAAATTGTGAGCACAATTAAGCATTGTGCTCTATAAAGAGAGCTGTTTGAACCTGAGAGTTTTGCATTAGTCTGGGACATTAAAAGAGGAAAAAAAATAATCCCTATGCAATAGTGGCATGCCCCTCACCCTTTCCTCTAAAAGAATCAATTATAAATCCTTTCTGGAAGAATGCAGGTCCAGTGTAAGCAGTCAGGGTCCCCACAGATTAAATTTAATAAAATAGGGGTGCCTGGGTGGCTGAGTGGGTTAAAGCCTCTGCGTTTGGCTCAGGTCATGATCCCAGGGTTCTGGGATCGAGCCCCACATCGGGCTCTCTGCTCAGTGGGGAGCCTGCTTCCCCCTCTCTCTCTGCCTGCGTCTCTGACTACTTGTGATCTCTCTCTGTCAAATAAAGAAATAAAATCTTTAAAAAAAAATTTAATAAAATAGCCACTCACTATTTTAAAATGACCAAATACTAAGGAAGTGAGACAGTATGAATTAATGTCAACAGAAACAACCAACAACAGATTTGCACTCTCAAAAATATTCTGGAATGATCCACCTTGAATATATAATTAAAATATTTAAATAAACAAAAGATTGAGTACAAAATAAACCAATAACAAGAAACTAACAAAAATGGCTGGCTGAGTTTGTATAATCCCTTAAAATAAAAATGTAGAGGATGTGGAAGACTCAGTATTGTTAAGATGTCTGTTCTCAGCGAGTCAAGATGGCGGAGAAATAGCAGGCTGAGACTACATCAGGGAGCAGGAGATCAGCTCAATAGCTTATCTAAACATTGCAAACACCTACAAATCCAACGGGAGATCGAAGAGAAGAAGAACAGCAATTCTAGAAACAGAAAATCAACCACTTTCTGAAAGGTAGGACTGGCGGAGAAGTGAATCTAAAACGACGGGAAGATAGACCGCGGGGGGAGGGGCCGGCTCCCGGCAAGCGGCGGAGCAATGGAGCACAAAATCAGGACTTTTAAAAGTCTGTTCCACTGAGGGACATTGCTCCAGAGGCTAACCGGGGTGAAGCCCACGCGGGGTCAGCGTGGCCCCAGGTCCCGCAGGGTCACAGAAGGATCGGGGGTGTCAGAGTGTCACAGAGCTCGCAGGTGTTAGAACGGAGAAGCCGGCTACAGAGACAGAGCCGAGGACTGAACTCTCAGCTCGGGGTTACCTTGAACTGGCCGCGGGCTAGGTGAGCTCAGAGCGCGGCTAGAGGCTGGGGATACGGGAGTGATTGGGTGCTGTCCTCTGGGGGCGCACTGAGGAGTGGGGCCCCGGGCTCTCGGCTCCTCCGGGCCGGAGACTCGGAGGCCACCATTTTCATTCCCGTCCTCCGGAACTCTACGGAAAGCGTTCAGGGAACAGAAGCTCCAGAAAGCAAACCCCAGGGGATTACTTAGTCCAGCCCCTGATAAGGGCGGTGCAATTCCGCCTCGGGCAAAGACACTTGAGAGTCACTGCAACAGGCCCCTCCCCCAGAAGATCAACACAATATCCAGCCAGGACGAAGTTCATCTATCAAGGAAAGCAGGAAATCAAGGAAAGTTCAATACCTAAGACAGCAGCGGAATTCCAGAGGAAGAGAAAGCAAAGCATGGAACTCATGGCTTTCTCCCCGTGATTCTTTAGTCTTGCCGTTAATTCAATTTTTTTTTCAATTTTTTTCTTTCTTTTTTCTTCTTCTACTAAATATTTTAAAACTTTTACCCTTTTCTTTTTTAACGTTTTTTTGACTAGGTTATCTAAAATATATATTTTTTCTTTCATTTTATATTTTTTCTTTGTTTTATTTTTTAAATTTTTTTCTCTTTTTTTTCTGAACCTCTTTTTATCCCCTTTCTCCCCCCCACAATTTGGGGTCTCTTCTGATTTGGTTACAGCGCATTTTTCTCGGGTCTTTGCCACCCTTTTAGTATTTTATTTGATCCTTCATATTCTCTTATCTGGACAAAATGACAAGGTCGCAAAAATCACCACAAACAAAAGAACAAGAGGCAGTACCGAAAGCTAGGGACCTAATCAACACAAACATTGGTAATATGTCAGATCAAGAGTTCAGAATGACGATTCTGAACATTCTAGCCGGGCTCGAAAAAGGCATGGAAGATATTAGAGAAACCCTCTCTGTAGATATAAAAGCCCTTTCTGGGGAAATTAAAGAACTAAAATCTAACCAAGTTGAAATTTAAAAAAGCCATTAATGAGGTGCAATCAAAAATGGAGGCTCTCACTGCTAGGATAAATGAGGCAGAAGAAAGAATTAGTGATATAGAAGACCAAATGACAGAGAATAAAGAAGCCAAGCAAAAGAGGGACAAACAGCTACTGGACCACGAGGGGAGAATTCAACAGATAAGTGACACCATAAGACGAAACAACATTAGAATAATTGGGATTCCAGAAGAAGAAGAAAGAGAGAGGGGAGTAGAAGGTCTACTGGAGAGAATTATTGGAGAGAATTTTCCTAATATGGCAAAGGGAGCAAGCATCAAAATCCAGGAGGTGCAGAGAACCTAATAGTAAAATTTACAAGTCTTAGTGACAAAGAGAAAATCCCGAAAGCAGCCCGGGGAAAAGAAGTCTGTAACATACAATGGTAAAAATATTAGATTGACAGCAGACTTATCCACAGAGACCTGGCAGGCCAGAAAGAGCTGGCATGATATATTCAGAGCACTAAACGAGGAAAACATGCAGCCAAGAATACTCTATCCAGCTAGGCTATCATTGAAAATAGAAGGAGAGATAAAAAGCTTCCAGGACAAACAAAAACTGAAAGAATTTGCAAACACCAAACCAGCTCTACAGGAAATACTGAAAGGGGTCCTCTAAGCAAAGAGAGAGCCTAAAAATAGTAGCTTGGATGGGTACAGAGACAATATACAGTAACAGTCACCTTACAGGCTAATAATGGCACTAAAGTCATCTCTCAATAGTTACCCTGAATGTTAATGGGCTAAATGCCCCAATCAAAAGACACAGGGTATCAGAATGGATAAAAGAACAAAACCCATCAGTATGTTGCCTACAAGAAACTCATTTTAGATGCAAAGACACCTCCAGATTTAAAGTGAGGGGGTGGAAAACAATGTACCATGCTAATGGGCATCAGAAGAAAGCTGGGGTGGCAATCCTTAGATCAGATCAATTCGATTTTAAGCCAAAGACTATAATAAGAGATGAGGAAGGACACTATATCCTACTCAAAGGGTCTGTCGAACAAGAAGATCTAACAATTTTAAATATCTATGCCCCTAACGTGGGAGCAGCCAACTATATAAACCAATTAATAACAAAATCAAAGAAACACATCGATAATAATACAATAATAGTAGGGGACTTTAACACTCCCCTCACTGAAATGGACAGATCATCCAAGCAAAAGATCCACAAGGAAATAAAGGCCTTAAATGACACACTACACCAGATGGACATCACAGATATATTCAGAACATTTCATCCCAAAGCAACAGAATACACATTCTTCTCTAGTGCACATGGAACATTCTCCAGAATAGATCACATCCTGGGTCACAAATGAGGTCTCAACCATATCAAAAGATTAGGATCATTCCCTGCATATTTTCAGACCACAGTGCTCTGAAGCTAGAACTCAATCACGAGAGGAAAGCTGGAAAGAACCCAAATACATGGAGACTAAACAGCATCCTTCTAAAGAATGAATGGGTCAACCAGGAAATTAAAGAAGAATTGAAAAAATTCATGGAATCAAATGATAATGAAAACACAACGGTTCAAAAT
This sequence comes from Meles meles, assembly GCF_922984935.1. Taxonomy (NCBI): domain Eukaryota; kingdom Metazoa; phylum Chordata; class Mammalia; order Carnivora; family Mustelidae; genus Meles; species Meles meles. The sequence continues at coordinate 51,780,843 of NC_060073.1, forward strand.
CTGTGGGACACAGCAAAGGCAGTCCTGAGAGGAAAATATATAGCGGTACAAGCCTTTCTCAAGAAACAAGAAAGGTCTCAAGTACACGACCTACCCCTACACCTAAAGGAGCTGGAGAAAGAATAAGAAAGAAACCCTAAACCCAGCAGGAGAAGAGAAATCATAAAGATCAGAGCAGAAATCAATGAAATAGAAACCAAAAAAACAATAGAACAAATCAATGAAACTAGGAGCTGGTTCTTTGAAAGAATCAATAAGATTGATTAAACCCCTGGCCAGACTCATCAAAAAGAAAAGAGAAAGGACCCAAATCAATAAAATCATGAATGAAAGAGAGAGATCACAACTAACACCAAAGAAATACAGACAATTCTAAGAACATACTATGAGCAACTCTACGCCAACAAATTTGACAATCTGGAAGAAATGGATGCGTTCCTAGAGACATAGAAACTACCACAACTGACCCAGGAAGAAATAGAAAACCTGAAGAGGCCCATAACCAGTAAGGAGATTGAAACAGTCATCAAAAATCTCCAAACAAACAAAAGCCCAGGGCCAGACGGCTTCCCAGGGGAATTCTACCAAACATTTAAAGAAGAACTCATTCCTATTCTCCTGAAACTGTTCCAAAAAATAGAAATGGAAGGAAAACTTCCAAACTCATTTTATGAGGCCAGCATCACCTTGATCCCGAAACCAGACTAGGATCCCACCAAAAAAGAGAACACAGACCAATATCCTTGATGAACACAGATGCAAAAATTCTCACCAAAATACTAGCCAAAAGGATTCAACAGTACATGAAAAGGATTATTCACCACAATCAAGTGGGATTTATTCCAGGGCTGCAGGGTTGGTTCAACACCCGCAAATCAATCAATGTGATAGAAAACATTAATAAAAGAAAGAACAAGAACCATATGATACTCTCAATAGATGCTGAAAAAGCATTTGACAAAGTACAGCATCCCTTCCTGATCAAAACTCTTCAACGTGTAGGGATAGAGGGCACATACCTCAATATTATCAAAGCCATCTATGAAAAACCCACCGCAAATATCATTCTCCATGGAGAAAAACTGAAAGCTTTTCCGTTAAGTTCAGAAACACGGCAGGGATGTCCATTATCACCACTGCTATTCCACATAGTACTAGAAGTCCTGGCCTCAGCAATCAGAGAACAAAAAGAAATTAAAGGCATCCAAATCGGCAAAGAAGAAGTCAAACTGTCACTCTTCACAGATGATAGGATACTATATGTGGAAAACCCAAAAGACTCCACTCCAAAACTGCTAGAACTTGTACAAGAATTCAGTAAAGTGTCAGGATATAAAATCAATGCACAGAAATCAGTTGCATTTCTGTACACCAACAACAAGACAGAAGAAAAAGAAATTAAGGAGTCAATCCCATTTACAATTGCACCCAAAACTATAAGGTACCTAGGAATAAACCTAACCAAAGAGGCTAAGAATCTATATGCAGAAAACTATAAAGTACTCATGAAAGAAATTGAGGAAGACACAAAGAAATGGAAAAATATTCCATGCTCCTGGATTGGAAGAATAAATATTGTGAAAATGTCTGTGCTACCTAAAGCAATCTACACATTTAATGCAATCCCTATCAAAATCCCATCCATTTTTTTCAAAGAAATGGAACAAATAATCCTAAAATTTATATGGAACCAGAAAAGACCTCGAACAGCCAAAGGAATATTGAAAAAGAAAGCCAAAGTGGGTGGCATCACAATTCCGGACTTCAAGCTCTATTACAAAGCTGTCATCATCAAGACAGCGTGGTACTGGCACAAAAACAGACACATAGATCAATGGAACAGAATAGAGAGCCCAGAAATAGACCCTCAACTCTATGGTCAACTAATCTTCTACAAAGGAGGAAAGAATGTCCAATGGAAAAAAGACAGCCTCTTCAGTAAATGGTGCTGGGAAAATTGGAGAGCCACATGCAGAAAAATGAAATTGGACCACTTCCTTACACCACACATGAAAATAGACTCCAAATGGATGAAGGACCTCAATGTGAGAAAGGAATCCAACAAAATCCTTGAGGAAAATGCAGGCAGCAACCTCTTCGACCTCAGCTGCAGCAACATCTTCCTAGGAACATCGGCAAAGGCAAGGGAAGCAAGGGCAAAAATGAACTACTGGGATTTCATCAAGATCAAAAGCTTTTGCACAGCAAAGGAAACAGTTAACAAAACCAAAAGACAACTGACAGAATGGGAGAAGATATTTGCAAATGATATATCAGATAAAGGGCTAGTATCCAAAATCTATAAGGAACTTAGCAGACTCAACACCCAAAGAACAAACAATCCAATCAAGAAATGGGCAGAGGACATGAACAGACATTTCTGCAAAGAAGACATCCAGATGGCCAACAGACACATGAAAAAGTGCTCCACGTCACTCGGCATCAGGGAAATACAAATCAAAACCACAATGAGATATCACCTCACACCAGTCAGAATGGCTAAAATTAACAAGTCAGGAAATGACAGATGCTGGCGAGGATGCAGAGAAAGGGGAACCCTCCTCCACTGTTGGTGGGAATGCAAGCTGGTGCAACCACTCTGGAAAACAGCATGGAGGTTCCTCAAAATGTTGAAAATAGAACTACCCTATGACCCAGCAATTGCACTACTGGGTATTTACCCTAAAGATACAAACACAGTGATCCGAAGGGGCACGTGCACCCGAGTGTTTATAGCAGCAATGTCTACAATAGCCAAACTATGGAAAGAACCTAGATGTCCATCAACATGAATGGATAAAGAAGATGTGGTATATATACACAATGGAATACGATGCAGCCATCAAAAGAAATGAAATCTTGCCATTTGCGACGACGTGGATGGAACTAGAGGGTATCATGCTTAGTGAAATAAGTCAATCGGAGAAAGACAACTATCATATGATCTCCCTGATATGAGGACGTGGAGATGCAACATGGTGGATTAGGGGATAGGAGAAGAATAAATGAAACAAGATGGGATTGGGAGGGAGACAAACCATAAATGACTCTTAATCTCACAAAACAAACTGGGGGTTGCTGGGGGGAGGTGGTGTTGGGAGAGGGGGAGGGGGTTATGGACATTGGGGAGGGTATGTGCTATGGTGAGTGCTGTGAAGTGTGTAAACCTGGTGATTCACAGACCTGTATCCCTGGGGATAAAAATACATTATATGTTTATAAAAAAAAAAAAGAAAGGATGAATACCCAACTTTTGTAGCAACATGGACGGGACTGGAAGAGATTATGTTGAGTGAAATAAGTCAAGCAGAGAGAGTCAATTATCATATGGTTTCACTTATTTGTGGAGCATAACAAATAACATGGAAGACATGGGGAGATGAAGAAGAGAAGGGAATTGAGGAAAATTGGAAGGAGAGGTGAACCATGAGAGACTATGGACTCTGAAAAACAACCTGAGGGTCTAGAAGGGTTGGGGGGTGGGAGGTTGGGGGAACAAGGTGGTGGGTATTAGTGAGGGCACGTGTTGCATGGAGCACTGAATGTGGTGCAAAAACAATGAACACTGTTGTGCTGAAAAGAAATTAAAAAAAGAAGAAAAAAAAAAGTTTAAATTTTAAAAAAAGAATTGCCGTAGACTTTTCTATAGAGATTGACAGGTGGATTCTAGGATGTATATGGAAATGCAGAGGATTTGGAATGGCCAAAAATCTTGAAAAAGAATAAAATTGGATGATTTATACTACCTGATTTCAAGATTTATTATCAACCCACAATAATCAAGACAGTGTGGTACTGACACTAAGCATCAACAAATAAATTAGTGGAAAGAGCGCCCAGAAATAGACCCACATTTACAGGATTTTTGACAAAAGCACCAGAAAAACCCAATAGGGAAAGGGAAATTTTTTCCAAAAATAGTATTGAAATAACTGAATATCCATACGGAGAAAAATGAATCTGAACCTCTATGTCACATAAAACACAAGGATAACTTTGAGATATAGAGTATAAATCTAAACGTAAAATATGAAACCATAAAGCTTTTAGGGGAAAATATGAAATAGTTTCAAGACTTAGGAATGGGCAACAGTTTCTTAGATCACAGAAAGCGATAACCAAAAGGGAAAAAATGATCATTATACTACATCAAAATTAAAACTGATGATCTTCAAAAGGCCCCATTATGAAAATGAATAGGCAAAACTGGGAAAAAATATTCCCAAAATATATATGTGGCAAAGAACTGGTATTGTGTTTATATAAAGAACTCCTACAACTTAAGCTGAACAAACCAATTTTTTAAAATGGAAAATTTAAACAGATACTTAACAAAATAATATGTGAATGCTCAGTAACCACATGAAGGTCTCAGGATCATTAGTCGTCAGAGAAATGCACATGAAAATCACTGTGAGATACTACTGTATAACCCACCCATATGCTGAGATTAGACTGACAATGCCAGATGTTGGCAATGTGGTAAAGTAATTGGAAATCTCATACTTTATTGTTGACAATTTAAACTGGTACAGTCACATCAGAAAAAAAGTCTGAAAGATTCTTTTAAAACTAAGCATATATCTATCCTATGATCCAATAATTTCATAATAATTGATGTCTGCTATTTACTTTGAAATGCACTAAAAATAATATGGATTAATGGATAGATAAATAATAAAGCAAGCCTAGTAAACTGTTCATGGTACAATCCAGGGAGAAATACACAGGTGTTCAGTATAAAATTCTTTCAACTTTGACATATTTTTGAAATGTATTGGTATTAAATAAACAAATACATAATCACAGACAACTCAATGGATAGGTTAAACATCAGTCTAGATACAGTGAAAGAGAGAATTCTAGTGAACTGGAATATACACATGAAGCAGTTACACAGTGGAGCAAAGAGAAACAGGAAGATGGAAAATGTGGAAGAGAAGATACAAGGAGAAGATAGTGAAGTGGTCTAATACAGTACTGTTCAAAGTGCTAGTCTGTGACATGATAAGGAACTTGTGCTCAAGTACAGATCAGTGACTTTGTTTGCATTGAGAAAGTCTTAATATAAAAAAAAAAAAAAAAAAGGCAAGCTACTAAACATTAGGCTAAGTGTGACTTCAGCTCATGGTGGTATCTCAGAAAGTAACCAAGGATCCTGCCTTACTAAAGAGAGCCTTCAAATGTCTAATCTCCAGATTTTGTCAAGGCTGAGAATTCCAGACACCAAGAAAATGTTTTCATAATATTTCATTTGTTGCTGGGTAGATTCTTATATTGGGCTTCTTAGGTTGATGCAGAATAATATGGGAAACCACATAGGAGTTGAGAAGTTTGAGAAACCCAATTTTCCCCATCAGATTGATTAAATCTAGAATTTTATTTATTTATTTTTTGTGGTTGTTAACATTTTTATTGCTTTGGAGGTAGAGGGGAGGTGCCCAGGAGCTCTTGGTGGTGTGATTCTGCTTCTTCACCATTGTAGGCTTCTGGCTGTGCAGGATGGTGCTGGCTCTGTGAACAGCATCCATGTGCAGAACTGGGCAGTACTTGTTCTTGCAGATCACGTGCATGATGCTGCTGAGTGTAGCCCAGGCATTCTTGTTCATGGTGGCCTGCACGTAGGAGGTGGCAGGTTTTCACTGAGATTTCTACTTCATGACTACCACTACACTTTTGCTCTTGGCCATGGGCCCACAGTCTTATAGTGAATCAGCCTGTGTAACAGAAGGAGTTGCCAGCCTTCAGATTATTTGGCTCAGTGCTGTAAATCTGTTTGTTTCTCTTGATCTGGAAACTGGAGCCGTTCCCCATGACCATACATTGTAGGTGGACAGACATGGTGGCAGCTGCACTCACTAGCATGGCAGGATGTGGAAAAGCAATCTAGAAATTTTTAAGGACATTCATGCACTGTTCATATGTACGAGGTAGCAGATTTGGGGATTTTGTTAAGTGCTGTGGTCTGAATATGTTCTCCCAGATTCATATGTTGGAAACCAAACACCTAAGGTGATGGTATTAGGAGGGGGGCTTTGGGGAGGTGATAAAATTATGAAGATAGAGCCCTCATGAATGAGATTAATCCCTATAAAAGAGAGTCAACAGAGCTCCCTTTGTCCCTTCTACCATGTAAGGATATAAAAAGTCTATAACCTAGAAGAGGGCCCTCAGCTGACCATGCTGGCATCCTGATCTTGAACTTCCAACCTCCTAAATTTCCATTGTATAAACCATTCAGCCTGTGGTATTTTGTTACAGCAGCCCCAAACAGACTAATACATTAAGAATATATTAATGAGTAGAATACATCTTACTTAATCAGAGTAAGTTTTTTACTTCCTTCCTCTCTTTTCTTCCTCCATTTACTTATTTCTACTATATACTAGTCTGTACACTAGATATGGAGGTACACTTCATACTGAAGTAATTAATATATTCTGGTTCTTATGGAGTTCACAATCCAGAAGGAAAATCTCACAGGTAAATATAATATAGTGACATATGCACTGATAGATATTTGTGTAAAACTCTGAATGCTATTACAGGATTACCGGATTTTGAGTGGGAAGGACATGGTCACAGAAGGCATTTATTGGACAAGAAGTGAAAGGGAGAGTATTCCCTAGAGAAATTTGTTAGTAGAAAAAAAAATACAGAAAGGACCTGTGTTTTTGAAAATTAAAAAATGTTTCTGTGTTGCCAAATGTAGGGTAGAAAGATGGTGAGAGATGAGAGAAGTAGGTAGAGTAACTTCTGGTTAAAGTAAACAGGTTGAATATGGACGTTGAACCTCAGCTACCACACAAAACCCCACTAAAACAAAAGTAAAGGATTTTACTTTAAGTAAAGGCAACGCCATTTTGGGTACTGGAAAGCTGATGGTGAATGACTTTATTTAGCAGACTCAAGACTGCATTTTCCTAACTGACGTTGTAAAAGCCTTGAAGCAGCCCAATTTGCAGAACTGCAAAAGACTCAGGGATTGGGGACATCAAGTATTCTCTGAAAAAAGGAGATTGGGGGGGCGGGTAAAACAATAAACGAGGATTGGTTGAAAGTCCCCTGTAGATGCAGCTGGATTGCCCTCCTAGATCATTTTTTAGTTCTGTGTAAACAGCCAGCTGCCCCTCCTTTACTCTGGTGGAAGATGAGAGGTTTGTTTGTTTGTTTGTGTATTTATTTTTAAGAGAGGCCATCACTACCCTGGGAGACACTAGGTCTGGCTGAGGGAAATTCTGGTTTTCTGCAAACAAGGGAGTTAAGTGAATGCCAAATATTGAGAATACTAGCAGACTTTCCGCCTTCTTCAGCTTCTTTCCGTCTTCTTCAGCTCCTAGAACTCTGGCAACTTGTTTTCAGGTCAGGACGTTGGAAAACAGTTCTTTGAGAAATGTCAACAGCCAGAGAGAAAAAGATTTTACTAAAGATACTGAACTAAATAGCTCAACGAGATCATGCTAAAATGGAGCTTGCAGTCAACAGGCTTCACCATGTACACACTCTTTCTATTTTGTCATTCTTTGCTTTACTCGTGTGGGATATGACCTAAGCAGAAGGGTCCCCAAAACAAAGTTGTTACCATTGTTCCCCAACTCTGCTTTCACTCCCCACTCTCCCACATGAGAGAACCTTCTAGTCATCATCCATAATTGTCCTGCCCTTTTCAGTACATGTATCACTCTGATGGCCTCAGACAACCTCAGCTTTCTTTTGGCTCTGAAACTGGGTTAGCCACAATCACTACTACCCTCTGGAAATAGGCCCAAATAGTTTTCCCAAATCACAGAGCTCATAAATCAAAGAAGTGAGTTCAAAATCTAGTTTTTATTTTTTGTTTTTATTCACTCTGTGTCTTCAGCTCACCAGTGCTATGTTCTTCAAAACACAATAGGTGGCAATTAGGTGCTCTTTAGCTAAATTTAATTTAAATTTAGATCAGAAACCTGTATTCTGGAAACTTGTGGATTTTTTTTTCATTTTTAAAAATAACAGTTGCTATTGAAAAACTCAACCCTAACTGAATCAAAACAGACTTTGTATTGTTCATTATTGTACAGGTAACATCCAGAATGGCACCTGGTACACAGAAAGTAATTAAGATATATTTGAATATATAAATGGTTATATAATTAATTTTTCCAAGTATAATTTTTTAATAAAGATAACTACAAAAGATGGAAAAATTGCTCATGAGGGCAGATTACTTCTTTAATGAGTTTTTAACATAATAATTCACATCGATTTTAAATACTATCACATAAAGCATGGTGAAAAAAAGAAATTTCACTTCATAATTAGAAAGCTCACAATAAAACTTGCCAAGAAAATAAAAACAAAAAAAGCCGTTTTGAAAATAAGTACAACCCATGCCAAAATAGTATAAAATGAAGCCAGAAGTCTTCAAAAAGAAAAAAATTTTTCTTCCTAAGATTATGGTTCCTGAGGTTGGTGAGTGTTCAAGGCTTGAGATTCAGGGGTTGCTGAGCTCTTCTGAGTTAGCACCTTCGGTATCTATTTTTTCGCCACAACTGTTCTTGGACTTGGAAGCAGTAATTATTGAAGTAAGATTCCACTTTTCTAAGTTACTTATTTTATTTTTTTAACCTTTAAAAATTTTTTTTTAATTTATTTTTTATTTTTTTATAAACATATAGTGTATTTTTATCCCCAGGGGTTCTAAGTTACTTATTAAGGAACTAACTTGGTTGTTTACAATTTTGAGTTTCAGATTTAGGAGAGAATTCATTAAGAAGTTAATTATTCTAACAGCTGTAAGGTTTAGGCCAAATCTTTGGCTACCACTACTCAACCAAGATCATTGAAGAGAACTTACTGATAAATATAGTGAAAACTTCAGTTCTTATCTTATTTGACGCTTGGTAGCATTTCATGATGCTTTTTATAAAACCTTCTTCCATTATCTTTGATTATAATATTTCTCCTGGTTTTCTTCTATAGAATTTCTTTTTCAGTCATTTTGATATGGCTTCTCTTCCCTCAGCCTTGCAAATAGTGATACTCATTTGCATCTTTAGATCCACTTTTAGATTATCTGCCAGTCTAAGATTCCCCCCTGGGCAATCTTAATCATCCCCATTACCATTTTTTACTTATGCCCTCCAAATTTGTGTCTCAAGCTCAAATCTGCCTCTTAAGTTTCAGAGCTGAATATCTTGCCAGTTATTATCCATCTGTGCTTGAGTGTCCCAAAGCTATTTAGATGTTATGTTCCAACTGAAATAGTAGTCATTTACCCCACTTCTAGCTACTACCCACAAACTCTTCCTGTTGAGTTTCCTACTTCAACAAATGGCACCAATAAGCCTAAAACATGGAATTAGACTTTCTCTTAGCTTTATCCTCCTATGTGATCACCCACTGAGTCCTGTATATTCTACTTTCTAAATGTCTCTCAATTCCATCTACCTTCTCTCTCCTTAAATTCCGATATCCTGATTTAAGTCACTGACATTGCTTACCTGTTAACTGCACTGACTTAACTGGTTTGCCTACAACCATCCTGACCCCTTCCTCTACCATATCTATTTCCTTTCTTTACCAAAGTGATATTTCAACAATTTGACTTGGATTTTGTCATTTCCCAACTTAAAATCCTTCCCCTTTGTATTCAGAGTATATTCTAGTCGTATCTTGGCCTGGGCTTACCTCTATAGCTTCATCTTTCACTGTCTTCAGTCTTCTGGCCTTTGTACATCTTTTTGCCTTAGTTTGGAACACTATTTCTTTCTAATCCCTGCTCCCCCATTATCTCTTTCACCTAGCTAACTCCTACTCATCCTTTCATCTCAGTTTAGATGTCACTTCCTCCTGAAAGCCTTCCTCAGCCCATTAATTATGGATTGGTAGCCACTTCTGTGTGCTTCCACTGTATCTCATACTGCCCCCATCCTATCCATCATGACCCTGCAACTTATTACAAATAATGAAACTGCCTGCTTTGACTTCTCTGTATGTTCCATTATGTCTGGCATGAAGTAGTTTCTCAATAAAAACTTAATGAATGAGTAAATGAATAAGTGAATGTAATATGAGTAGCAACTTACCTCAGCTAAGTTTAGTTTCAGTTTTATACAGTTTCCATCCCTACACAGGTTTGTAGCTTTTACCCCTTCTTGGTTATCCAGGGTTGCCCTTATCCACAGTTTCACTTTCCCCAGTTTCAGTTATAAGTCGGAAGCCCATGGTCCTCCTCCTGGTTATTCATCGATAGGTCAGTAGGTGAACAGCAACCTAACTCTGTGTCATAATACCTGTGTCATTCACCTCAATTCATCTTCTCACGTAGGCATTTTATTATCTCACATCATCACCAGAAAAAGAGTGAGTACAGTATAATATTTTGAGAAAGACAACATTAACATAATTATTATTACAGTATATCATTATAGTTCTATTATATTATTGTTATTCTCTTGCTGTGCCTAACTTATAAATTAAACTTTATCATAGGTATGTATGTATAGGAAAAAAAACATAATATATGTAGAGTTTGGTACTATTCAGTTTCAGGCATTCGTTGGGGGCCTTGGAACACATCCCCTGTCGATAAGGGGGGTGACTACTAGCAATCTAATCCCCAACCAAAGCCAGGCTCTGTTCACCTTTTATGTTTCATGCACAGGAATATCTTGCTAAGAGATTGTAGATGGATAGTTTGCTATTTGATACCCTGTTTAAAAGTAAAACTTGAAGTTCACATGCAGGTAGTACTGTCATTGATATATTTAAATCTCAGGTGTTCATACCTGGTTCATTAGAATCATCAGGGATGAAGCTTAAGATCTGTATTTTTTTAGAGTTCCACAGGTAAATTTGATAGGTAGCTAGGGTTGAATAATTAATGTCCTATTATTTAGTGTAGTCATTTCTAAAACTTTTCTTAAATTTTTTAAATGTGCGTTTCTGGGCCCCATTATCAGAGATTCTGATCTGGTAAGTTTGGGAGGGGGTAGATTAGAGCTAACATTTAAAACTTAATGGTGAGATGGATTGCTTTATAGATCTGTATTCCCCATTGATAGAGCATTGCATCAAAATACTTTTTAGTCATTTTCAGGAAAGCTGACAAAGGATTTCTGCATTGTCAGGGGGATTGGACTAGACGCTCCCAAGATTCCTCTTACCTCTTCTCTGAATTCCGTGATCTCAGGATCCTTCTTCTTTTTTTATTACTTAATATTCATAGTAAGTAATAGTTCTATTACTAAGAACAATCCGAGCCGTCCTCAATTCATAACACATTAATCATCTTTGGTCTGTGCAAGATTCCTATCTTGTTTTATTTACTTGTTTGCTTATTTTTATAACCATTATGCTCCCAATCTCCCCCATTTTAATGTGTTTAACATTTTATGCAGATGTTCTTAAAAAATGTATATTAGCGCACATGTATTTTTAATGTATGTAAATGGAGTGTTATATCTTTCATTCTGTTTCTTTTGTCAGTCAGCATTATGTTTTTAATATCATGTTATTAGCCTAGTGTAAAACTACCAAAAACAAAAAAATACGATAAAAAGAAAGGTAAAATTAGTTCCATTTTTTCATATCAGTGTAAATGCAGAAATGTAGAAAAAATTGGCTAATTGATTCTAGTAGTGCACTAGAAAATAAAACATCATGATATAGTGGAGTTGATCCCAGAATTCTTTTAGTGTAATTTATCCCAATAGTAGATTAAAGGAGAAAAACTAGGATTATTTTATTTTATTTTTTAAAGATTTTATTTATTTATTTGACAGAGAAAGATCACAAGTAGGCAGAGAGGCAGGCAGAGGGGGTGGTTGAAGCAGGCTCCCCGCCAAGTAGAGAGCCCAATGCAGGGCTCAATCCTGTGATTATTACCCAAGCTGAAGGCAGAGAGGCTCAACCCTCTGAGCCATCAAGGTGCCCCAAATTAGGATTATTTTAATCATACTGAACAGGCATTTGATAAATCCAATGTGTGTTGTTTAAAAGTTCTTAGGAGGGGCGCCTGGGTGGTTCAGTGGGTTAAGCGTGGGCCTTTGGTTCAGGTTATGATCTCAGGGTCCTGGGATTGAGCCCCACATCAGGCTCTCTGCTCAGTGGGGAACCTGCTCTCCCCACCCCCGCCCCCAGCCTGCCTCTCTGCCTATTTGTGATCTCTCTCTGTCAAATAAATAAATAAAATCTTTAAAAAAAGAAAAAGAAAAGTTCTTAGGAAACTATATTAGAGAAAAGCTTTCATTTGGTAAAACCTGCATAACAAAGACCTGCATTAAGCCTTACAGTTAATGAAGAAACTTTATATGTGTTCCTCTAGTGATGGTGGTGCTATTGAGCATCTTTTCATATGCTTATTGACCATTTGTATATGTTCTTTGAAGAAATGTCTCTGTAAGTCCTTTGGCCATTTTAAAATTAGTTTAGTTGGAATTTTTGAGGAACTTAGTAATATTCTAAAATTTATTTGAAAAAACATGAAGAGCAAAGAGGGAAATTTCTCTGTCAGATATCAGTACATAGTTTGAAATCATCATAATAAAACTAATGTTGTATTAGAACACAAGTAGACTAATCAATAAGATAGAGTACGTAGAGACATACTGGTATTTATGGGTATTTATCATATATTTATGATTTTCACTTATTCATTTACTCATTTATTATTTATGGTATTTATGGGAACTTAATAGGTATCACAAATTAGTGGAGAAAGGAGAACTTATTTAATAAATGGTGTTGAGAAACGGATCACTATATGAAGAGAAATAAAGCATTTCTAGATAGTGACACTTATAAAGATGTTTTCAGATAGGTTAAACATCTGTATGTCATGATGGAACTCCAAATTTAAGAGAAATGAAGATGAGTATCTTGGTGACCTAAGCAAGGAAGAAATTCTTAAAATTTAAAACACAAATGCAATAATGCAAAGTAAATATAAATACATGGAATAGAAAACCAGATGGATTTCTTAAGTTATTAAAACCCTTTTTAAAGATTTATTTATTTGAGAGAGAGCATGTGTGCCTGAGTTGGAGGAGGGACAGAGGGAGAGACTCTCAAGAAGACTCCATGCTGAGCATGGAGCTCAGTACACAACCCATGAGATCACGACCTGGGCCAAAATCACATGTTAGACGCTTAACCAACTGAGCTACTCAGGTGCCCATAAAACTTTTTAATCAATGAAGAACAGCATGAATGAAATTAATTTACAGATGTTCATTAATAGACCATAAATCTTACTTATTTTCCTATCTAAAATCAACCAGGAAATAATATCTGGAATACACAAAAAAAATTCTCTAAATCACCAAACATTAACAGCAACCCCAATGAAAACTGAAAAAGAGTGGAGCACCTGGGGGATTCAGTTGGTTGGGTGTCTGCCTTCAGCTCAGGTCATGATCCCAGGGTCCTGGAATCAGGCCCTGCATTGGACACCTCACTGAGCTTCTCCCTCTCCCTCTGCCCTTCCTGGCCCCTCGGGCTTCTCTCCTGCGTACTTTCTGTCTCTCACACTCAATAAATGAAATCTTTAAAAAAGAAAAGACAAGAAAACTGAAAAAAGATATTAACAGGCTCTTTATAAAAGAGAGAGCTGGAAAAGCTGTAAGGATATGTAAATTAAAATAATAACTTTTTTCCAGCTGTAATAAAGTAACTTTTATTCTTAAACTGGCAAAATTTAGAAAGTAGAATAATGCAAAGTGTTGGTAAGGATGTGGCAATATAGGAATCCTCATTCCTCATGCATTGCTGGTGAAGAACAGAGATAGGTATAGTTATTTTGGAGAGCAATCAGGTGGTACTTAGTCAAAAGGAGACTATGTATATATCCTCTAACACAGCAATAGTCCTGGATAGATGATGGATAGAGAGAGGAGGGGAGAGGGATATTAAAGGAATTACTAGTAATCCTTTGTGATAAAGTACAATGTTTAGATTTGTCCTTGCTTAATACGTGAATTAAAATATAGCGTTTGTTATACATCGGTAATTGATCGATGCTTATAGATTATTTAGTCCATATATTTACCTGTGTGGTTTTTTTAAGATTTTATTTATTTAACAGACAGAGATCACAGTAGTCAGAGAGGCAGGCAGAGAGAGAAGGGGGAAGCAGGCTGCCCGCCTAGCAGAGAGCCTAATGCGGGGCTCCATCCCAGGACCCTGAGATCATGACCCGAGCCGAAGGCAGAGGCTTAAACCCACTGAGCCACCCATGTGCCTGTTTTTGAAGAGAGGGAAAGTAAGGACAAATTGGAGCCCCTGCTAATCAGTTATTGCCTTTAAACTTTCTACTTTGATGATGCAATTGACTTGCAGAAAAATTTAATTCCATTTACTACAGAACTGCACATTCTCTAGCCCAGAATGCAAAGAAGCTGAAAAGAAATGCAGCAAGAGCTCAGACCTGACTGACAAGAAAAGCCAGAAGATTGGTGACATTACACTGACCCCTAAACATAAACATGAGTGCTGTTCCACTTCCACCTTCAAGTCTCTGGCAACTCTCAGAACCATCTAGAAAAGGGAATTCTAGAAAACATAGTTCCAGTTTAGTTAAATTGATACAGTACAAGTCACTACTTTGTTCTTCCCAGTCAGTACCCTAATTTAACATGAGATCTTTTGAGGCTATGAAATTCCAGTCGTCCTAATGGCTTTTGTCTGATGTATATAGTAAGTAATATAGTAATTATAGTAATATAGTAAATTTATTAATGTTGCAGACTTCATTGTTTCTAATAATTTGTCTACATATTCTTTTTAGTTCTTTTTTTTTTTTAAGATTTATTTATTTGACAGATAGAGATTACAAGTAGGCAGAGAGGCAGGCAGAGGGAGAGAGAGAAGGAAGCAGGCTCCCAGCTAAGCAGAGAGCCCGATGCGGGGCTCGATCCCAGGACCCTGGGATCATGACCTGAGTTGAAGGCAGAGGCTTTAACCCACTGAGCCATCCAGGTGCCCCCTTTTTAGTTCTTATATTGGCATTCATATCATCCAGTATCATCCATATCATCTAAGTAGCGCTTTTTACCTTGTTTTCCAAACTTTATTCATTTTATTTCTTTTTCTTATTGTGTAGCAAGGATTTGTAGTGTAACATTAAATAGAAATGATGACACCTTTCTTTTAAAGTTGAATCATTGAGCTTTATATTTGCTAAAAGTTTTTTTTAACAGCATTTACTATTTTATCTTATTTTAAATTTATTATTATTTTTAACATAGTGTTATATTAGTTTCAGGTGTGCAATATAGTGATTCAACACTTACATACAACACCTAGTGCTCATCAAGTTTTGTTAAATGTCCTATATCAGGTTAAAAAGTCCTCTTCCAAAACAAAAACAAAAACAAAAAACCTAATTAAATATACAGCGTGGGGGAAAACTCCTCTTCCATTCTTGGTTTGTCAAGAGTTTTTATCATTAGTATGTGTTGAGTTTCATGAAATGCTCTCTCCAAATATCAGTTGTTTTCGTGAATTATTGAACTTGATATGTTAGGAATTTTTCCCATGATTGTTTCCATCATTTAAGATTATCCTATTATTTCTCTTAATGTTTGTGACTGGTATTGGAGCAAGCTTATACCTAGTGTCAGAAAATGAAGTAGAGGATCTCCTAGGTGGCTCAGTCTGTTAAGTGTCTGACTTTGGCTCAGGTCATGATCTCAGGGTCCTGGGACTGAGCTCCTTCTCAGAGCAGGGAGTCTGATTCTCTCTTTCCCTCTGCCCCTCCCCTCCCTCATGTACTGTCTCGCTCTCTCAAATAAATAAGTAAAATCTTTTTAAAAAGAAAGAAAATGTAGTAGAGATTGTCCCACTGTATCTCCTATCTGGAAGAGTGAAGGTTAAATTGAAATAGCATGTTCCTTAAAAGTTTGTTAGAACTCAGCAGTAAAGCCATCTAAACCTATGTTCTCTTTGTGGGAATATTTTAAATTTCCAATTATAGACTATCCAGGTTAGTAATTTTTCCTTGAGTTTATTCGGTAATTTTTTCCTGGGAATTTGTCTGTTGTAGATTTCTCCTTTTTTAAAATTGGTTTTGCCACTTTTATTACTCTACAAACCCTTTGCTTTTTAAAAATTTTAATTCCAGTATAGTTAACATACAGTTACATTAGTTGGAGGTGTACAATATAATGATTCAGCAATTCTATATGTTACTCAGTATACTTCATGATAAATGTACTCTTCATCTCCATCACCTATTTCACCCTTTCACCCACTCACCTCCCCTCTGATATGCTTTATTTTAAACAAGTACCCTCAGTTAGAGTTATTGTTCTTCTCCAACAAGAACATTTTTTTACCAGAAGCATGTTCAGAATACATGGTTATAAGAGATACATATAAAACAGTCCATCCAAGAAAAATAGAATACACATTTTCTATCAGTACACACAGAAGAATCCCCTGATTAAATTACATAAAAAGAGACATGACAAATATTACAAATTTAAGAAGATTGAAATCATACCACGTATATTTACCAACCACAATGGTATAAAACTAAAGATCAACAATAAAACAAAGCTGGAAAATCTACAACATAAATACTAAATATTTGATATGTAAATATTAAAGAACACAACTACTGCATAAGCAATGGGCCAAATAAGAAATCAAACAGCAAATCAAAATAATCTCAAATAAAGAAGAAAACACAGGAGAGCCTGGGTGGCTCAGTGGGTTGATCCTCTGCCTTCGGCTCAGGTCATGATCTCAGGGACCTGGGATCAAGCCCTGAGTCCTTGGACTCTTTGCTCGGCTGGGAGCCCGCTAGCCCCTCTCTCTCTGCCTGTCTCTCTGCCTACTTGTGATCTCTCTCTCTTTGTCAAATGAATAAATAAAATCTTTTAAAAAAAAGAAGAAGAAAACACAATATTCTAAAACCTGGGATGCAGCAAAAGCAGATGTTATAGTGAAATTCATGCTATAAATTCTTGTACTAAGAATAAAAGTAAAAATAAAAAAGCTTAACATTATACCACAAAGAACTAGAAAAAGAAGAAACTTAGTCAAAATTTAGTAAAGGAAGAAAATTTTAAAAATCAGAAATAAGTAAAATAGAGATGAGAATAAACAATAACATAACATTGAAAGTAATGACTTTTTTTCCTAAAAAATTAAAGAAAATTGGTAATGCCTTAACTAAATTAACTAAGAAAAAAGAGGGAGAGGACCCAAAAACCAAAATGAGAAATGGAAGAAATGGAAGAGTAAATTATACAACAGATAATCACAGAAATACATTGTGTGATAAAAGAATACTATAAATAATTGTATGCCAACAAACCAGATAACTTAGGAAAAACACCCAGATAGTTCCTAAAAAGGCACAAGTTACCAAGATTAAATCATAAATCTTTTTTTTTTTTTATTTATTTGACAGAGAGAAATCACAACTAGGCAGAGAGGCAGGCAGAAAGAGAGGAGGAAGCAGGCTCCTTGCAGAGCAGAGAGCCTGATGCGGGGCTCAATCCTAGAACCCTGGGACCATGACCTGAGCTGAAGGCAGAGACTTTAACCCACTGAGCCACCCAGGTGCCCCTAAATCATAAATCTTGAATCTTCTAGGAAATCTTCTTAGACCAATAACTAGAACGAATGGTGAATTAGGAATCAAAAATCTCACAGCACATAAAAGCCCAAGACCACATGGTTTCACTGGTAAATTCTACCAAACGTTCAAAAAAATAATGACAATCTTTATCAAAATCTTACAAATAATAGAATAGAGGGCATACACTCAAAGTCGTTCCACCAGGCCAGTACTGCCTTGATATCACAGCAAGATAAAAACAATACAAGAGCAGAAAAGTCTAGTTTATCTGATTTAAGTATTGCTCCTCTGGCCTCCATTTGACATCCTTTGCATGATAAATGTTTCTCCATCCCCTTGGTTTCAGTCTGCAGATATCTTTAGGTCTAAAATGAATCTCTTTTTTTTTTTTTTTTTAAAGATCTTATTTATTTATTTGACAGACAGAGATCACAGGTAGGCAGAGAGGCAGGCAGAGATAGAGAGAAAGGGAAGCAGGCTCCCTGTTGAGCAGAGAGCCCGATGCGGGGCTTGATCCCAGGACTCTGAGATCATGACCTGAGCCGAAGGCAGAGGCTTTAACCCACTGAGCCACCCAGGCGCCCCTAAAATGAATCTCTTATAGGCAGCATATAGATGGGTTTTGTTTTGTTTTTAAATCCATTTTGACACCCTATGTCTTTTGATTGGAGCCTTTAGCCCATTTATTTATATTCAAAGTAATTATTGATAGATATGTATGTATTGTCATTTTATTACTTGTTTTGTTGTTTCTGGAGATTTTCTCTGATCCTGTCTTGTCTTTGTCATTTTCGGTCTCTCCTTTGCACTAAAAGAGTGCCCCATAATATTTCTTGCAGGGCTGGTTTAGTGGTCATGAACTCCTTTAGTTTTTGTTAGCCTGGGAAATTCTTTTCTTCTATTCTGAATGATAGCCTTTCTGGATAGAGTATTCTTGGCTACAGATTTTTCCCTATCAGCACTTTGAGTATATCATCCCCCTCTCTTCTGGCTTGCCAGGTTTCTGCTGAGAAATCTCCAGCTAGCCTTATGGGTTTTTCCCATAAGAAAAAACTTCTCTGTTCCATAGAGGTGTCACTGTGAACATTGCCTCCCAGGGACACTCTCCAAGAGGAGCAAATAATCCCACTGTATTGCCCCAAACATTCCTCAGATCAGTTTCCATGCTGTCTTCTCCTAACTTGTTTGCCTACCTTCAATCTAGAAGCAGGGCAGTGCCCTCGGGGCTCTATCCCAGCTGAGCCTGCTGATCTTTATTTTCCTTTTTTCTACACCCCCCACCACTGGATGATTACATTTTGCTTGTTTTAATTTAAAATCAATTAACATATAGTATATTATTTTACTATAGATATAGTATAATAAATAGAGGTAGAGTCCAGTGGTTCATCATTATAATACCCACTGAGAGCATCTTTTCCTCGTGTGAATTCTCCTGTGTGCTCCTATCTCCCCCTTGCTTCTCCGCAACCACAGCTCCCTCCCCTCCACAGCACCTGCAATCTGTTTCTCCCCTAAACCACATCTCCACACTTTCTGTTTTCTTCCATACAACCTCTTGTCTTTCTTTAGTTGTAGAGTTTGTTCTCTCAGTCTTCTGGTCGATTTCTGGAGTATTTAGGATGGTTTGGTGGTTATCCAGTTGTGTTTGTGGGACAAAAGGAGGTTAGAGTCCTATTACTCCAATGCCATTCTTTGATCGTCCTAAATGTTAGCCAAACCCTTTGCTTTTGTATCTTTGTTTTCTGTTTAATTTCTGCTCTATTTTTATTATTTTCTTTCATCTACTTTTAAGTTTTATTCTTTCATTTTTAACTTGTTAAGCTACAGATTTAAGATGTTCCCAAACTTTCTGAGTTCTTAGTATCTCAGCACTTTTTTCCTTGGCGCCTCCTAGGCCAAAAGAAATGCCCAACAGTTTCACTTATTAAGTAGTTAGGACAAACTTACTGTGTCCGTATGTCCTCACAACTGAAAATATGCTATGCATATTTAGAAAAAAAATACACATAAATTCTAAAAATCAATACATTTATTTCAGTTTTTTTTTTTTTTAGATTTTATTTAATTATTTGATAGAGAAAGACATAGTGAGAGAGGGAACACAAGAAGGAGGAGTGGGAAAGGGAGAAGCAGGCTTCCTGCCAAGCAGGGAGCCTGATGCGGGGCTGGATCCCAAGACCCTGGGATCAGGACCTGAGCCGAAGGCAGAGGTTTTAACCCACTGAGCCACCCAGGCACCCCAAAAAAGCTGTTTTGATTCATGTTTCTGCCAGCAGTTATTGAGAGTATGTTTTTCCCCACATCTCTGCCAAAAATAGGTATAAGTTTCAGTAGTTCTTTCCAACGTTTGCTGTTTTCCAGATGGCAAAGATGATATGGCAGAAAGAACATATAAAGGACTTGGTTTAGTTTACTTCTGAACTAGCACCTAAAACAGTGCTTGGACCATAGAAAGCTTCAATGACTATCTGTGGAGTATATGAATCAGGAATGAATGAATCAACCAGTCAAACTAGCCTCATTGTTTCTTTGATTTGCACTTCTTTGACTGTAAATGAATTTTGTCATCAATTTAGATGTTCATTTGACCTTTCCAGAGTTGTTCTTTTGTGGCTTGCTTATGCATACCTCTTGCCCATTTTTCTTTTGTGTTATTTGGCTTTTTCTAGCCATTTTGTAGAAGCACTTTATTTAGTATAGATATTGTCCTTTACAATTTTTACCCCAAACACATTATTTATTGGCTCTGTATTTTATCTTTTGCCATAGCAAAACTATAATTTTTTGCTGAGATTTTAGCTGTTTTTTTTAATAACTTCTATATATTTTCACTTTGTTTTCTTCATACCCAAGATATATGTGTTGTCTAAATGTTCTTGTAAGATTTCTATTCCATCTGGAAACTTTTATAATTGCACAGTGTATTATAAGTGTCCAATTTTATTTTCTTCTAAAAGGATAGCCAGTTCGTGCTAGCACATATTAAATAATTTACAGCTTTCCCACTGAATTGAACTACCACATTTATCATTTAAGGAATTTTATACATATTATGATTTACTTCTGAATTTCTTATTCTGCTCCATGGATATTTATGTATATCTAAACTAATATTGATTTTTTTTTAAAGATTTTCTTTATTATTTGACAAAGAGAGATCACAAATAGGCAGAGGCAGGCAGAGAGAGAGGGGGAAGCAGGCTCCCCATTCCCACCCGATGTGGGGCTCGATCCCAGGACCCCAAGATAATGACCCGAGCTGAAGGCAGAAGCTTAACCCACTGAGCCACCCAGGTGCCCCTAAACTAGTATTGATTTAAGTAAAGGACTTTATCATGTTCTGATACCCAATAAGGCAAATTATCCTGCACTGATATTCTTCTTTGTTCTTTGTTAGCCAGTCCTGGCCATTGATTCTTTCATATAAATATTAAGATGATAATTTTCAGTTTCCAGTAAAAATCTACTAGAATTGAGAATGCAAATCAATTAAAATTGTAAGTAACTTGTATGTTAATTTAGGGAGAATTAATATTTTGATATATTAACCCTTTCTGCCCCCAATAACTAATACATTTTTCAATTTTTGTTTTTCCTTTTTATAAATTTTTGAAGCTTTCTTCTTATAAATACTTTGCTTTGTTAAATGTATTCCATAGTATTTATAGTTCATACTGCTGTGATGAATGGAATGTTTTTCCCGTTTCCATTTCTAGTTGCTTTTTCAAAGATATTTGGGTGTCTGGATGGTTAAGTCAGTTAAGCATCTGACTCTTAATTTTAGCTCAGGTCTTGATCTCAAGGTCCTGATATTGAGCCCAGTGTCAGGCTCTTTGCGGGGCATGGAGCCTGCTTGAGATTCTCTCTCTCTCCCCCCCTTTACCCCTCCCTCCTGCACATGGTTTTTTGCTCACTCTTTCACAAAAATAAATAAATGAATAAATAGATAAAAATTTTAAAAGTAAAGCTTTGATGTAGATTTATCCATTTTACCAACTTCTCTTACTAATTTTACTATTCTATTAAATCTTAGGTTTTCCAGGCATACAGTAGTATTACTCCCCCAAAATTTTATTCCTTCTTTGCCTGTGTTTATAACATTTATTTCATTCTCACATCTGATTGTATTTGCCAGAACTTCTAAGACAGCATTAAATAAAAAATCTCATAGAAGTCATTCCTAATTGAAATGGTTAGTATTTTGTCATTTAGAATAATATTTATTTGGCTTTATTAAATATCCTTTATTGTATATAATGAGCTTTTTTCTATTCCCGTTTTAATTATTATGTGTATTGGTTGATAAATATTTTGATGGCTTTTCAGCATCTATTATAATACTATGTTTTTCTCTTCCTTTATGTGTTGATAAGATGGATTAAATTGATAAATTTCCTTCATTCAACCACGCTTGCACTTTTTTACTCTACACACAAAACTTGTGTTTTTCTCTGTGGAAATTTTAGGGAAATTTGTCTCTTTGACTCCTGTCTTTTAAAATTTCACAATGTTCCCTGATGTCATTGAGCTGTTTGCATGTGTTGTGCTGGGTACTTGATAGGCCCTTTCAGTCTGTCTTTAAATGGTGGGTGACTCGTGAATTGTTTCCTTGAATTTTTTTCCTTCATTTTCTCAATTTAATCCTCTGTGATATACTATTCAGATGTTGACCTCCCTGGAATAATCCTCTAATTTTATTTTATTTTCACTATTATTTTCAGTCTCTGCTTTGTTGCTTTACCTTTTGGGAGATTATCTCACATTATCTTCCAACCCTTCTATTGAATTTTCATCCCAACTATCATGTTTTCTATCCAGGAGCACTTTCTAGTCTCTGAATATTCCCTTTTTTAGTATTCTGATTTTGTATCATGATTTCACATAATCATTTCACATATCTCTCTGAGGATATTGATGGTGTATACATGCGTGTGTGTGTGTGTGTGTGTGAGTCTGTGTGTGGGGGAGAGAGAGAGAGAGATCGCACTTTTCTTATTCTTGCATGGTTCTGTCTTCCCATAATTCCTTTGGCCTTTTTTTTTCTTTTGGTTATTATCTTTTATATTAGAGGCTTTGTTCAGATGTCTGGTAATCTTTAGTTGTCTACTTATTTGGGAACCCTCAATATCAATGTTTTTAATTCTTTTTTCTTTTTGGGGGGGCATGGGGGTAGTGTTAGGGAGCTATTCAGATTTCCCAGAAAATAATCTTCTAGTGTCTTACTGGGAATGTAAAGACCTGGCTGCCAGAATTCTAGGAGCCCAGTAGGTAAGAGGGCTAGGTGTCTTTAACACTCAGTGTGTAATATTTTACTTAATTACTCATTTTCAGTGTGGTACACCAACCTTCAACTGTGTCTGGTGTGCTTCAGTTCAGTGATGCTCTATTGTACCTTCCGCAGGCGTCTGCTGGTGTAGGAGAGGGGCAGTATCCAGCTTTGTTGGGTAGATGAGACAATCTGGTGGTCTGCCTTCATTTAAAATGTCTATAAATAGCCTTCCTTTAAAGTCTTTCTTCACCCATTTTTAGAAGTAGCTAGTTATGCCAGTTCATGAGCCTTTGAAGATTTTCGTGTATAAATTGGATTGTTCTTAGTTTTCCCCATTGTTAGTTGAGGATTTAGTGTTTTCCATTTCTACCATTTATTCATCTGCTTTTCAGCTTTCCATTTCTTCTCATTCTTTTAAGTATATAGTTATACTGCATACCTTCTAAAAGAAATAGTATCTTCATTGTAATTTAAGTCGGATCTAAGGAGGAAGCAAAGTTGGATGCTTATTTAGGAGAAAGCAAATTTGGAAGTGTTTAAAATTTAAAATTTACTGTAAAGTCAAAATAATTTAAAACAACATACAAAGCCATGCCTTCCTTTCTAGCCTTATATTTATCACTACATCTCATCTTACTAGTTTAAATTCTACCCAGCCACCTTTTTTACAGTGTAGTAACCAAACCATGTTTTGATTTTTTTACCTTTGTTCATCCAGAATTCTTGCTCTGGAATGCCCATTACCCTCTAATTTCCAGATCTGGCGAAAATATTATTTAAGCCTCAGCTCAACTTTTATCTTTCATGCCATGCTCAGACAGAAATGGCTGCTATCCTCATCTCCTTTAAACTCTTAATATAGCAGTGAAATTGTCTTTTGTAGCATTTTAAACATATAATAAACTGAACTCTTGATACATAATAATCGGAATATATTTCAAGTGTACAATTTGATTACCTTTTTTTTAAGATTTTTTTATTTATTTGAAGAGAGAGATCACAATTCAGCAGAGAGGGAGAAGCAGACCCCTCACTGAGCAGAGAGCCCAGTGCGGGGCTCGATCTCAGGACCCTGAGATCATGCATGACCTGAGCCAAAGGCAGAGGCTTAACCCACTGAGCCACCCAGGCACCCCTGATAACATTTTTAATAGGTGTGTACACCTGTGAATCCATTACCACACTAAAGATAATGAACTTCATCCCCAAGTTTGCTGGTACCTCTTCGTAACTCTCCTTTTCCTGTTTTCTAAACCCTACCTTCCCATCCTCAGGTAACCACTAATCTCTTTGTCACTAGGGATTAGTGAACATTTTCTGAATTTTATATAAATGGAATTATGGTATGGAATTATGCAATCTTTTTTTCCTGCTTTCTTTTACTCAAATCATCATTTTGATATTCATCTGTGTTGTATCCTGTGTCAGTAATTCATCCCTTTTTATTGGTGACTAATACTCCATTACATAGATTTATCACAGTTTGTTTATCCATCCACCTCTAGATGAGTACTTGGTTTTTTTCCAATTTGAGGCTTTTACAGGTAAAGGTACTCTGAACATTCATGTACAAGTCTTTAATGGACATAAACATTCATTCATATTGGGTGAAATTACAGTGTGGAATGGCTGGATTTTGTAGTTGGTGTATGTTTAACTTTTTAAGAAATGGCCGAGCTGTTTTTCAAATGGCTACATCATTTTTCATTTCCACCAGAAATGTGGGAGAGGTCTACATTGTTTCTAACTCTTAAAATGGTCATTCTTTTTAGTTTTAGCCATCCTAATGGGTGTGTAGTGATATCTCACGTGGTTTTAATTTGTATTTCCCTAGTAACTAATGGACCATCTTTACTTGTTATCTGTTATATCTTCTTTGTCACATGTGTATTCAAATTTTTGTCCATTTTTAATTGGGTTGCTTGTTTTCTTATTGCTGCATTTGGGAAGATTATTCTCTATTCTGGATACCAGTCCTTTATGAGATACATGATTTTAAATATTTTCTTTCAGATACTGTCTTTTTATTCTCTGAGCAGTGTCCTTTGAAAATCAGAACTTTTTAGTTTGGGTTTTTATTTTTCATGAAGTCCATTTTTATCAATTTGTTCTTTATAGATATATATGCTTTCAGTATTCCTAAGAAGTCTTTTCTAAATCCGAAGTAAGAGAAGTTTTTTTTTCTTTGTTTTTTTCTAAAAATAGAGGTTTTATATTTAGGTCTGTGATCTGTTTTGAGTTTATTGTTTTATATGGTATAAGATGTGGAATCCAAGTTCAGTTTTTTTACAAATAGATATCCAATTGTTGTAGTATTATTTGATGAAAACATTATCCTTTTTTCATTGTATTGGCTTTGCACTTTTAAGAAAGACCAGTTGTTCATATTTGTGAGTCTATTTCTGAACCTCCTGTTCTGTTTCATTGATGTATTTTTCTACTTTAGTCAATATCACTCTGTTTTTAATCCCTGTAGTTTTATAATGCATCTTGGAATAAGGTATAGTTAGTTCTCCAGCTTTGTCGTTTACAAAGGTGTTTTGGTTATACTAAGTTTTTTGCATTTTCCTATGACTTTTGAAATGAGTTTTTCAATTTGGACAAAGAAAGCCTGCTGTGTAGGGGCGTCTGGGTGGCTCAGTGAGTTAAAGCCTCTGCCTTCAGCTCAGGTCATGATCCCAGGGTCCTGGGATCCAGCTCTCTGCTCAGCAGGGAGCCTGCTTCCCCCTCTCTGCCTGTCTCTGCCTACTTATGATCTCTCTCTGTCAAATAAATAAATAAAATCTTAAAAAAAAACAAACAAAAAGAATCATGAGCTTTAAAAAAATAATACTTAAAAAAAAAAGAAAGCCTGCTGTGATTCTGATTTGAGATTTATTGAATCTTTATATCAACTTCAGGAAAATTAATGTCTTAACCATCTATTTTCAATTCTTTTATCAAATATGATTTTTGCAAGTCTTTTATCAAATGTATGAGTTTTGATGTTAAGTCCTTTATTGAATGTTTCATATATATGTATATAAGGATTTGTATATTGAATTGTCCCATGAACTATACCTATTTAACTTTATTTTAGCAATATTTTGTGGTTTCATTGTACAATCTTTCACATCTTTATCATATTTGTTTCTAAGCATTTCGTGTTATTTTTATTCTATTATAAATGGTATTTTGAATGTCAGTTTCTAATTGTTGATTATATGTAAAATTGCAGTTGATTTTTTTTGTTTTACTGTTTTTTTTAAAGATTTTATTTATTTATTTGACAGAGAGAGGTCACAAGTAGGCAGAGAGGCAGGCAGAGAGGGGGAAGCAGGCTCCCCGATGAGCAGAGATACTGATGTGGGGCTTGATCCGAGGACCCTGGGATCATGACCTGAGCCGAAAGCAGAGGCTTTAACCCACTGAGCCACCCAGGCACCCCTTACTGTTATTTTTTTTTAATTTTTTAATTTATTAACATATAATGTATTATTAGCCACAGGGTTAGAAGTCTGTGAATCATACTTCATAGTACTCACCATAGCACAACTCTCCCCAGTGTCCATAACCCCGCCACCCTCTCCCAACCCCGTACCCCCGGCAACCCTCAGTTTGTTTTGTGAGATTAAGAGTCTCTTATGGTTTGTCTCCCTCCCGATCCCATCTTGTTTCATTTATTCTTTTCCTACCCCCCAAACCTCCCACGTTGCATCTCCACGTCCTCATATCAGGGAGATCATATGATAATTGTCTTATTTGCTACTTATTTTGATTGACTTATTTCGCTAAGCATAATACCCTTTAGTTCCATCCATGTCGTCACAAATGGCAAGATTTCATTTCTTTTGATGGCTGCATAGTATTCCATTGTGTGTGTGTGTGTGTGTGTGTGTGTGTGTGTGTGTGTGTGTGTATCTATATATATCACATCTTCTTTATCCATTCATCTGTTGATGGACATCTAGGTTCTTTCCATAGTTTGGCTATTGTGGACTGCAGTTGATTTTTTTATAATCACTGTATGTATATTGATCTTGTTATCCTGAAACCCTCCTAAACTCATTTAGATCTGTAAGATCTATAAGGATTTTTTATAGGTTTAAAGGATTTTCTACATAGGTAATCATATCTATGAATAAAAACAGGAATGCTTCTTCCTTTTCAATCCAAATGCTTTTTACTTCTTTTTCCTGCTTTACTGCACAGACTAGCTCTTCCTTTAAAACATTGAATGAAAGTGGTAAAAGCAGATATGCTTTTGTTTTTCCTGATCTTAGGAGGATGGCATTCAGTCTTATGCCATCAAGTGTAGATGTAATTGTACATGTTAGATAAAGGCTTTTTATTGATGCTCTATCTGTTTTAGGAAATTCTTTGATTCCTACAATGGTGAGTTTTATCAAGAATGGATGTTGCACTATGTCATATTTTTTTTAAAATATTTATTAAGGTGATCATATGTTTTTTTCTCTTTTAAGTTTTTTAACATGATGAATTGTATTGGTTTTCTAATGTGGAAACCCAGTTCTCCATTCTACTTGGTCATGATGTATTAACTTTTAAAATACATTGTTGAATTTGATTTGCTGAAATTGTGTTTAGAAGTTTTCTATTCATGTTTATGAGGGATATTAATTCAGTTTTCTTTTTATGTCTTTGTCTCATTTTGGAAACAGGGCATTGCCTGTCTTACAAAGTGAGTGGGCAAGTGTATCCTCCTATTCAATTTTCTGGTTGAGGTTGTCCAGAATTGGTATTGTTTCTCCCTTAAATATCTGGTAGAATTTACTAATTAATCCATCCAGCCCTGAATTTTTCTTTATGGGGAGGTTTTTTTAACTACCAGTTTAATTATTTCATAGATGTAGTACTATCCAGTTTGTTTGTTTGTTTGTTTAGAACTTTGGCATCTTTTTTCTTACAAGGAATTTGTCTTTTTCATCCAAGATGTTGGATTTTTAAGCACAAAGTTGCTAATTACATTTTTATTTTCTTTCTAATATTTGTAGAATCTATAGTTATGTTATTTCTCCTGGCAATAATATGTTGTCTTTTCTGTCTTTCATGTTTAGTCTGGCCAGAGATTTGTCTATTTTATTGAATTTCTCAAGGAATCAGTTTTGGGATGTAGCAAAAGCTATTCTAAGAGGGAAGTTTATAGCAATACAGACCTATCTCATGAAGCAGGAAAAATCTTAAATAAACAACCTAACCTTACACCAAACAAGCTAGAAAAAGATAATGAGCAAAACTGAAAGCTGGTAGAAGTAGGAAATAATAAAAGATAAGAGTAGAAATTAATGAAATAAAGACTATTTAAAAAAAAACAAACAGTAGAACAGATCACGAGCTGGTTCTTTGAAAAGATCAAGAAAATTGATAAACCTTAACCAGATTCACCAAAACAAAAACAAAAACAAAGAAATGAGAGGGAGAGAGGACTCAGAAATGACAGAGGAAAAATAATAACTGACACCACAGAAATACAAAAGATTCTAAGACAATATTTTAAAAAACTACATGCCAGCAAATTGGACAACCTAAAAGAAATGGATAAATTCCTAGAAACATACAACCTTCTAAAACTGAATCAGGAATAGAAAATTTGAATAGACTGATTACCAACAATGCAATTGAATCAGAAATAATAATAGTACTTTAAAAAACACACACAAAAACTCTCAAAGAACAAAGTCTATGACCAGATGGCTTCAGAGGCAAATTGTACCCAACTTTTAAAGAAGAGTTAGTACGTGTTCTTCTCAAACTATTCCAAAAAACGGAAAAGGAAGGAAAATTTCCAAATTCATTCTATGAGACCAGCATTACCCTGATACTAAAACCAGATAAAGACACCACAAAAAAAGAAAACTACAGGCTGATATCTCTGATGCACATAGATGTAAAAATCCTCAACAAAATATTAGCAAATCAGTCCAAAAATATATTTTAAAAAATCACTCACCACAATCAAGTGAGATTTATTCTTGGGCTGTGAGGGCAGTTGAATATTTGCAAATCAGTCAATGGTGATTGATAAGTGAAAAGATAAGAACCATATGATCATTTCAGTATATGGAGAAAAAGTATTTGACAAAGTACAGCATCTACTCATGATAAAAACCCTCCGCAAAGTAGGCTTAGAGGGAACATACCTCAACACAGTAAAGGCCATATATGAAAAACCCACAGCTAGCATCATAGTAAATGGTGAAGAAAAGAACTTTTCCTCTCTGGTTAGGAACGAGACAAGGATGTCCTCTCTCATCACTTTCATTCAACATAGTACTGGAAGTTTTAGCCACAGCAATCAAACAAGGAAAAGGAATAAAAGACATTCAAACTGGTAAGGAAGAAGTAAATCTTTGCAGATGCCGTGATACTCTGTATAGAAAACCTGCAAGATTCCACCAAAAATCTATTATAAACTTATAAATGAATTTAGTGAAGTCACAGCATACAAAAATCAATGGACATAAATCAATTGCATTTCTATACTCTAATAATGAAGCAGTAGAAAGAGAAATTAAGAGTAATTCCATTTACAATTGTACCAAAGATAATAAAATGCTTAGAAATACATCTAACCAAAGAGGTAAAAAACCTGTGTTCTGAAAACTATAAAACATTGATGAAAAAATTGAAGATGACACAAAGAAATGGAAAGATATTTCATGTTCACAGATTGGAAGAACAAATATTGTTAAAATGTATTTACTACCCAAAGCAATCTACACATTTACTGCAATCCCTATCAAAATGCTAACAGCATTTTCCACAACTATAAAAAAATCTTAAAATTTGTATGGAACCACAAAAGACCTCAAATAGCCAAAGCCATCTTAAAAAATAAAAACAAAGCAGGCACATAAATCAATGGAACAGAAGAATATAGAGCCCAGAAATAAACCTGCAATTATATGGTCAATTAATCTATAACAAATACAACAAAGGAGGAAAGAATATGCTATGGGGGGAAAAAAGTCTCTCCAACAAATGGTGTTGGGAAAACTGGACAGCTACATGCAAAAGAATGAAACCGGACCAGTGTCTTATACCATACACAAAATTAAAAATGGATTAAGGACCTAGGGGCCCCTGGGTGGCTTAATCAGTTAAGCGTCTGCCTTCAGCCCCAGCCAGGATCCTAGGGTTCTGAGATCGAGTTCCACATCAGTCTCCCTGCTCAGCGGAAAGTCTGCTTCTCCCTCTTCATGCCCCCTGCACTGCTAATGGTCTCTCTCTCATAAATAAATAAATAAAATCTTTTTTAAGAAATGGATTGTGGTGTGAGGCCTAAAAATGTAAAAGTCCTAGGAGAGAATAGAGGCATTAATTTCTGTGCCATTGGCTGTAACAACATTTTTCTAGATATGTCTCCTGAGACAAAGGAATCAAAACAAAAGTAAACCATTGGGACTGTATCAAAACAAAAAGCTTTTGCACACCAGATGAAACAATCCATAAGACAAAAATTCAGCCTACTGAAGATAGGAGAAGATATTTTCAATGGAGAAGATATTTTCAAATGACATATCTGATAAAGTATTAGTATCTAAAATATATAAGGAAAACAACTCAACACCAAAAACCAAATAATTCAATTAAAAAATAGGCAGAAGACATGAACACACATTTCTCCACAGAAGACATGCAGATGACCAACAGACACATGAAAAGGTGCTCAATATCACTCATCGGGAAAGTGCAAATCAAAAAACTACTATATCACCTCACACCTGTCAGAATGGCTAAAATCTAATACACAAGAAACAACAAGTGTTGGTGAGGATGTAGCAGAAAAGGAACCCTCTTTAAGTTTCAGACTGATCTCTTGTCTTTTCTCTATGACTTATTTTTTTAAAAGCACTTTATTACCTAGTTCAAAATCTCCTGTTCTTTAGCTGAAGCGATTGATACTTTTGGTTGTCTTAGAGGGAGTTTAATGCACTGGCTTAGTATCCCCTGCCATAAATTTTGCTTAATTATATTTCAAAAATTGCAGTCAAAACTCAGGGATGGAGTCATTGTGGGAAGAAAAAGGAGAGAAAAATCAGTTTCCATAACTTTGGATCTATAAGATCCAGATATTAAATGTATTACAGTCTAATGCAGCGTTACTTCAGATGGTGTATAAAACTAGGTACCAAGTACATGAAATGTAGCTAGTCAAAATGGAGATGGGTTGGGATACCTGGGTGGCCGAGCCAGTTAAGCATTTGCCTTTGGCTCAGGTCATGATCCCAGGGTCTTGGGATTGGGTCCCACATGGAACCTGCTTCTCCCTCTCCCTCTGCCTCTCTCTGTCTCTCTCTCTCAAATAAATAAATAAATAAAATCTTTTTAAAAAATTGAGATGAGCTGTGAGTGTGAAATACACATTGGAATTTGAAAACTTCATTTGAAAAAGCATAAAGTGCCTCATTAATGGTATTTATATTGATTACAAGTTGAAATGATTGCACTTTAGGTATATTGGGTTAGATAAAATATTACTACATTTAATTTTACCTATTTTTTTACTTTTTTAAAATTAGACTACTAGGCAATTTTAAATTATTTGTATGGTTCATATTATATTTCTGTCAGGCATTGCTATAGAATCCCATACTCAGACCTCAGCCCAAGACATTATTCCTGCTTCACTCTACCTATATTCATTTTAAAGACTGGTTTTAAAAAAGAGTAACTGAGAACAATGAAAGTCTTCTGGAGATTTCTCAATGATGCTTTTTAATAATGGAATTAGCACAGAACTCATCCCAAGCTATTAAACTTTCTGGTCTATAACTCTCTGTTGCCTCACACGTCACACTTTAGTGAAATCCATGTAGCTTGGATCATACTGCAATATTTAGCTGAACTTTAGGCAGGCATTTAGGACCAGGAGTTAGAGATACACTCTTAATAGGGTGAGGAAAATCAATTAGTACAGACACTTAGCCAGTAAGTTGGTACATTCCAAAAGGTCACTTCTACACCATTCTTCCTGCAGTTCACAGCATGACTTCCATGTGCAAGGAGCCAGAATAAAAAATGGTTAAGATTTACAACCTATTTTATAGTCAGGAAGATATGTCCCTTTTTATAGTAACTTTTCATTCTTCAAGGATACTGAACCTTTGATAGGTTCAAAATTTCACAACCGTAGTATTAGTACAGTTAGTATAGTACAATAGTATAGCACAGTTATAGTACGTAGTATAGTACAATTGCTATTATATTCCTGTGCATTAAGAATTATATTTGGTGGGATGCCTGGGTGGCTCAGTCAGTTCATTGTCTGCATTCAGCTCAGGTGATGATTCCAGGGTCCTGGGATCAAGTGCCACGTCCAGCTCCTTGCTTAGGCCGGAGCCTGCTTCTCCATCTGCCTGTAGCTCCCCCTGCTTGTGCTCTCTCTCTCTGACAAATAAATAACATCTTTAAAAAAATTGTATTCGTAGCCATATTTTCAGAGAGTTTAATCTCCATCTGTCTCACAGTTGCAAACCTTCTTCCACTTGATTTAAAATTTCTCAGGCTCTCCATTGTGGAATGCAACTCTGGCCTTATCTGTGGTGTTGTTGTTGTTTTCAGTTAGGGTATGTTTTAAAGCAAGTTTCGCAGTTTGAGGAGTGACTTTTCTATCAGTAATGCATCAGAAAGTTGTTCAGCCAAGGTTTTGACCACTGCCTTAGCCTCATGAGGCACTTCTCCTTAGAGATGAAGTAATGTAATTTTAAGGACACTCTTTCCTAATGCAGTCTGTCATGAGCACATTTTGAGCCTAACATTGTGTTCTGTAAACTTCATGAGACTAACTTCTGGAATCTACCCTTGTAGCCAAAGTATTTGCAGAAGATATTTGCCTAGATAGCCACAAAAAGAGGCATTCCCTTTCTTGATGAATATTTTAATAATTGAACCAGTTGAAATCATAAATGGCACTTAAAAGGGCTTAGGTAAAAAATTAATAAGTAAATGATAGTCATTAGAAATCAATGAGTTCAAACTCTTTTCTGAGGTGAAGAAAACCAAAGTCCAGAGAGGTAGCATGATCCCCATAAGTCCACAACAAAGATAGTGGCATACTATGGATAAGAATATGGTCTAATAATATCTTTAGTCATGTCTCTGTGTAAATAATAAACGGTCTTATGGGGGGAATAAAAAAGAATGTGGTCTAATAATGTTCATCCCTGTTCTTTTTCCAGTATACTACACATGGTCTTTAAACAATAAACTAGTAGTGCTCGCTTCGGCAGCACATATACTAAACAATAAACTAGTGTTTGGTCTATAACCATAATATTTTTTCAAATTTATTTAAGGAAATTTTAAAATTCATTTAAATAAACATAAACTTGCTCAATGTTGGAAATTTCTCTTGAGGCAAAACATAATGCTTTTCATAAAGTCCAAATCAGTGGACCTCATTCCAATCTATATATACATATATATATATGTATCCAGCTTTATATTTAAAACACTACAACTATAACCATATGCAAACTAATAGCCATTAACTAATGGTACATAGAAGGAAACAATTAGAGATGTGAAAGGAGAGAAATGAACCCAAAGATCCTTTTCATCTTCCCATTCAGCTTAAATGCCCTTCATTCATAAATCATTCTCTGATTGCTGTGACAGAATCACTCCCTATTCTTTGCTCCCATAACACCTTTTTCTACTTCTGGCATGTTAAACACATTGATTTGCATTAGCTCATGTTAGGTCTACCTGTGAATTAGTTTCGTTACTTTGTAAGCCCCTTAAAGACAGACTAACTCTAATGATAGATACCATATGTAAGTTGTAGGCCCATATTTATTGGTTGAAAAATAAAGACATAAGTATAAACTAAGATAAACTTTAAAAAAAAAACATTTAGATTCTAATTTTTTAAAAGTTGATTTATTTTAGAGACGGGTAGGGGCAGAGGGAGAAGGAGAGAGAAAATCTTAAGCAGGTTCTGTGCTGAGCGTGATCCTGATGTAGAGCTCCATCCCAGGACTCTGAGATCATGACCAGAGCTGAAATCAAGAGTTGGCCACTTAACCAACTGAGCCAACCAGGCTCCCCTAAACACTTGGATTTTAGTCTAAATAATTTGGTGCCGGTTACTTTAAGCAAATGTAGAGTAATTTGAATAACAATATATTTCACACATTCACATGAATCTAAGAATCAAGTCAGATACAGCCCTATTTTTCTGGAGTGGTTCAAGGTCATATCAGAAAGGACAGTATTGGTTCACTATAAACCAGTGATTCTCAAAGCTTGTAGGGGTGCCTGAGTGGCTCAGTAGGTTAGGCCTCTGCCTTTGGCATGGGTCGTGATCTCAGGGTCCTGGGATTGAGCCCCGCATCAGGCTCTCTGCTTGGTGGGGATCCTGCTTCCCCCTCTCTCTCTGCCTACTTGTGATCTCTCTCTCTGTCAAATAAATAAAATCTTAAAAAAAAAGAATAACTGGAGAGCTTGTTAAAACACAGATTGCTGGTCTCCACACCGGGATTTCTGACTTAGTAAATCTGGAATAGAGCCTGAAATTTTTCATATTTAGCAAGTTGTAAGATCATACCTGCACTGCTGGTCCATTGGCCAACATTTTGTGAACTGCTATTACAGACAAATAGACCAAGAAAAGAATAGAGGCAAACTGAAGCAAGGAAGGAGAAAAGTAGGACCAATGTACACATTGAGTGAGAAGATTAATGGTAGGAGAGTTGTGGAATCCCGACCCAACACCAAAACATGTCATCTTTCCACTTCTTACCTTCCTGATTAGGATGCCACTGCCCTGACACCTGGATATTCTCAAAAGTACTAGACATTTTCAGAAGTACTCTTTATCAGCCAATCAGTTTTGTTTCATAAACTTGGCCTCTTTCTGTAGCTAGTCTTTTAAAACCAGTACTTAGTGGGACTACTTTGTACCCAGCACTAAAATCTTAAGGAGGAAAAAAATAGAATCATAAAGAGCTTTTAGATAATGTCTGTTTTCTTTCTTGGAAAAGAAAGAAAAATTTCATTACTCAAGGAGAAGAAAATATAGTCATCTTCATTCTGTTTACAAAATCTCTGTAGGTTTATGCTGTGAAAGACAGACCAGGCAGGGCTTTTGTTGTCTGTTTTTATTTTTTATTCAGATGTAATTGACATACAATACTTTACTAATTTCAGATATACAACAATTGGTATTGTATATATTACATTTATACAATAATTAATATTGTATGTATTGCAAAATGATTACCCCAGTAATTCTAGTTAACATTCATCACCACACACTGTTACAAATTTTATTTCTTGTGATAGAACATCTAACATCTGTTCTCTTAACAACTTTCAATTATATAATACATTATTAGATCCCATGACTTATTTATTTTATAACTTGGAGTTTATAGCTTTCTACCTCCTTCACCCATTTCATCCACCCTCCTATACTTAACTCTGGCAGCCACCAATCTGTTCTCTTTGTCTGTGAGTTTGGTGTTTTGATTTTTTAAAATTCTGCATATAAGTGAGATCATACAGTATTTACATATGACTTATTTCACTTAGCATAATACCTTCTAGTTCCATCTGTGTTGTTATAAATGGCAAGACTTTCTTCCTTTTCTGTGGCTAAATAATATTCCATTGTGTATATATTTCACATTTTCTTTAACTATTTATCACTGATGGATACTTAGGTTGCTTTCCTATTTTAGCTATTGTAAATAATGCTGCAATGAACATGGGGGTGCATATATCTTTTTAAGTTAGTGTTTTCATTTCCTTTGGATAAATACCCAGAATTGAGTTGCTAGATCATATAATACTGCTATTTTTAATTTTTTGAGGAACCTTCATACTGTTTTCTATAGTGGCTGCACCAATTCACATTCCTACCTAAGGATTCCCTTTTCTCCACATCCTTGCCAATACCTGTTATTTCTTGTCTTTTTGGTAATAGGCTTTCTGACAGGTGTGAGATGATACCTCATTGTTTGAATTTGCATTTCCCTGATGATTAGTGATGAGCATGTTTTCAAGTGGCTTTTGGCTATCTGTGTATCTTCTTTGGAAAAATGTCTATTCCAGTCCTCTGCCCATTTTTTAATGAGATTGTTGTTGTTGTTTTGCTACTGAACTGTATGAGTTTTTTATATTTTGGGTAGTAAGCCCTGATTGGATATATGATCTGTAACTACCTTCTCCCATTCAGTAGGTAGACTTTTCATTTTGTTGATTTTTTCTTCCCTATATAGAAGCTTTTTAATTTGATATAGCCTCATTTGTTTATTTTGTTTTTGTTTCCTTTGCCTTTGAGTTGTTGTTTTGTTTTGTTTAATTTTTATATTTTTATTAAAATTCCAGTTACTGAACTTACAGTGTAATATTAGTTTTAGGTTTATAATAAAACAATTCAAGTTTCTTCTGTACAATACCTGGTACTCATCACAGCAAGTGCACCCCTTAACTGTCCATCATCTGTTTAACCCATCTTCCCACCCACCTCCCTTCCAGTAACCATCAGTTTGTTCTCTCTAGTTAAGAGTCTTTTCTTCTTTTTCTTGGTTTGCCTCCCCCTTTCTTTTTTCCTTCCCCTTTGTTCATTTGTTTTATTTCTTAAATTCCACATACGAGTGGAATCATATGGTATTTGTCTTTCTCTGACTAACTTATTTTGCTTAGGATAATGCTCTCAAGTTCCATCCATATCCTTGTAAATGGCAAGATTTCATTCTTCTTTATAGCTGAGTAATAGTGTGTGTGTGTGTGTGTGTGTAAACACCACCTATTCTTTATCTATTCATCAGTCAACGAACACTGTTGCCTTTGCCTTTGGAGTCAGGTCCTACATGTCATAGAGCATACCACCTGTGTTTTCTCTTGGGAGTTTTATGGTTTCAGCTCTTAAAGTATTTAATCCATTTTGAGTTGATTATTGCATATGCTATATGTAGTGGTTCAGTTTCATTCTTTTGCATATGGCTGTCCAGTTTTCCTAGCATCATTTATTGAAGACACTGCTCTTTCCCCATAGTATATTCTTGGCTCCTTTGTCATAAATTAATTGACCCTGTATGTGTAAGATTATTTCTAGGCTTTCTCATCTGTTCCACTGATCTCTGTTTATGTTTTTATGCCAGTACCATACTGTTTTGATTACTATAGTTGTATAATGTACTTTAATTTCAGGAAGAGTAATTAGTCCAACTTTATTCTTTCTCAAGATTACTTTGGCTACTTGGGGTCATTTATGGTTCCATACGAATTTTAAGATTGTTTATTCTATTTCTTTTAAAAATATCTTTGGAATCTTGATAAGAATTTCATTGAATCTAGAGTATTTGGGGTTGTATGGACATAATAATTAGTATTATTTTCAATAATTCAATTATTTCAGTTATTCAATCAGTGAATTCAATTATTTCAATCAGTGAACACAGAATATCCTTCCATTTAGTTCTGTCTTTAATTTTTTTCATCATTTTCTTAATAGTTTTCAATGTACAAGTCTTTCACCTCCTTCATTAAGTTCATTTTTAGGTATTTTATTCTTTCTTATATACCTGTAAATGGCCTTGTTTTCTTACTTTTTTTCCTGGTAGTTTGTTACTACTGATTTTGCATCCTGCAACTTTACTGAATTTGTTGATTAGTTCTAACGGTTTGTAGTAGATTGTTTAGGATTTTCTTTGTGTAATATAATGTTGTCTGTAAACAATGACAGACATTCTGATGCCTTTTACTTATTTTCCTTGCCTAATTGCTCTGGCTAGGACTTCTAGTACTATGTTAAATAATCATGGCAAGAATGGGCATCCTTGGGGCACCTGGGTGGCTCAGTGGTTAAAGCCTCTGCCTTCGGCTCGGGTGATGATCTCAGGGTCCTGGATCGAGCCCCGCATCGGGTTCTCTGCTCAGTGGAGAGCCTGCTTCCTCCCACCCCCCACCTACTTGTGATCTCTGTCTTCAAATAAATAAATAAAATCTTAAAAAAAAAAAAAAAAGAATGGGCATCCTTGTTTTGTTCCTGCTCTTAGATGAAAAGCTTTCAGCTTTTCACCTTTGAGTATGATGTTAGCTCTCGCTTGTCCTATATGACCTTTATTACATTAAGTTACGTTCTCTCTATACCCACTTTGTTAAAAGTTTTTATCATGAACCAATGTTAAATTTTGTCAAATGCTTTTTCTGCATCTATTGAGATGATAATGTGATTTTTAGCCTTCATTTTATTTATTTTTTGAAGACTTTATTTATTTATTTGACAGGGACCACAAGCAGGGGTAGTGGCAGGCAGAGGGAGAGGGAGAAGCAGGTTCCCTGCTGAGCAGTGAACCCAAAAGGATGTGGGCTTGATCCCAGGACCTGGGGATCATGACCTGAGCTGAAGGCAATTGTTTAACCAACTGAGCCACCCAGGCATGCCTATCCTTCATTTTAGTAATGTGGAGTAACACAATGATTTGCAAGTGTTGAACCATCCTTTCATCCCTGGAATAAATCCAACCTGATCATGGTTATTTAATGTATTATTAAATACAGTTTGCTAATAGTTTGTTCTGGATTTCTCATCTGTGTTCATCAGGGATATTGACCTGTAACTTTCTTTTCTTATGCTTCCTTATGCAGTTTTGTTAATCAGGATAATGCAGGCTTTGTAAAATGAGTTTGGAAATGTTCCTGTCCCTTCTGTTTTTTGGAATTAGCATATGTGTGCTAATTGAGCATATGTTTTCTTATGCTGGTTCTTACGGTATCCATATTAAGTCTTATAAACTACACTCAGAACTGATAGCTCCCTTCTGTACAGGAGCTTGGCCTGGCTCTTGCCTTTTCCTTCTATACCTTTAACCCTTTACTCCTGTCCAAAGCTTGGTGACCTACTTAGAATAAATTCTTTCTCCTTCACAATTCTGCCTGTCTTTTCATGGAAAAAAAAAAATGCTGATCTCCCTTCTCCAACAAGGATTCCTCTCTTTTTTCTAGTAAACTTGTGACTCCTTTTCTCATGTCCAGTACCTTTGCAATCCTTATAGTCCTTTTGTCTTTTCTGAAGTAGTTATAAACTAACCAAATACTATCTATTTTGTGTTTCTGTGTTATTTAGGAAAATTACACCCAGAAAGAGCCTGTTTTTGTTTTTTTTAAAAGAAGTCCAGCCAATGGTGTAATTTGTTTTTACCTAAGATAACAGTAAGAATTAAGTATCTGGATGATTGTTAGTTTCAAACTTATATACTTTTGAAAATACCATGACTCTGTGTTTGTGTGTGTGTGTGTGTTCATTCCAGAAGTTTTATGGAAGAAACATACATAGTTCTCTAAAATGTTTAATTAAAATCAGAAAAAGAATTTAAAAGGCTGTCATGACAGTCATTTGACAAACTTTAGTGTTCTAAAGTAAAAAATTAAACAGTTTACACCTGAGATTTAAGGCCCAAGGTGTATGTCACTAATATTTACACAATATCAAGCCTAAAGAGTTATCCATGATTGCTACACTCCCCTAATACACTTGCCTCCTTACTGAATATTATTTCTGATTTTCTCAGTGATTATAGGATTATATAAGACACTAATTAGTGTTCTAAAAGGAATGAAGAAGAAGCTGTTTTAAATCTTGCTGGAAAACCATGTAGCTAGGAAATGTGAAGGAAAAGATATTAAAATGTTCAAACAGGGATGGCCTAGGAACCTTCCAGAAATTGTGAATTCTACAATGTCCTGATGATGGACTCCTGGTCACATACCTCCACCCATTTGCTTCCACTACCCTCCTAAAACACAGCTAGAAGTAATAGTAGAGGGATTTTTTAAAAGATAAACATAAATCCACAAAGACAAAACAGGTAAAGAAATGTTAGCAAAAGAATTCTGCAAGACAGAAAATAAGTGGACAAGTGGTTCAGTGACTTAACAGACATGAGAAAGCTAAACTAGGAGCATGAGAAGAAAGCAGAAAAGCATGCTGATTTCTATAGCAGAACTCCCCCCAAAACTCAGAAATTGGTAGGAGTAAAGAAGTTATGGCGAAAGAAGTAAAGAAGAGTGAGGAAGTTATGGTGAAAGTCCAAATAAAGGTAGTGACTATGAAGATGAGGGAACATATGACAGATGTGTTCATTTGATTCACTTCAAGAGCGCAATGATTATGTAACTATTTAATTCACAACCCCCAGCACAATGCACCTAGTTCAACTAAAGATATGTTGGATGGATAGATGGAAGGAAGTTTGTGTTGGAAGCATCAACTTGGTATTTGATTGAATGTGAGAGTATGATGTCATCAGTTTCTGGTAGGTGCTGAATAGAGACTGGCCCTTTTTACCAAGACAGTATAGAAGAATATGAGGTTTGAAGGTGAGGGCAAAGGGTAGGAGATAGTTCCATTTAAGATATGTTGAGTTTGAGGTTTTTGTATTGTGTTTGAGGTGTCTTGTCAGCTGGAGCTGAAGAGAGTTGTCTAGGCTGGAAATACAAATTTCAGTGGCACCTTATACCATAGAAATGGTCAAGCCACAGGTCGTGATCTCAGGGCCCTGGGATCCAGCCCCACATAGGGCTCTCCGCTCAGTGGGGACCCTGCTTTCCCCTCTCTCTCTGCCTACTGCTCTGCCTACTTGTGATGTCTCTTTCTCTGTCAAATAAATAAAATCTTAAAAAGAAAAAGAAATGGTCGAGCCAGCCAGTGAAAAGTAGGTACTGTAAGAGAGGAGATCCAAGGATGAAAAAAGAGCTGAGAAATACATTTAGAGTGTTGGCAGAATAATAAAAAACCTATAAAGGATATTGAGATGAAAGGATCATAGATATAAGAGGAGAAAAGATGTAAAAGGAAAAGTAGAGTCATGGAGGCCAAGGAAGGAAATTAGTTTAAGAATAAAATTACTACTTAAAAAAAGTTAAGTTGTATGAATAAACATATAACTTGTGATCAGGAAAAATATGAAGTATAGACACCAAATGTTACATTGGTTGTTTAAGGGTTGTGGGATTTATCACAAAGATGTTTTTCTTTCTTTTTACTTACCTGTATTTCAGACGTCTTTTGTAATGAAATGGAAGGTTGTGCGTTTTGGTTGTGGTGGTGGTGTTTAAAGGAAATCGTTTAAAAAAAAAGCATCTGTTTAATTTTAACAAATGGTATAGAGGTTAAATTAAATGTCTAGAGTCTGGAGGAGTCAAGATGGCAGAGAAGTAGCAGGCTGAGACTACATCAGGGAGCAGGAGATCAGCTCGATAGCTTATCTAAACATTGCAAACACCTACAAATCCAATGGGAGATCGAAGAGAAGAAGAACAGCAATTCTAGAAACAGAAAATGAACCACTTTCTGAAAGGTAGGACTGGCGGAGAAGTGAATCTAAAACGACGGGAAGATAGACCGCGGGGGGAGGGGCCGGCTCCCAGCAAGCGGCAGAGCAACGGAGCACAAAATCAGGACTTTTAAAAGTCTGTTCCACTGAGGGACATTGCTCCAGAGGCTAAACCGGGGTGAAGCCCACGCGGGGTCAGCGTGGCCCCAGGTTCCGCAGGGTCACAGAAGGATCGGGGGTGTCAGAGTGTCACAGAGCTCGCAGGTGTTAGAACGGAGAAGCCGGCTACAGAGACAGAGCCGAGGACTGAACTCTCAGCTCGGGGTTACCTTGAACTGGCCGCGGGCTGGGTGAGCTCAGAGCGCGGCTAGAGGCTGGGGATACGGGAGTGATTGGCTGCTGTCCTCTGGGGGCGCACTGAGGAGTGGGGCCCCGGGCTCTCGGCTCCTCCGGGCCGGAGACTCGGAGGCCACCATTTTCATTCCCGTCCTCCGGAACTCTACGGAAAGCGTTCAGGGAACAGAAGCTCCAGAAAGCGAACCCGAGCCGATTACTTAGTCCGGCCCCCGGTAAGGGTGGTGCAATTCCTCCTCGGGCAAAGACACTTGAGAGTCACTACAACAGGCCCCTCCCCCAGAAGATCAACAAAATATCCAGCCAGGACAAAGTTCATCTACCAAGGAAAGCAGGTTCAATTCCTAAGAGAGCAGCGGAATTCCAGAGGAAGAGAAAGCAAAGCACAGAACTCATGGCTTTCTCCCCATGATTCTTTAGTCTTGCGGTTAATTCAATTTTTTTTTCAATTTTTTTCTTTCTTTTTTCTTCTGCTAAATTTTTTAAAACTTTTACCCTTTTATTTTGTAACATTTTTTGACTAGTTTATCTAAATATATATATTTTTTCCTTCTTTTTTATATTTTTTTCTTTATTTGTTTTATTTCTTAAATTTTTTTCTTTTTTTTTCTGAACCTCTTTTTATCCCCTTTCTCCCCCCCACAATTTGGGGTCTCTTCTGATTTGGTTACGGCGCATTTTTCTCGGGTCTTTGCCACCCTTTTAGTATTTTATTTGATCCTTCATATCCTCTTATCTGGACAAAATGACAAGGTCGAAAAAATCACCACAAACAAAAGAGGCAGTACCGAAGGCTAGGGACCTAATCAACACAGACATTGGTAATATGTCAGATCAAGAGTTCAGAATGACGATTCTGAACGTTCTAGCCGGGCTCGAAAAAGGCATGGAAGATATTAGAGAAACCCTCTCTGGAGATATAAAAGCCCTTTTTGGAGAAATTAAAGAACTAAAATCTAACCAAAGTGAAATCAAAAAAGCTATTAATGAGGTGCAGTCAAAAATGGGGCCTCTCACTGCTAGGATAAATGAGGCAGAAGAAAGAAT
Source organism: Meles meles (assembly GCF_922984935.1). Lineage (NCBI taxonomy): Eukaryota > Metazoa > Chordata > Mammalia > Carnivora > Mustelidae > Meles > Meles meles. The sequence goes on from NC_060073.1 coordinate 51,823,372, forward strand.
AAGTGATATAGAAGACCAAATGACAGAGAATAAAGAAGCCAAGCAAAAGAGGGACAAACAGCTACTGGACCACGAGGGGAGAATTCGACAGATAAGTGACACCGTAAGATGAAACAACATTAGAATAATTGGGATTCCAGAAGAAGAAGAAAGAGAGAGGGGAGCAGAAGGTCTATTGGAGAGAATTATTGGAGAGAATTTCCCTAATATGGCAAAGGGAACAAGCATCAAAATCCAGGAGATGCAGAGAACCCCCCTCAAAGTCAACAAGAATAGGTCCACACCCCATCACCTAATAGTAAAATTGACAAGTCTTAGTGACAAAGAGAAAATCCTGAAAGCAGCCCGGGAAAAGAAGTCTGTAACGTACAGTGGTAAAAATATTAGATTGACAGCAGACTTATCCACAGAGACCTGGCAGGCCAGAAAGAGCTGGCATGATATATTCAGAGCACTAAACGAGAAAAACATGCAGCCAAGAATACTCTATCCAGCTAGGCTATCATTGAAAATAGAAGGAGAGATAAAAAGCTTCCAGGACAAACAAAAACTGAAAGAATTTGCAAACACCAAACCAGCTCTACAGGAAATATTGAAAGGGGTCCTCTAAGCAAAGAGAGAGCCTAAAAATAGTAGATCAGAAAGGTACAGAGACAATATACAGTAACAGTCACCTTACAGGCTAATAATGGCACTAAATTCATATCTCTCAATAGTTACCCTGAATGTTAATGGGCTAAATGCCCTAGTCAAAAGACACAGGGTATCAGAATGGATAAAAAAACAAAACCCATCTATATGTTGCCTACAAGAAACTCATTTTAGATGCAAAGACACCTCCAGATTTAAAGTGAGGGGGTGGAAAACAATGTACCATGCTAATGGACATCAGAAGAAAGCTGGGGTGGCAATCCTTATATCAGATCAATTAGATTTTAAGCCAAAGAGTATAAAGAGATGAGGAAGGACACTATATCATACTCCAAGGGTCTGTCCAACAAGAAGATCTAACAATTTTAAATATCTATGCCCCTAACGTGGGAGCAGCCAACTATATAAACCAGTTAATAACAAAATCAAAGAAACACATCGATAATAATACAATAATAGTAGGGGACTTTAACACTCCCCTCACTGAAATGGACAGATCATCCAAGCAAAAGATCCACAAGGAAATAAAGGCCTTAAATGACACACTAGACCAGATGGACATCACAGATATATTCAGAACATTTCATCCCAAAGCAACAGAATACACATTCTTCTCTAGTGCACATGGAACATTCTCCAGAATAGATCACATCCTGGGTCACAAATCAGGTCTCAACCGGTATCAAAAGATTAGGATTATTCCCTGCATATTTTCAGACCACAATGCTCTGAAGCTAGAACTCAATCACAAGAGGAAAGCTGGAAAGAACCCAAATACATGGAGACTAAACAGCATCCTTCTAAAGAATGAATGGGTCAACCAGGAAATTAAAGAAGAATTGAAAAAATTCATGAAAACAAATGATAATGAAAACACAACAGTTCAAAATCTGTGGGACACAGCAAAGGCAGTCCTGAGAGGAAAATATATAGCGGTACAAGCCTTTCTCAAGAAAGAAGAAAGGTCTCAAGTACACAACCTAACCCTACACCTAAAGGAGCTGGAGAAAGAACAAGAAAGAAACCCTAAACCCAGCAGGAGAAGAGAAATCATAAAGATCAGAGCAGAAATCAATGAAATAGAAACCAAAAAAACAATAGAACAAATCAATGAAACTAGGAGCTGGTTCTTTGAAAGAATCAATAAGATTGATAAACCCCTGGCCAGACTCATCAAAAAGAAAAGAGAAAGGACCCAAATCAATAAAATCATGAATGAAAGAGGAGAGATCACAACTAACACCAAAGAAATACAGACAATTCTAAGAACATACTATGAGCAACTCTACGCCAACAAATTTGACAATCTGGAAGAAATGGATGCGTTCCTAGAGACATAGAAACTACCACAACTGACCCAGGAAGAAATAGAAAACCTGAAGAGGCCCATAACCAGTAAGGAGATTGAAACAGTCATCAAAAATCTCCAAACAAACAAAAGCCCAGGGCCAGACGGCTTCCCAGGGGAATTCTACCAAACATTTAAAGAAGAACTCATTCCTATTCTCCTGAAACTGTTCCAAAAAATAGAAATGGAAGGAAAACTTCCAAACTCATTTTATGAGGCCAGCATCACCTTGATCCCAAAACCAGACAAGGATCGCACCAAAAAAGAGAACTACAGACCAATATCCTTGATGAACACAGATGCAAAAATTCTCACCAAAATACTAGCCAATAGGATTCAACAGTACATGAAAAGGATTATTCACCACAATCAAGTGGGATTTATTCCAGGGCTGCAGGGTTGGTTCAACATCCGCAAATCAATCAATGTGATACAACACATTAATAAAAGAAAGAACAAGAACCATATGATACTCTCAATAGATGCTGAAAAAGCATTTGACAAAGTACAGCATCCCTTCCTGATCAAAACTCTTCAACGTGTAGGGATAGAGGGCACATACCTCAATATTATCAAAGCCATCTATGAAAAACCCACCGCAAATATCATTCTCCATGGAGAAAAACTGAAAGCTTTTCCGCTAAGGTCAGAAACACGGCAGGGATGTCCATTATCACCACTGCTATTCCACATAGTACTAGAAGTCCTGGCCTCAGCAATCAGAGAACAAAAAGAAATTAAAGGCATCCAAATTGGCAAAGAAGAAGTCAAACTGTCACTCTTCACAGATGATAGGATACTATATGTGGAAAACCCAAAAGACTCCACTCCAAAACTGCTAGAACTTGTACAAGAATTCAGTAAAGTGTCAGGATATAAAATCAATGCACAGAAATCAGTTGCATTTCTGTACACCAACAACAAGACAGAAGAAAAAGAAATTAAGGAGTCAATCCCATTTACAATTGCACCCAAAACTATAAGGTACCTAGGAATAAACCTAACCAAAGAGGCTAAGAATCTATATGCAGAAAACTATAAAGTACTCATGAAAGAAATTGAGGAAGACACAAAGAAATGGAAAAATGTTCCATGCTCCTGGATTGGAAGAATAAATATTGTGAAAATGTCTGTGCTACCTAAAGCAATCTACACATTTAATGCAATCCCTATCAAAATCCCATCCATTTTTTTCAAAGAAATGGAACAAATAATCCTAAAATTTATATGGAACCAGAAAAGACCTCGAACAGCCAAAGGAATATTGAAAAAGAAAGCCAAAGTGGGTGGCATCACAATTCCGGACTTCAAGCTCTATTACAAAGCTGTCATCATCAAGACAGCGTGGTACTGGCACAAAAACAGACACATAGATCAATGGAACAGAATAGAGAGCCCAGAAATAGACCCTCAACTCTATGGTCAACTAATATTCTACAAAGGAGGAAAGAATGTCCAATGGAAAAAAGGCAGCCTCTTCAGTAAATGGTGCTGGGAAAATTGGAGAGCCACATGCAGAAAAATGAAATTGGACCACTTCCTTACACCACACATGAAAATAGACTCCAAATGGATGAAGGACCTCAATGTGAGAAAGGAATCCATCAAAATCCTTGAGGAGAACGCAGGCAGCAACCTCTTCGACCTCAGCTGCAGCAACATCTTCCTAGGAACATCAGCAAAGGCAAGGGAAGCAAGGGCAAAAATGAACTACTGGGATTTCATCAAGATCAAAAGCTTTTGCACAGCAAAGGAAACAGTTAACAAAACCAAAAGACAACTGACAGAATGGGAGAAGATATTTGCAAACGACATATCAGATAAAGGGCTAGTATCCAAAATCTATAAGGAACTTAGCAAACTCAACACCCAAAGAACAAACAATCCAATCAAGAAATGGGCAGAGGACATGAACAGACATTTCTGCAAAGAAGACATCCAGATGGCCAACAGACACATGAAAAAGTGCTCCACGTCACTCGGCATCAGGGAAATACAAATCAAAACCACAATGAGATATCACCTCACACCAGTCAGAATGGCTAAAATTAACAAGTCAGGAAATGACAGATGCTGGCGAGGATGCAGAGAAAGGGGAACCCTCCTCCACTGTTGGTGGGAATGCAAGCTGGTGCAACCACTCTGGAAAACAGCATGGAGGTTCCTCAAAATGTTGAAAATAGAACTACCCTATGACCCAGCAATTGCACTACTGGGTATTTACCCTAAAGATACAAACACAGTGATCCAAAGGGGCACGTGCACCCGAGTGTTTATAGCAGCAATGTCTACAATAGCCAAACTATGGAAAGAACCTAGATGTCCATCAACATGAATGGATAAAGAAGATGTGGTATATATACACAATGGAATACGATGCAGCCATCAAAAGAAATGAAATCTTGCCATTTGCGACGACGTGGATGGAACTAGAGGGTATCATGTTTAGTGAAATAAGTCAATCGGAGAAAGACAACTATCATATGATCTCCCTGATATGAGGACGTGGAGATGCAACATGGGGAGTTAGGGGGATAGGAGAAGAATAAATGAAACAAGATGGGATTGGGAGGGAGACAAACCATAAATGACTCTCAGTCTCACAAAACAAACTGGGGGTTGCTGGGGGGAGGTGGGGTTGGGATATGGGGAGGGGGTTATGGACATTGGGGAGGGTATGTGCTATGGTGAGTGCTGTGAAGTGTGTAAACCTGGCGATTCACAGACCTGTACCCTTGGGGATAAAAATACATTATATGTTTATTAAAAAAAAAAATTGGAAGGGGAGGCGCACCATAAGAGACTATGGACTCTTGGGGCTCCTGGGTGGCTCAGTGGATTAAGCCGCTGCCTTCGGCTCAGGTCATGATCTCAGGGTCCTGGGATCAAGTCCCGCATCGGGCTCTCTGCTCCGCAGGGAGCCTGCTTCCTCCTCTCTCTCTGCCTGCCTCTCTGCCTACTTGTGATCTCTCTCTCTGTCAAATAAATAAATAAAATCTTTAAAAAAAAAAAAAAAAAAGAGACTATGGACTCTGAAAAACAACCTGAGGGTTTTGAAGGGACGGGGTTGGGAGGTTCGGGGAACCAGGTGGTGGGTAATAGGAGAGCATGTATTGCATGGAGCACTAGGTGTTGTGCAAAAACAATGAATACTGTTACACTGAAAAAAAAATAAATTAAAAAAAGTGAGAGAAAAAATTAAATGTCTAAACATAATCCATTTGGTTAGCAAGTAAGAGGTTATTGTTGGTGACCTTTGCCAGTGAAAGTAGGGGTAGGGGTTCAGAAGGCCAAAGCCAATCTCGAGAGGGGTTGATCTTCTAGCCAGGGTCTAGTTTTATGTTGTTATTAAGAAATAGGTGCAGAACATTGTTTTCTTAGAATTCCCAGGGCTGCTTTCATGTTACTATCCTAACCTTATGTAACACTTCATATTTTACTTTGTCTTTTCAGTGCTTTAGAAAAAAAATAATAATAACCACAGAGCTGACAATTCCTTGCCTATTTATCTTTAAGGAAAGTTAAATGTGGTTAATTGAGTCTCACTTTCATGTATTTCATTCATTGTATGGAATCTGCTTTTAACTTTCAAAAACATTTTCATAAATACTGCTGCTGAGCGATTATAATTGTCTTACACATTTCAGAATATTCTTCTTGAAACTAAGAGCTAAGTAAGGTTTTTCTGATCTTTTTATTTTCACAATGTAGATCATTTAGGAAATTATCTCTATTTATGATAATTAGTTATACAAGTATTTTATCTTTTGTTAATATTATAAAGGCAGCATAATGGTAACTTTCGGATTTAAAATACTAAAAAAACTATTGGTTTTTCTTTTTATATGTAAATGTGGTTACATTTACATATATACATGGAGGCTTTTCTAATGTAGAAAGCTTTTTTCCAATAGGTTTTATTTCTTTATTGGCCATTCCAAATATGACAGGTTAGCCACTCTAAGTGTGGCAGATTTATAATTTACTTTTTTTTTCCTCAAAGGAATTTACTTAAAATATGCTCTTTTGGAGGGAGGAGGGACAAAGGAAAGCAAACAAAAAATACAGTATAAAAGCTACCTTGAAACTATGTAAACTATATAAATTATTAATGTTATCTCTTCAATAAGTCCACCAGCTTTTCCTCACTTTGAAGATAGAGGAAGTCGTTTATTACTTAGAATTTCTTTTTGAAGCATTCTCTTTCGTTGGCTTCCATGATGAAACATTTCCTACATATCCTCCTACTTCTTTGGCCATTCCTTTTCCATCTTGGAAAGCTTATCCTTCTCCACTTGGCTTTTAATTTGTAAAGCTTCATATTCCTCTTTTGTTCATTCTGTATCCTCTTAAAAGATGATCTCTTCCATACCCACAATTTAACTTGCAAACTTGTTTCTCTCCCCCAAGCCTAGCCCCTGAGCTCTACATCCAGATATCCAGCTGACTACCGGATATCTCATTTTGATATCTTAAAGACATTTCAACTTCGGTTACAAACTGAACTCATGATACCTATTTTTTCTATTCCTCGGCCCTAAAAACCTGATCCCTTTTTATTGTTCCCAGTCTTGGCAAATTTACCACCATTGATTCAGTTACGTAAACCAAAACCTGTGTCATCTTTGACACCTTCAGCCTCATCCCTGACATCAAGTTATCTTGATTTTTACTTCATAAAAATCTTTGAACTCAATCCACTTCTCTCTGCCAAATGATGACTTTTTTCTTATCTACTGGTCCTAGGGCATATATCAATAGAAAATGCAAATTCTCCAAGTGGGTCCGTATGTGTAATGAGAAGCAGTTAGGGCTTATGATTCCTGGATCTCCTACAGAGCCCTTTATTGCTCTGAACCCTATTCATAGCTGCAGCTTTATGCATCACGTGGTATGAGCTAGAACAGTAGTCCCAGATGTAGAATTTGCTGCCTCCATAATCTGAAGAGGCCTACCAGAAGTTGTGCTTCCTTCCTCATGGTGGGAGATACAAGATGCAACAAATTATCATATACTTTGAATGAAGTGTCCCAGAATGCCAGAACCTTCATAAGGCTTATCTCCCATCCTCTGGGTACATATGCCTTACCAGAGTTCCAAATATGATAGCCACTTCTATCTCATCCAGTCTGATTAGCATGATGTCATCTATGTAGTTCAACAAATATAATATTCTATGTGATGTTCAAATGGTCCCAAAATCTTCACATAGAATTTGAATGGAAGGGGTGTTAGTTAACATAATCCTGCTTACCATAATCCTGTTTACCATTGTCCCTTTCATATAAATGCAGACTGTTTCAGATTGTCCTCTTTGATAGGGATAGAAAAGAACTTTTTCCAAATCAATGGTTTCATGTAGCATACGGAGGCTATGATACTCTGCTTTAGCAAGTACAGCACATCTTTGTTACATAACTGCATCTAGTTCCTGCAGACACCAGATTTGAGAATTAAACAGAGGTAAGACAGAGACCATTACTCCTGAATCCTTTAGATCCATAAGAGTGGAACTAAGTTTCATTATCACCACCAGTAAATCCATCTAAAATAGGGACTAAATAAAATAAATAATATTTTATATTTATATTTTATATTTTATAAATAAAATAGGGGTTTAAAAAATATATAAGATTTTATTTTAAAAATATTTAGGTTACAATTTTTACCATATGTTGATTATTTTAGACCCAAAGTATAAATCTGATTTTTATTTGGGTGAGGGAAAGGTATTTAAAATATTTTTTCTAACAAAATCATATGATGGATTACTTTGTGTTTGGCTATAAAGCACTTTCCTAAATATCATTTTTGCAAAAATATTTAAAGCCTTCGTTATTTTTCCCAAAGGACTCCCTTAATACTTTGACATCAGATTGTTTTCTTTTAATGCACATATGAAATTATCCTAACTCATTGTCTTTTTTTTAACTTGATCTGACTTTGTTAGATTCTCCTTTGTCAGTATGATTTGATTTAAGCAATTCTTTGATGTCACTATAGTAGATTTCACGACATCCTGTATTTTATTGGCACACGTTTACCGTAATGCGATTTGATGGGATAAGTAGAGGTAGAAGCCAATGTTAATCAAGAAGGTATATTTCAGGGGCGCCTGGGTGGCTCAGTGGGTTAAAGCCTCTGCCTTCGGCTCAGGTCATGATCCCAGGGTTCTGGGATCGAGCCCCGCATCGGGCTCTCTGCTCTGCGGACAGCCTGCTTCCTCCTCTCTCTCTCTGCCTGCCTCTCTGCCTACTTGTGATCTTTGCTGTCAAATAAATAAATAAAATCTTTAAAAAAAAAAAAGGTATATTTCAGAAGTGACTAATTTGATGATGGTAATGATGATAGTGGTGATACATTCTTTTTGTCTTGATTCTTTGGATCAAAACTGTGTTTGGTAGACTCATCCATGATGTAGGTATACCTATAGTTCATTCATTTTCACTTTCACATGGTATTCCTTTGTATCATTATACCACATTTTACTCATTTTGCTGAATACCTTTTTTCATCATATTTGACACTCACCAATGACATTATTTTCTTTTCATTATTTATTTTACTTTCTCCTACCTACTTTCTTGGTTTTCTATTTGTAGCACTCCTGTTGGGTTTATTTTTGAAACTGAATCCCCTGTTTCTTAATTGTTTCAAATTCCTGAAGATAGAGATGGAATAAAAGGATACCATGAGAAAAAAAGTTATCTTCCAGCCCTTTGTATTTTAATTTTAGCAGGCACATTTTAAATTTTCAATTGCTTTTTCATAGACGTAATATAGTTTCAAACTCTCTTGAGGATATTATTTATAATTACTGGAAGATTTCTACTTTAATCTGAATTATATATTTCCACAGATGCCATTTTTAGATTCCATTATCATACCTTATTGCATTTGAGAGACAAGAGGACAGAGGTTTAAAGTACAAGTCCTGGAGTAAGATTACCTGGGTTTAAATTCTAGCTCTGCCATTTGTAGTCTTCTAACTTCTGAGAGCCTCAGTTCCTTCATCAATAAAATGGACATAATTATAGTCAGTAGAGATCTGAAAATTAAATGAAATAATTTATGTAAATTCATACTTAAAACATGTCTGGTACTTTATAAGCATTCATTATATGTTAGCTATTATTACTATAGCCAGGTGCAGTGTTCTCATTTCCAGGCATATAAAATTGAAGCAGACTTGGAACATTCACTCAAAAACTATAACGAAGATGGATATTATTTGTCTAGCCTAACCTTCTATTGCAGTAGGAGTCATGGTACGTATTAAATAATCATAGTGTTCAAAATTATGATACATTCTCTATGGTTGTGTAAACTAATTTAAAATATAAACTGAAAAAAATATATAAACAGGCTGAAACTATAATAAGAGTACTTTTGCTTATTTTGTGCTTAGAACTGTATTTGGAAAGGATAAGAACATAAGGGGACATCATATGTAGGTGCCAAGGGGCAAGAGTGTAAATGACAAAGCAAGGCATTATTTTACAAGGCTATTAATTAATTATTAATTATAATATAATTACTAATTATATTACAAGGCTATTAGATAGGGTAGGAATCACTATGATGCGGAATAGGTGATAAATAAAGCAGACTGGATAGAGCTGTGGCTTGCAGTACGAGGGCCAGTTTGATCAGTTGGTTTTGCAGATAGGTCCACACCATGGAGGGCTGACAAGCCTGACACAAGAGTTTGGTCATTATTCTGTCATGATCAAGGATTTTTGAACAGGAGAGTAATATGATCTAAAGAGATATTTTTGGCTATGGTAGCTTTAATTTTTATCCCTATGTAGAAAGTATAAATAAATTTCTCAGTATTTTGGACAATTCAATGGGGCGCCTGGGTGGCTCAGTGGGTTGAAGCCTCTGCCTTTGGCTCGGGTCATGATCCCGAGGTCCTCGGATCGATCCCTGCATCGAGCTCTCTGCTCTCCCCTCCTCTCTCTCTGCCTGCCTCTCTGCCTACTTGTGATCTCTGTCTGTCAAATAAATAAATAAAATCTTTAAAAAAAAACAAAACTTTTTTTCTGAGTTCTATCTGAACTCTAAAGAATAGTTCTATAAGACATTATGCCTTTTAGGTGCCTGGATGGCTCAGTCATAAAGCATCAGCCTTTGGCTGGGGTCGTGGTCCCAGAGTCCTGGGATCGAGCCCTGCATCGAGCCCCGCATCAAGCCCCGCATCGGGCTCACTGCTCGGCAGGAAGCCTGCTTCTCCCTCTCCCGCTCCCCTGCTTGTATTCCCCTCTCTTGCTGTGTCTCACTCTGTCAAGTAAATAAAAATCTTCACTAAAAAAAAAAGCCATCATGCCTTTCAATCTCATTTTTCTTTAATATTTAAATATTTCATTTTTGAGAAATTCTAAAGTTTTGTGAAATAGGAATGCTGAGCCATAACAGTTCAAAGCTATGCAGTTTAAAGCATGAAATTAACTGAGGGTAATGGGAAATTAAGATTGCAGGGCTCACTCTTCAGTTGTTGCAGGAAAATTAAAGGTAAACACATAGCAAATTTCAGAATAAAACATGTATAAGTATTCAAGTCCTTGCAAGTTTATAAATTGCCTGTTACGTCTGCAGCTACATTGCTATTATGTGGCCAAAGCACAGGGGACTTCAGGATGTGTATTTATGGACTGATTGCCCAATAGATAACTGCACTATTCCGGAATGCTATTGCTATGTCAATAGTTTTAGGCTTATTGTTTTAAAATTTTTTCATTTTTCAACCTAATTAACTTAGAATGTCTCTAATGTGATTTGCAAAGAATTTTATATTTATATTTTGCAATCAGCATTTTACTGGCGCTCAGGTTTGAGACATGCGCTACAATGTGTAAACATTTTGTACGATAATAAATAGCTCCTAAATGTTTTATGATTGCCTGTTCCCTGCTAATTGGTCATGGATTGAAAATCCCCATTGTTTAATTTTTTTTAATTTGTGGGAAATTTTTATAAATGAGTGTGTGGGGCTTCATATCACAGCTGTTGTCATTTAAAGTTTGGACAGCATCATTACAAATGAAGCCCTGCTGTGAAATCAAAGTCAAAAGGCATCTTGGCATCCCAACCATTTCCTTAGGAGAAGATTACAGCTCAAGTCTGTTGAATTTTATTGCCTTGGGCCTCATGACAGTCTTCACAAACACGCAAGGCATTTCTGTTAAAGAAACTCAGATGTGCTAGGACACAGGGGATGACATTCTTGTGCATAGCGGTGTTCTAAGCAAGGGAGTGAGGATAAAGAAAGAAAAAGATGATTCACACTTTTTACTTGTTCTGGGATTATTTTATAAAATCCATGGAAGTGATAGAGAACATTCAGTAGGTCAAAACATACAGGAAAAAGGTGTAATATTTTCCTACATGGCCTGACTGTATATTTTTCCCCAGCTTTATTGAAGTAAAATTGACAAAGCTGTAATATATCTAAAATGTGCAACATGACTATTTATATATTGTGAAAGGATTGCCACAATTGTTAGTTAACATATCTATCACTTCACATATTCATATATTTGCCTTTTGAGGGGTAAGAACACTTCAGTTCTATTTTCTTAGCAAATTTCATTTCTACAATACAGTATTATCAACTATAGGTCACCATGTTATACATTAGATCCTCAGACCTTATCATTTTACAAGTAAGTTTTTACCCTTTTAGCAGTGTTTACCCATTTCCCACATACCACAACCTCTGGAAACCACACCATTCTACCCTGTTATTAAGTTCAGCATTTTTTTTTTTAAAGTTCCACCTATAAGTAATGTCATGCAGTATTTGTCCTTCTCTGTCCAGCTTATTTCGCTTACCGTAATACCCTCTAGATTCATCCATGTTGTTGTAAATAGCAGGATTTCCTTCTTTTTAAGGCTAAACAATATTCCATTGTAAATGTATACCGCATTTTCTTCATCTAGTAATCCGTTGATGGACACTTAGGTTGTTTCCATACCTTGGTTATTGTGGATAATGCTGCAGTGAACATGGAAATACAGATATTGCTACAAGATAAGGATTTCCTTTCCTTTAAATATATACCCAGAAGTGGGATTGCTGGATCATATGGTACTTATATTTTTAATTTCCTGAGGAACCTCCCTTTCATTTTCCATTGTCACTATAGCAGTTTACATTCCCACCAGCAGTATATTCCACGTACTCACCAGCACCTGTAATTACTTGTCTTTTGATAATAGCCATTCTAATAGGTATGAAGTGATATTTCATTGTGGCTTTGATATGCGTCTCCCTGATGATTAATGATGTTGAGTACCTTCTCACGTAGCCATTGGCCATTGGTATGTCTTCTTTAGAAAAATGTCTATTCTGTTCCTTTACACATTTTTTAAATTGGGTTATTTGGGGGTTTTTATTGTTTTTGTCCATTTGTTTTGCTGTTGCATTTTGTGGGTTCCTTGAATAGCTTGGAAAATAACGTCTTACTCTATGTGTGATTTGCATATATTTTCTCCCATTGCATAGGTTGCCTTTTCATTTCATTCATGGTCTCCTTTGCTGTGCAGAGCTTTTTATGTAGTCTACTAATTTGTTTTTGCTTCTGTTATCTTTGCTTTTGGTAACAAATCCAAAAAATTATTACCAAGATCAATATCAAGAAGCTTACCACTTACATTTTCTCCTAGGAGTTTTACAGTTTCAGGTCTGTAAAATACATTCAAAATGGATAAAAGACATTCAAGTCTTTTATCCATTTTGAGTTGATTTTTGTGTATAGTATAAGAAAGGGGTACAGTTTCATTCTTCTGCATGTAAATACCTAGTTTTCCCAGCCTGACTATATCTTAAAATAAAAACCTAAATGCGACTCCAAGGTAATGCAGTCACTGCCTTCAAAATCATCTCTCACTTGATTATATCATTGTCTTTGAAGTGAGTTCTAATTGATTCATATTCTTCCTCCTTCCCCTTTCCCTCCCTCCCTTACTCCTTTCTTCCTTCTCTCCTTCTCTTTCCCCTTTCCCCCCTCTCCTCCCCTCCTTTTCTTTCTCTCCTTCTAAGACACACTTTTTCTACTAGTATGACTGAAACACATTACTCAGATATTCTATTAATCACTCTTTTTGTATCTAAAATTCATGTTCCTGAATTTAAAACCAAAGATTACTTGATCTAAGTTAAGATCTATACAACCCATAAGCTGACTTCAGCCATCGTTTCCAAAGGCACATCATGGATGAATATGGTTGTCCCTCATATTTCAAGGATGTGTTCCATTCAGCCACGGATTTATCTTATCCCTATAAAATGTGTTCTTATTTGTCATATGTTTTCATTCTTGGGATAGTTGCCTGAGTTCATTAAGATAATACTTGTTGAATGAATGAAAATTGTTTTCAAAGGAATATCCTGCGAACTACCCTCAACACTCATTCTGGAAATCTAAGGCTTAGCAAGATAATTTGTTTCTACAAATCTCTCTGCTTTGTAAAAGTCTGGAAAAGGGATAAATCATTCATCAGCTTTCCATAAACATTGTTAATGCTTCTTTTTTTTTTAAGATTTTATTTATTTATTTGACAGACAGATCAGAAGTAGGCAGAGAGGCAGGCAGAGAGAGAGGAAGGGAAGCAGGCTCCCTGCTGAGCAGAGAACCCAATTCAGGGCTCGATCCCAGGACCCTGGGATCATGACCTGAGCCGAAGGCAGAGGCTTTAACCCACTGAGCCACCCAGGTGCCCCGATAATGCTTCTTATTTACTGCCAAATACTGTCAGAGAGCTAATAGTTTAGTAAGGAGACAGAAAAGTAAATAGGTGATTACAGTGTAGTGTGCTATGCTAAGTATTTCCTAACCTCTGATAATAAAAAACAATACATTGAGTTTTTGCTTTGTGCTAGGTACAATTTTAAGTATTTTACTTGCATTACTGATTATTAACTTTATCGTATTGTGGTCTGATAACCATATCTATTAATCTTTTGAAATTTCCTGAGACTTACTTGTTGGCCTAGAATAAAGTCAGGTTTTCTGAATGCATCTGAACAGTTACAGGTGCAGGTTTAGAGTATAAATAGATCCAAGTAGGTTTTTGTATATAGTATTCTTTTTTTTTTTAATTAACATATAATGTATTATTTGTTTCAGGGGTGCAGGTCTGTGATTCACCAGTCTTACACAATTCATATATATATATATATATATATATATATATATATATATATATATATATATACCACATCTTCTTTATCCCTTCATCTGTTATGGACATCTAGGCTCTTTCCATCATTTGGCTATTATGGACATTGCTGCTATAACATTGGTGTACATGTACCCCTTTGGATGACTACATTTGTATCTTTGGGGTAAATACCCAGTAGTGCAATTGGTGGGTTGTAGGGTAGATCTATTTTCAACTTTTTGAGGAACCTCCATACTGGTTTCCAGAGTGGTTACACCAGCTTGCATTCCCACCGACAGTAGAGGAGGGTTCCCCTTTCTCCTCATCCTCACCAATATCTGTTGTTTCCTGACTTGTTAATGATCTGTATTTCCCTGATACTGAGTGATGTTGAGCACTTTCTCATATGTCTTTTGGCCATTTGGGTGTCCGCTTTGCACAAATGTCTGTTCATGTCTTCTGCCCATTTCTTTTTTTTTTTTAAGATTTTATTTATTTATTTGATAGAGATTACAAGTAGTCAGAGAGGCAGGCAGGGAGAGAGGAGGAAGCAGGCTCCCCGCTGAGCAGAGTCCGATGCGGGGCTCAATCCCAGGACTCTGAGACCATGACCTGAGCCAAAGGCAGAGGCTTTAACCCACTGAGCCACCCAGGCACCCCCTTCTGCCCATTTCTTGATTGGATTATTTATTCTTTGGTTGTTGAGTTTGATAAGTTCCTCATAGATTTTGGATACTAGCCCTTTACCTGATATATCATTTGCCAATATTTTCTCCTATTCTGTCAGTTGTCTTTTTGGTTTTATTGACTATTTCCTTTGCTTGTGCAAAAGCTTTTTATCATAATGAAGTCCCAGTAGTTCATTTTTGCCCTTGCTTCCCTTGCCATTGGCAATGTGTCTAGGAAGAAGCTGCCATAGCTGAGGCTGAAGAGCTTGCTGCCTGGGTTCTCTTCAAGGATTTTGATGTACTCCTCCCTCACATTTAGGTCTTTCATCCATTTTGAGTCTATTTTTGTGTGTGGTGTAAGGAAATGGTCCACTTTCATTCTTCGGCATGTGGCTGTCCAATTTTCCCAACACCATTTGTTGAAGAGACTGTCTTTTTTCCATTGGACATTCCTTCCTGCTTTGTCGAAGATTAGTTGACTGTAGAGTTGAGGGTCCATTTCTGGACTCTGTTCTGTTCCATTGATCTGTGTGTCTGTGTTTTGTGCCAGTACCATACTGTCTTGATGATTACAGCTTTGCAATAATAGAGTGTGAAGTTTGGAATTGTGATGCCACCAGCTTTGGTTTTGTTTTTCAACATTCCTCTGGCTATTCAGGGTCTTTTCTGGTTCCATATAAATTTTAGGATTATTTGTTCCATTTCTTTGAAAAAAGTTGATGGTATTTTGATAGGGATTGCATTAAATGTGTAGACTGTTCTAGGTAGCATAGACATTTTCACAATATTTTTTCTTCCAATCCATGAGCATAGAATGTTTTTCCATTTCTTTGTGTCTTCCTCAATTTCTTTCATGAGTACTTTATAGTATTCTGAGTACAGATTCTTTGCCTCTTTGGTTAGGTTTATTCCTAGGTATCTTATGGTTTTGGGTGCAATTGTAAATGGGATTGACTCCTTAATTTTACTTTCTTCTGTCTTGTTCTTGGTATATAGAAATGCAACTGATTTCTGTGCATTAATTTTATATCCTGACAGTAGCTGAATTCCTGTATGAGTTCTAGCAGTCTTGGGGTGGAGACTTTTGGGTTTTCCACATAAAGTATCATATCATCTGCTAAAGAGTGAGATTGACGACGACTTTGCCAACTTGGATGCCTTTTATTTCTTTTTGTTGTCTGATTGCTACATCTACGAATTCTAGTACTATGTTGAATAGCAGTGGTGATAGTGGACATCCCTGCCATGTTCCTGACCTGTCCCCTGAGAGGGGAAAGCTCTCAGTTTTTTCCCATTGAAAATGATATTCACTGTGGGTTTTTCATAGATAGCTTTTATGATAGTGAGGTATGTACCCTGTATCCCTACATTATGAAGAGTTTTGATCAAGAAAGGATGCTGTACTTTGTCAAATGCCTTTCTGCATCTATTGAGAGTATCATATGGTTCTTGTTCTTTCTTTTATTAACGTATTTTATCACATTGATTTGCTAATGTTGAACCACCTCTGCAACCCAGGAACAAATCCCACTTGGTCGTGAGGAGTAATCCTTTTAATGTACTGTTGGGTCTTATTGGATAGTATGTTGGTGAGAATTTTTGCATCCATGTTCATCAGGCATGTTTGGTCTGTAATTCTCCTTTTTGATGGGGTCTTTCTCTGGTTCTGGGATCAAGGTACTGCTGGCCTCATAAAATTCCATTTCTATTTTTTGGAAAAGTTTCAGGAGAATAGGTATACATTCTTCTTTAAATGTTTGGTAGGGAAAAAAAAAATGTTTGGTAGAATTCTCCTGGGAAGCCGTCTGACCTTGGGTTCTTGTTTGTTGGGAGATTTTTCATGACTGTTTCAATCTCCTTACTGGTTATGGGTCTGTTCAGGTCTTCTTTTTCTTCCTGTTTTGGTTTTGGTAGTTTATTTGTCTCTAGGAATGCATCCATTTCTTCCAGATTGTCAAATTTGCTGGTGTATAGTTGCTCATAATATGTTCTTATAATTTTTTGTATTTCTTTGGTGTTGGTTGTGATCTCTCTTCTTTCATTCATGATTTTATTAATTTGGGTCCTTTCTCTATTCTTTTTGATAAGTCTGGCCAAGGGTTTATCAGTCTTAATAATTCTTTCAAAGAACCATCTCCTAGTTTTGTTGATCTGTTCTACTGTTCTTTTGATTTCTATTTCATTGATTTCTGCTCTGATCTTTATGATTTCTCTTCTTCTGCTGGGTTTAGACTTTCTTTGCTGTTCTTTCTCCAGCTCCTGTAGGTGTAGGGTTAAGTTGTGTATTTGAGACCTTTCTTGTTTCTTGAGAAAGACTTGTATTGCTATATACATTCCTCTTAGTACCGCCTTTGCTGAGTAATTTTGAACAGTTGTGGGGTTTTTTTAATTTGTTTTTCAGTGTTCCAAGATTGTTTATGCACCACAGCCTGTGCTCACTCCATGCAATATGTCTGTGGACTCTGAGGAACAAACTGAGGGTTTTGGAGGGAACGTGGATGGGGGTGTTAGGTGAACAAGTGTGTTTTCATTTTTATTTGTTTCCATGCATCTTTAAAAATTCTTCCTTAATTTCCTGGTTGTCCCATTCATTCTTTACTAGGATGCTCTTTAGCCTCCATGTATTTCCTCTTGTGATTGAGTGCTAGTTTCAAAGCATTGTGGTCCAAAAATTTGTAGGAAATGATCCCAGTCTTTTGGTACCAGTTGAGACCTGATTTGTGAACCAGGAGGTGATCTATTCTAGAGACTGTTCCATGTGCACTAGAGAAGAATGTGTATTCTGTTGCTTTGGAATCGAATGTTCTGAATATATCCATGAAGTCCGTCTGGTCCAGTGTGTCATTTAAAGCCTTTATTTCCTTGTTGATCTTTTGCTTGGATGATCTGTCCATTTCAGTGAGGGGGTTGTTAAAGTTCCCTACTATTATTGTATTACTGTTGATATGTTTCTTTGATTTTGTTTCTAATTGGTTTATATAATTGGCTGCTCCCGTGTTAGGGGCATAGATAATTAAAACTGTTAGATCTTCATGTTGGATAGACTCTTTAAGTATGCAATAGTGTCCTTCCTCATCTCTTATTATAGTCTTGTGTTTAAAATCTAATTTGTCTTATATAAGGATTGCCAACCCAGCTTTCTTTTGATGTCCATTAGCATGGCAAATGGTTTTCCACCTCCTCACTTTACATCTGGATGTGTCTTTGGGTCTAAAATGAGACTCCTGCAGACAGCATATTGATGAGTCTTGTTTTTTATCCAGTCTGACACCCTGTGTTTTTTGATTGGGGCATTTAGCCCATTTACATTCAGGGTAACTATTGAAAGATAATAAGTTAGTGCCATTGTATTGTCTGTAAGGTGACTGTTACTGTATATTGTCTCTGTTTCTTTCTGGTCTATGTTACTTTTAGACTCTCTCTTTGGTTAGAAGACAGTATTTCAATATTTCAAATATTCAAATATTCAAATATTTCAATATTTCCTGTAGGGCTGGCTTGGTGTTTGTGAATTCTTTTAGTTTTTGTTTGTCTTGAAAACTTTTTATCTTTCCTTCTATTTCCAACAACAGCCTAGCTAGCTATAGTATTCTTGGTGCATATTTTTCTCATTTAGTGCTCTGAATATATCATGGCAGTCCTTTCTGGCCTGCTAGGTCTCTGTGTAGATCTGCTGCCAATCTAATGTTTCTACCATTGTAGGTTACAGACTTCTTGTCACAAGCTGCTGTCAGGATTTTCTTTTTGTCTCTGAGGCTTGTGAGTTTTGCTATTAGATGATGGGGTGTTGACCTGTTTTTATTGATTTTGGGGGGTTCCCTGTGCCTCCTGTTTTTTGATCCCCATTTCCTTTCCTAAATTAGGGAACTTCTCTGCTATAATTTGCTCCATTTTACCTTCTGTCCCTCCCTCTCTTTCTTCTTCTGGGATCCCAATTATCCTAATACTGTTTCATTTTATGATATCATTTATCTCTCGAATTCTACCCTCATGAACCAGTAGTTTTTCTCTTTTTTTCTCAGATTCTTTATTCTCCATTATTTGGTCTTCTATATCACTAATTCTCTCTTCTGCCTCATTTATCCTAGCAGTTAGAGCCTCCATTTTTTTTATTGCACCTCATTAATAGCCTTTTTGATTTCGACTTCGTTAGATTTTAGAAAGGGATTCTCTAGTATCGTCTATGCTTTTATCAAGCCCGCCTAGTACCTTTAAATTCATCATTCTGAACTCTAGTTCCGACATCTTACTAATGTTTGTATTGATTAGGTCCCTGGCACTTGGTACTGCCTCTTGTTCTTTTTTTTTTTTTTTTTTTGAGGCGAGTTTTTCCATTTTGTCATTTTGTCCAGAGAAGAATAGATGAATGAGAGAACCAAATACTTAAAGAGTAACAACAACCCCAGAGAAATATACACTAAACAAATCAGAAGAGACCCAAAACTGGGGGCGGGAGGGAGAAAGGGGGAGAAAAAAAGAATATGATTAGGCTGGTGAATAGAACAGAGCCATACACTAAGTTTTGGGTGTATTTTGGTCTGTTAGAAGAAACTGCCTCCCAAAAGTTTAAAGAAAGAGAAACATGTATACAAAAATAAGGGTAAATATGATAAAGGGATGGAATATGACTGTAAAGATGAAAATTTTAAATGATTTTTTAAAAAGAATTGATAAGTTGGTTGAAAAAGAAAATAAATGAAAAAAAAATTGTATGTGATCAGGCGGGAAACTAGAACAAAGCCATACACTAAATTCGGTGTATATTTCAGTCTATTAGAAGTAAGTATAAGAAGCCTACATCTGATTTTTTAAGTAGTGTTATTCAGCAAATGTAATCGCATCACCTGCACATCTTAAATTAAAAATCTTGGTCTTAGAAAAAAAAAAAAAAAGAAGTAAGTGTATCCCAAAATTTAAAAAAGAAAGATTAAATCAATAAAGGGATTGAATATGAGTGTAAAAATGAAAATTAAAAAAGATTTTTTTTAAAGATTTTATTTATTTATTTGACAGAGAGAAATCACAAGTAGACAGAGAGGCAGGCAGAGAGAGAGAGAGAGAGGGAAGCAGGCTCACTGCTGAGCATAGAGCCCAATGCGGGACTCGATCCCAGGACCCTGAGATCATGACCTGAGCCGAAGGCAGCAGCTTAACCCACTGAGCCACCCAGGCGCCCCTAAAAAAGATTTTTAAAACGGAATTGATCATATAAGGTGTTGGTTGAAAAAGGAAAGAAGAAAAATTCAGAAAAAAAAGAGAAAAAGAAAAAAACTAAGAAAATTTTAAAAATTAACTTTGAAAGACTAACGAATCATGGGAAAAAAAGCCATGAATTCTATGTGTGTATTCCCCTTGCGCTGGAGTTTTGCATTTCTCATTGATCAATAAACTTGGTCTTGGCTGGATGTTCTTGCTGATCTTCTGGGGGAGGAGCCATTGCTGTGATTCTCAAATGTCTTTGCCTGAGTGGAATTGCACCTCCCTTGCCAGGGGCCAGGCTAAGTAATCCACTCAGGTTTGCTCTCGGCTGCTTTTGTTCTATGAAGGCTTTCCACACAGTTTTAGAGGATGAGAATGAGGATGGCAGCCTCCCAATCTCTGGCCCCAGAGAAGCCAAGAACTTGGGGCCCCACTCCTCAGAGAAAAGCAGTCAGTCACTTTTGTCTCCCTGGTCTCTGGCCACACTCCGTGCTCACCCAGCCTATAACCAAATGTTTCTGTCTCTGGCACACAACCTCATTTGGAGTTTCCAAACCCAGCAGAGTCCTGCATGCTGCTCCACTTCTCCCAGTGGAGGAAAGGGGGGCATCTCCCCAGATCAGCGACTTGGGTCCCAGCTCAAAGAGTAGTAGCCCAGCTGTGCTGTGGATCACAGTTTATGGCAACCCCAATCCTCATCTCTTTTGCAGCCAGCTTCCCCACTCTAATACCTGGGAGCTCCACCACACTCAGGCACCCCTGGTCTTTCTGTGACCCCGAGGGTCCTGAGACCACACTGTGCCAGCGAGGATTCCACCTCACTCCCTCCTCCCCCCACCTTAGCCATTGGAGCGACATCCCTCACAAGAGCAGACTTCTGAAAGTTCTGATTTTGTGCTCTGCTGCTCTGTCACTTGCTGGGAGCCAGCTAACAGAGGCTCCCTCCCCACCGTGGTCTATCTTCCCATATATTGCCTCAGATTCACTTCTCCACACATCCTACCTTCCAGAAAGTGGTAACTTTTTTTTTTTTAAGATTTTATTTATTTATTTGACAAACATAGATCACAAGCAGGCATAGAGGCAGGTGGGGGATGGGGGAAAACAGGCTTCCCGCTGAGCAGAGAGCCCATCATGGGGCATTATCCCAGGACCCTGAGATCATGACCTGAGCCAAAGGCAGAGGCTTAACCCACTGAGCCACCCAGGCACCCCAAGTAGTCACTTTTATGTTCATAGAATTGCTGCTGTTCTTTTCTTTGATCTCCTGTTGAGTTTGTAGGTGTTCAGAATGGTTTAATAACTATCTAGCTGAATTCCTGGGACCAGATTAGGTCTCCTACTCCTCTGCCATCTTGCTCCTCCCCCTCTGTATATAGTATTCAGTGTATACTCATTAGCTCTTTTTAAAAGATCTTTGGTACTGATTTTTCTATTTGCTTGAGATGTTAAGTACTAGCAGTGGTATATTAAAATCTTTCAATGTGATTGTGAATTTATATTTTTATATGTCTGTCAATTTTTGCTCTATGTGTTTTTAGATGAAGGCTAAGTCAATTAAGTTATACACTTTTTTTTTTTATTTGACAGAGAGAAATCACATCTAGGCAGAGAGGCAGGCAGAGAGAGAGGAGGAAGCAGGCTCCCTGCAGAGCAGAGAGCCCAATGTGGGGCTTGATCCCAGGACCCTGGGATCATGACCTGAGCCAAAGGCAGAGGCTTTAACCCACTGAGCCACCCAGGTGCCCCAACTTATACACATTTAAAATTGTTACATCTTTCTGATAAGTTGAGCTATTTTACATAATGCTTCTTTTTATTTCTTGTAATGCCTTTTTCCTAAAGATTATTTTGTATGGTTGTTAATATAGCTATCTCAACTCCTTTTAGTATTTGCTTGGTACATCTTTTTCAAGCCTTTTACCTTTCATGTATTCTTAAGTTTTAAACAACAAATGTTGAGACTCTAGCTTTTTATTCAATGACAATCTTTGCTTTTTAGCCAGAACATTTGGTTTATTTTGGCTATCACAATTTTATTTATTTCTATCATCTTATTTTGTTATTTTCTGATTGTTTCTCCTTGGGGGTTTCTTTTCCTCTTTCTGGCTTTCCTTTGGGTTATAAGTTTTGTGTTTGTTTTCCTCTCCATTTTTTTCTCCATTAGTTTAGAAGTTATAACCCATTCTATATTCCTTTGGTAATAATACAGAAAACTTTAAATGCTCACTTAATTTATCAATATCCAATTCCAGACTACCACCTCACAATTTCTGTGCTACTGTGGTCGTTTATGTTTCTTGTATCTTAATTTTCTTTAATACCAAAAGACATAATTATCATTGTTTTATATCACTGTGTGTTTAGATTTACCCACATATTTATCAGTTTCCTTGTGTAATTATCTTTTTTATATCCCAGCCTTATTTGGTGTTCTAGGGGTTTGAGGTTTATGGTAGCTCTCCTAATGGACTTCCTACCTTTAGCAAGCACTGGGCTTTGTTTCCTGTCCCTTGAGTTCTTTAGTTGTTCAAAACTAATATTCAGATTTACTTTGCTCACAAGCTGGTTCTGAGGTAAAATTTTACTTCAGTGCTCTGTTTACCACTCCAGGTTCCACTTAACTTACATTTTGGTCTGAGTATTCATTAGGTCCTTGCCAGTTTTTTGCTTTGCATTAAAATTTTTTAAACATTTTATCTAGCATCTTTTAATTGTTCAACAAAAGTGTCTGTCAAATATGAAATTAACAGAAGTCAAGAAAAAGTCCGAGAACAACAAGTGTTCGTAGGGATATAGAGAAGAGGAAACCCTCTTATATTGTTGTTGGGAAATGCAGCCATTATGGAAAACAGTATGGAGGTTCCTAAAAAGATTAAAAGTAGGACTACCATATGAGCCAGGAGTTATGCTGCTGGGTAAAATTTATCCAAAGAAGGAGAAACACCAATCTGAAGAGATAAATGCACTCCTCTGTTGATAGCAACATTATTTACAATAGCCAGGAGATGGAAGCAGCCTAAGTGTCCTTCCATAGATGAACAAAGATGTGGTATGAGTGTGAGAGAGAAAAGACTGAGGTCTTGCCATTTGTGACAGCAAGGATGGACCTAGAGCATATTATGCTAAATGAAATAAATCAGGCAGAGAAAGACAAATCCTGTATGATTTCACTTATGTGTAGAATCTAAAAAACAATATAAATGAACAAATAAAATAGAAATAGACTCAGATACAAGAAACAGATTGTTGCTTACCAGAAGGGAGAGTAGTTGGGTTGTAGGCAAAATAGGTGAAGGAGATTAAAAGGTAGCAACATCCAGTTATAAAATAAGTCCTGGGGATGTAATATACACATAGGGAATTTAGTCAATATTTTAATAACTTATTTGGTGATACTAACTAGCCTTATCATGCGAATCATTTGGTAATATAGAAAAATATTAAATCACTATGATTCCCCTGAAAGTGATAGGATACTGTACATTAGTTATACTTGTTGATGATATTGAGTCATCGTTTTTTCAAAATATATTTTCAACTACTTTCTTAAAAAATGTTCTTATCCAAATTCAATTTGGAGATGCTGCCGACCAACTTGTCTCCATACAGTCACAGTTTTAAAACCCTGAGAAGTCCTACAGTTTTAAAAAAAAAAAAAAAAGAAAGAAAGAAAAGAAAAAAATAAAAACAAAACAAGAGGGTACCTAGGTGACTCAGTTTTGGCCTTTGGCCCAAAGTTCGTGAGATCAAGTCCCGCATCAGGCTCCTTGCTCAGTGGGGAGCCTGCTCATGCCTTCTCTCTTTTTCTCTCTCAAATAAATAAAGTCTCTTTTAAAAAATTAAAAAACAAGCAAGGGCACTTTATTTAATTTTGTTTACCCAGAATTTTCCCAACTCCCAACTCCCCACAAATAATAGCTATCAATACTCTGTAAAACTAGTGTTTGTGCAAGTTTGAGTACACTCCCTGTAGCATTCCTATGGAAACCTTTTAGGTATGTTTCCTTGGAGAACCAAGGAGTCTTCCTTGCAGAGCTAAGGATTGGGTTGCTTTCACCTCTTGCTATTGTGAATAATAACTCTGTGAACATGAATGTCCAAATATCTGTTCAATTTACTGTTGTTTTGGATATATACCCAGAAATAGAATTGTTGGAACATATGGTAATTCTGTTTTTCAATTTTTGAGGAACTGCCATACTGTCTTCCTAGCAGCTGCACCATTTTACATTCCCACTGAGATCTTCTGACTATTCCATTCCTCAACATTTCACCCAATGAATTTTGGCATCAATAACATCTCTTTTGCCTGATCAATAACAAAATACCCTTTGTATTCAACACTAAGACAGAAAAAACATTACCAGTTAGTTACAAGAGGGATTCAAGTCTTGGAGAAGTTAAAGTATGAAAAAAAATGTGTATCTTAGAGACAGTGAAATATAATAAATATACTAAAATCCCTTCCAAAAGTTTTTTAAAATATAAATTACACAGCTTTTAATATAATCTTTATAAAACAGGAAAGTAAAGGTAGCTGCTCACCAGTAGTGTATGAAAATAACTACCAACACTGAAACATGAAGAAATAGAAAATATGAACAAATAGCCAGCAAACAAATTTAATCAATAATCAAAAAACTCCCAAAAAACAAAACCAGGGCCAGAAGCTTCACAGGTGACTTCTACCAAACATTTAAAGAATAGTTAATTCCTATTCTTCTCAAACTATTCCAAAAAATAGAAAAGGAAGGAAAACTTCCAAATTCAGTCTATGAAACCAGCATTACCCTGATACAAAAACCAGGTAAATACTCCACTAAAAAAGAAAACTACAGGCCAATCCCTGATGAACTTGGATGCAGAAATTCTCAGTAAAATACTAGAAAACCAAATCCAATAATACATTAAAGAAATCATTCAGCACGATCAAGTGGGATTTATTCCTGGGTTGTGAGGGCAGTTCAGTATTCACAAATCAATATGCTACACCACATTAATAAAAGGGATAAGAACCATATGATCATTTCAATAGATGGAGAGAAAGCATTTGACAAAGTACAACATCCATCATCCATTCATGGTAAAAAACCCTCAACAAAGTAGGATTAGAGGGAACATACCTAGATGTAATGAAGAACATACATGAAAAACCCACAGCTTATATCATCCTCAATGGGGAAAACTGATAGCTTTTCCTCTTCAGTCAGGAACAAGACATGGACGTTCACTCTCACGACTGTTACTTAACATAGTACTGGAAGTCCTATCCACAGCCATCATACAACAAAAAGAAATAAAAGGCATCCACGCTGATAAGGAAAAGTAAAACTGTCACGATTTGCAGATGACATAATACTCTATATAGAAAACCTAAAAGACTTCACCAAAAACTGCTAGGTCTGATACACAAACTCAGTAGAGTCACAGGATACAAAATCAATGTACAGAAATCAGTTGTATTTCTATAAACCAAGGATGAAGCAGCAGAAAAAGAAATTAAGGAATCAGTCTCATTTACAGTTGCACCAAAAGCAATAAGATACTTAGAAATAAACCTAGCC
This sequence comes from Meles meles, assembly GCF_922984935.1. Taxonomy (NCBI): domain Eukaryota; kingdom Metazoa; phylum Chordata; class Mammalia; order Carnivora; family Mustelidae; genus Meles; species Meles meles. The sequence goes on from NC_060073.1 coordinate 51,848,970, forward strand.
CAAGAGGTGAAAGATGTGTACTTTGAAAACTGTAGAGCACAGATGAAACAAACTGAAGAGAACACAAAGAAATGGAAAGACATTCCATGCTCATGGATTGGAAGAACAAATATTGTTAAAATGTTTATGCTAGGGGCGCCTGGGTGGCTCAGTGGGTTAAGCCGCTGCCTTCAGCTCAGGTCATGATCTCGGGTCCTGGGATCGAGTCCCGCATCAGGCACTCTGCTCGGCAGGGAGTCTGCTTCCCTCTCTCTCTGCCTGCCTCTCTATCTACCTGTGATCTCTCTCTGTCAAATAAATAAATAAAATCTTTTAAAAAAAAATGTTTATGCTACCCAAAGCAATCTGCATATTTAATTGCAGTCCCTGTAAAATACCATCAGCATTTTTCACAGAGCTAGAATAAACAATCCTAAAATTTGTATGGAACCACAAAAGACCCCAAATAGCCAAAGCAGCCTTGAAGAAGAAGAAAAGAGAAGAAGCAAAGCAAAGCAGAGGCATCATGATTTCTAACTTCAAGCTATATTACAAAGCTGTAGTCATCAAGACAGTATGGCACTGGTACAAAAATAGCCACCTAGATCAATAGAACAGAACAGAAAACCCAGAAATGAGCTCGTAACTATATATGGTCAATTAATCTTCCACAAAACAGGAAAGAATATCCAATGAGGAAAAGATAGTCTCGTCAACAAATGGTGTTGGGACAACTGGACCACTACATGCAAAAGAATGAAACTGGACCACTTTCTTATACCATACACAAAAATAAGTTCAAAATGGATTAAAACCTAAATGTGAGACTTGAAACCATAAAAATCGTAGAGGACAGCAGAGGCAGTTACCTTTTTGATGTCGGTTGTAGCAGCTTCTTACTAGTTATGTCTACAGAGGCAAGGGAAACAAAAGCAAACAAACTATTGGGAGGGACTTTATCAAAATAAAACACTTCTGCATAGTGAAGGAAATAATCAACAAAACAAAAAGGCAACCTTCAGAATGGGAGAAGATATTTGCAAATGCATACTGATAAAGGATAAGTACCCAAAATATCCAAAGAACTTGTCAAACTCAATCCCTAAAAAAATGAATAAATCAATTTAAAAATGCTTAAAAGACATAAACAAAGATTTCCTCAGAGAAGACATACAAATGCCCAACAGCCATATGAACAGATGTTCAACATCACTCATCATCAGGGAAATGCAAATCAAAACTACCTCACACCAGTCAGAAGGGCTAAAATATAAACCTCAAAACGTGCTAGCAAGGATATGGAGAAAGGAGAACCCACCCGCACGGTTGGTGGGAATGCAAACTGATGCAGTCACTCCAGAAAACAGTATGGAGGTTCTTCAGAAAGTTAAAAATAGAGCTACCCTGTGACCCAGCAATTGCACTACTCAGGTATTTAACCAAAAGATATAAAATTACTAATTCAAAGGGATACATGCACCCAATGTTTATAGCAGCATTATTTATAACCAAATTATGGAAGGAACCCAAATGTCCATTGGCTGATGAATGGATAAAGAAGTGGGGTGTGTGTGTGTGTCTGTGTCTACATGCATGTGCAAATGCATTGGAATATTACTTAGCCATAAAAAAAATGAAATCTTGCCGTTAGGAATAACATGGATGGGGCAAGACAGTATTACGCTAAGTGAAAAAAGTCAGAGAAAAACAAATACCATGTGATTTCATTCATGTAGAATTGACAAAACAAGCAACCAAACAAAGAGAAAAGACAAAGAGGGAGGGAAACCAAGAAATAGACTCTTATTTAACTTTATTTAACTTTAGAGAACAAACGAATGGTTCCCAGAGGGGAGGTGGGTGAGGAGATGGGTAAAACAGGTGATGGGGATTAAGGAGGGCACTTGCTGTGATGAGCACTGGGTATTGTATGGAATTGGTGAGTCACTATACTGTACATCTGAAATTAATATTGCCCTGTATGTTAGCTAATTGGAATTTACATAAAAACTTTTAAAAAGTCTATCTCAAATGTATTTTCATCTCTTTCCTAAAATAATGTGCTTCAAGGACAGTTTTGTTTTGTTTTGTTTTTCAAATTTACTTAAGTAAGACTTTGTGACAGTTTGGAATAAAAGTTAAAACCCCATATGACAGTAAACGGTATATCCTAGATTTTTGTGTCCATGTATTTGTGATTTCTGGTAAATGTCCTAATTATGCTCATTTCTCTTTGTTTTGTTTAAGGATTGTTCAAGTTTAGAAGAATATAACATTGCTGCAGCATTGCTCCCTTTGACCAGTGCTTTCTACAGGGTAAGTTTCATTGGTCTATACATAAGCTCCTTATGATTTATATAAATATATGCAGTTTGGTTTATCATGGAACAACATGAATCTTTTCCACTTGTATATCAAAGATATATCTGTGGTTATATTTATTATAATATTTATTGCATACAGTTGACCGTTGAACAACACAGATTTTAACTGTACGGGTCCACTTATTTGTGGCTTTTTTCTGGTACAGTACTGCAAATGTATTTTCTCATCCTTATGATGTTCTCAATAGCATTTTCTGTAGTTTATTGTGAAAATACAGTATATATACATATAACATATAAAATATGTGTTAATCAACTTTTGATGTTATCAGTAAGGCTTCCAGTCAACTCTAAGCCATGAATAGTGAAGTTTTGGGGGAGTAACAGTTATACATTGATTACTGACTGCACAAGGGGTCAGTGCCCCCAACCACACATTGTTCAAGAGCCAAATGTACTGAGTGTAGAAAAATCTAATACATAATACTAAATCATCTCCTAAGAAAGAACTCCACCCATTCTATATCTGCTTTTTTTTTTCTTTATTTTTCTATTTAAGATTTTATTTATTTGACAGAGGGAGACATATAGTGAGAGAGGGAACACAAGCGGGGGAGTGGGAGAGGGAGAAGCAGGCTTCCCACCGAGCAGGGAGCACAAAGCAGGGCTCGATCCCAGGACCCTGGGATCATGACCTGAGCCAAAGGCAGATTCATAACAACTGAGCCACCCAGGCACCCCTGCTTTATTTTTCTTTATAGCATTTTATAACACCTGCAATTGTATATTCATTTATTTACATTTGAGTATTTTCCCTACCACAGAAAATAAATTCCATGAGTCTAGGATATTTTCTCAGAGATATTAATTGATAAGGCCAGTTTGGGTTTGTTCGTTTTTTTTAACTTTACTTCAAACAACCCATCCACAGTTAAAGATCTTAACCCAAAGGTTCTCATAATCAGAAGTTCTTTCCCTGCTAAGTCACTGCATATCCCTCTTTCTTCTTACTTACCTTCCCTCCCTCCCCCTTTTAAAACAAAAAGTGGAATTCTTGACCTTCACACTTCTGAGAACTGGCAAGTCATACTGAACATGCTCAGGAAACAGGACAAATCTCAAAAAAGTCAAACAAATGAATTTTAGGTTTAGAAGCTAATGACAACTAACTGGAGCTTGTGCATCATCTTTTGGCCTTCCCTCCCCAGCTTAGCCCTAGCTCCAGGCCTACTCCATTTTTCCATCAGTGCACATACATGCCAACCTTCTGTGAACTCTCTGATCCCTTTATCTCATTCCCCTGCTAGCATGGAGAACACTGTTCAAAAATTAGCCAGGCTGTCCTAAATCTTAAACCACTTAGGAAATTTGTTTCTATATCTCAGAGCAGCTAGAAAACTTAGTCCACTGTCTAACTTGTCTTCATATAGGCCCTCACCTGGCATTTGTTAATGAAAACAGCATTTTAAATCTTTCCCACTTTCAATGTCTAAAATATTTTTTAAACTTAAATACTATGTAGAAATGAAACAAGATGGGATTGGGAGGGAGACAAACCATAAATGACTCTTAATCTCACAAAACAAACTGGGGGTTGCTGGGGGGAGGTGGGATTGGGAGAGGGGGAGCGGGCTATGGACATTGGGGAGGGGAGGCGAACCATAAGAGACTATGTACTCTGAAAAACAACCTGAGGGTTTTGAAGGGTCAGGGGTGGGAGGTTGGGGCAACCAGAGGGTTTTGAAGGGTCAGGGGTGGGAGGTTGGGGGAACAGGTGGTGGGTAATGGGGAGGGCACGTTTTGCATGGAGCACTGGGTGTTGTGCAAAAAGAATGAATACTGTTACACTGAAAAAATAAATAAAATGAAAAAAAAGAAAAAAAATACTATGTAGAAATAAATAAGAATCATAGGGAAAATAAGAATTGACAATAGAAACTCAGTTGCTTGAGTGACTCATTGCTTATGATTTTTTTTTAAGGAGAATCATTTAACCATTTTACAGTATATATTAGTGAGTGTTTGATCATGATAGCAGAAGTACCATGAGTGATATAATTAAGTAACTTATTATAAGGGACCAGCCCTTATATTGTTATAGAAACTGGAGGAAAGTTTATGGAAAGCTTTGAATTGGGCTCTACTTGTGGGCCTGAAGTCCCTGTCAGTCATGACACAGGGAAAACCAAGGACAAACTGCAATCTGTGTGTATCTCTTACTTTTTCTAACCTCCACAATGCAAATGACCTGCAAAAGAAGGAGCACTATTAGCCACAGAGCTCCACACACACCTGGCCCTGGCTAGGAGAAGCTGAAGGAGATGCAGCTGGAACTGGAGGAACTGTGAGCTGAGTCCCTTCCCCATATCAACATGAGCCAGCAGATCAGTGACAAGGCATATGAGCTGTAGCAGTGCATCCTATGTTGCCTTCAGAGTATAATGATTGCTGCTTCACTTTTGTCCAAATCTTAGAGAAGTTTCTCTTGTGGCCAACCCGAACCCTAGAATCATAGTAGAAAGAAAGTTCTGGGAAGTGTTGTTCTAGCTTAGATTAGTTTACACAGTGCAAAACCATCATACTGGTTAGTTTTGTGGGAGTTTGTTTTTTTTTTTAATATTTTATTTATTTGACATAGAGAAATCACAACTAGGCAGAGAGGCAGGCAGAGAGAGAGGAGGAAGCAGGCTCCCTGCGGACAGAGAGCCCAATGCGGGGCTTGATCCCAGGACCCTGAGATCATGACCTGAGCCGAAGGCAGAGGCTTTAACCCACTGAGCCACCAGGCGCCCAGTGGGAGTTTTTAAGTAGTTAATAAGTTGGGCTAAATGCCATACTGTTTCTCTGTGTTATCAAACAATAATTCAAACTTACGTTGTAGGGATGGGCTTATGAATTTAATTTTTTTTGTTGGCTTGGTTTGATTTGATTTGGTTTGCACATGAATTAGGAGCCAGAAACCATACCATTAATATGAGCAGGAAAATTTTATTAAGTTACTAAGTAGTAACAGGGGATTAACTGCTAAGAAGTAAAGAGAAGTAAAAAGTAAAGAGAATCCTAAAGAATAGAGCAATATTAGAAACAGAGTGCAGCTACTACCTCTTGGGCTTAGGCAGAGTACCCACCAGGTTTAAATTGCTAAGGATTACTGGTGTGCCTGGTTGGCTCATTCAGTTAAGCATCTGCCTTTGGCACTTGTCCTGATTCCAGGTCCTGGGATTAGCGCCTTGAGGAGCCTGCTTGTCCTCCCTCTGCCTCTCCCCCTGCCCCCACCTATGCTCTCCTCTCTCAAATAAAATCTTTTCAAAAAAAATTGTTAAGGATTACTTTAATGGTGAAAAACAGTGTAATCATTTACATTTATATTATGCTTATCATTTATATGATGCTTTCATTCTTAGTTCAGCAAACAGTAATTAGGAATGGCAAGCCCCGTGCTAACTTTGTTGCAGAGTTGCAGGTGAATAGCACCTGGGTCCTTACCCTGAAGAAACAAACCGTCTAATGGCCTTTTGTATTCGTAATCAGCTCTTGGCAGAGGAACATTTCATAGTTACTGAATAATAACATGGGTTACCGTTTGTTTACTTAGGTCCTTTTTATTCAAAAATCATGTTTGTTAAATTAAGAACTGAAGTATATACTCAAAGTTTAAAGCAGGGGTTCTTGTGTAAATGTCACTGTTTTGGAGTAAAAAGAATTAAAGATTAAGCTAAAACTCAATAGTCAGAGCAGAAATAGAAACAAAATAGGATACCTTTGGGCAACAGTGAAGGCCATGGGTCCCTTCATCATGAGTCACTGTGTAATGCCCTCTCTTCCATGATCTATATCTCTTAGAGTCACCCTCTTATAGTTCTTAATCACCCAGGTAATCTAGAGAGTATCCTAGAACCTATCAAAATAGGAATGATCCCTTCTTTTATTTCTTTGAGACACACTGGTCGGTTACTGATGCTCAAAATGATCCCCAGAAGAACTGAAGCTTTCTCTCCTGGTACTCATTGTAGTTCATGTTTACCCTGGGAAAAAGTAGAAATACCCTGTTTATCTTAAATTCAAGCATCCTGAAGTGGTACATTCCCTTCCACAGATTCCAAAGATCCCCCATACACAGGTGGCACTTTGCAGATGATTTACTGTTCAGGATAGGTCTTACCTCATACGAGCATTTTTCAGGCTCTCATTCTCAATAGAAGTAGATTTAGTTCCTCTTCAAAATTATCATTTCATTAAACATGTAAAAAAAAAATCTCTCATGTCCAGACACAGAGAAGATTCTTTCTTATTAACAGGTTTGTTGAGGTGTAACTTATATCCCATAAAATTCACTCATTTTAAGTGTATATTTTAGTAATTTTTAGTATAGTACAGATTTGCACAACTATCACACTGTCTAATCTTAGAACATTTCCATCACTCCAAAAAGAAACCTCATGCACATTTGCAGTCACTTCTCATTCCCAGGCAAACACTAATATACTTTCTGTCCCTATAAGTTTGCCTTTTCTGGATGTTTCGTATAAATGAAATCATATGATATATGTTCTTTTATGTCTGGCTTCTTCAGGAAAGGCTTCATAAGTTAAAGCATGAGTTACATACAACTCATTAAAAGAAAAATGTGAGCGAATTGTAAGGAAAAATCAGAATATGCTGATTAATTGAATGTTCGGTTAATAACTATCACATATCGTTATATGTAACTCTCTAACTTCCACATATTTCTAATAGAAAACATACTAAGTACTCAGAATCACAGCAGATGCACTTTTGTACTTCTCTGATGATTTAGAAGTTCCTTGAATAACTAACTGGTTTTGCCCGTTAGTCATTAATATGGACCCTGCTTGTCCTACTATAGCTATGACAGCTTATAGGTAATTCTAACCAATGGAATCCAGATGAGCCCGCATTCATGTTATTAAGATTGTTACTGGAAGAAAAATCTTAAAATAAGGGCTCCTGGGTGGCTCAGTGGGTTAAAGCCTCTGCCTTCCGCTCGGGTCATGATCCCAGGGTCCTGGGATCGAGTCCCGCATCAGGCTCTCTGCTCAGCAGGGAGCCTGCTTCCTCCTCTCTCTGCCTGCTTCTCTGCCCACTTGTAATCTCTGTCTGTCAAATAAATAAACTCTTTAAAAAAAAGAAAAAAGAAAAATCTTAAAATAATATAAAAAATGGTATTTCATCAGTCCTTTTTTCCCCTCTATTGGTGACAAGAGAGGTTCTTAGAAGTCTACAAAATAGGGAAAGAATTTTGTTTTTCTTAAACTTCATGATCTGGATACATTGCATTTCCTACAGCCATTCTCAAAGGATTACATTTTTGGGAAAAATTGGCAGGGGGTGGTGATGAAGGGTCTTTTTTCATCTTTTTTTTTCTTTTTTGCTATAAAATAAAATACTAACTTGAAAATAAATTAGCAGAAAAACATTTGAGAGTGAAGACAGGCATCAACAGTGGGCTGAATCCAAATTTGGCCTGGGAAAGATATGAATGTGCTTATTACAGCAGATGCCTCCAGCATAACAGAATTTTAGAATGGCCAGAGATAGTGTCTCGCTTTTATTTCCTCCCTTCATTTTCTTGTTCTTTCAGACAACTTAGCATTCCTTCCTCCTCCCCTCTCAGCACAACCTCTTCTTGCTTCTCCCAGTGTTTCTTTGCAGTGGTTATTCCTTTCCTCCTAGTCCTGGAAAACCTCTGTTTCTGAGAAACTCAATTATTATAATACTTTAGAATTACCATTCTTTATTAATATTAGTTTATCTGCACTGTTTAAGCTAGTACTATAAGGCAACTATGGAGTTTGAAGATCTGAAGGAACATTGTTACTTATAAATGCGAAGTTGTATTAACCACCTGGTAGAAAATTATATTTTACCAAGGTTGCTGAGTGTCTCCTTTGTGTAAAAGTCTGTATTAGGCCTTGGATGAGCTGCAATGATACAGAAGACATGGTTTCTGCTCTCCAGTACTTGATTATCTTATAGGGCAAATAGGCATGAAAATCACTAGTAGTAAGCAAAAAGGAGGAAACAAAGTGAACTGTGGTACTGAAGAATGTGCCACCAATGAAGGAGACTACCCTATTTAAATACCTCATACCCTAGTCTCCCTTACATAACGACATTGTGATTTATGGTGACTGTTTCCCCTTCTTCTGTTTCCCTCTGGGTTCAGGCCTTGGTTTGTGTGAGTTTTGTTCCCTCCCTCACATGAAGGCTTTCTCGGTCAGGCTTTCTAATCAACTCTCCATACTTTCCTGGACGTGTTCCTCATTCTCTCCTCTTTTCCTTCAGAATCCTCTTTCTGTTATTGCTTCTGTTGCAGCAAGTCTCAGAGCTTCCTTCAACATTAATATACATGAAAGCTGGGGCATCTGGGTAGCTCAGTCAGTTTAGCATCTGCCTTCAGCTCAGAGCAGGGTCCTAAGATCAAGCCAGGCTCCCTGCTCAGTGGGGAGTCTGCTTCTCCCTCTCCTTCTAACCCCTTCCCCATCTCACGTGTTCTCTCCTTCTCTCTCTCAAATAAATAAATAAAATCTTTAAAATATGTATGTAGTATACATGAAAGCCACACTAATCGAGACACTTATTAATGTTATAAAGAAATTTATTCACACAGGATAATTTGTTACCAATAGTAAACCTTCAACCTCAACAGTTGTATCTTCTTGTTGGATTATCCCTTTTATTATTCCTTTGTTATTATACAGTGCTCTTCTCCATCTCTTGTTACAGTCTTTGTTTTAAAGTCTAGTCTGTCTGATTTAAGTATTGCTACTCTGGTTTTCTTTTGATATCCATTTGCACGATAAAATGTTTCTCCACCTCCTCACTTTCAATCTGCAGGTGTCTTTATATCTAAAATGCATCTCTGTAGGGATGCCTGAGTGGCTCAGTTGGTTAAGTGTCTACTCCTGATTTTGGCTCAGGTGATGGTCTCAGGTTTATGAGATTGAGCCCCACCTTAGGTCTCCGCACTCTTGGGGGGTTGAGGGTCTGCTTAAGATTCTTTCCCTCTCCTCCTGCCCCTCCCCTTCTTGCACTTATTCTCTCTCTCTCTCTCAAATAAATCTTTTAAAGTAAATAAGTAAAGTAAGCAACATATGTATGAGTCATCTTATTTTATCCACTCTCTCACCCTTTATCTTTTGATTGGAGCATTTAGTCCATTTATATTCAAAGTAATTATTGACAGGTATCTATTTATTGCCATTTTATTGCTGGTTTTGTTGTTGTTTCTGGAGATTTTCTCTGATCCTTCTCTTTCTTTCTTTCATGGTTTGCTAGTTTTCTTTATTGATTTATTTGGATTTCTTTCTCTTTATTCTTTGTATATTTATTAGTGGTTTTGATATGTGGTTACCATTAGGTTTATATATAACCTCTTCTGTATGCACATAGCAGTCTATATTAAGTTGATGGGTCATTCAAGTTTGAACCCATTCTTTATTCCTGTTCTCCCCATGTTTTAAGTATATGTATCATATTTTACATTCTTTTATTTTGTAAGTTCTTCGAACAATATTTTTAGAAATATTCATTAAAAATTTTTTTTGTAATTCCTACTTTCATACTGTCACTTTTGTTTTTTCTCTTCCACTCACAGAATCTCCGTCAGTATTTCTTGCAGGGCTGGTTTCGTGGTCATGAACTCCTTTAATTACTGTTTGTCTACAAAACTCTTTATTTCTCGTTCTATTTTGAATATTATTAGCCTTGCCGTGTAGAGTATTCTCGGCTACAGATTTTTTTTTCCCACTCAGCACTTTGAATATATCATGCCACTCCTTTCTGGCTTGGAAAGTGTCCAATCTACTGATGGCCTTATGGAGTTTCGTTTTTATGTAACTGTCCTCTTTTGTCTTGCATCTTTTAATATTTTTCTTTTTCTCTGTATTTTGCCATTTTAATGACAAGATGTCTTGGTGTGGCTCTTTTTTTCTGCTTTTCTAAATTTTTTTCGGGGCCCCTTGCCTCCTGGACCTGGATATCTGTTTCCTTCCCCAGATTAGGGAAATTTCCTTCTGTTGTTTCTTCAGGTAAATTTTCTGTCCCCTTTTCTCTCTCTTCTTCTGGAACTCCTATAATAACGAATGTTATTACATTTGATGGAGTCACTGAGTTCACTAAGTCTATCCATGTTTGTATGGCTCTTCTTTCTCTGTTGTCTTCTAGGTCACTAATTCATTCCTGTGCTTCCTCCCTCCTGCTGTTTATTCCATCAAGTATGTTTCTCATTTCATTTATTGAGCCCTTTATCTCTGCTATATTATTCCCTATCTCTGTGTTAAAGGTCTCACTACTTCCACTGTTTTCTCAAGTCCAGTGAATATCCTTAAGATCATTGATTTAAATCAGGCATGTGTTGCTTAGATCTATGGCTGTGGCCTTATCTTGTTCTTTCATATGGGATAAATTCCTTTCTTTTCATTTTGTCTAAGTCTCTCCCTGCTTCTCTGTCTTAGAAAGGCCAGTTATGTCTCTTGCTCATGAAAATAATGGCATTGTGGGGTGCCTGCGTGGCTCAGTCAGTTAAGCATCTGCCTTCAGCTCAGGTCATGATCCCAGGGTCCTGGGATGGGGCCCCGTGTTGGGCCTCCTGCTAGGCAGGGAGTCTGCTTATCCCCCTCCTTCTGCTCTTCCCTCCTGCCCTGCTTATGCTCTCTCTCTCACTCTTGCTCTCTCACTCTAGCTTTCTCTCTTTCACACTCACTCTCTCTCTCAAATAAATAAAATCTTTTGAAAAAAAAAAATGGCCTTATGAAGAAGAAGTCATGTAGTTCCCAGGGCCTAGAGCTTTAGGGAGCATCTCCAGAGTGTGCTGTATACACTGTGCTGTTGTGTTCTGGATGCTCGTCCTTCAGGTCAGTCAGCTACAGGAGCTCTACTTGACTGCTGTGGGCAGTGTTTGTCCCTGGCCTGAATTTGGCAAGTTTTAATAGGTGTGCTTTGGTCTGCTTATAAAATAAGACCTGGCACTACTTCAATGAGACATAAGTCCCTACAGAATTCTCTGGTCAGAGACATGGTGTGGGCAGGGTTTATGCTGGTCTTCTGGGAAAGGGGCGTCCCACATTGGGACTGAGGTGAGTGTGACTGAGAAGGGCAGTCCCACCAGAGTGCAGGCAGTCAAACCAGCAGTTAGTGTAAAAGCAAGTTAAGCAGCCAGTGTGTGGACTACGCTGGCTCCTGCAGGTGGAACATGATTATGCTAAGGGGTAGGGATGAGAAACGGTGCTGGCCAGCTCCTTTGTTCCTGGAGCAGTCTCAGTGAATGCTGCCTCTCAGGGACATGCTCCATTGAGAGCAAATAATCTACCCATTGTGTCCTAGGTGCTCTTCAGCTCACTATTTTCATATCGTCTGCCCCGGGGTTGTTTGCCTGCCTTCTCTCCAGGAGCAGCCCTGATGTCTCTGGACTCCCCTAGAGTCCAATCCACTGACAGCATAAAACTTCAGCCTTTTTTTTTTTTTTTTTAAGATTTTATTTATTTATTTGACAGAGAGAGATCACAAGTAGGCAGAGAGGCAGGCAGAGAGAGTGAGAGGGAAGCAGGCTCCCCGCCGAGCAGAGAGCCCGATGCGGGACTCGATCCCAGGACCCTGAGATCATGACCCGAGCCGAAGGCAGCGGCCTAAACCACTGAGCCACCCAGGTGCCTTTTAAAGCCTCTCTCATTGCAAGAATTCACAAAATTCAGCCCTGTCACTTTCCAAATGAATGGCCGTGGGGAAATGTTCTTCTTGCATATTCCCCTGTGTGCCCCTCTCTTTTGCCCTTCTCCATGACCACAGCTCCATCCCTCCCCTCTGTAGCAGCCAGAATCTGTTTCTCCCCTAAACAATGTCTCCACATTTCCTACAGTATTTGATGTGGCCTCTTCTCTGCCTTTACTTGTGGAGTTTGTTCTGCAGGTCTTCAGGCAATTTCTGCGGTATTTAGGATGATTTGATAGTTACCTAGTTGTATGCATAGGACAAGGTGAGCACAGAGCCCTAACCTATAAGGAGTTACTGTGCTTCTGAACTCACCTCCTTGGGTTCCATTATTCTGTTTGAGCAGCTGAAAGAACTCAGAGAAACATGTTATTTGCTGGACCACCAGCTTGTTATGAAAGGCTATAACTCAGAAACAGCCAGAAGGAAAAGATGCAAAGGACCAGATGTGGGGAAAGGGTGGATAGCTTCTGTGCCCTCTCTAGGTGTGCCTCTCTCCCCAAATCTCTGTATGTTTACCAACACAGAAGCTCTCCAAACCCCCACTATTCCATGTTTAAGGTATAATTGTGTTACTTTTTTTTTTAAGTAGGCTCCACACCCAGTGTGAAGCCCAATGTGGGGCTTACACTCATGACCCTGAGATCAAGACCTGAGCTGAAATCAAGAGTTGGGCACTTAACCAACTGAGCCAGCCAGGTGCCGCAATTGTGCTACTTTTAAATTCTTCCTTAAGACATTGTCTGACTTGCTGTAATCTATAGTCTAGGCTTATCTAAAGCTCAGTTATCTAGGTTTTAAAAACAGTGTAAGCTCAGGAAATAATTTTTTCTGGATTTTCTAATACTTGATAGTTCTGGTTTATATACAGAATTCACCATGAATTAAAAAATATGTGCCCACAAAGATGTTATCAGAGTCAAAAATAAGCCATATTCAAAGCCATTTTAACTTCTTAAACCTCAGAAAAATATTTTTATTATTTTAACAATATATTAATATTGCATATTAATTATATATATGATATAATATTTAATCATCTGTTATATTATTAATATGTGCTGGGCTAATTCTTTGTAGGAAATGGTGGGACAATGGATAATACCCAGCCACCAAATATCAAGAACTGAGAGCTGATTTCGGGAGAGGAATTGAGTTAGCTCTGAGCCATGTGTTTTTATGCTAGATTCCCTTTATGATTAGTTCGGTTATTAAATAAAATTTTCCTTTTAGTGGAAAGCCAGTGTTCTTAGTGAAATCAAATTTTCACCCACTTCTCTAGAATTACTTGCATTGACTAGTCAGGTTGTTCGTGATTTACAATTCAAATAACATTGATTTATACTTAAAAAACACATATTTTATGGAAAAAATTTTAATTATACTCACTTTAAGGCAGAGTTCAATTAAACTTTTGTCTGATAATATCTTATTTAAATAGCTAGTGAGTGTAATAGTCTCATGGGAAGAGACTCCTCCAGGGAACCTCCTCCAGGGAACCTAATAAACAGCTTACCCACCTCCACCAGTCAACTGTAGACCTCCTGAGGAAACACTGCCTGGAAGGAAAAAAAAAAAAAACATTATCTCAGTAGGATCCACAAGTTATAGAGGAGAGATTCGACCTTCTTTCCTTCTGTTTGCATAAATTGACTATTCGTGGAGGCATGACATGGTTAGATCTGATATTTGACTGGTTACCTCCCACTTTGCTCTGGTCCTGAAGTAGTGGGAGGTGACAATAAACATAGCATGGGTGTTTAACTGAAGACATTTAATGAATCACAGACAATTAATGAAGTACAGCCCCTATCCATTTTCTTTCCAATGGGAAAGGCGAACCTCTTTCCCACCAAGCACACTGCCATTTGTAATTCATTTTCAGTAGGTCACTTTAGTAATTATTGAGTACTTACTATGTATGAGATGCTGCAAAGATGGTGATCATGATGATGATGATGACAGGATAAAGATATTAAGCCTTTTCTTAGGTGATCTAATGTGATCTAATGATCTAAGTGCATTAATTAGATCATAATCTTTACAACAACCCCAAGGTCTAAGTATTGCTCTATCAGTTTTGTCTTTGAGGAAACTGGGTCTAGGTAAATGTAAAGACCTTGCCACGGTCATGCAACTAGTAAATAGAAAAGGGTGGAATTCAAACCTAGGACTTCCGGTCTAGCAATATGGCATACTAAATATTCTGAAATACCCCTCCCCCCAACACCACCACCAGCAAAAAAAACACTAATAATGCAGGGCAAAATACAGATATCTTATTAAGTGTATAACTAAGCACAGGAAAGTAAGGGAAATCTTCAAGAGTGAAAGTTGAAAAGGTGGCAGGAATCTGAGGTGATCTGCTGCCACAGGTTAAGCTATCTAAAGACAGCTAGTAATACGTGGAACCTAGAGCCTTCAGTTTTGGGCAAGGAGACTGAAATTTGTAAACATGTTTATAATTTAAGGAAACAATTTCTAATCCATGGTAATCTCTCGCCTGAATTATTATCCTTACTGGTTCCCCTGCTTTCACCTTTGCCTCTTATATTCAACAGGGCTGCCAGAGTTACCCTTTTAAAGCATGTCAAATCATGTCATTCTTCTGCTCAAAACCTGCCAGTGGCTTTGCATCCTACTCAGAACCACTTTCCTAAATTAACTCCATGATTTTGTCCCTCAGTTTCCTCATGTCTTTGCCTAAATGTTACTTTCTCAGTGAGGTCTATCCTGACAACCCTTTTTAAAATTCTACCCATCCCTCTCCAACGTTCTTATTCTCCCTTCCCTGCTCTTATGTGTGTGTGTGCGCATCACATATATTTATTATATTTGTTTTCTAGATGTCTTGCCATGTGAACATAGGCTCCAGGAAAGCAGGAAGTTTCATTTGTTCATTGGTATCTCCTCATCTCCTGGATTGTATCTGGTACATAATTGGTCTTCCATAATGACTAAAGGAAACTAATGAAATGTGGAAACAAAAATATAGTAAGGAAGATCAACACAGCTCAAAGTTGTTGTTTTTTTTTTTTTTTTGAAGAATAAACTAGACTTCAGATTCCATTTTGTCTAATTCCAGAATCCATCCCTTTAACTATTACACAGTACACAGCTTCCAAAATACAGCTTCCTTCCACCTTCACAAAATTTGCTATCTAGTAATTGGATATCAGAGTTCCCCTGACAAGGCCTTAATGGCTCTGTAACCTTGGACATGTTATTTTATTTCTCTGTGCCACTGTGTCATTAACTACAAATAAGGATGATAATAGTATCTACCTTGTAGGGTTAGTATGAGCATTAGATGCAATAGCACATGTAAAATGCTTCCCTCCCAGCAAATGATAAGCCCTTCATAAATGTCAATGACTGCTTCTGATTTTTTTGTTGTTACTATACCTTTGCTCCTCTTTTCCCTCTTTCCCTTCCTCTTGTCGAGTTAACTCAGTTCTCCCAGGAGGTCTTATGAATGTGGTAAAAGCCAATGAAAAATCCTATAGGTGGACACCCTGGGTGTCTTAACACAAGGATCAACATTCAGACCAACCGTGCAATTACTTCTTATTGGCTCTGTCTGTGCTGAGTTTTGATGGCAAGAACATATCAATCATATGGGGAAAGGGTAGAGTTGAAGAATGGAGGACATGGTTTGTATATTGCTCTTGGATCAAGAGATCTTTGGGATAACTCTCCAAGAGCTCCATAACGACCCTCCCCCCATACACACATACATACTTTATCAGCCTATACACTCCCTACTAAAAGGTCATATGCTGATTACTTGAACTGAAAACATACAAGATATCTGACTAACTTCCCAATGGTATCATGTCATACATATGTGTTTAAAAGCAATCTGTAACTAAACATTTGATACTTTGGGATAAAAGGGATCTAAAAGTTCTAACCAACCCTGCAATCTGTTCTTCCTATCCTCTCTTTCAAGATTATAAACTCAAATGCTTGAAGAAACCAGACTAGTGATGTAAATGATTGAAGGGGAAATTGTACAGAACTGGAGACTGTTTGTTTCATGTTAAAGGAGCATCTATTGAGTTCCAGTCATTTCTTGTCAGGCAAAAATGTGGGCACAGTGTTACCAGGTCCCACATTTTTCAAAAAGGACATCCACTTCTATAATTTTTCCTAATTATTAATGATAAAATTCAAAGCAAAAGAAGTACAAGCTGCCAGTCTGTAGCCTCTGCTATAGAACTTCTGTGTGGATCTGTATAGGAAACAATGAGAATTGCAGCACTTTAACTTGAAAGATAGTTCTGGCTAAAAATATGAATTTGAGAGTCTTATAAAGAGAGATGGCTACCAAGCCCGGTTGGGAGGAGAAAGAAGAGAAAATAATAGAGGTCAGAAACTTGGAAAAAAATCTGTGGAATGAGAAGGGGAAGAATAGCCAAAGAATGAGACAGCACAAGAGGTTCACATACAGGAAATCAAAAGAAATTGCTGAATTCCTACTTTGGAATAGAAGTTAAAAGCAAGTTGCTAATTTGAGCGGTCTTTTAGTAGGTTATGTAGTGCTGTTAAAATCAACTAATCATTTATTTCATGAGGAAACAATGAGAAAGGAAATGTAATTATGAGCTGAAGCTAAGCTCTAATTTATTCCACAGGAACATGGAATTTGATGTATTCTATTAGCCCCTCCAAGTATATTTCTTTTTAGAGAGAATATAGTGAAAATGCACTGCAGGGAGGCAGCATCCCATCTGCTGAAAAGATGGGGGCAGGGCTGCAGAGGTGGGTCCTCTTTAGCTATGTTTCTGATTCTGCCTCAGACTCAGTATACCTAGCATCCTGGATCCTATTGCAGGATTCCAGGGCAGTTAAATAATCCCTGATGTATTGATTTACAAATAAAAGTTTAGGGCCACCTGGGTGGCTTAGTCAGTTAATTATCTGCCTTTGGCTCAGTTCATGATCCCAGGGTCCTGGGACCGAGTCCCACCTCGGGCTCCCTGCTCAGCAAGGACCCTGCTTCTCCTTCCTCTGCCTACTGTTCCCCCTGCTTGTGCTTGTGCTCACTCTAGCTCTCTATCTCAAATAAATACACAAAATCTTTTTTAAAAAATTAAAAAATTTTACAGAATAACTTAATCAAAACATGAAAATTTGAATGTTTCTATCTTCTAGAAAAAATGAACTTCTCTCAAAAGTATATCTCTTCTTACTTTGGCTATCATCATGTATAGAATATAGTATAAAATGGTTATGTCCATGCCAAGCAAAATAAGTCAGTCAGAAAAAGACAATTACTATATGATCTCACTCATATGTGGAATTTAAGAAACAGAACAGAGGATCATAGGGGAAGAGAGGAAAAAATAAAACAGGATGAAATCAGAGAGGGAGACAAACCATATGAGACTCTTAATCAAAGGAAACAAATTGAGGGTTGCTGGAGGAGAGGGAGTGGAAAGATGGGGTAACTGGGTGATGGACATTAAGGAGGACATGTGATATAATGTGCAGTGGGTATTATATAAGACTGATGAATCACTGACCTCTACCTCTGAAACCAATAATATATTATATGTTACTTAATTGAATTTAAATAAAAATAAATAAATTTTTTTAAAATAAAATTTTTGTGTCCCCCAAATTGAGAAAGGAACTAGCCGGTTCTTAGAACCAGTAAGATCTCTGCTGTTTCTACCCACTGTCCCATGTATTGCAAAACTGGGTGAGGAGGGGTACTGTGGTAGGGGAGATGATTATGAATTATACAGGCCTAGACTAGATAGGATTTTATTCATGGGCAACATGAGGGTTGGAAGAAAATATTAGACTATAGATTTTAAATTATTGAGAGAATATTTCTAATTTTTTAAATAATGAAATTAAAAGTACATGAGCCACTTGGGAGTGTTGACATGATGTGTAGTAATGGGAAAATGTTACACTATTTGAATATCTAGATACCACAAAGCTTTGGCTTTTATATTTACTGCCATAGGATGTTTCACTGGAATGTTGATTGAATGAATCAATCATTCAACATGATTGAATACATAGCTTATTTTGTTAGGTTTTCTTTTAATATTACAGAGAACAATTGGAGAAAAGTGTCTAATTCTTAATTCAGTTCAGAAGATACATGTGACCATCTTAGGTCAGAAGTCAGAAGCTGGACACATAGTACAATGCCTTCCACAGGGCTTAAGTATATAGGGACCCTCCTGGGCCAGAATTCTTGTGAGCACAAGTATTTTGTCCACCCCCAGCTCTGTGACAGTTGCTAATCCTCATCTCAGTTGTGCCCCAGGAAAAGTAAAATTCCCAACCTTGACGTAAGAAGTAAGTGTGCTACCAAAACTGTAAGAGGAAAAGAAAGTCAACTTCCTACATAGAAGAGCAATGGGAAGGCTAATGCAATATAGTAGAGTTTCCTAACCCCAACTCAATGTGTCTTGTGTGTCTTTTACACTCATTGAACTTACAAATAAGATTTCATTTGAAGCTTAAACTCCACTTTCAAAAAAGGTCTGAAACCCACTCCCATCTTTAAATGGTCAAGAGCATGTCACCAAATATTTTATTGAATTGATTATCCAGTGTTCAGTACAAGAGCCCAAGTCCCCCTTGATTGATTCCAGATCAATTCTTTGCTCTATATAAGCTTTAATCCTTTGGCCTGGATCCATGACTCTCATCCATGTTGCACCGTACTCACCTGAGTGATTGTAAGGACAGCAGGTGCAAAACTCCCATCAAAAGCCAAAAATCCTTGGGGCTAAGGTCTGGACATCAGTGTCTTAAGAGTTGCTCGGTTGGACTCAGAAGCCCTTAAGGGTCCTAAACCCCAGAGAGTCTGTCATTACCTTTTTTTTTTTTTTTAAGATTTTATTTATTTATTTGACAGATGGAGATCACAAGTAGGCAGAAAGGCAGGCAGAGAGAGACAGAGAAGCAGGCTCCCTGCTGAGCAGAGATCCCGATGCAGGACTCGATCTCAGGACCCTGGGATCACGACCTGAGCTGAAGGCAGAGGCTTTAACCCACTGAGCCACCCAGGCGCCCCTGTCATTACCTTTTGTGAAAATGCTGATGCTATTTCATATAGCTTATTAACATACTTTGCCAATAGACATTGTTGTAAAGATAGTACTCTCCAGAGTTGATGGGGAGAAGGAATGGTGCTTTTAGGGCCCAAAAAATAACTCCATGGTTATTTCAGTTCTATAAGTTAGAACTTTTTTCAGTTCTATAAGTTAAAAATTCTGAAAGACAGGCCAATGAAAAATGAAAGATTCCTGTTTTAATTAATTGTGACTATTGATTTAAATCAAAAAGTATGTATTCAGCTGAACCCTTTGGTAAGTTAAATGAGGAACCTTAACATAAAAGATATAGCCTCTCTCTTTGAGGAACTTGTGATTTATTATAGTTGAGTTGGAGAAAAAGAACTTGTAGGGCTGCCTGGGTGGCTCAGTTGGTTAAGCCGCTGCCTTCAGCTCAGGCCATGATCCCAGGGTCCTGGGATCGAGTCCCACATGGGGCTCCTTGCTCAGCAGGGAACCTGCTTCTCTCTCTGCCTCTGCCTGCTTGTGCTCTCTCTCTCTCTCTCTCTCTCTCTCTCTGACAAATACATAAATAAATAAAATCTTTAAAAAAAAAGAAAAGGACTTATAAATGCAGTAATAATAATAATACCTAGCACTGATTGAACATTTACTGGCTACCAGACACTGTATGAAGCACCTTACATGTACCATGCTATTTAATCCTCACAGTCATAACCTTGAGAAGTATGAAATTAAAAATCCCACTTTTATCTTTATTTAACAGATGAGGAAAATAAAGCACAGAAAAATAAACTTACCCAAAGTTATTGAAACACAGGTAGTCTGAGTTCAGAATCCATTCTCCTTAATTATCCATCAACCAATTAAGTAGTAAGATATAATAAAATGGTTGTTTTTAAGCCACTAACTTTTGGGCTGTTATTTTTACACAGCAATAGATAACAGATATACTGGTCCATAGTAAGTGCTCCCCTAATATCGATGTTATTATTATTCTGTAGATCTTTAATGCCAAGTTCTGACATCCAGATAGGATCGATGAGGGGCTGTTATAGGTGCTCAGGTGAGGGGAACAACATTAATTAAATAATATTTTATTAACTTTATAGTGGATTGTGGCTTAAAAGGAATATTGACTAGTGCAAGAGAAGATTTTTTTGAAGATTATTTATTTATTTATTCATCTATTTGAGGGGGAGAATACAAGCAGGAGGGACAAAGGGAGAGGAGAGAGATTTTTTTTTTACGATTTTCTATAGAATAACAATGAAAGTACTAATTCATAATTCTGAGTTTAACAAATAATGAAGAGATTTGTTTTGTTCAAGCAAACCTCAGAGTGCTGTTTCTGAAAGGCTCTCTGGCTGCCGTTTGCATTTTTGCTATGTCTCAAGTTAAGAAGGTATTTGTATTAGACCAGAATTTTTATCTATTTACCAAATAATTGATTTCCCAATTGCGTGTTTGATGGCTTGACTCATTATGTTATAAAGATCTATGGTATCACAAGGAAAGCTGTGGAAAAACAATGCATTTTGCTTTACTGTTTTTTCTTACAAAATAAATTCATTTATTTAATTGGGGTGGAGGGGACTGCAGAGACTATACTTGGCCAACACTAAAATCTGTTGTCTTCTCCATCCAAGAAAATTAACTGAAGTTGATATGACTTCTGGGAAGTGCATTGTAGCTGACATCTGGGTGTGCCCCACACCAAAGTGTTATCATGAGAGATTGGTCCACCAGGAATGGAATTGAATGCTCTCAAAGGATTGAGTAAAAAATAAATTATCTGGACTGTATCACCTTTTTTGGAATTTATCAACGTTACATTTTTACAGAACAATTCACTCTGTTAGTGGGGTGCTATGTCACAATTGTCAGTTACTTGATTTTCCCTAACATGCCAGTGGCTTCATCCCAATGTTTTAAACCTTGTACCTGACAGTACGTTTTAGAATTACCATCATAGCCCCCAGCAGAGTGCTAGCCACGTCTTTGGTGCTCTGAAAAATGTTCATAGTTATAAAGTATCCTTAGGTACCTGTGGCTGTGCAGAGTCTTCTAGCCAAATATAGATCTTATTTTTTTAATCATTGCTTAATTCTTTTGTCTGTCATCATGTTTTTCTTTTGGGTCTTGAAAAAATGAGATTCTAATCCAAAAATGCTTTAGGAATGCTTACTGTGCTATAAAAGGCAAAGGAGTATTAGTATCTTTATATTTATGATTGACATGTATGTAATCTTAAAATACCATTGACTCCAGATCTTTTTGTTTCCTATGATGAGCACTTGCCAAAGGCAGTAAAAGGATCAAGGCATGCATCTCATAGGATTGATGTAAATAATTATAAATATTTCCTATTCCTTCTCCAACTTAAATTTGAAAATCATACTTCGTGTTATCTCAGTCATTGATAAAAATGTTGGAAAGAGCAGAATTTCATAGCAGACTACTTGACATTTCCTTTTAGAATAGTGTCACTCTACTTAATCATTAGATGTAGAAAATGTGATGGGTAAAATAATTTGGAATCAAATCATAGATTGCCTCGAATTTTCAAAAACCAGACTTTGGAGCCAAAACACAACACAACACAAAGACAGAGTTTTGAGATAAAGAAGAACGGTAGTTTTATTATTTTGCCAGGCAAAGGAGGTTGCAGCAGGCTAATGCCTTCAAAACTGCAGACCCTCCCAGGGTAAAAGACTGAGGGGTGTTATAGGAAAATACAGGATCTGGGCATTTTCCATAGGAACCTGGTACATGCTGCCAGTCACATTCATTATGTCTTCAAGGTGGTCGCATGACTAGCGCTGGCTCTGACCATCCAAATCTTGAATCGCGTTACTAAGTATGCATTGAGGTAAGCGAGATGTCAGTTTTAATATACATTCCTGGAACAAAAGATTCTACAGAAAAACAAGGGAAGGGAGGGGGAGGCTTCGAGAATGAGGAGAAAGTTTTGTTCAATTTTAAAGTCAAGTCTTGCTGAAGCATTTATGTGTCCCATTTTAATTTCCATCCATCTTTACTTTTCTCTAGCAGTTTCAGAATGTCATATTAAGGAGTTTAGACTAACATTTTTCTCTAGTCACCAAGAAGTATCCAATAGCATACTCTTGAACAAGGCAGTGACAAGGTTGTGTTTCAGAAACTTAACGGTGTGGAAGAGATTCAGGAGGATTTAGAGGTTGGAGGAACAGAGGTCCCAGAGGCCATGGAGTGGGCTAGTATGACAGACAAGTGTTGATGACAATACTTAGGGAGAAATCCACATGGAAAGTTATCTGGAGCATGGTTTGCTTTTAATGGGGCGGTGGGGGGGGGTGTTACAAACCAAAGAGGCCAACAAATAATGCAAATGAGTTAAGCAGGTCAAAGGAAGAACAAGTCTAATGAGGGCAGCTACCACTGAGCTCCATCAGTTGTCACCATGTAGGAAAGCAGAAACAACTGTTACCACATTTTTCAAATTTGAAGAGAAGCTGAAAATTTAGCCTTTAAATGAAATCTCTTCATTTGTAAATGTTGGATTAATTAAAAAAAAAAAAAAACCACTTCTAGACAGCTAAAAAAAAAACAAAAATGGAAACAAAAACAGCCCACATCTGCAGCTAGTAGGATGCCAGCTTTTATAACCTGTAGCTTTTAGCTTCTCTGGCTGTGAATTCTTATTGTGTAGTATAGTAGGGAAAAAACCCAAGGACAGGAATTAGAAAATTTCTGGTAAAGTACAGCCTGATAACATAATTGAGAAAAGAATGGAAAATGCAAAACTCATGACTCTCTTTATGGGTAGCAAAAGCCAAGATTTTATTAACAGCTAGTCCCTAAAGAGCATTTTATAAATAGATTGCTCATTTAGCTTAATTTTGCTTAGGTAGCATTGTTTCCTTCTTATTAGTCAGCATTGTTGGCATTTTTGAGAAATCATAGATTTGATGGGGACTTGTGGAGGAGCTGCTGAATTACAGAAGTTATTACAGCAGAAAATAAATTATGTAGTGCTATAAATACTTGACTCAGTGACTCAGCAAATTCCCTTTATGTCCAAAGGGAAACATGTTGTACCTAACTTATGAGGTCTGTTTTTAATTTCTTCAGCTTTGCAGTCGTCCCTTTTTGTCACTGATATATTTTTACATGATGTGAGAGACATAAAGACAGACCACGTTCAGATGGAGATTTAAGTATTGGGGAAATGAAAGCACTGGGGGAACCCTCAGTTACTGGAGTGCTTTCATATGATGGCAGGGGATTACCAGAAAAAAATCAGAGAACCATCTGGAATGGCTATGAGAAACTAGATAGTTTTATTATACTCTTAGGTGATACTTCCAACTAATAAAATTAGAATAAAAGTTGTAATGTTAGAAGCAAACCCCTGGAAAACATGTAATTAACTTCTTTAAATTCAGCAAGCATTCTATATATCTCTAAATACTCATATTTAAGATACTTTAACCAGACATTTGCGTAGATGCCAAGATGTGCCAGAGATGGTTTCTGCTTTCAAAGGCTATTAGGAGAGAGATTATATATACACAAAATTTTTAAATTATTTATGTTTAATTGATTAATAGTTCAATACTTTGTTTATAAAACCTAGTAAATTGTTGGTCTTTTAATAAGTATTTATTATCCTCTTAATGAGCATGTAAAAACAGAACACTGTAGGAACTGATTTCATATAGTATATCTTCTTATAAAACAGTAAAGAATTATTTTTAAAAACCCTCTGTATCTTGATTATTTTTATAATAAAAATACCAATACTTTTTCTTGCTACTAAATAAAGCATAATGACAATTAAAATCTGTCAAAAGCTCTTCGATCTTGTGTAATTCTGAGATTCTAACCTATCATTTCAGCACATGCTTGAGCAAAAATGTCCTAAATGTAGAAATAGAATGAAATAATTATTAGAGAAGTATAAACAAAGTTCTGTATAAGACAGTGTCTTATCTTAGTCTGCTTGGGCTGCTATAACAAAATAGCATGGACTGTGGTTTAAACAACAGACATTTATTTTCTTGTGCTTTTGGAGACTAGGTATTCAAGATCATGATTCCAGCCAGTTCAGTTTCTGGTTAAAGACTCTTTTTTTTTTTTTTTTTTTTTTTAAGATTTTATTTATTTATTTGACAGAGAAACAGCACAATAAGGAAGAATGGCAGGCAGAGGGAGAAGCAGGCTCCGTGGAGCCTGATACAGGACTTGATCCCAGGACCCTGGGATCATGACCTGAGCTGAAGGCAGACGCTTAACTGACTGAGCCACTCAGGCGTCCCAAGGACACTCTTGCTGACTTGCAGTTGCCTTCTTTCTGTGTTGTTACGTGACCTTTCCTCAGTGCATGTATGCACCAAGAAAGGGAAGGAGGAGAGAGAGAGCGAGCCACTCAGGCGTCCCAAGGACACTCTTGCTGACTTGCAGTTGCCTTCTTTCTGTGTTGTTACATGACCTTTCCTCAGTGCATGTATGCACCAAGAAAGGGAAGGAGGAGAGAGAGAGCGAGCACTCTGGTATCTCTTCTTAGAAAGACACTAATCCTATCAGATTAGGGCCCCACCTTTTGGGCCCCATTTAATCTTAATTCTTTCAAATACACCTTACTGGGGGCTAGGGTTTCAACATATGAATTTTAGGGGGGCTAGAGTTTCAACATAGGAGACAAAGGGTTTGTAACAGATCAGAAACAGGAAGCAATCAGGAAAGGCATTTTGGAAAAGGTAGCATTTGAATAGGCTCTTGGAGAATGGTAGCATTTTAACCATTAGAGATTGGAAGAAGAGACTCCAAGAGGAAGAAATAGCTTAACCGTGTCCCAGCAGTGAGAAAGCAAAGAGTAAATTTAGCACACAGGGAGTCAGCTCTTCACCTGCAGGATGACATCTATACAAGTGAATAATACTCGTGAAGTCAAAGAGGATGTGGAAAGGATATGGCCAAATTATTTTGTACCTTATAAAACATCATTTTCTGGTTTCAGCACGGCCATAACTAGCTCTGTGACCTGGGTTATGCCCCACTACTTCTGTGTGTCTCAGCATTCCATGTGTCAATGAAAAAATCATTTCTGGGGTTTCATTTAATTTAATGAGTCTGTACTTCAAAAAATAAGTGATTTAAGTTCACAAGTATTATGTTTTTCTGTGTGCCCATATACTTTCACATTTGTGCTCTCATAGCAGTAGATGTACACACTTCTGCAAGTGTTTGATGATAGGCAGAAAAATCTGCTGCCACTTACCGACCTGAATTACACTCCTCCCACCTCTGTGTGAATTGGGAACTTTTTTCTGCGTATTGCCATGACTCAACTGGACTTCCCAGGGAGAGTTGACCAGGCACATTGGGGAAATACCCAACCTTGTTCCATGCCCTTTTCCAACTTCATTGGCTCTTTTATTTTCTCCTATTTTAGGCTCTGATTCTTTCATGACTGCTTTTTTTGCCCTGTTAAAGAAACTTAATCTGAAAGCCTTCTTTCATAGTCAGTCGTAAGCACCTGGGTAAGGAATCCATTGACTCAAAGCAGTATTTCCTTTTTAACAGGAACTAGGCCTTAAGCTACAGGAATGAAATATAAACAGTAAAATTCTAGACAATAAATGGACATAGAGTGTGGGCATGGGGTGAGGAGGTGAATTTTATGGTGTTCCTAAAAGCCTTAGAAGTGAAAAATGATCCCCTGGAGCTTAAAGACCATCTTCAGTCCTAGAACACTCTAATATACTTTACAGCTATTTATTCTTTTTTTTATTTTTAATTTTTTAATTTTTTTATAAACATATAATGTATTTTTATCTCCAGGGGTACAGGTCTGTGAATCACCAGGTTTACACACTTCACAGCACTTACCATAGCACAACTATTTATTCTTAACCCTGGAGCTCTCTTGGTTATTTTTTAGCAAAATAATTATGACTATTTACTTATTTTCTAGAATTCTAGAGGCTTACCTATGCTAACACTTGGATAACTGTGACTCAATCTATACGATTGAGTAGATAATTCTTCTTCCTATAAAATGGCTACTGGGTTAAGAACTTCTTCCTCATTTTAGAGGCTTAGTTTTAATGAATCTTTCCAACTTAAATAAGAAGAAGGAGAACTAAAGTTGAAGAAGAATTGTTTTCCTCAAAAACAGGCATATTTCTTTTTAAGAAATATATTCTCTTTCCCCACTATATTTAGTCAGCTTATAATACTAAGTTTTTCTTCTCAAAAATAGGTTAGCCTACCTCTTTCAGATACATATCCAGGTCAGGAAGGTGTTATCTTCATAATGAACTTAAGCTACAGCTTAGGTGACTCATCTGAGAATATTCTATCAGTCAGAAATTGTTCAAGGTCCAACCCCGGTATTTACTGCTCTGTGGCCTCCACTTTGCGTAGGCACCACCTTAGTGAATCACACTGGCTATCCGTCACTCATTCTCTGAAGACCACAATTTCAAAATAAAACCCTTAGAAAATGTAGGCACTGAAGTAACAGTTGCAGTTACTTCACCCACGGTTGACTGTACCATGGACGCAACCTACAATTTGAGTCTTTATTTGGTCATTGACAAAGGCTTAAATTTTTGAGTCAAAACTTCGGTGAAATTCAGAAATGTAGGCCCCAAGATGTTGATTCTGTTGTTTATAGGAAATGCCTTCAAGACTTACTTAGCTTTTCATAGTTCTAACAAAATAATTTAATGTTTTGGTTTTTTTTTTTTTCCTTTGTCTCTGGAAAAGTTGAGTAGATGGAAACTATGAAAGGAAAAGATGTACTACAGAATTGTAATTCAATAATACTGTGGTTTCTGCTTTCATCTAATAAAAAGCAGAAAATAGTATAAGGAAGAAGTTCATTTTTCTTAGATTATTGTTAATACAATTCACGTTCAAAATCAGAGCTTGCTAATTGTTTTTTTCCTCTGGATTCTCTTCGTCATCAGAATAGTCTCTCAAGTAGTGATGATATCCAAATTTAATCAGAAGATTTAACTCTAAAGTTTATTCACACAAAGAATGAAATGTGTGCTTCCAGGGGATACACCTTTGTCTTTTTATCCAATATAATAGTGACCAATTACATGCAAGTTATTTAGAGGTGGATGGCTATAGGCAGCTTTCTTGGTGCCTGGCCTGCCTTGCTGCCTCTGCAGACCTCTAAATTGTCTACCTAGGTAGTTGCTCATATTTTTCCAAGATATCCATGCCTTCCCACATGGGTTTTCACCTGTTGTACTATGACCTGTACAACTATGCTACTGCCCACACCATCTCCATGATCACCCGGCTACTGCTACTCTTTACTAAATACATATCAAGTGCCAGGTACTATAATGAGTATTTTTACATCTTCCCACTTCCATGGGACAGAGCTACCCTAAAATGAAGTTAGCATAGTATAACATAATTTTCTTAGCTGTACTTCCATAATACATCTTCTGAATTATCAGACTGTGATGAATGACTACAACTACCGTTCATGACTATGAGCTAATTTTTTTTATTGTTAAACAGACATAACATAAACTTTACTACCTTGACCATTTTTTTTCCAAGATTTGTTTAATTATTTTAGGGAGAGAGAGCATGTGTGAGTAGGAAGAGAGGCAAAGGGAGAGGGAGAGAGATCTCAAGTAGACTCTCCACTGAGCTCGGAGCCTGATGCAGGGCTCGATCCCATGACCCCTAGATCATGACCTGAGCCAAAAATCAAGAGTCAGACGCTTAACCAACGAAGCCACCCAGGTGCCCCTTGATCATTTTTAAGTGTACAGTTCAGTGGTATTAAATACATTCTGCATATCACAGTGGAGTTACTGCCACCATACATCCTCATGGCTCTTTTCAACTTGTAAAACTGAAACTCTGTACCTATTAAACGACAATTCCCCACTCTTCTAACCTCCAGCCCCTGGCAACCACCATTACACTTTCTGTCTTTATGAGTTGACTACCCTAAGTACCTCATGTAAGTGAAATCATACAGTATTTGCCTTTCAGTAACTGGCTTATTTGACTTAGCATAGTATCCTCAAAATTCATCCACGTTATAGCATATTGCAGAATTTCCTTCCTTTTCAAGACTGAGTAATAGTCCATTAGTACGTGTATATCACATTTTGCTTATGCATTTATCAGTTGATGGATACTTGGGGTTGCTTCCATATTTTAGCCATTTTGAATAATGATGCTATGAACATGGGTGTACAAATACCTTTTTTTTTTTTAAGATTTTATTTATATATTTCACAGACAGAGATCACAAGCAGGCAGAGAGGCAGGCAGAGAGAGGGGGAAGCAGGCTCCCCGCTGAACAGAGAGCCTAGTGCGGGGCTCGATCCCAGGACCCTGGGATCATGACCCGAGCCGAAGGCAGAGGCTTTAACCCACTGAGCCACCCAGGCGCCTCTACAAATACCTTTTTGAGACTCTGTTTCAATTCTTTTGAAGTGGAGGTGCTGGATCATATGGAAATTCTTTTCCTGATTTTTTTTTAAATATTTTATTTATTTGACAGAGAGAAATTACAACTAGGCAGAGAGGCAGGTGGAGAGAGAGGAGGAAGCAGGCTCCCCACGGAGCAGAGAGCCCGATGCAGGGCTCGATCCCAGGACTCTGGAATCATGACTTAAGCCGAAGGCAGAGGCTTTAACCCACTGAGCCACCCAGGTGCCCCTCCTGATTTTTTTTTTTTTTTTAGATTTTATTTATTTATTTGACAGACAGAGATCACAAGTAGGCAGAGAGGCAGGCAGAGAGAGATGAGGAAACAGGCTCCCTGCTGAGCAGGGAGCCCGACGCAGGGCTCGATCCCAAGACCCTGGGATCATGACCTGAGCCAAAGGCAGAGGCTTTAACCCACTGAGCCACCCAGGCACCCCGCCCCTCCTGATTTTTTTAAGAACCACAATACTGTTTTCCACAGCAGCTGCACCTTTTTACATTCCCAACAGCAGTGCACAAGTCTTCCCTCTTCTTCACATCCTCACTAGTCCTTGTTTTTTTCCTGGGGGCTTTTTCCAGGTCATTGAGAAATAATTGACATGCTTAACTATGTAACTTTAAGGTATCTGGCATGATTTTTTAAACACAAATTTTTTATTTTTTATTAATATATAATGTATTATTAGCCCCAGGGGTACAGGTCTGGAAATCGCCAGGTTTACACACTTCACAGCACTCACCATAGCACACACCCTCCCCAATGTCCATAACCCAACCACCCTCTCCCGACCCCCCTCCCCCCAGCAACCCTCAATAATTTTTTGTTTTTGTGTTTTTTAAATATTTTATTTATTTATTTGACAGAGATCACAAGTAGGCAGAGAGGCAGGCAGAGAGAGAGAGAGAGGAGGAGGAAGCAGGCTCCCTGCTGAGCAGAGAGCCTGATGTGGGGCTCGATCCCAGGACCCTGAGATCATGAGCCGAAGGCAGACCCTCAGTTTTTTTGTGTGAGATTAAGAGTCTCTTATGGTTTCTCTCCCTCCCAATCCCATCTTGTTTCATTTATTCTTTTCCTACCCTCCAGTCCCCCCACGTTGCAGCTCCACTTCCTCATATCAGGGAGATTATATGATAATTGTCTTTCTCTGATTGACTTATTTCACTAAGCATAATACCCTCTAGTTCCATCCATGTTGTCGCAAATAGCAAGATTTCATTTCTTTTGATGGCTGCATAGTATTCCATTGTATATATATATACCACATCTTCTTTATCCATTCATCTGCTGATGGTCATCTAGGCTCTTCCCATAGTTTGGCTATTGTAGACATTGCTGCTATAAACATTCGGATGCACGTGCCCCTTCAGATCACTACATTTGTATCTTTAGGGTAAATACCCAGTAGTGCAATTGCTGGGTTGTAGGGTAGCTCTATTTTCAACTTTTTGAGGAACCTCCATGCTGTTTTGCAGAGTGGTTGCACCAGCTTGCATTCCCACCAACAGTGTAGGAGGGTTCCCCTTTCTCCACATCCTTGCCAGCATCTGTCATTTCCTGACTTTTAAATTTTAGCCATTCTGACTGGTGTGAGGTGGTATCTCATTGTGATTTTGATTTGTATTTCCCTGATGCCGAGTGATGTGGAGCACTTTTTCATGGCGTGATTTTTTTTATTTGTACATTTTTAAAGTATTTTTTAATTGAAGTATGGCCAACACACAGTGTTGCATTAGTTTCAGGTGTATGACATAGTGATTCAACAAGTCTATACACTATGCTGTGCTCACCATGAGTGTAGCCACCATCTGTCACCAGACGGTGCTATTAGAATACCATTGACTGTATTCCCTGTGCTTTACGTTTTATCCCAGTGACCTATTCATTCCATAACTGGAAGCCTGTATCTCCCACTCCCCTTCACCCATTTTACCCATTCCTCCCACTCTGATTTCTGGGTTGGTTGGTTAGTTGGTTGGTTGGTTGGTTGGTTTTTTGGATAGTACCTATCCTAATGGGTATGAAGTGACATTTCACTATAGTCTTAATTTGCACTTCCCTTATGATTAGTGATGTTGAGTCTTTTTATGTGCTTATTGGCCATTTTTTATCTTCGGTGGAGAAATGTCCATTCAGGTCATTTAACCATTTTTTAAATCAGAGGTGTTTTTCTTGTCACTGTCATTTTTGAGTTTTAGAAATTCTCTCTATATTCTGAATATTTATCAGATACATGGTTTGTAATATTTATCAGAGTATGGCTCTCGTATGTGCAAATATTTTCTCCCATTCCGTGGATTGCCTTTTTACTCTGCAGATAGTATCTTATGCACAGAATTTTTAATTTTCATGAAGTGCGTTTTATCTCTGTTTCTTTAGTTTTGATGCCTTTAATATCATATTCAAGAAATCATTGCCAAATCAATGTCATAATATTTTTATACTGTTGTAATTCCCACCTCTTTAGACCTCTGTGACACACTGTAAAAATTGCTTTAGAGTGATTGCTTCAGGTTACTGAAAACATTGCATTAAGTTCTAAAACATTGCATTAAATTCCCTTAATCTCTGATAATGTGGGATCCAAGAAATATTAGCTATTTTTAAAGTGGCTAGTCTATTAGTTTTATCTAGGAACAATATTCATTTTCATCAATGGATGAATTAAAGTTATTTGAAAACATGTGCTATTTGGGGTAAATATATAGCTTCTGTTTATTTGTCGCTTCATCTCTGGAATCTGCCAAGCATAAGGGCCTGGGCTTTGGAACCATTAGTTTGTCATTGCCTCTTCCACCGTCACTCTTTAGGCCATTGCCTTGTTTTGAATTTGCAGGTGTCCCATTTGCTTCCTTTTAATATATGCTTGATTTGATTTGCTAAAATAGTGTTTAGAATTTTTACATCTGTATTCATGAAGCATATTGGTATAATTTTGTAATGTCTTCTGGTTTTATAATCAGATAACACAATCATAGATTGAGTTGAGAAGTATTCTGTTGTTAATTATTTGGAAGAGTTTGTGTTGAATTGGTATAAGTTATTTCTTAAATGTTTAAGAGAATTTTTAATGAAGCCATTTCTTTTGGGGGCTTTCTTTGTGAGAAGCCTTTTAATACAGTTTCAATTTCTCTAATAGATATGGGCATATTCAAGTTATGTTTCCTCCTGAGTGTGGTTTAGTAGTTTTTTGTTTTAAAGAATTTGTCCATTTCATCCAAGTAGTCAATATTGTTGACATAAAGTTGTTCATATTTCTTTATGGTTTTTTAAATATCTGTAGAATCTTCAGTAATGGTACCTCTCATTTGTGATATTTGTAATTTTGTCTTTTTATTTCTAATCAGTCTGACTAGAGAGTTAATCTCAAAGAACCAGCTTTTCGTTTTATTGATTTTTTTTTATTTTTCTGTTTTCTGTTTCATTAGTGATTGCTTTAATCTTAATTCCCTTCTTTTGCTTGCTTTGACTTTAATTTGCTGTTTGTTTGTTTTCTCCTAATTTTTCTATGTGTAGGCTGAGGTCATTGATTTGAAAACCATTCTTCTTTCCTAACACAGGCATTCAGTGCTATAAATCTCCCCTAGAGAAATGGGTTAGTGGCATCTCACAAAATCTGATATATTTTCACTTTCATTTAGTGCAAAGTACTTTCTAATTTTCCTTTTTATTTATTCTTTGATCCATGAGTTAGTTAGCTTCCAAATTTGGAGATTTTCCAGATAATTTTCTGTTACTGATTTCTAATTTAGTTCCATTCTGGTCAGAGAATAAATTTGTATAGTTTGAATCCCTTTAAAATCTATTAAGACTGTGGCACCTGGGTGGCTCAGTCACTTAAGCATCTGCCTTTGGCTCAGGTCATGATGCCAATGTCGTAGGATTGAGCCCAGTGTCAGGATCCCTGCTCAGTAGAAGTCTGCTTCTCCCTCTCTCTCTCTCCCTCCCCCAACTTGTGCAAGCGTACTATCTCTCTCTCCGTCTCTTAAATAAAAATAAAATAAAATATATCCAGACTTAATTTACCACCTACAACTCAGGTTTTCTTGGGAAATATATTGTATGCACTTGAAAAGCATGGGTATTTTGTTGCTGTGCTGCTAAAGTCAAGCAGAGTACTTTCTGCTGCTATGTATTTGCCTGTTCTGGACATTTCATTCACATAAATGAAATTTTACAACATATGGTCTTTCTTGACTGACTTCTTTGACTCAGCATAATGTTGTCAGTGTTTATCCATGGTATAATATGTATCAGTACTTCATATCTTTTTATTGCCTCATAATATTACATTGCATGTATGTGCCACATTTTATCAGCTGATGAACATTTGAGTTGTTTCCATTTTTTTTACTGAGATTTCATTCATATACCATAAAATTCACTTTTTTTTAAGTGTGTAAAGGGCTTTTCCTTCTCTAAGTAGTATGGAGTTTCAGCTTTATCTGATCTTCAAAAATTGCTACTGCTTATAAGTCCACTTTATGACTTCTAAAATTATATTAACATCACTGATGGTGTCTTTTTTCTCATTCTCTCTTACATGTTTTACCATTTTTCTCTTTTGCTGTCATTTCATTGGGGTTCAGGGGCAAAAGAATATTCAGTCTGCCACATTTAATGAAAAGATCCCTTAAAATTATTATGGAAGAAGGAAAACAAATTGTGAAAATTCTGTTACTTTTACTTCATTTTCATTTTGCCTTTTTCTCCTAGTCTTTATGTACTTCTGGACGTAATCATAGCATATTTGGCCAATTTTCTTAAATGTAGCATAATTACTTCATTCATAAACACATCATCATATTAACTATTTTAATGGCAGCATAATATTCTTTTGTGTTAATAATGTTCTGTCATTTGTCTAACCTTTCTCTCTATGGTTAGACATTAAAATTGCTAACTTTGGAGGGGGGTATAGTTATTAAAGATAATGCCATAATAAACATTTTTGTAGAGCTTTGGCACCATTTGCAAGTACACATAGTGAGAGCTATGACTCACCAAATTTCCTCCATTTCGGGGCGCCTGGGTGGCTCAGTGGATTAAGCCGCTGCCTTCAGCTCAGGTCATGATCTCAGGGTCCTGGGATCGAGCCCCGCGTCGGGCTCTCTGCTCCGCAGGGAGCCTGCTTCCTCCTCTCTCTCTGCCTACCTCTCTGCCTACTTGTGATCTCTCTCTCTGTCAAATAAATAAAATCTAAAAAATAAAAATAAAAAATTTCCTCTGCCAGGACCTACTGATGCCTCTTCTTTGGTTCCTTTTGTAGTTATATCTCAGAGAAAACACCTTGTTAAATATCTACTAGCCTCTTTGCTGAGGATGTTCTCCCAGTCAGGCCCTCAGTCGTACCACTTTATGGTGCTGTTATACATGACATCATTAGGCTCATCAGTTACCACATGTGGAGTCTTGTCTCTCCATAGAGATTATAAGCACTTTGTAGACAGAAGTCCCATAGGACTTGCTATTGAGGTAATGAAAAGTGCAAGTTTCCAGTAAACACTTATGGATAGATTTTTTTGGTTTCATCCTAAACAGGTTTAAGAATAGTTAAATATGTTTTAAAATCCATGAGCTCTGGCGCCTGGGTGGCTCAGTTGGTAAAGCCTCTGCCTTTGGCTCAGGTCTTGATCTCAGGGTCCTGGGATCAAGCCCCGCATCAGGCTCTCTGCTCAGCAGGAAGCCTGCTTCCCTCCTCTCTCTCTACCTGCCTCTCTGCCTACTTGTGATCTCTCTCTCTCTCTCTGTCAAATAAATAAATAAAATCTTTTTTAAAAATCCATGAGCTCATAAAAATATGAATAAAAAAAGAAAAACTGGTCATTTCTAATGAACATTAGAAAACAATGTGTTGTGTTTTTTTTTTTTAAAGATTTTATTTTATTTATTTGACAGAGAGAGAGATCACAAGTAAGCAGAGAGGCAGCCACAGAGAGAGAGGAGGAAGCAGGCTCCCCGCGGAGCAGAGAGCCCGATGTGGGGCTCAATCCCAGGACCCTGAGATCATGACCTGAGCCGAAGGCAGCGGCTTAATCCACTGAGCCACCCAGGCGCCCCAACAATGTGTTGTTTTTAAAACTGATAAATGAAGGGATAATCTCATGTATTTATCCAGTACAGGCTACGTGTTTGGTGACCAAACAGTTGATGAGGGGAAGTTTCTCTTTATAGAGAAACTCACTAATTAGAAACTCACTAGTAAGTCGGAAAATAATGCTAAAATGAGAATATAACTATTTTATTATTCCTAATAATTAATGAATCTAAGCATTGATGGTCAATAGTCTTTAACATCACAAAAAGAGAGACAACCATATATAATAGTAGTACCATCCGTGAAGTATTCTTGCCAAACAATCAAGCCTGAAAATGATCAGGCTTCTAGATCCAATTGTCAATTTGCTGGAAATACAGAGGACAAAAGAGTATGTCACGTGGTACCACTGGGATGCAGTCAGCAACCACCAGACTAATGAAAATTATTGGATAAATGATCCAGTTTCTCAACAAATAGCTCAC
This sequence comes from Meles meles, assembly GCF_922984935.1. NCBI lineage: Eukaryota > Metazoa > Chordata > Mammalia > Carnivora > Mustelidae > Meles > Meles meles. The sequence continues at coordinate 51,884,027 of NC_060073.1, forward strand.
AAATGGGAGGGAAAATAAGAGAGACAGAAAGAGACAGACAGATGGTGGATGAACCTATTGATCCATATGGATCATATATGGGTCCTTCCTGAATCAGACAAACTGCAACAAAACAAAAACAAAAAAAGAAAAACATTTAACATTTATAAGATAATTAAAAACTCAAATACTGACTAGATATTTGATATTAAAGAATGATTAATTTACTTAAATAGTGGATTTAGAAAAAATCTGCATGAAATCATTTCTTTTTGACAATATGACCAGTCTATTAATAACCCAAAATGTTTATTGGTAAAGGAAGCAATGGGAATTATCTTTTTTTTAGGCCCCTCTCAAGCATTTCCAGGCACTATTAAATGGTTCTGAAACCAATAATCAGAGTTCACAGTTGACATGTGTTGATAATATTCATACACCACTGTTTATAAATAGGAAAATATTGTTTTATTGAAAACAGTACAATGTTTATAAATGTTTATATATACGTTTATATATTTATGTTACATATTTATATATATTTATATATATTTATATATATAAATGTTTATATATACATTATATAAACATTTATATATAATATATATTATTTATATATATGTAATATATATATTATATATTATATAATATATATAATATATTATATATTATATTATGTATATAATATATAATATATATAATTTATATATAATAATAATATTATAATATATAATATATATATTATATATATAATATATATAATATATATATATTATATATATATATTATATATAATATATATAATATATATATTATATATTATATATAATATATATAATGTATATATAATGTATATATAAATGTTTATATATATTATATATAATATAATATATATTATATATATTTTATAAACATTTATAAAATAAATGTTTATAAATAGGAAAATATTGTTTTATTGAAAACAATACAATCAACATGTGTTGATAATATTCATACACCACTGTTTATAAATAGGAAAATATTGTTTTATTGAAAACAATAAAAATGTCCATTAGCAGGAACAAGGTAATGCTATATATTCATGTAATGGGATTCCATACACTTTAGTTAAATTATGCAATAATTAAGAAACTAGATTCCATAGCTAAACTACTATAGTTTGACTCCAGCTCTAGTTCTACCACTTCCTAGCTGTTTTCTCTAGGACACATTACTTAACTTCTCTGCACCTCAGTTCCTTTACATTTAAACCAGGACTAAATAATAGTACTTATCTCAGTGGATCACAGGTTGTGTAAAGACTAAGTAGGTTGATAAATATACATAGTGAAAGCTCAGGTTAGTTTTAATAATTATTATTATTTATTAACTAAATAAGTCTAGCATCATAATATGTGAAAAACCAAGTTCTAGAAGAAAACACTATGTGGTATCATTTATGTAAAGTTTAAAAACCTGCAGAAAGTGGGGGAGGGAAGAAATTTGGGTCCTGTCTTGTAATTTTAAGAATGCCAAACCCAGGGAGTCACCTGGGTGACTCAGTCAGTTGCGCAACTGACTCTTGGTTTTGGTCCAGGTCATGGTCTCAGGGACATGGGATCAATCTGCTGGTCGTGTCAGGCCTCTGGCTTCTGCACTCAGTGGGGAGGCTGCTTTCCCTCTCCCTCTGCTCCTCCCCTGACTTACTCATTCTCTCACCCTCTCTTACTAAAATAAATTAAATCTTTGGGGGCACCTGGGTGGCTCAGTGGTTTAAGCCGCTGCCTTCGACTCAGGTCATGATCTCAGGGTCCTGGGATCGAGTCCCACATCGGGCTCTCTGCTCGGCAGGGAGCCTGCTTCCCTCTCACTCTCTCTGCCTGCCTCTCTGCCTACTTGTGATCTCTCTCTGTCAAATAAATAAATAAAATCTTAAAAAAAATAAATCTTTTAAAATAAATAAATAAAATCTTAAAAAAAAAAAAAAACCCAACACTGACAAAGGACTTTACAACAAGCTTGTGTTTGATTCCTGCTAATTTTTGGACCACAAAGGAAAAAGTCTGATTTGTCATCTGATCTCTTAATATTTACTAAGCAACTTAATACAAAGAATCATTAGCAGGATAAGTCATTTAAAGACTTCAACCCTGTCATTCCAGCTACTGAAATGGCACATCAAATGAATACAGGGCAGTGCTAGTGAATGAATGTGTCTTGTGTAGGAATTGTTGCCAAGATTTTCTAAGTAACTCAGGAGAGGTTTAGACCATTACGAATTTGAGGTTTCTTTCATTGTTCAATTGTAGAGTATCAGGTAGTAGAACAGAAAAAACTATAGATTCTCACAGTTGCCTTTTTTTTTTAACTATTAGGATTATTTGCCATTTTGTAAATTACACTGACTAATGCACACAGTATCCTATATTCCTTGCTTGTAGGCCGCTCGCTTTCTGCTTCTTTTGATTGTATGTTTACATAGAGTTTGTTGTGTTATGCTTCAATTAATTACATGGTTTAATTAAATATTACATAAATCAATGAAAAAGTTGTATACTTTGAGAAGTATCACCAATAAGATAAAATGAAATTGTAATATAATCCTAAATATTCTTCGTGGACATATACAGGTATAAAAGCCATATAAATGGGAATGAAAAATACATAGTTCAGGATCATTGTTACCTCTGAATTCAGAGGCAGATGGGATCAAGAGAGGTACATGGTGGGCTTCAATCATATCTATGATGTTGAAAATCATTTGTTTTAAAAAATTCATGAAGCCAATATGTTTAAGGTTTGATTAAGATTGGATAAATACAGGTTTTTGATTCACATTTTTCCGATTCCTGTCTTCCTTTTGTTTGTCTCTCAAGACTAAGCATTTGAGGGGGAGAAAAGAGAGGCAAACCATAAGACAGACTTTTAACTACAGAGAACAGACAGAGTTGCTGGAGGAAGATGGGGCAGTGATGGGTGTTAAGGAGGGCATTTGTGGTGAGCACTGGGTGTTGATATAAGTGATAAATCACTAAATTCTACTTCTGAAACTAATATGACAATGTTAACTAACTGGATTTTAAATAAAAACTTGAAACAAAAAAATACTCAAATTTTTAAAGTGACTTAATATCTGGACTTGGTCAGGCTGGTGTAGAATCATAAAACGACTGGCTCGCATTATCCCCAAACTGTGCAAAGAAGTATACTTATATTCTGGTATCCAGAGCTGGATAGGAAATACCTAGCAACTTAAACAGTGAATCTTTGTATTCTGCATTATTCCTTAAGATCATTATATATTTGTGGAATTGGTCCTACGAGCTAACTTTTTTTCCTGAAATCTGGTTTCCCTCTAAACTCCCTAATTGGGGCCTCGGGCCTGGAGACCAAACATGTCTAGCCAGGCAGACCTTAGGACAGGCCCCACATACTGGTATCTTGACCTTTCCCTTGACCAACTTGTCTCTGAGATGATTTGTGTCCATTTATTTGGATTTGAATCTGGCCTGCTGATCGGTGACCTCATGAAGTTATTCTCCATATCCTACCTCATGCTGAGGTTGCCTTTGAATGCTTTGTGTAAAATGAATAGCATTGCTTAATCTAGTACCATCAGGGCTATAAGGAAGGCAGTCAACATATTTTTTAACATCTCATAAAATTGCATGCCAAAATATCACTTGTTTCTTTAGGGAAGAATAATAAGAATTATTAGGAAGTGTAAAATAAATAGTGTTGCAAAATTGGAGGGAAAGGAAGAGATGTCATTTGACAACAACATTCCCTACCACCACCACCACCACCCTTAGACCTTCTGTGGGATTGAGTCTCATCTTTGGGCAAAATAAAAGGTCGTGAAGTTGGCATATGGGCCCGTTTGATTTTAAGAAAGTTTTATCTTCAAACCAAAGAAGTGATTAGAATCAGGAGATAGTTTTATAGACAGGTGCTTATTTTCTTGTTTATGACTAAAACTACTAGCGTATGATATAGCACATTAGAAACCCTAAACAGTCTCCTCACGTCTTTCTCTAGATAATTATAATATAGTTTTCTTTTGTGGAATATCTCAATTTTTTTTAACTTACAGAAGTGATGTTGAATAATAGAAAACCTTATTTCTGTTCCTTTCTCTTCTGCCCATCTTTCTGTATGACCTTAGGTAAATCCATTTTCTTTGTAAGGTCTCTCAAATATACAGTGAAGACATGAAGTATTCACCTTACCACCTACTTTCAAGACCACAGTGCTCCATTTTTGTAATTCCCATCTTAAATCCTGATGGGATGTAGGCAGAATAATGTGCTACTGCCCTCTGCTGGTCCTAAGAACACACCTGTCCATCCGTGCAGTGGCCCTGGTCATCCTAACACTGATGGACACAGTGTCTCTTGCTTATGCTTGGAAAGACGTAGCAGGAAACCACAAAGAAAGGAAGTGAATTTCATGTTTGGAAAAATAATTATATTTGAGTATTTGGAAATTAATGATTTCTTATGCATATATCAGATGCCCTAACCATGTGCAACTATCTTGTCACCAAAAAGTATTTATCCTATCGTCACTTGTCCTCCTGCTACAGTTTCCCACTTGGTAAACACGTTGTGGGTTCTGACTTTTTAAGCCGCTGTCATTGTTTTATACCATCTTCCTGCCTTGGAACATACATAGTCCACTTTTGTTTGGAAGATTTAGGGGAGTGAGTTTTTGCATATTCATTTTTAGTTTGTCAATAAATAGGAAGATAATACTTGGTAAGTAACTGCCAAGGAGAGTCAATATGCAACATCAGTAAGAAAAATGCTGAAAAACAAAGGCAGGACTTCATTATACTTTCAGATCCCTGGGGAGCTCTGTCAATTGTAATAAGAGATCTATAATTAGTAATAGCTTTTTTTGGTGTGTCAGCGATCCTAAAAGTACTTTATGTGAGAAACTGATAAGGATTTGTTAAAAGCTCTGGTTTTCTGAGCCCATCTGTATTAATTTCAGGACTCCAAAATTCTGAGAGCTGGTATTTATTACATCACATTTGTAGGAAATAGGGCTGCCTCTGACTACATCTACGGGAAAGGCAACTGAGAATTATTTTTGTCTTATTTGACTTTCGTGCCTTTAAAATCCCTTTCAAAACGAACTTTGTTAGTCCTTAGATTGCTGTGGGGCAAACACACACACACACACACACACACACACACACACACGCGTGCGCACGCGGAACCTGCATCCCACGTATCTGCAAGCAAAGTATAGGAGGAACATGTGATTCACTTTGTCTGTGGCTTCTGCTTACGTACTCACAGAACCACATTTTGCCCATGATTTCCCATTAGGAGGTAGGAACTGTATTTTTAAACGAGTATATAGGCATAGGAAAATCAACAGTGATCCTTATACAGCTTACCGGTGGGGTACTCTTGATTTTTGTATCACAGTCAATCCCAACTTATAGCCACCTGATTGGAGTTACAGTCAATCACCTCAGCAGCAGTACATAGTCCTGTCTTGAAAGGGACTTACACATGGGATGCAGAAATACGTAGACCCTCATAGGCAAAATCACAGCCATCCCACTTGCATTAGTACATGTAAGTACTACATAAGTACTACATTTCATGGTATGTGTGGTACCTATTTTCAGTTCTAGGTTTAGTCTGCTCTAGACCAAAAAGAAAATTAGCATGTATTGAGGATATCATTTTTACCAAATGTCTTATTCATCTGTTAAGCATCCCTAAGAAATGAACCAACTTTTGGTACATAACAGTAACATGTGTAACCTTAATGTAATCTTCAGTGTCCGGTATTCTAAGAGAGAAGTCCGTTTACTCGCTTCTCAGCCTTTTGGCTAAGATCAAGTGGAAAGAAGTCAGTTTATTAAATTGCTTTAAAAGAAAACATATCAGAAACTTTAGTTCTACTCAATTCCAAAAAAAATAAAATGGACAAAAAGGATGTTTATTGAGAATGTTACCTGCTGTTTCCTGAGACATGATGGATTAAAAAAGTTTTGAAACATCTTTAATCTTTAGAGATGAAAGCAAGAGCTGTGGAAAGATGGTTTAAATCATTAACTGAAACTTGACAATATGAATCATATGTAAAAGTAAAAATACAGTGTTAATTAAAATCATATCAGATCTTCAGGGCAGAATATTACTTTGAGAAACAAAATCCTAAAGTACAGAAAAAAACAGCAAAGCTAATTAGTATTTATTTTATGGTGCTCTTTTGCAAGACAATTCGGTATAGAAAAAACAGCAGGGGTTTTGGAACCAAGGAAACTTTAGGCTTAAAAACCAGCTTTACTACTTATGTAACTTGGTATCTGACTTTAGGCAATTGCTTAAACCTCCCTGAACTTCTGTTTCCTGTTCTGTAAATTGGCAATAATAATGTGCATCTTATATTTAGTATTAAATGAGGTATGTAAATATTTATGAAGTGCCCCAAATGCCTGCAGAGTTAGTTTTCCTTCTCTCTACTGTAAATCACAGAGTAAGGTTTGCTCTTAATTTGAAGCCCAACAGAAGTCCTGGAAAGGAAGGTATGGTTTGAGATTACCTTCCCATGACCATTTGGTGAGCAGAAAAAATGCCCTCAAAGCCCAGCTCAGTCTGCTAGGGAGTACGTGAGGCAGGCAGCAGCCTTGGTGGGAGGTAAAGAGCTAGAATAGGGAGGGTCTAACTCTTCTTGAGTCTCAAATGCGTGATATGCCCTCATTTTGTGTGTAAGGCCGAGCTGCAGGCTCACTCACATTTTAGTTAGTGCCCCCCAAAAATGTACTGTAGAAAAAAATTTAAATTATCTGAAGTTTAATGTTTAGGTTGTGATGGATTTCATTTACATATCCCAGTTGTACTAAGAGCTACCAGCTCTACAGTGTGCACAGTACAGTGCCAGGTACTTTTCATACATTCTCTAATTCATATGGTAACTTCGATTTCTAGCTATTGCTAAAATGTCCATAGAAAGACTGAGACCCTGAAGGATTTAATAGCAAGCTCAAAGTTGCCAGTTAAAAATGAATAAGTTTCTGATTGCTAAGCTTGAACTGCCCTAAGATAATTGTTTAGATAAACCCCTTAATGATATCTGTGGTTAACCGTGACCCCTGTAATTTTTTGAATTGTCATGACTCTGTCAGCCCTGTGGTGATGTGTATTGTGTGTTCTCACAGAAACTGGCTCCTGGAGTCAGCCAGTTTGCTTACACCTGTGTTCAGGACCACCCCATTTGGACAAATCAGCAATTTTGGGAGACAACCTTCTACAATGCAGTGCAGGAACAGGTGCGCTCCCTGTATCTCTCAGCCACAGAAGACAATCATGCCCCACATCTGAAGCGAAAGGTAAGAGAAGAAAGATACTATTGTGGGGGCGCCTGGGTGACTCAGTGGGTTGAAGCCTCTGCCTTCAGCTTGGGTCATGATCCCAGAGTCCTGGGATCTGGCCCGGAGTCGGGCTCTCTGCTCAGTGGGGAGCCTGCTTCCTCCTCTCTCTCTGCCTGCTTCTCTGCCTACTTGTGATCTCCATCTCTCAAATAAATAAATAAAATCTTTAAATTAAAAAAAAAAGATAGTGTAGAACTGGTGTTGTGGCTTCAAGGAAAGCTTATTCAAGTATTCCCAGAGCAAAAGGAAATCTAGCCACTTTCTGCCAGTGTATTTGAGGTTCATCTTAGGGAGTCCTGTGGTGATCATCTTTCTTCTGTTGATTTCTGGTATTATATTTTTCCCTAATAGCTTCTTAATACAGTCTTTAGCAGTGGAATTGTTTTATTACATGTTAATAAATAGGAATTCTTTGGAAATGATTATAGTAAGTTGAACAGAAAAAAGAAAATGAAAATACCTGAGCAGATGTCTTTGTACAATTAACTTTTTGAAGAAGTGTCAAATTACAGTTAAATGACTCTAATAAAAAGCTTTTGCACAGCAAAGGAAACAGTCAACAAAACCAAAAGGCAGCCAAGGGAATGGAAGAAGATATTTACAAATGTCTAACCAGGTAAAGGGCTAGTATCCAAAGTCTATAAAGAACTTCTCAAACTCAACACCAAAAAACAAATAATCCCATCAAGAAATGGGCAGAAGACATCAACTGACATTTCTGCAAAGAAAACATACAAATGACCAACAGACACATGAAAAAGTGCTCAACAACACTAGCATTGTGGTAATACAAATGAAAACCACAATAAGATACCATCTCACACCAGTCAGAAAGGCTAAGCTTAATGAGTCAGAAAACAACAGATGTTAGCAAGGATGCAGAGAAAGGGGAACTGCTGCTGGTGGGAATGCAAGCTAGTACAGCCACTCTGGAAAATAGTATGGAGGTTCCTCAAAAAGTTAAAAACAGAGCTACCCCATGACCCAGCAATTGCAGTACTAGGTATTTACCCAAAGAATACAAACATAGTGATCGAAAGGGGCACCTGCACCCCAATGTTTTTAGCAGCAGTGGCCACAAATATGGAAAGAGCCCAGATGTCCATCAACAGATGAATGGATAAAGGAGATATGAGATATATATATCTCTCTCATAGGAATATATCTATATAGGAATATATATATAGGAATATATATATACATATATATATGAATATTACTCAGCCATCAAAAAGAATGAAATCTTTACCATTTGTAACAACCTGGATGGAATTAGAGGTATTATGCTAAGCAAAATAAGTCAGCAGAGAAAGATAATTTCATATGATTTCACTCATATTTGTAATTTAAAAAACAAAACAGAGGATCATAGGGGAAGAGAGGGAAAAATAAAGTAAGATGAAATTAGAGGGAGACAAACCATAAGAGACTCTTATACACAGGAAACAAACTGAGGGTTGCTGGAGGAGTGGTGGGTGGGGAGATGGGGTAACTGGGTGATGAAAGTTAAGGAGGGCACTTGATGTAATGAGTACTGTGTGTGATATGCAACTGATGAATCACTAAACTCTACCTCTGAAACTAATAATATACCATATAGTAATTAATTGAATTTGAACAAAATAAAATAAACAAAAACAAAACAAAACAAAATGACTCTGAAATAAATATAAAATTCAGTAGTTCTTGAAAGTATGTCAGCAATAAATCTATTTCTCCTTTTAGGAATATTCAATATGTTTCCATATATTTTATCAGCATGAATTATACTTAAGAAAAATATCAAGAAAATATTTTAAGATAAGAAAATTACAGGCATCTGGGTGGCTTAGTCGGTTTAGCATCTTGCCTCAACCGCTATTTTAAATTGACTTTATATTATGTGAGATGAATGAATTTAGAAACTACATAGTACTATTCAAATATTTCTATGTCTCCTATAATTTTAAATATTGTCTATTCTTGACAATGATAAAAATGGAAACTTTAATAAAAAATACCACTATCTGACATTTATCTTATATTCCAAATTATTATTATACACTGTTAGTGTGAATTATTTACTTAATTTAATATAAAACTCAGACTTTTCTTTCAAAACATCAAATACACTTGGGTAATGGGTAACTATAACAGATGCAAATTAGTTTGAGGTCATGCTCCAGAAATATCTGGGCTAGTGTGGTACTTTTGATAGTTTTCTTAAAGCAGATATAAAACTAACGTTGATATATCTCAAAAGCATTTGTAGAGCAAACACATGTCACTGCTTCTCTGTCCTTTCTTCCAAAGAAGTCTTTTAGTGATACCTAGATTAGATACAAGTGAGACTAGTATACTAGCTTTTCTTAGCATTTCAGCCTACTAAGAAACTCCTCTTCAAAATCCTGTTGTCAAACCATAAAAGACTCTTAATCTCACAAAACAAACTGAGGGTTGCTGGGGGTGGGTTATGGACGTTGGGGAAGGTATATGCTATGGTGAATGTTATTAAGTGTGTAAACCTGGCGATTCACAGACCTGTACCCCTGGGGTTAATAGTACATTATATTTTAATTAAAAAAATAAAAAATTAAAAAAAAATCCTATTGTCAGAGGCACCTGGGTGGCTCATTGCGTTAAGTGTCTGCCTTCAGCTCAGATCATGATCCCAGGGGCCTGCCCGCATCTGCTCTCTGCTGAGCAGAGAGCCTGCTTCGCCCTCCCTCTCTGCCTACTTGTGATCTCATTCTCTCTCTGTCAAATAACTAAATAAAATCTTTTTAAAAAATAAAAATAAAATCCTGTTGTCAGACTCAAAAAAAAAAAAAGAAAAAAGGATTTTGAGCATTGGGGATGGTATGTGCTATGGTGAGTGCTGTGAAGTATGTAAACCTGGTGATTCACAGACCTATACCCCTGGAGCTAATAATACATCATATGTTAATAAATAAATAAATAAATAAATAAGGATTTTTAGAAGATGGCAGCGGAGTAGGAGGATCATAGGCTTGCCTCATCCCATGGATGCAGCTAGGTAACTATCCAGCTATCCTAAATATCCCAGAAATCAGTCTGAAGACTGGCAAAACCAACTCCACAACCTAAGATAGAGAAGAGGCCACGTCAAAGAAGGTAGGAAGTGCAGAGATGCGACTTGGGAGAGAAACAGTTCATGGCCACTGCAGTAGGGAGGGAGCCATGGTTGCATAGGAGAGTGAGAGATTACCTAGCACACACGGGAGTGCATGGGGAAAACAAATTCCCATAGCATTTGGCTTAGAAAGTAAGAGGGCCCAAATTTCATGAGTTCTTGCAACAGCAGGGCTTAAAACCTGGAGTTTTAAAGGTCAGTGGACTTCAAAAGCCAAACTATGGAAAGAGCCCAGATATCCACTGACAGATGAATGAATAGCGATGTGGTATATATACACACTGGAAGACTACTCACCTACCAAAAAAATGAAACCTTGCCATTTGCAACAACATGGATGGAACTAGAGGGTTTTATGCTAAGGGAAATAAGTCAGTCAGAGAAAGACAACTATCATATGATCTCTCTTACATTTGGAATTTAAAAAACAAAACAGAGGATCATAGGGGAAGAGAAGAAAAAATAAAACAAGCTGAAATCAGAGAGGGAGACAAACTGAAAGAGACTCTTAAGCATAGGAAATGAACTGAGATTGCTGGAGGGGAGGGGAGTCCGGGGATAGGGTAACTGGGTGGTGGACATTAAGGAAGGCACATGGTGTAGTGAACACTGGGTATTATATAAGACTGATGAATCACTGACCTCTACCTCTGAAACTAATAATACATTATATGTTAATTGAATTCAAATAAAAATAGATAATTTTTTTAAATATGCCAAAAAAATTCTCGGCCCAAATAAAATATAAATACATAAATAAAAATAAAATTTAAAACTTGATAAAAAATAAAATAGATGGGGGCCTGGGTGGCTCAGTTGGTTGAGTGGCTACCTTCGGCTCAGGTCATGATCCCGGAGTCCTGGGATTGAGTCCCACATCGGGCTCCCAGCTCCGTGGGGTGTCTGCTTCTCCCTCTGACTTTCTCCCCTCTCATGCTCTCTCTCACTCTCTCTCTCTCTCTCAAATAAATAAAATCTTTTAAAAAATGAAATAAAATAAAATAGATTCCATTGTTATATCTATGTCCTGATAGTATTTGACTCCCACATTTACTAGGATATCTAGCTCTATTTTGTGTGACTTGTCATTCTGTCTTCTCCTCCCAAAGAGCAGAAGAGAAAAAACATATCAGAATATTAGTAAATGTTACTGGACCTTCATTCATTTATACATATTTCCCGTCGACAGTTTGTTATAACTGGCTGTTTGAAAGGAACAGGGCCATAGAGATAAATAAATGCAATGAAATGTTTGAAGTAAAAGGCTTTGCTGCTGCTTCCTTGGATTTAGCACATTGTTCCCCTCAAGTCCGGCTGGAGCTGGCAGGAAAAAGAAGAGTTGATTTTGTTTTGTTGTTGCTGCTATGTTTTATTTATATATTTTCTTTCTTTTTTTTTTTTTTTTGGTGACATGGGTATTTAATAGATGGATAATTGAAACATGTTCCATGATTTTTGAAACTTGGGTCATGGATTTGCATTGTTTTGCTTCATTTTTTTAGGAGAAGCTTCCAGATGACCAGTATCAGGAGAAGACAGCAATGGACCTGGCAGCTGAGCAGCTACGCCTTTGGCCTTCTCTGAGCAAAGCAACTCAGCAGGAGCTGGTGCAGCGTGAGGAAAGCACTGTCTTCAGTCAGGCCATTCATTTTGCAAACCTCATGGTCAATCTGCTAGTTCCACTGGATACGAGTAAAAACAAGCTCCTGAGAACATCGGCACCAGGGGACTGGGAGAGTGGAAGCAACAGCATTGTCACAAACAGGTACCAAAAAGCGCACATCCAGAGACCCTCCTGTTCTTCGCTTAACAGACTAAAGTATCTGGGGCAAATACTGCTACACATATTTCAAAAATTTAAGTATTTGCCTTACTTAAAAAGAGCTGTTCAACTCTTTTTTTTTCCCAAATCCATATAAAAGACCTTCATTTAATCTGACTGTTCGTAACCACCTCCCACAGTCTCTTTTCTTTCATGACCTAATTTTTTCAACTGTCTCACCCACTACTGATCAAGCCCTTCAGTTATTTTCTGCCATAGCAATTTACAGAGAGCACTTGGAAAATTACTAATGAACTTCTTGTTCATTAGTTATTTTTTGTTTCTGGGCCCTCCTTTTTTCAATGTATGCATTGCATTTGTCTATAATCTTGTCCTCAACCATACCTTGCTCCCGACCCGACATGGACTTCCATTGCTACTAAGAATAAACCCATGGACTACAAGACCTAACAGGATTTGGCTCTTGATGACTGCTCTGACTTTATTTCTTGTCATTCTTCTGTCAAGAAAACTGGTCTCCCTGCTAATGCTAATCCTCAAACACTCTAAACATAATACCACCTCGGGGTCTTGGTATTTGTTCCCACAATCTGGAATAGTTTCCCTGAAACAGTCAGAAGAAATACTCCCTCACTTCACTTAATTCTCTGCTCAAATGCCATCTACCTAGAGAGGTCTTCTTGACTTCCTGTCTTAAGTAGCACAGGCATCACTCTTTGTCTTACCTTGCATTATTTTCTTTCATGGCACTTTCCACAACCTGATTTGTTTTCATATATTTGCTTATTGTTTGACTCATTCATTGCTGTACCCCCAGCTCTTTGCATGTAGTACATACCCAATAAGTGTTTGGTTGAACATATGATGAATGAATTCATGAACTGCTTACCCAACAGTAGTGATGTTCTAACCTCTTAGGTCTTCAGTGATACTCTAAGATGCTGGTAGTTCTTCTAACTCTTGTAAATCCTTCTCAGGCTCTTTCAGGCAGCTTCTCTTCTCCCCCATTCTCAATCCCTTTTCCACACGCTTCATACTCTCTTAGAAACTCATCCACAGCCCACATCTCTGACCTCAACCTCTCAATCTCTCTATCCCAGATACTTTATTTTTGTCAAGAATACCCGAGAGCTTCTAGTCTTCCAGACTAAACAACTTTTTGTTGTTTTAAAGTCAGCCTTTTACACCATGCAGTCAACTGCACAAGTCTCTTATTTCCTCCTGCAGAGAAGTTATTTTATGTGAAAAATATAGCCTAGGCCTTCATCGCTTCAAACTATAGATGACCAAGCTCCTTGAAAGTCTACCTAGTGAATGGCTAAGACACTTAAGTTCTTTAATGCTTTGGGATGGTGTGAGGCCATATTCACGGTTTAGCTTTACCTTAAGACTGATTCAGCTAATGTAGTTAGATTTGGAGGAAAGAGAACTAAGTAGTTTAGAACAAACAAAGGAGTCTTTTCCATGATGAGCAGTCTAAAATAAGGCATAGGAGGCCAGAGTGTTTGTCGAACAGTGGAAACTGAATAAGCAGCAAAGACAGGGATTCAGCTTTCACATCCACTTCTGTTGCATGATTTTATCACGTACAGAAGACTGATGGCTTCAAAGTGTCTAAAAGTGCTGTGGTTCACTCAAAGAGACAAATACTGGCAACAGAAAGGCTCACAGGACAGTTTGGTTCTTCCATTTGAAAAAATATGCTATTTTCTGGGAAACGTTCTTTTGCTTCGCCTACCAGGGAACATGTCTCCTAGTTGTCAAAGGCCAAAGACAGCAATATTACTTTGTCTGATTCTGTGTGGTAATTAACTTGAGAGAACAGGGTTGTTTTTTGTTTTTTGTTTTTTTTAAGTTTCAAGTATCAGATAATAAATGAAAGAGTCTATTTTTGCTTTAGATTCTGTGGTTCCTGAGTTCCTTTTTAGGAGAATGGCAGACGTATTTCTTACAAAAATTATTTACAAAAATAAATTTGGGTCCAAAGGACAATGCCCAACAGTAGCTTTCAAATTTAGGCAAGTGGAATGTCCTAATGTAGGCAAATTTAAATTTCTGTCAGAATTAACGGTGATAGAATAGTCATTTGTTACACTTGAGTACTAACCATGATTTCTTTCCTTGATTTTCTCAGTATTGCAGGAAGCGTAGCTGAGAGCTATGATACAGAAAGTGGGTTTGAAGATTCAGAGAATAATGACATCGCCAATTCTGTTGTGCGATTCATTACCCGATTTATTGACAAGGTTTGCACAGAGAGTGGAGTTACTCAGGATCACATCAGGAGCCTTCATTGCATGATACCAGGTAACCAATTTACAGATATTAGAGAAAAATAATATTGGAGATAATTGAGTAAGAATTGTTTTTAGGGATTTTTTTTTTCACCATAACACCTATAATACTTGTCTTCCATGTAGTTTAGTCATGCCATTTTATGTTCTGATTAATTTGTTTAATATTTCTAAATTATGGTAAAATATATGTAATGTAAAATTTGCCACTTGAAGGTATTTTAAGTGTAGAATTCACTGATGTTAATCACATTCACAGTGTTGTGCAGTCATCACTACTATCCTTTACCAAAAACTTTTTCTTTTTTTTTTTTTTTTTTTTTTCTCATTTTATCCAAAAACTTTTTCATCACTGAAATACACACTCTGTACCCATTAAGCCCTAACTCCCCGTTCTCCATCTCTGTAGTCCCTGGTAAGCTCTATATCTCTATGAATTTGCCTGCTCTAGATAGTTCTTATAAGTTTAAATCATATAATATATGTCCCTTTGTGTCTGGCTTCTTTCACTTAGCATAATGTTTTCTAAGTTCTTCCATGTTGTAGCAGGTATCAGAATGCTATTCATTTTTATGGCCAGATACTATTCCATTGTATGGATATACCACATTTTGTTTATCCATTCAACTGTTGGTGGACATCTGGATAGTTTCTGACTTCTGGCTACTATGAATATCCACATACAAGTATTTGTTTGAGTGCTTATTTTTGATTTTTTAGGTATATACGTAGGAGTGGAATTGCTACATCATATGGTAATTCTGTTTAACTTTTTGAGGAATCACCAAACTGTGATTAGTTTTTAATTCTAAAACATTCCGAATTTATATTAATTCTGCTTATTTTGTTCTCTTTTATTTTGAATACCTGACTTATCCTAGGAATTGTAGCTATGCACATTGAGACCCTAGAAGCAGTACATCGAGAGAGTAGAAGACTCCCACCTATACAGAAGGTAATTATTCCAACTGTATGCTTTCGGGTTATAACATCTCTTCTTAAAAACAGCAGCAATACACTTTTGTGCCCCAGAAAGCACCTTCTCCTAACCTTTTACAGAGACTCCACTTTTAATGATACATTAAACTTTCAGAGGAGTTTACCATGTAGATCCTCATAAAACAGATACTGAAGGAGAATAGTAGATTCAACAAAGGAGCCATAATAGCCTCTTGTTGAGTCTTTTTTTTTAGGCAGGGCATAAATTATGAACATTCTAACTTCCAAGCCCAAGCCAAGATTTTATGCCCTGCCCACTTCCAGAAAAAAAGGACTTAAGGCAATTACCATAAAAATACCAGGTTCCTGAATCTGTTTACATTGTAAGCATACCTCATAAGCATCTGTGAATCTGGGAAGTCTATTAAAAATTGAGAGTCCTGAACCCCACCCCAGCCTCCTGAATTGGAGTTCCCTGAGACTTGGTCTGGGAATCTATACTTTCAAGTACAAGCCTCCCAGATGATCATTTTACTGCTAGTCTAACACCAGTCTGTGGACTAGAGTCAGGACCTTCTTACCTCTATAACAGAACTATTAAAAATAAATTCAAAGGAAAATCAGAAGGCAGATGGATAGGAAAGATATTTCTGTGAGAAATTGAAGATCATTATAACTTTGGCTTTACATTTAGCTCTGCGGTTCCTAGAGCCAACAAAAAGAATAGTACTGATTTATATAGTTGTTATTGCTTAGTAAAAAGTAAGCATATTAGATCTTCAGGAGAGGTGATTTTTTTTTTTCCTAGCATTGTTATCTCCAGAGGAGTGTATCATGTGGTTGTGCATTTCCCAAGATGTGTAAATGTTCATTACTTGGCCACTTTTTGTGTTAATCTTCAATAAAGGCCAAGAAGGGCAGATCCTTTCAAAGATGCATATGTTTTTCTAATTATTTGTTTTTTAAGTTTATAGAAGTAACAGTGTTCTTTATATAAAATTAAACTATTAAAGAAATACACATTATACAATGTAAAAGTCCTCCATGGTCTTTCCAACTCCACCTCACCTATGCCTTTAACCATGATAGTACCACCTTTAACAGTTTAGTCCATATTCTCACCATTTTTCCTTTTTCCAAAAAGAGGGAATTATAATATACATACTGGTTTACAGCTTGCTTTTTTTACTTGACAGTGTACCCTTGATATCTTTGTATGTTAACACATACAGATCTAGGTCATTTTTTTAATGGTTGTAAAATGTTCCATTGAATAGATATTTTAAACATCTTAGTAATTTCCAATGATTTTACTGTTAATAAACAAAGAATCTTAAAAAAATAAATAAACAAAGAATCTTTTCACATTTGGATGCAAAAACGTCATTTCTGCCTCTTCCCTAATCTGTTTTCTCATTTTTGGCTACTTAAGCAGTCTGACTTGGGTTTTTTTAGATCTGCAACTGAAAAGATAACTTTGGTCTAAGTGTTGGAAACCCCACAAGATTTGTGTTTGAAATACTTTCTCTGTTGTTAGCCCAAGATTCTTAGGCCTGCTCTCCTGCCAGGAGAAGAAATCGTCTGTGAAGGTCTTCGAGTCCTGCTAGACCCTGATGGAAGAGAAGAAGCTACTGGAGGCCTTCTTGGAGGCCCTCAGCTCCTGCCAGCAGAAGGAGCCTTGTTCCTCACCACATATAGAATTCTTTTCAGGGGGACTCCCCATGATCAGCTAGGTATGACTCATTATGCCATCACAATATGGATATCCATGTGCTGCTTGAGGTTTTGATTACATTTGTGTACAGTAATTTGCAGATCATTTCAGATTCAAAGAAAGCCTTTTGTCACCAAGTATTTTTTTAGAATCCTTTGTCTGTCAAAGCTAATGATTATTTGGATTTTAAAGTCTTATTTAAAGAACCAAGGGTATCTTCTAAACAGTACATCAAGGGTTCATTCACTGAAAGAATCATAATTTCATGAGATTCATTCACTGAAACAATCATAATTTCATGAGGCAGTATATTGTGACTTAGGGATATTCATAGCATAAAGCTGCTAACGAGGTCTCCTGCTAATTTATCCCACCTTTCTGAGTCCTGTAGTTAACTGCAAGGTTCAGGTCTTCCAGACACATGATTCCTTTTGTGGAAAGATATGCTAAGCATCACAGGGTTGTACAGCACTAACTAACCCCACTTCCTCTTGTCCACATTTCAACTAACCCCATTTCCCTCTTGGCAGACAACTTCCATTCACTAAACTCTCTCAACTTCTGTTTCCATATTCTACTACTCTGTGCACTCTTCCATATTAGAAAGGAATAGCATGCCCTATCAAGTCTGAATTATCTTTTTTAAATCACTGTAATCTCTAAACTTTTGGTTGATGGGAAAAGCTTATAACATTTGGGCTAGAACTGTTGCTCTCCAAATAAGAAGCTCAGATTCAGACTGCTATTGGCTAATTGTGATATCTTAAGTCCCCTGACCTCTCTCTGAGTTTTAGTTTCCCCTTTTATAAAGTTAGGGTATTGGATGATAATTCTGTAGTTCTCAGCCTTGACTACATATTTGAATTGTTGGAAAGCTTTAAAAAAAACCTACCAATCTGGGCCCAACCCTCACACAGTTGAATTAATACCTGGAATAGGATTCTAGGAATGGAAAGACCCAGACATCTGTGCGTTTTTAAGTCCCAGAAGTGGTTATGATACATAGTAAGGATTGAGAACCATTGAGATAAATGATCACTAAAGTTCCTTCCTCATCCGCAATTTTTCATTCAGTAACATTTGATGAGATGTACTATATGTGCTGCACATTTTGTTAGACAGTGGACTTTAGGTGTATAAAATGTAGTATCCTTAAAATCTCACAGTTGCGTAATTCCTCTGTTGGATAGAATCAAGATGGTTTATTGTCTTATTCATAAAAGAGTGCTTACCATGTAATTTTTAAAAATCTCATAAAATTCAATAAACAAAATGAATCTATGGACATAGTTGTATTCATTTGGAAAAGAGTGAAAATGGAGCAAAATTTTTCAACCTCTCCTGCTATATAACCACACATAAATTATATTTGTATTTGAAAGCAAATGTAATTTTTTTTTCAAATGTAATTTTAAAAGAAGCTAAATACCTAGTACTTAAAAATTTTTTTGTACTGTGGCTTGTGAGCTTAGTGGCCACAAACATATATTCTGGGGATATAAATACATAAGATACTTGGTCACTTAAGTTGTTCTTATTTATTTCTTTTAAAAAAATCAAAACCATACTTAGTATGAAGGCTTATATTGTTCTCTTGTTTTTTCCTGTCAATTTTGGGGTTAATTTTGTATTTTAGGGAACTTATTTTTATCAGAGAAAGCCTTCTTATTGCCTCTTTCATTTCTCTTTTTAAATTTCTAATTTAAAATATCTCCTTTAATTAAAAAAAAACTCCTTTAATGACACCTAGAAATCTGATAATTTTATGTGCGTTGTATAAGCATAGGTTGTTTGATACATCCTAGGACTTAAGTTCTGTATACATCCTAATTTAGTTTAGCGTCTAGATATGAGCTCAACATTAGAGGATAATCAGAATTTTCTAGGTTAGGATTTGATAGATCCAGGGACTGAGAAATTCTGATGATGTTAAGTAGATGTATGGGTGAACTCATAAACCTAGTTCGGTTCTCACCCATCTGCCTTACTAGCCAAGGCGCCTTGCTCATTGCTGTTCCTGGCTTTGACTTGTACCACTGCCTGTCCCTTCTCTTCTCCTCTGCAAATCCAAGCCTACGCTCTCTTCAAATCTTACCTTCCCTCTCACTTCCTCCAGGAATCATTCTGTAGCCCTCTAGCATGCAGAAATCTTCTCCCTTTCTGAAATATTTAAAGCTCTGTTCCCTCAAACTTAGGAGCTAATGACATGTTATATTCGGCATGTGACTCTCCTCTCTCAGGGGGATCTTTGAACTTTCCAAGTGAGGCTTTGCGTGTACTACTTATTTTCTAGGCTTGCATCTTCACAACCTCTAGTAGTTGATAATTATTTACATTTTCCCTTCCTTGCTTTAATATTTAAATTTCTAAAACTCTTCAGCCTACACTTAGTCCTGTATCTTCTGAAGGCACAAATACATGATACAGCACCTTTTACCATGTATGGGAACACATTTTAAAAATCTTTTCTCTTTTGCTTTATACTTACATTAAATGTCATGGATGCCTTTAAGATTAAGAATCTTTAAGATTGCCTTAAACCAGGTGATCTGGTGTGTCACACAGCAGGTCAGAGAAATAGAAAGAATGAAGGCAAGCAAACTGTGATGGTTCATTCACTCCAGGAAAGGATTATGTCTCAGGAGTGAATTGCCATGCAATAAAATCAATGAATGTGATTCTAGAATCATGGCATTTTCTCACTGCATTCCTGGGCATCATCCTCTTCTGATACATTTTGTTAGCAGAGGCTCATAAAATGAGAAGCAGAGACTCTATAAATAAGCAATAAAGTGCTGTTGCTGAGTCTGTGTCCTGCTTTCCTATAGTTGGTGAGCAGACAGTTGTGCGGAGTTTTCCTATTGCCTCTATCACCAAGGAGAAGAAGATTACCATGCAGAACCAGCTGCAGCAGAACATGCAAGAGGGACTACAGATTACATCAGCATCTTTTCAGGTATTAAGAAAGGGAGCCAGGGCATCTGGATGGCTCAGTGGGTTAAAGCCTCTGCCTTTGGCTCAGGTCTTGATCCCAGGATACTGGGATTGAGCCCTGTATGGGGCTCTCTGCTCAGCAGGGAGCCTGCTTTCTCCCTCCCTCTGCCTGCCTCTCTGCCTACTTATGATCTCTGTCTGTCAAATAAATAAAATCTTTTTAAAAAATTTTTTTAAAAAGAAAGGGAGCCATTCCTCTACTATTTAAAAGTTTTCGGGGTACCTGGGTGGCTCAGTGGGTTAAAGCCTCTGCCTTCAGCTCAGGTCATGATCCCAGGGACCTGGGATCGAGCCCCGCATCGGGCTCTCTGCTCAGCAGGGAGCCTGCTTCCTCCTCTCTCTGCCTGCCTCTCTGCCTACTTGTGATTTTTCTGTCAAATAAATAAATAAAACCTTAAAAAAAAAAGTTTTCTACAAATGATGTGGCTACTTTCTGTGGTAATGGACTCAGTTAGAGGATGAGGATTAGAGGGTCTGAGAGGGTAATCTTCAACTGAGTAAACCCGAATCATTCTGGATTTAATCCCTCACTTCCTGAACCCCTTGGCCAGCTGAGTATCAACAGATTATCTGTCAATATTTAGTGATCTTAGAAATTCAGACACATACAGTTGACTCTTGTTCTCTGCCAAGTCATACCTTTGTGTTTGATAAAGGCTTTAGAGAGAAAACAATTCTCTTGGCACCTGTTTCAGAAGGAAATGCCCTATGGCACTTCTGTGGAAGAGATAAAACTCTAAGAATTATACTCAGGGCTAAAGTACTGTTGGTACTAACTAAATAACTTTTAATTAAGCAGAGGATTTTCTAGGGGGTTTTAAACATATCAGAACTTGTGGAATTACTGATAAAAGCAGACATGGGAAGAGTGATCTTCTTTTAGTTTTTCCTTTTTACAGTTCTTAGTCTGTAATACTTTGCTCTTCCTATTTTTATGCCTTGTCTCTGACTTCTCAGATTTTTGAGGGTGCCAGTTCTTGCCGCATTCCTTCCAGCCACGAAGCCACCCCTAGGACCTCCATGTGCTCATTGTGTGAAATGTGAGGCTACTGATCTCTAGGGTCCAGACCTACTCCCATCACCTGGGAGCAGGGACCTCCCGGGGCTTTCTTCACTGGTCCACCTGCCAGAGGACTCTAAACTGGAATATTGCCTGGCTGTATTGCTTGGGATTCTAGTCAAGCAGACTTTTTCTTACTAGATTTATGGTAATTCTGGGTAAGAAGAAGTTTCCTTAGGCCAAATTCTCCATCTAGAGCCAATAGTTGAAAAAAAAGAAAGACGTGTTTCCTAATTCAGACACTGTAAGTTAATTTCTCTATCCCATCATAGAAAAGGTAGTCTTAAAGAAACCCAACTTCAAGATACATGATTTTCCTTGCCAGTGAACCATGTATGACAAGTATACCTTTCTGAGCCCTTTTTTAAAAAAAATTTTTTGAGCCCTTGTTTTAAATAAAAAATTATGTTACATGATATCCAAGGTCCCCTCAACCTCTGGACTTCTGCCATTTAGTATTAACTTTCTGGTATTTCAATAACTTGGGAGGATGTTATCTGGAAATCCTTAATTAATCCTTCTGAGGTATTTTCTCTCTTTTCTTTCTAGTTGATTAAAGTAGCGTTTGATGAAGAAGTGAGTCCAGAGGTAGTAGAGATCTTTAAGAAACAGCTAATGAAGTTCCGTTATCCTCAGTCCATTTTCACCACCTTTGCTTTTGCTGCTGGACAAACTACCCCACAAATAATTTTACCCAAACAGAAGGAAAAGAACACATCCTTCCGGTAAGAAGACAGTCAAGTTTCTTCATTTCAGCCTTTTCATAACTCCCCGTCTGGGGAAGTGACCTCTCCTTTGTGTCAGTGTGTACGTGACTGCTGTTTTTGTTTGCCATCCTGTGAAGCCCATTGGACCTAGCTCAGAAAGTTATGGAGCAGTAGCACTGATGTATGGAGCAAGTTTCAAAAACTAAATGCTATAAGAGGTTTTGACCAATATGCCCATTGCTCATGATGTATTTTTTTAATGTGAAACTCTGTTCCCCCTTTTTCCCATATTGATTCCTTTCTAACTGGCTTTGAGCAGGCCCTTCAGTTTTCTTTGATATCCAGACCTAGTAGACAGTTTTGCTTTGATCTAGAGATGGTAGCCTTTATTTTTTCTTTTTCTGTAACTTTTTGTTTTGGTTTAGTTTCAAATTTACAGAGAAGTTGTAACATAACACAAAGAATTCCTGTATACCATTTACCCAGATTCAACAATTGTTTATGTTTTGCTCCATTTCTTTTATCATTTTCTCTCACATATGTATTTTTTCTAAACCATTTGAGTTATATACATAATACCCCTTTATCCTTAAATATATTGATGTATATTTTCTAAGAACAAACCATGGTATATAACCAGGAAATTGAATTGGTATGTAACTTTTATTTAATCCAGCATCCTTGTTCAAATTGCTGATAATCCTTTATAGCTACTTTTTTTTTTTCTGCCTAGTACAGGATCCATTTCCAGGATCAGACATTGCATTTAGTTGTCATATTTCTTTGTGGGACTCCTTGTTTTCTGAAAATTTTTAGTAATTTATGTTGAAACTTTTACATTTCGGTTATTACAAAATAACAGTTGCTTAAAATTTATCTTCAATTAGTAATAAAATAAAGTGACCAAAAGTTCAGTTCATTCATTATTAATCACTTAGAATTTGGGCATCTGCCAGTACAAATTACGTATTAGGAAGTACTCTGCAGACTTTGGAAAAGAGCCCTTTTCTTTGCCTAGAAGTGGGGTAGGCTGTAGGTTATAGAAGAGTTGAGGTTCCAGACAGTGTGTCATTACTAAATTGCATAGCTGACCACCTGCACCACAATTCCCCAGTAAGTGAAGGGGCCCATGGAGATCCAGAAATGATACACTGAAACATGAGCAGCTTCCTAGGCATTTACAGCAGTGAGCCAGACATCTTGTCTTCACAGTATGGAGTCACAGAGGAGCCTGTGACATCTCTTATTCCAACCCTTTATGGAAGATATGAAGCTTTGTATGGCATTTTATGTTTAGAATCTATGGACTATGGGAGGAAACACACACGCGCACACACACACATAAACACACGCACACATAAAATCAACCTTTTCTGTATCGAGCTTAATCTATCCAGCTATAAGATAGGTATAGCAATTTTAAGATTTAAAACAACTCAGAATTGTCTTGAGTATGTAAAGGTTTACAGTGTCAGAAGGCAGGACACCACACATACCACTTAAACATGGTGCTAAATATAATTCTTATATGATCTAAAAGAAAAGCCTATGAGTTAATAGAAAGAGTTTGAATTAGTAGAGAGTGGAGCAGACAGGCTTCCATGAAGGAGGACATCTACCAGCATAGTTTGTGGGAACTGGTGGAGGCAGTGGCATGGGTAACCAGAGTGCGTTAAGGGGCATGTTTGACCAAAAAGTCCAACTGAGTTAGATTTGGAATAAGTAGCTTATGTGCCACTCTGGGTTCTTGCACTTTTTGCCTTCAGCTGTCCTGATGATAACAGTGTTTTGTAGGAAATTAGTCTGTGCCATATACAAAATGATCTAAAGAAGGAGAGACTTACTGAAGGGCTCGATAATCCTAGTAGCTATGGGTGTAGAAAAGGAATAAGTTGAGCTGTGTAGGTGTCAAAAAATGTAAATGGTGTCCTCATATTAAATTGATGGTCTCTTTGGTTTTATGACTTACAGCACCTTCTCAAAAACAATTGTGAAAGGTGCCAAAAGGGCAGGGAAAATGACAATTGGGCGGCAGTATTTATTGAAGAGGAAGACAGGGACAATTGTGGAAGAGAGAGTGAATCGTCCTGGTTGGAATGAAGAAGATGATATATCAGGTATGTGAGAACTCCTTTTTTCCTTCATGAATTGGTTTTATTCTTTCTTCTTATAAGTAAGAGTCAGAATCTCAGATGTAGTTGTCCTTAAACTTTGACTCACAAGAACCTAGATCTCATAAGAAGAGTGGAGGGCACTTACCAGCTTCTCAAAATAGGGGGGAAAATTATTTTCCCAAGATTCCATCGTTCAGAAAAGATTTTGCTAAATTATACTTCTCTCTTACTAAATCCACAGAACTGGTTGGCCATTGTTACATGGGTCTCATCAAAGGGAGAAAGAAAAAAAACCAGTGTATGGGAAGTTTAGGTAGAAAGTAATCCCCTGTACCTTCTTGTTACCCAGTAAGAATAAGGAAACAAGGACATTGGATATTCAAAATAAAAGATTTGGGTTTGGGGTAAGAACATTGTGGGTACTCTGAGGATCCTGGGATCGAGCCCCACATCGGGCTCTCTGCTCCGCGGGGAGCCTGCTTCTCCCTCTCTCTCTGCCTGCCTCTCTGCCTACTTGTGATTTCTCTCTGTCAAATAAATAAAATATTAAAAAAAAAAAAAAAGAACATTGTGGGTACTCTGAATCAAAATGAGGGACCAAAGATGAAGAGATTCTTAGATGGTAAGGAAAAAAAAGGGCAGAATCTGAGAAGCTGAGATACCTCGTGGTAGGGAAAATAGAGGCAGGAAACCAGTCACAAAATTTCTTATTGACTGTTTTCTGTTCCTTAAACCACTATGGAGTATGTTTTTGGAATTAACACTAGGGAAAAATCTGATCTCATAGGAGGCAGGATGCCTTTGTACCGTTTTTCTTTTCAGGATCTTAGAGTCAATCACCAGTAACTATAATATTACTACTTCTAATAATAATAAGGACGTTTTGAAGAAAGAAACCTCATATTTAGAAAGATCACTGGCTAAAGGTCTCCTTTTCAATATGTGTACCTACGTACTCTGAGAGCAATGAAAAGACCCACCATTGCATTACTGGAATGACCATTTTTTTGGAACCCTGGCCTCCTTACAGTCACATAGAAAGCCATAAAAACATTACCCATGGGTATTTGACTCCTCTAATTTGAAGTTTTTATGATTACATGGAAGAAAATCTATTATTTGACATTTATTCCACCAAATTACATAGTGCTCTTTGCTCCTGAAAATAAAAAGCCAACACAAAACTGATAGCTGATGGTGTATTTGCATTGTGAAGTTCACAAACTAAAACACAAAGTCTTTTATATTTGTAGGGATAAACTGTTAAATGGTTTATTTTTTTCTTTAAATGGAAGAAAACCATATAATTCCCTTTGACATTAGAACTTTGAGTACATATCCAAAAATTCTGAAACCTTAATTAGACTTCTCTCACTGTAGAAATAAATAAGAAAGTAAATTAGGACAGTTTTTAACATGGATTTTTTTTTTTTTTAAGTTAGAACATTCAGTACCAATTAGGAATGTTGGGGGTTTTTTTTCTTAAATCCTCCCTAAAATGCTTGATTATTGGGTAAATCCTTCCACATCTAAAATCTTAACAGATTCTGTAACCTGTGATTGCAAAATTATGAGGGAGTTTCCCATGTATGCCACATCCTCTGAGAAAAATATTTTCCACAAAAAAAGTATAACCTCTTGATATCTCTCTAAGACAGGTCTTTTCCCATGAGTGAACTTCTGCCTAATCTAGAAATTTCTAGTAAAAGTTTATGTTCTGAAAAGTTAACTGAAACCTGGATGACACAGTTTTATAGTGATCATATTAAAGATAAATTTTACTGATGGGTTAACCTCTAACAAAATTTGAATGTTTATTTTATAGAGTCCTAAATAGAAATCACTATACTTTGGCATTAATAAACAAGCCTGATTGAAACAGAAAAATATGGCTAATGAATTCAAAATTGTACTATTTTTAGAAATTTTGAGTTAATTGCCCTAGCATTTTTACAAGTTTAATTATTTATTTATTTAAGTAATCTCTGCACCAGTGTGGGGCTCAAACCCACAATCTCAAGATCAAGCGTCACTTCATCTTCCAGCTGAACCAGCCAGGCATGCCCCTGGCATTTTGAGTTAATTTTCCCTGACATTTTGAGCTCCTGATATTTTATTTCCTGACTGTCCATTACTGTTTTAATTTATGTTTGAACATAATGATTCTTCAAAGAATTAACTGGATTTAATTTATGATATACATAGTGCTTGTAGCCCTAATACAAACTTCTCTTAGTTTAAGAATCCTCTTCAAAATGAAGCTTCTAATCCTCTACTTTGAGCCATATCATTTTTTTAAAATCTGTTTCTGCCTTCACAGTTTCAGATGATAGTGAACTCCCCACAAGTACCACTCTGAAGGCATCGGAGAAGTCTACTATGGAACAGTTAGTGGAAAAAGCATGTTTCAGAGACTATCAGCGTTTAGGTCTGGGAACCATAAGTGGCAGCTCTTCTCGCTCAAAACCAGAGTATTTTCGAATCACTGCCTCCAATAGGATGTATTCACTCTGCCGGAGGTAAGCCTGTTAGTGAGCTCCAAAAAGACACCTTTTCTTTCTTCTATTTTGTCTTGAATGGGCTATTTGTCACCATAACCCAGAGAGAGGAAAAATACCAGAAAACCGGGGCGCCTGGGTGGCTCAGTGGGTTAGAGCCTCTGCCTTCTGCTCAGGTCATAATCCCAGGGTCCTGGGATCGAATCCCATGTCGGGCTCTCTGCTCAGCAGGGAGCCTGCTTCCTCCTCTCTCTCTGCCTGCCTCTCTGTCTACTTGTGATCTCTGTCTGTCAAATGGATAAAATAAAATCTTAAAAAAAATATATATCAGAAAATCAGGAGCAAGACCTCCAGGGGTATGTGTGTTTAAGGGACACTTTTTAACAGCATGAGCAAGCATCTCCTTGGCATTCTCAGAAGTATAGTTACATTGATGAATAGTGCCTAGATTAGAGCAAAAGGTGAAAGGTAAAAGTTTTTGTCCCCTTTATGATTTTGTTTGTCTTTCTCCTCGCATTTGCATCTTTTCTACCATGCCTGAAGATAAATGAACTTGAAATAAAAATAGGACTTTCCCTCTCTTTAAAGGGCCAGATAGTACACATTTTCAGTTTTGCAGACCGTATGTGTCATTGCCCCTACTCTGCCACAAAAGCAGCCATAGATGGGAAATAAATGAATGGGTGGGGCCTGTTTTGGCACACACTGTATTTGTTGACCCAAGTGTAGGCAGGGTGTTCTTATGCTGTCTAAGTAGAATATTTTCAACAGATATTAGAGAATGTAAATGAACATGTTTTCTTCTGTTCTTGCCACCTCTCACTGTTTCCTATATCAGTTAAGTTCTGTTCCATGCTTTATATTTATACTTATTAAAACTACATTTCCACCATCCACAAGTTTAACCCTTTTCATCACTGGGTAAGTTGTTTCCTTTACATTCATAAATTCCCAGTTTGATTGAATAGAATAATGCCATGAGAGTACTTTGTATATTGCAAGCCTTGTACATATTTTAGAAAGTTGGTTTAATGTTACTATTTGTTTCAACTCCTCTGATCCTGGAGAGCCGTAGATCTCTCTCTCTCTCTCTCTTTTTTTAGAAGCTGTAGATCTCTTATTTCAAATGACAGTTTAAATTTACAAATACCTGCCCACCAGACACATGAAAAGATGCTCAACATCAGTCATCATTAGGGAAATGTAAATCAAAACCACAGTGATACGTTCAGAAGGCATCCGAGGCAGCCTCCCTGTTAGTGACCGCAGCCCAGCCTGACTCGACGGCCTCGCCCCGCAAATGGACCACCTTCTCCACGGGGCTGACCAGTCTTCGGGTTGGCAGCAGCGGTGCTCTTTCTGGGCGGCGGGGGGACACTGCCCCGCTCCAGGTGGCCCTGTGATCCTCCTGGTCCAGGCCGCAGTGGAGTAGAGCTTAAACACCTTCCTCTGCCTTGGCTCTCTTTTCTGTTTATTTTTTGCGTCAGTATTAATGTTTTTTGCATACTTTGTGTCTTTATTCAAAAATGTAAACTTTCTTTGTCAATCTATGTACATGCCTGTATATGAAGAGTTGGGTTGGTCCAAAGGGATAGGATTATTTTTTTAACACAAATTTTGCCCAATTGTACCGCTTTCTGTGTTTAACTATGGCATTAAAAAAAAATGTCTTTTTAGGGCACCTGTGTGGGTAAGTCAGTTAAACTTCTGCCTTAGGCTAAGATCAAGATCCCAGAGTCTTGATAGTGAGCCCTTCCTCCAGCTCCCTGATTGGCAGGATGCTTGCTAATCCCTTTCCTGCTCCCCTTGTTTGTGCTCTCTGTCAAATAAACAAATACAATATATATTTTTTAGAAATGTTAACGTAAAAAATAAATAAAAAGAAAAAATAAAAAGAAAAACACAATGATATATCACCTCATACCTGTTGGAATGGCTAAAGTCAAAAACACAAGAAACAAATATTGGTGAGAATGTGGAGGAAAAGGAACTCTTGGTCACTGTTGGTGGGAATGCAAACTGATGCAGCCACTCTGAAGAACAATATGGAGATTCCTCAAAAAGTTAAAAATACCCTGTGATCCAGTAATCACACTATTGGATATATACCCAAAGAATAGGAAAATACTAATTCAAAAGAATATATGCATCCGTATGTTTATAGCAGCATTATTTACATTAACAAAAGTATGAAAACAACCTAATTGATGAATGGATAAAGAAGATGTGGTGTGTGTGTGTGTTTAAATATATATATAAAAAAAAATACATACATATATATAAAATGGAATATTACGCAGCCATAAAAAGGAATGAAATCTTGCCAGTTGCCACAACATAGATGGATCTAGAGTGTAAGGTGGATGAAGCTAGAGAGTGTAATGTGAAGCAAAATATGTCAGTCAGAGAAAGACAAATACCATATGATTTCACTCATATGTAGAATTTAAGAAATAAAACAAATGAACAAAGGAAAAAAAAGGAGAGAAACAAACCAAAAAACCAGACTCTTAACTATAAAGAACGGACAGATTGTTTCCAGAGGGAGGTAGATGTAGGGATGGATGAAATAGGTGATACGGATTAAGAGTAAGTTATATTGGAGCGCCTGGATGGCTCAGTGGTTTGAGCATCCACCTCTTGATCTCAGCTCAAGTCTTGATCTCAGGGTCATGATTCAAGCTCCACATTGGTCTCCACATGGGGCACGGAGCCTACATTTAAAAAAAAAAAAAAAAGAGGAAGAACAGCAATGTACTCACGTGTAAATATATGGGATTAGAGGTTGGGAGGTTACTAATTTGAAATCTCTTTAATGTAATATTTCTAAATAAACTAAAGGAAGTGACTCTGAAAGCTGCCTATCTTCTTGTGTTTCCTAGTCTATAAAAACAAAGTACTCCTGTCTGTTTTGTATTTCCCCAGCGTCATATCCTATAACTTTATGAGCTAATCTTTTAAAAAAAAATTATCAACAAGTAGTGTTAATATTTAAACTTATTTTGACATTTGAACGTACTGTTCTCATACCAGAAATCATTTGGTTTTGATTTTTAGTTCTTTCAACATGTCAGGCAGGCTAATATTAGTGTACTCTATGCTCAGTTGTCATTTCAGCAGGCTAACGAGTCGACAATTTGACTTGTCATCCTCATAAAGTTAGTATTAATCCAGTAATCTTATAATCTTTATTTCAAGTTGACAGAAAGTAGTGTATAAGGCAAAGGGAATCATCAGTTTAACAGAGGCCTTTTTAGTAATGCTACATAGCATTTTTATTTTCTAAGTAAGTTATTATACATGAGTGTGCAGTATTACTAAAGGGGGCTTACTTCAAAAAAGACTACAGATTAATGGATTTATTTAATTGTTTTCACCATCTCGGCTGTTTCTTCTCAACCCCTAAAGAACTGAGCTGAAACTAAGTACCATGTTTAAAAAATATCTTACCCCCCAAAGAATAAATTAATTTAAATAAATTAAAATAAACTAAAAAATAAAAAATATCTTACCCCTCAACCAGTGTATTTCTGAGCCTTAGAAAATTATAGGATATGATGATATTCATGTTCTCATATTCTCTCTCTCTCCCCATTCTTTCCCATTCTTCCTCCCCTCTGCCCCCTGCAACACAAATCATTTGCTTTCTCCTTTGCATGTCCCTGAAGCTATCCTGGCCTTTTAGTTGTACCTCAAGCTGTACAAGACAGTAGTTTACCAAGAGTTGCCCGCTGCTATCGACACAATCGCCTGCCTGTTGTATGTTGGAAGAACTCAAGAAGTAGTACCCTGCTTCTCCGATCTGGAGGATTCCATGGGAAGGGAGTAGTTGGTCTTTTCAAATCTCAGAACTCCCCTCAGGCAGGTAAGCATCTCTCTATAGCACAGTTATGATCATTTCACTTCAGAGAATTCCTAAAAATAAAGGAGGTAATTCTTGGAATGCCAGCCATGCCCTTATATTGAGCCTTCTCTCACAGGCTTTCTGCAATGCAATATAAAACATGTACTACTTGACAATGTGGGGTTACACCTTGAATTTGACATTTTTCTTAATATGTCTGTCTGTATCATAATAAAGTCTGTGGTTCTAGGCTGTTTTCATTCCAGCAAACCAAAGTTTCCACAGATGAAAACTAGTTTATGCTGATCTTTCTCTTTCCTTCTAGGAAGCATCCAAGAATACTTAACAGCTTTCGAAGCAAGTAGGGATACTCTGTCCCATGTAATATGAGATATTTTATCTCATTCCTATAAATCACATGCACACACACTAACAAGTTAGCAAACTACTGACCAAAATGCTGCCTTTAAAGAAGCTCTTAAGCAAAGGATATTTTTGGAAGCTAGAGGGACACCAGCTTAAGAAAGCAGGCAGTACTGCTATCCTTTTTTTCTGAGGATATTTTTAAACACTGTTTGAGGTCTTGAAGTCAGTCAGGAGCTGTATTTTGATGACCTTTCTCATAATTTCTAGCTTATAGTAGATGCTCAATAAAATTAAACAATAGACCACCAAGATATCAGATCCAATTTAGGCTTGGCTGTGTTCTTAACCCTTTGGAAGTGAGGTAAGTCAAGTTCTGTGGTTCAGTAGGTAAAACTATGTGCTTTTGATATCTCATTTTTATTCTCATCCATTTTCCTCCTTTTCTCCTAAAAGTTGACCAGTATGTCCTTGACAATTCACTTGACTAAGGGTAGAAGCAGCAGCAGCAACAGGATCATTGTCATTATTATCCAGCCTGTCTTAGAGTCTCAGCATTGGTATAATTAAAGGCAATTGGCTTTGAACTATTTTGACACTGGGGAATCCTCCCAAGCCACCAAGTAGATATAATAGAACATGGCATATGGAAGTTACATAAAGTGAAGGAGTCATTTCAGGAGCCCTGATAAATATATCACTGAGCTTTTCATTGGAAAAAATTGAAATTATTTTATTCCACTGGTTTCTGATTTTTTAAATACAATATAAAAACATTTCACACAGACCTGTACCCCTGGGGCAAATAATACATTATATGTTAATAAAAATAATTTTAAAAAATAAATAAAATAAATAAAAACATTTCATATTTTTGAGCTCACACATATGCCTGCATTTTAATATCTTTGAAATTGGGATGCATCTTAAAATTTATGTGATCAGAAAGAATTGTCATAGTTTAAATGGAAGAGTTTTTAATTCTTAGTACATAAAATAATTAGATCTTATAATTGATGACATCTTAGAACTTACAAAATACAATAATGGCATCTTAAAAGTTCATAAAATATAATTTTGCTAATTGTTTAAATTCAAGATGTAAAAAATTTGTTAATATCTCTTGTCCTTCTAATGAGTCCAGAATGCTGCCTCTTTAAAGTGCCCAGGCCAATTTCAATGATTCTTTGCTCCACACAAACCAGACTCAGACTACTGAGTCTGAGAATTGCTCAGAATTGCTCTCACATTTGTTTCCCTCTGTGCATATCCTCTGCCCCACTCTTAGAAGGACCAGGGAATCTGGCAGTAGCTGTTGCTGCCTCTATTCTTCCTGCAAAAAACTCCTACAAGTTTGTGTTCCATGTTAGACCTGTGTGGCAGAATTAGAAGAAAGCTACCAGTATGGGAATTCTCACCTCTGCCCATTCCAGGTTGCCAAAGGAACCCACTCCATCCTCTGCTCCCAGACAGTAGCATGGACAGCATAATTTAGGGCACATCATCAAGCAGATGTTGCCTTTTGTGACATTTCATTCTAAGTTGCTTGTATAATGAGAAGCTACACCTATGCTTGGAAGGACAGCCCTGTGCTGGTTTTCCAGACGTGGGCTCTTTCTGGGAGGATGATGAGGCAACCAAGAAGTAGGTGTGGTGAAACCAATATGAAAGAAGAGCCATCTGATAGTTTACAGCTTAAAGCCGGTCTGGTTTCTGTATTTGGGTGTGGTAACTTGAAGATTATATACAGAAAAAATAAGATACATTGGTAAATATCTCTTTTATTAACTTAGAGACAGTTTGTTCTATTCGCTTATTCTTTTACAGCTCCTACCTCCTCCTTAGAATCTTCTAGTAGCATAGAACAAGAAAAATACCTGCAAGCCTTACTGAATGCAGTTTCTGTCCATCAGAAACTCAGTGGCAATAAAACCCTTACTGTCAGGCCAGCACTTGCTCTGTCTCCAGGTAAGATCTGATAATATTTTTCTTCTTGACAACCGCGAGAAGTCAGATTCATTCCCAGGGTTAGTCTCTTTAGTTATTTATACTGTTCCTTCTGTATGACCCCTTAAAGCTTTGCCCTGTGGGGCTATAACTTTAGGTCCTTTTACTTAAAAATCAACATGCCACTGTTAATGTCTAGCAACCAAATGTGGGGGTTCAATTTTTTCCTTTTTAAAAGAATAATAGGGGTGGGGAACATAAAGTCATCTTTTTTCCTAGAATCTGTTTTACATAGACTTTAACATATTATTACAAAGTTGAATGTTTAAATTGAACACCTGATTGTGAAATGTGCATGTAGTAAATCACCATGTATAAGTTTGAAATTCCTGAAATTTCTGCAGCCTTTTATGACTTGTAGTACAGTTTGTTTTCACTAGATTTGGATGAAACCATTAAGACTTGTACTAATATTCTGTTTCAGTTATCATGTGATGGAACCCCAAAGGGTTCATGTAGAGGTAACCCTAATGTGTTAGACACAGGAGCATGTGACTTGAAAAGTTGGTCTCCTTGGCTTAATCAGCTATTTGAATTAGCTCAGCATAAGCAGAAAGTGGCTTTTCTTGTAAAGTAACACCATGCATGCCTTGCTTCATTTATCATTAAATTCTCTGATTGCACTTGCCAAACCTAACTCTCTATAATCTTGCAAATGTGTGTATCTCTGAGGAAATAGTAACAGTGCCTTGTTATCTCTATTAAAGTGGTGGGTACTTAAAAAGTACAGTGTTTGGCAGCAATTAGACATGCTACACATGAAGATAACTTTTTGTCATTTGAGTAATGTTAACCTGAACGACATGGTCTTTGTTCTTCTTTTTGGCTGACTTTCAGGGACTGAAAGGAGGACTTCAAGAATGTCCACTGTGCTTAAGCAGGTAGTGCCAGGACATTTGGATGTAAACCCATCCAATAGCTTTGCTCGAGGAGGTTAGTAAGATTGATTTTATAACTGAGCACTGATACGACCTTAAAATTAAAAAAATTTACTCTAGATAGTCATATTTGAAATCAACTAATTATGGTTCCGATTGTTCTTATTTACCCTTTTCTAAATAAATTAGCGAATTTATTACTGGTGTCACTGACAGATGAGTTTAGCCTCCTGGGACAAGAGGCATAATAATTACTGAATCTTAGGTATTGATGAGTTTGGAAATAACGGGAGGTAAGGGGATTGTGTCTAAATGGTCAGCCCTACAAATACCTACAATGCTTCAGGTTTGCAGGGTAGAAAAGCTGATCACGGAGCAGAAGCAGCTAGAGAGAGGTAATACCAGACCCAGAGAGTCGTGCTTCCCCTGTGCCTATAATTTTTACTCCTGTTCTCTGAAATACTAGGTTAGGGAACAAAAGAGAATGATATTCAGGTTACTCTTTTTTTCCTCCGGGCTTTCACTGCTGGCGTAAGGAAGTAGAGAAAGGCCTGTATTTGCTCTTTTAGCTCCAGAGGTGGTCCACTTTGGTCTCTGGAGATTATGTGAGATTCTTTTACTTTTCAGAGGAAATTCCAAAGCAAGTATCTTGATTGTAAAAATCTACTTCCTACTGGATTCACAGAATCTTGGGCTTTTCTTCTCACTCCCATGCAATGCTGAATCCCCTTGAAAATGTACCAAGTGAATGATCCAAGTTACTTGAACATCATCAGTAATGGGAAACTCATTTCTTCCTAAAAGTAGTCCCTTGCATTTGTAAGCAACTCTATATATTGTTAAAAGTTCTTTCTCATATTGATCTAAAAATCTGCCACTATGTAACTTTTACATATTGGCCCTAGCTCTGTGCCCTCTAAAGTTAGAAAATTCTAAATCTTAATCTCCATGCCACAGCCCTTTGGATTTAAAAGCTGATATCATCTTTTCGCTCTGAGAATTTTAACTCCAAATACCCCCAGTTCGAATGTTTGCCTTCTTTTCATCATCTTTGTCACCCAGTGAACTCCATTGATTTGAACTCCTGCAGCCTCAGATTACGTTAGGTATGAGGATAGCCCCATCACTAGGTTGACCCATATTGACATTAATATCACTTGAAATATCTTCCCGTGTGCTGTTGTTCTTTTTTTTTTTCTATTAAAAATATTCACTGAGTATCTAGTACGTAAAGATACGCACTGCCTTCACTCTCATTTGAGAAATTTTCCCACCTCAACGTAAGTGCCACCATTCTTATGTAGCAATTTTTAGTATATCAAACAAAGAAACAGTCTTGGCACCCAGCTCTCCCTCCATTAAACCAGGCCTCTACATGTAGACCGGGATGGAGGTATAGTAAGATCAGCCCTCTCTTTTGCAGTCTACAGGGGCCCACTTCTGGTACATGATTAGAGAAGTGAGCCCCTTCCCTAGCCTGTGCTATTGTTCTTAACAGTATATAGTACTAGCCTTGAGGGTTGATTTTTGAACCTAAATATACTATGGAGTGTACCTACAAAATTCCATCTTTTTTTATATGGGCTATTATTTTAGACTTTGGATCCTGATTTTGTCTACCTGTATATTAGCCTCTTATCATGCAACAGTTTGATCTCTGTTGTGGTGTAATTTGTTGTTTAAAAAAATATTGAACAACCCAGACCTAAGGGCAGAAGTCTTCATCAAAATAATTTAGAAGCCTCGCTGAAGAGAGATTGTCTTTAATATATACTAGTTAAAAGTCCTACTTAATATTTCTCCTGACCCATATTTCTAAATCTCTGTCAATCTTTTTAATTCGATATTTTCCACTCTTCCCAACTGTTAACTATATTACAAAAGATTATATGGTTAGTTTACCATGACTCATTATAGGGATTAGTGCTTTTTCCTAAGTAATCATAAATTATCCATTTATGGATAATGGATCCATGGATAATGGATATAGCAATCCATTCTATAATTTGGTTCAGAATCAACATAAAGGAAGGTTCTGTTTCACAAAAATCACTTTTTCCCCTTGTGAAGACCAAGCTTACTATGCACATCTCCTGGCAGTCATATACTTTTTTTTTTTCTACCTCATTAGAACATCATGCAAATGCAGGATTTCCTAATAGCTTTCAACCTTCTTCAGTCATTTTCTGAATTAGTGTTTCAGGCCTGAAGGTCACTGTATGTAACAAAGTGCCACAACTGATTGTCTTAAACAATGATTGTCTGACAATTTTCTGGAGGCTAGAAGCTCAAAATCAAGCTGCTTTCAGGATTGGTTCCTTCTGAGGGCCATGAGGCAGAATCTGTTCCATGCCTCTCCCCTAGCTTTTGGTGGTTTGCTAGCCATCTTTGGCATTCCTTGCTTGTAGAAGTGTCACCCAGATATCTGTCTTCATCTTTAAATGATGTTCTCCCTGCGTGTCTGTCTCCAAATTTTCCCTTTTTATAAGGACACCGATCATATAAAATCAGGGGCCCACCCCCCTCCAGTATGACCTCATCTTAACTGATTATATCTGTAATAACCCTATTTCTGAATAAGATAACATTCTGAGATACTGGGGGTTAGGACTTCAACATAGGAGTTGGAGCAGAGGCATGTAGTTTAACCCATAACAGTCATAAAAAGCTTTCTTCTGAATTTTTTTTTTAAGATTTTATTTCTTTATTTGAGAGAGAGAGAGTGAGCATCAGAGGAGAGAGGGTCAGAGGGAGAAGCCGACTTCCCGCCGAGCAGGGAGCCGCATGCGGGACTCGATCCCGGGATTCCAGGACCATGACCCGAGTGAAGGCAGCTGCCCAACCAACCGAGCCACCCAGGCGCCCCTTTCTTCTGAATTTTTAAAATACCACTGTTTTAAAGTCTAAGATACATACTTCACTCTTACCATTTCTTGATGAATTTGAACTAAAAAATAGTATAGTGACTGTCTACTAAGTTTCCTGCCTTCCAAGAGCTCCTGTCAGAATTTGGCTCAAGGTTTCAGTTCCCCCTATTGTTCTGTTTACCATCTGAAAGTTTATATTGTCAGCAAGGCATGTCAGCAGTTATTCCACACTCTGCTCTTGAGTTTTGCCTTTGTAAACTTCATCAAGAACACATTATTTGTTACTCCACTTGGCCAGATGACTTGTAATATAAATTTCAGGTACAAAATTACCTCTTCTATCTTAGTATCTAAGGCTCGTGGATATTCACCAATATGTTTTACCTACATTATCTTCTCTTTTTTAATGTTGGCCTCACACTCAGCTTTTTTTATGCAAGGGGATCCCCATTTATGGTTGCAGTCTAGTCATGAGTTCATTCTTCACTGTTCTCAAAGGTACCTAAAAGGCTATATTTACCTCTTAGGGTCAAAATCTCCTCTTTAATTTGTTTCTGACCCATTCTATGCATAGTGAGACCATAAGTATTATTTCTGACACCCCTAACTGTTCTTGTGTAATAATTTGAAAATTATTTTCTTCTGAAAATTACTGTGAACTTAGTGTGTTTCCTTACAACAGTTTTTTTGCCCATCATTCTGGCATCTTAAACTAGGATCCAGAAACGTAAATCTTATATTTTTATTCCATCTCTTCATTCTTTTCTCCCAAAGCCTCCCAAATCTTCCAGGGTCCCAGTGGTTAACTGGAAAAAAAGATACTGCTGTTTCCTGGCACCTTCAACTTCTTCTCTGATCCCTAGAGCTGCTTCCTTGGTCTCTTCCAACAGTATCATTCCTCCTCACACAGAATAGCAGGAATGACCTGGGGCAAGCAAGTTTGGGAGTCTTAGAAGATTCCCTGTTAACATGACCATGACAGGCAGACACACGCTCAGATGGGCCAGGGCAAGATGAGGTGTAGACACTTGCACAACCTGTAAATAGTTCATTTCCTTGTACCTACGCTCAGTGAGTCTCTTCATTTTTCCAGATAGCTAGGCCACCACTTCTTCAGAAGTTCCTCATCTATCCTGTGTGGGAAGAGCCTCCTAGCTCTAAATCTTCCTCCTGAATATCTCCTTTTTTCCTCTTCTCTGCATTTGTGCTATCTTTGCATTCCTTTCGTTGTCATAGTCTTGGGTCCTGGTTTTTTCCTTAGGTTATTTTCACCGTATGCCTTTCTCACTTACGATGAACGAGAGTTTAGATTGACCTCCACCTTCTCCCTCACCCTTTTTTCAGTCAGGGTGATTTGCATTCTGTGTGCCTGTTGATGAGTTCCTAAGGCAGGGAAGCAATCTCTCTTACACAAGAACCAGTTAAGAAACAGTAAAGATGTGAATAAAACACATTGCTTTTCGTTTAAAATTAAAATCACTTGTGAGCCCTGTGGAAAAAGCACATATAACTTAGATAAATTATTTGGTTGATTAGAAAAATGTCATGAAAGGGGCATCTGGATGGCTCAGTCAGTTAAGTGTCCAGCTCTTGATTTCAGCTTAGGTCTCGATCTCAGGATCGTCAGTTCAAACCCTGCCTAGTGTGGAGCCCATTTTAAATTGATTAATTAATTTTAAAAAGAAAATTACTACTGCCTCTTAAATACAAAAATGTAACAGTTCAGTGTATTTAAGAAGTAGCCACATGGAGGCAGCCTTTTAATTTTTCATCCTTTATTATTCCATGGCCCTTTGAGTTTCTCTACATGTGATAGTTTATCCTTATAGTAATCTCTAGGATACATATTTTAAGAGGCTCTGAGAAATGAAGTGACTTGGCCAAGATCACTTAGCAAATAGCATAGCTGGTACTGGGAATGGTTCAGTCCATTTCAGTGCAACATTCACTAAATACAGCGTGTACCTCATGCACTGTGCTGGGCATAAGGCCACATTGATAAATTCAACACCATCTCCACATCCAACCCAAGCATCTCTTTCCTCTTCTTTGGCCTGAACAGAGTGGAGGGAACAGTACCAGTGCTTAGGAGACACTCATATTGAACACGGGTGCATTCCCATGGGTGGGATGGTCTGTACTACTTCTTCCCTGAAGCAGTGTGCTTAGCCAAACCCTGCTGGACAATTCCAGGTCCACATGGCTGCTTACATGACAAGATACTGAGAGTTTGATTCAGACCACAGTGCTACCACTTAATGTGTGATCGGTAAGCAATTTAGGAAACCTCTTAATGCTCAATGTCCTCATCTGTAAAGCACAGATAATAAATAGTATCTAGCTTTAGAGTAGTTATGAGGAATAAATGAAATAATATATGTAAAGCAATTAGCTTAGTAACTGGTTCATAATAGGAACTCAATCAATGTTAGTTCCATGATTGTTGGTGGTTATTAGTCATAGTTGCCTAATACTCCACTGAAATGGGAGGAAAGTCTGCTTTTGCATTTAAATTACCTTAAACCAAGTTGCTCCTTACAGGCCTCACACAAAAGATAGAAGGCATCTGCTCTAGGTCTAGGCCAACAACTTACAAACTTTTTTGATCATGATTCATAGTTAAAAATATATTTAATATTATATTACAATATAGAAGTATCAGGTAACACTAAGCACAATGCAAAATGTGTATATACTAAAACAGAAGTTTCACAAAATAATATTTATCTGTACCACATGCAGTGTACATAGTATTTTCAAATTCTGATCTATTTCACTTCTTTAAAAATACCGACTTGACCTAGTAAAGTGATTATAAAACCCACTAAGGCGGGGTGTAATGCTTTTGGTTAACATGGCTGCCAAATGGGATTATAGTTCTCAAAGCCCTCTGCTGACCCCATATCAGTACAGGCCATTTGCTCATTGTTGATTTTCTGCTATGATGAACACTTGGCAGTTTTTCATTAATGAGCCTCTATTTGGGGAAGTACTTAATTTTTTTTTATTAGTTAATACCCCCTTTTTCATTCTCTCGGGGCAAGTTGAAGGTACAGTAGAAGGACCACAGCCACTCCAAATGTATCAATTTTCAAAAAGAAAATAATCAACAACTGTTTTTATTGCCGATATGTTAGGCTCTCAGCATGGATGTAAGAATAAATACATTAGGTCCCTACCCTTTGGAGCACAAAATCTAGTAGCATATAGTGTGCAAAATAATCATAGTACAGTGTGATCACAGTTCAAATAGAGCTCTCTACAGCCCTGGGGACAGTGAGGAATGCTTTTCAGAGGAGTTCACGTTGTTCCTGGATTTTGAGGGGTAAGGAGTTTGTCAGGTAAAGAAGTGTGAGAATTAGTTCCAGGCAAAGGGACTAATATACCAAAGTGGTAGATGTTTAGGAAACAATATCTCAGAATCAGGAACCAACCAGTCAAACTTCCCCATAACACTTAGGGTCCCATATTCCTTTAGAAAAGCACAAAATCTGAGCAGAAAGGACAGGAGCTGGCCAGCACACAGGAGGCCTTGTGCCTTTACCATGTTGTCCCATGGTCTTTGTTCTGTCTTGCAATAGAATTCCTCATGTGCAATCAGCCAGCGCCTCCACAACCCTTAGCTTTCTGAATTCCTTTGGCCACTAAAGCCATGAATACCCTTCATTTTCTGCTCCGAAAGGAGTGAGGCAGAAATGAAAAATCACCACTAATGATTTTCCTTTTATCAAATTACATCATGTGCAGTTTTGCAACATATAGCTTAATACTGCTGTTAACATTTCCAATCCTGAATAAATACAGAATCATTTTCCTTAATTGACTTGAGCAGTTCCTTTGCTTAGGAAATAACAGAACTGTTACTACCAGCTGAATTTTGCCACAGTCATGGAGCACTTTTTTTCTGTCAGGGAAAAAACAATATTACTCAAATTACAAAAGTATTATCTCTAATACTGCCTATCATTTTGGTGCAAATAGGGATTTTAGGAGAAGTCATTATTTCAGTCATCCCAAGCTGTATTTTTTAGTGGCATTGGGGATTGTCACAGGATCGTGAATTTTTGCTGCTCGTACCATCTATTAAAAATAAACAAAATTTCAAAAGGAAAAGGAAAAAACGAAGCTAGTGTGGCAATGCTTGATGCTGTACTGCAAAAATATGCCCTTAGTTATTCCAAATGGTGACTAGAGCTTCATTCCTGATGTGATGACCTTGCTCGAAGAATGAACGTGTTGTACGACACGTAGCATTTGCCAATCAGCCTCCTTAAATACTAGGGCCAATGCATTCCTTATGTTTATGCCCCACCCCTAATTCCTTAATTTTATTATATAAATTTGTTTCTCCCCAAATGACAATCTTCAAAAGCTTATTCCATTTGGTATAATTTGTTTGTGGCACTCTGCTGTGCTGTCCATTTCATGGTGCTTATAATATTTATAATCAGGTGCTGACATTTCATTTAACAGGCGCTCGGTTCATCCTTTTTGTGTGACTGTGCAGCTTTTTGTTAATCATATTTTCTACTTTTATTATATTTACATTTTCCCCCTATGTTAACTTAATTTCAAAAATTAAATAACCAATTCTTCTCTTACTCAATTTGCTCTGTTTGCTGCTATCTACATTTCATCCTCCTTCTGTCTTTAATCTCACTTACCAGTGCATGGGTACAGAGATAAATGTTTTACTCAGTCAAATCCCAAATCTCCAACTAAGGGAAGAGTCCATAATCAAGGTACTGTATTATCTGTCCTGATGTGTCACTCTTTAACCATCTTCGTATGAAAGCATATTTGTTACAAGTCACTTTTTCACTTTTGTCAAACTTTGCCCTTTATTTTCATCCACATTCTGAATTTGCTCTGTGATTCCATTTATAAACACTTGCCATAATATCTAAGATGAACTCATAGGTTACATAGAAAGATTCATCCATGTTAAGCAGAAATCACCTACAAAACCTTTTCTTGGGAACAGGTCTCCTAACCCGATAAATGTTTATAAAGAGAGAAGCAGATGAGACAAACATTATTATGGTGACTTCCAGTCACCTAGAAACATGGATTAATTTAATAATTGACAAATATTAAAGCCTTTCAAAGAGCCTTTCTACATCTAGAGAAGAAATCTCACTTTAGGGAAGCAGTGGCAGTGTCCTATACCCCAGTGACCCCATCACCAGCATGAATACCATATGGACATTTCTAAGGATCTGTTGTTTTGAAGGTACTACAGTGTTAGTCACATTTTGAGGCTTAGTATTTGCCTTTGTATTTGGATATGGAATATTTGCTATTCACTTGCATGTAGAAATTCTTGATTTTTCTAATTAAGTAAGGTCAGATTATAACATGAGATTCTTCTAGCAGCTTAGCTTTGGCCTTTCCCTTAGAAGACATCTGCTTTTGACTGAAATTTGAAATAAAGCCTCCTAACTATCAGTGAAATGCAAATTACCAAATTTATAACTTCTTACCATTTTTCATGGATACTGGGACAAAAAGATAATATAATATTTGCTAGTTTAAAATTATGTCATTTTGGCATGACACACAAATATTCTAAATCCAGCCTCAGATTTTAGTAGGTATAGTAAAGTTCTAATTTATTGCTTAATATACATTTCTTGTTGTGTTGATTGGCTAAAGCAGAGGAGTGTTCCTTACATCTTTCATGAAACCCTGAGAAACTGAGTCACTCTGTGTTATCTCATTGTTGCCTTCTTCCCACATTTTTTGTTTCCCTGTGTCGTGCATTCTTTCTGTTTATGATCTCAGCATTCATTTAGAAATACTGACTTTATATCAAAATGCAAAAATAGGGTTGACTTGGTGATTTCTTAGGTCCCTTCAACCCTAAGATTGTGTGATTTGAAAATGCTGTATTGAATAATGCTTATGTGTTGCAAACATAAACTACAAATGACCAATATGATCCATGATTACTTAAATGAATTAACTTGCTATTACCTCTAAAACTGTACCTACAGAGCATGCATCTTTTTCCCTATTCAGTGACATTCCCACATCAGATTATCTCACTCGATTATTTTGGCTTTTGTGAAGGTGTATGGGCAAGTCTTCGCTCTAGCGCTCGCCTGATCAGCTCTCCAACATCTTTCATTGATGTTGGTGCCCGACTGGCATGCAGGGACCACTCGGCCTCCTTTAGTAACAGCACCTACCTGCAAAACCAGCTCTCAAAACGCCAAGCAGCCCTTTATATATTTGGTGAAAAGTCGCAACTAAGGGTAAGATTTCTTTTTCTCACTTGGAAGCTTTATAGGTAGATGAAGGCAGTTATAAAACTTATCTCAAACATGCTTTTCTAGAAATTTTGTTTTACAGCATAGATTCTTAACCTGGAGTTAATAATCAGACTCAAACAAATTTTAGCTCATATATATGTATATATGTCTAAATATACTTACTCATAATTGCTTAAAAAAATCAAACATCAGGAATATTAGGAAGTATACTTACAAAAAAGAAATGAGGTTCTTTCAGGTTGTGTTTTTCCTTTGTCTTAGTTCAGCTTCCATTGGAATCTGTGCCCCAGACAAAATAGATCCCTATTGACTTAAAAAAAAAAAAAAAAAGGCTACAGGAAGGTAGGAGAGTGAAAAGAAGGCTATGGCACCACATATGGAGACAAGGGAGGGCCAAGACTGTTTTGTAAGCTAAAATTTTTTAAAAAGCTCTGCAAGGCTATATATACAGAGAGATACATGTCCTAAAGCAAGTCAGAAATTGCAAAATATTAGATGCTAATCAACTTTATTCTTACTTCTAAATGATTATGCTGAAGAGCTGAGGACTATGCTCGGGTCCTATCAGTTGTAAAGAGAGTCTCTGCCTCCAAAAGCAGCTATTCCTCGGGTTTGTCTTAGCAATGCCTACATTACAAAATAAATTTCACTACCACTGATAGCTTTGTGGGAAATAAGAGTATTTGTTAATTCAGAAATCCCCTCATGGTTTTTAGCCCAGTGCTCCAGTCAGCACTGGGCAATCTAGACAGACCTTCAGTTGAACTGTGGAGCCGGGGCTCTGAGC
The DNA here is from genome assembly GCF_922984935.1 of Meles meles. Taxonomy (NCBI): domain Eukaryota; kingdom Metazoa; phylum Chordata; class Mammalia; order Carnivora; family Mustelidae; genus Meles; species Meles meles. Next base: position 51,927,638 of record NC_060073.1, read on the forward strand.
AGGATCCCACACGCTTGCTTCTCAAGATGCCAGGGACTGAGTCATCTCTTCTCCGGCAAGCTGGCTTTGCTCGCTCTTCTCCCACTGCCAGGCCTGCTGCAATCACTTAGTCACAACCTTTAGGGGAGAGGGCATGAAACTGCTGGGTAATGCTCAATTTTTAAGTGTGCACACGTGTCTTCTGATACAGCAGGAAACTTTATAACCAGAAAATAATTGGAACACTTTTCAGCAGTAACCCAGGATTGCCTATCCAGCCTCTTTGGCACCAGTGTCTTTCCCAGAGCACAGACTTTCCACACTTCAGCACACCACTTATTCATGACCTAAATCACTCTCCAAGCTTTCTCTCCTAAATTCTCTCCTCTGCCATTGCCTTTGCACTCAGTCCTCAGATGAGCTGTGTGCTCATGCATATATGAGTAAGAAGGACTAACTCCTTGCAACTCCTCCTCCTTTTTCTCCCTCCCTCCCTTTCCCCCATCTCTCTTCTTCTCTTGCTTTTTCTTCCTTTTATCCATAAAGTATTATATTTTAAAAACGTAATCTTACCATCTCGGCACAGTAATTATTAGAATTTCTATATATTCCATTCAAGCTTTCCTTTTTTATTTATTCAGTTGTATCTGTACAGTGTAGGTCCTTGTCTGTCTGATGTTTGCCACATTCTGTCTAGCTGCAATCCAACACTTTCCTCTCTCCACAAAGGAGACATATGGGAAAGCAAGTAGAGAAACACCTTTTCTAATTAATCCTGAATTGCCCTTATTTACCTTTTTCAGTTTATATACTCTAATACCTTATACTTAGAATCAAATTCCTCATAACATAGTTTATGTCAACACTGTGGTTGATAATTCCGGGTCCATAAGATAAGCATACCTAGCTCATGTACAGTTGAGAAATAGAAAGGAACCTGGTTTTCCTGGAAAGTAAACGATCTTTTATCTATTACAAATTTTTAAAAAGACTAACAGATAAGAACTCATGTATATTTCTAACTTCTTATCTCAAGAACATGTTTCCATGTTGTATAATAGTCTTCATAATTAGTTTAATCACTACATGGCGCCCCATATTGTTGGATTTTTACATTTATCTTCTATATGTGAAATTGCAATCACATTTACAAGCATATAGTTTTTTATTTTTTTATTCAGATACAATTCAGCGGGGTTTTATTTCTACATTTTAGATTATTTCTTTAGGGTAGCTTCCTTTTTAAAAGAGGAATTATTAAGACAAAGGAACTTTTTTCTTGAAACTTCTTTTCCTTAATACATATTAGAAATGCTATTTTTTAAAAAAGAATTAGGAGTTTTTGCTTTTTAGTTTAAAACTTTAATATACTTTCTTAAAAATACTCTAACCAGTATAAAAGAATAAACAGACCCTATGCATAAGTCCTTGGCAACAGTTTTTTTAATGTGATAAAATACAAGTAACATAAATTTACCATATTAATGTGCACAGTTCAGTAGTGTTATGTACTTTCACACTGTTATACACCCAATCTCCAGAAAGCAGTTTTACTCAGAAGAGCAAATAATCCAATAGAGTAATTTTGGCAGAATGTGAAGAAAGCACAGAGAATGTGAGAAAACTAATTCATTCTTAGGCATGAAAAGGTTGAGAACTTTTAAATCTAGCAGAACTAGATTATCAAAACAAAGTAGATCAAAGGGCCATCAGTTTAGCATTTTTAAATAGTAGATACAACCTCAGGTGGAATAAATTTCATATGGATTAAAGTTGTAAATAATAAAAATATTCAAATAAATAGATTGATACATGTGTCATATTGAGTAGAAAAAATATTGTCCCAAGATAGAAATTACAAAATCTTTCAGATTTTACTCTATGTAAAATTTTGTATTATTAACTTTAAAAGAGTAACTACAATGTCAGTAGTCTTAGGGCAGTGAGGTAGTGATTTTTATTTCCTTCTCAAAGTTTATCTCTACTTTCTTTTTCATTTTACAATGACTTTGTTTTACTTGCGTAATAAGAAACAAATATGTGTATGTCTACAAACTTTAATTTGTAGAGTTCTGGAGCTCAACAGCATATTACCTTTTTATTACAGTATATATCTTGGGGAGATTTAGTTTACAGTTTTGGATTAATCATGCTGTCCACGTGTCATTGGTTCCTCTTTAGACTTCCAGGTTCATGGCCTTACAATTGGCTTATATATGGTGTTATAAATTCCATCAGGTTCCAGCCTACCAGTAGTCTCTCCAAATTCTCAGAATGACAGCAAGCCAAGTCAAACCACAAGACCTTACCGAATGGTTCTTTCCAGTAATACTGACACATTAGCCACACAAGATTGACTTTCTTCACCTCTGCAATCTCTGTAGCTACTTGGCCTCAACTGACTGTACATCATTAAGTATTTCCCTGTTAAAAACTGCTATTTTACATGTAGCACTTCATCTGCCTAATTCTCTGCATCTTCACCCACAGAACTTCAAGTTGGAATTTGCTTTAAATTGTGAGTTTGTTCCTGTTGAATTTCATGACATCCGACAAGTTAAAGCCAGTTTTAAAAAATTGATGAGGGCTTGTGTCCCAAGCACCATCCCTACTGACTCAGAAGTGACCTTCCTGAAAGCCCTGGGAGACTCTGAGTGGTTCCCACAGGTAATGTCTGGAACAGCTTATCTTATAACTCAAGGAAAGAGAAGACCAATTGTATATACAGAATTGAAATTTGAGGGGAAAAGATATTGTGTCCCCCTACTACCTGACACTCTCCCCTTACTGTATGCCCTCCATAAAGGCTTTTCAGTTCCAGGAAACCATGTGATCTAGAAGCCGGGTCTAGAATTCTTCATCCCAGGACTTTCTTCTCTCTATCATTGAAAACTTGGTCTTCATAGGACGCTAAAAAGGAGGTCTTTATTGTTAGATGGAAATTTTTTGTATGTAATAAATTTAATCAACAAATATTTATAGGAATCCTTCTCTGTTGTCAGCAGAATAAGGATCCAGGACAGAATGTGATTTCTAGATGACTCCAAGAACCTTTCCCTCTTACTTTCTCACATCCCATGTGTGTCTGCCGTTTCCATGTGTCTAGATTTTAGATTCTCCCTCAGAGTGGCCACCAAGGTCATATTGGAAGCCCTAAAGCCTCCCTAAGGTTTAGGAAAAACTGCATATCCTTTCTTCAGCTCAGTCAAGCTTGGGATGTTTTTAATTAAACTCTTATTGAGAAATTAAGGAGAAATAGGTATGCCAGCAGCATAATCTTCCTTTCTTCCAAACCACAGAAAAGAGGTATTTATGACATGCATGTTTTAGACACTGATGCAGACATTTGGCTAAGAGCATCTCTGCAGTATACCCTTCAGCCTTGTCTTTAGGCCACTAATGCTATGCCCATTATTCCTTTGGCCCCTGTAGGCTCAGCCCTCTAATCCCCTGTTCCTATCACTTCCAAGTTTCCTACCTCTCTTAAGGAAGAAAAAGAGTTGTTTTCCATAAGCCAGCAAATAATGGGAGTACCCAGGGCAGTGACTATTCTCGAGATACTTTAACTATTGGGGGAAAAAAAAATCCAGCCACATAAACAACTATAAATCTAGATCAGGATGTGGTAATGCCTGTTGTGACAGTTCAAGATACTTTTGAATACCCATGGAAGAGCTGATCAAAACTCCATTCTGTCCCTCAGCTATGAGCCCCAGCCCCAAATTGTTCCCACCACCCAATCTCTGTCTCTTTCTGGTACATTCTCTGTTCTGCTTCTTACTTCAAAGTGAATCCATACCAGAAGTTGGTGACAAAAAATAGCAGAAAATACCGCCCTGCTCAGGATATTGGCATTTACAAAGTTAACTCAGGGCAAATGCTAAGCCCAAGAGAATTAAGGCCTGGCAATAGTTATGTTATAGGAATAGTGAGTGAGGAGTTTCCCAATGCTGGAGAGCACATGTGCCTTGTTCCTGGGTTTTTTTTTTGTTTGTTTGTTTGTGTTTTTTTTCCTCCCATTTTATTTATTTTTTCAGCGTAACAGTATTCATTCTTTTTGCACAACACCCAGTGCTCCATGCAAAACGTGCCCTCCCCATTACCCACCACCTGTTCCCCCAACCTCCCACCCCTGACCCTTCAAAACCCTCAGGTTGTTTTTCAGAGTCCATAGTCTCTTATGGTTCGCCTCCCCTTCCAAATTTTTTTTTTTTTAATAAACATATAATGTATTTTTATCCCCAGGGGTACAGGTCTGTGAAGTAGCCCAGCTCTGTTTAAAATATGGGGCGGAGGGTGCAGGTATTTTGTTTTATGTTAGTTGACAGTAGGATTTATTCTACAAATTATATCAAATGATACTTAAAATATAGTCTTAAACTATAATACACAATTGGTTTTGAATCTATATGTTCTGCTCCCAACCTAGTTGTACATTAGGGACTTGAGTCTGTTGATGGCTTAAAAAACTAAGCACAAATACAAGTTTTCTTCCCATTGACTACACAGTACAGACAAATTAAGAGTGTCTTTTTTATTTTTTTAAATTTTATTCAAGGTTTTATTTATTTTTTAGACAGAGAGAGACACAGCGAGAGAAGGAACGCAAGCAGGGGGAGTGAGAGAGGGAGACGCAGGCTTCCTGCAGAGCCCGATGCAGGGCTCAATCCCAGGACCTCAGGATCACAACCTGAGCGGAAGCCAGACTCTTAATAACTGGGCCACTCAGGCACCCCAAGAGTATCTTTTTAAAAAAATAAAACTCAGGGCGCCTGGGTGGCTCAATCATGAAGTGGCTGCCTTCAGCTCAGGTCGTGATCCCGGGGTCCTGGTATCAAGCCCCCCATTGGGCTCTCTGCTCAGCAGGAAGCCTGCTTCTCTCTCTCCCACTCCCCCCGCTTGTATTCCCTCTCTTGCTGTGTCTCCGTCAAATAAAAAATAAAATCTTAAATAAATAAATAAAATTCATTTGTCATAAAATTCAGCCCTGTAAGGTATACAGTTCAGTGCTTTTTAGTATATTCACAGAGTTATGCAACCGTCCTCCTATCTAATTACAGGAAAATAAGAGTATCTGAAGTAGAACTGACTACATCATAGGAAAACACATTTTAAGTCCAATAACTGTTGGTAGAGTCACTTAGACTCTGTCTTTTCCATTGTATGGAATTCTCTAGCTCTTCTCCTGAGGGGGGATCATGTACAGTCAGTTTATTTCGTTGTCTGTCATTTGAACACATTGTTTTAAAGCATGTCTACTTTTAAAGTCATTGTTTCATCTTGATTTTAACAAAGAACTTTAAGCATTTAAAACTTACATGGTTCTTTTGTCCATGTACTTTATTCTAACTCTTTCATTATCTAAGGTTGATAATGGGTCTGTTTGTGGTGCTCAGAAAGTGCCTGGTCTAATTGCTGCCTCCTTTCTTATCTCTTAGCTTCACAGGATAATGCAGCTGGCTGTGGTTGTATCAGAAGTACTTGAGAATGGTTCCTCAGTTTTGGTCTGTTTGGAGGAAGGCTGGGACATCACTGCACAAGTAAACTATTAAAACATAGTTTTATATACTTAGTTTTAGATTTATATTTAAATTCAGTTGTTTTTAAATTCTGCAGATTAATCTTTTGTATAATGACTACTGTGTTTATAGATAGAGAAAGTCCTGTGTTAAAAACCACTTAGTGTCCATCAGAAAGCTCTGTGCCCTGAGCTTCTAGGTGATACACAGCCTGGAGCTGTGGCCCGGGACCGGAGGCGCTCACATGACAGACACACCACGCGAGCACACAAATGGAGCCCTTGATCAGAGGGTAGGACATGGGCCATCCTTCCTAGGTCTTGTCAGTCCTTTCCCTGGCTTTCAATAAGCTCCTCCTTTACCCACTCCAGAGTGAAAAAAAAAAAGTATAAATATAAACTAGGTAAGACGTTAATCTATACCTGCCAGAAAGTAGATAATAGGTTTGAACTGATCCTCTAGCCTTATTAATTGACCTGTAAGAGAGGGCTACAGTCAGCAAACTGTTCAGGTAAAGATTAAAATCATAATTCTCTGAAAGAAAACATGTAGCCTAAATGAATTTGAGTTTTCATTTTTACTGGAAAGTTAGCGAATTAATTTGATTGGCTGTCCTGAGGTGGTTAGTGAACAAATCTGCTGTTCAGGTGACTTTATCTGTCTTAGTAACAAAATTTTTTCAGGAGTGAAAGTAATGAAATATCCATCCTGCTTGTGCCCTAGGTGACATCCCTGGTTCAGTTACTCAGTGATCCCTTTTATAGGACACTTGAAGGCTTCCGGATGTTGGTCGAAAAAGAATGGCTCTCTTTTGGTCATAAATTCAGTCAGCGGAGCAGCTTGACCCTCAACTGTCAGGGTAGTGGTTTTACTCCAGTCTTCCTACAGTTCTTAGACTGCGTACACCAGGTAAGTAGAGCAAACTTAAATTGATCTTGATATGAAGGAAAGAGAAGAACTAGCATTTATCACGCATTGCAGTGCTGGGGCGGGTATCTTTATGTCATGACTCTGATGGACTCAGCCATAAGACTTGTTGAAATCTTAGCAGTGGATTCCTGGGAATAGAGAAGGAAAAGAACTTGTTGGTTTCTGAAACTCAGATAGCCGAGTTGTCTTTTGGGCTGCCCCCATGTGAAGTGGCCAGCACTCTAAATTTTCATCTCCCAAGAAGAGGAGCACACTTGGGTTTGTTGTCCGGGAAGGTTTGATTTATGGTAGAACAGCCGGAATCTCTGGGTGATGGCCGGGCCTGGAATCCAGCAGGTGGTCTTCCCAATGTGGGAGGACCTTATCTTGTGCCTAGGAGTATAGAAGGTAGAGCCTAACCCTTGAGAAAGAATCAGGGTCCAATCAAGCAAGCCTGTGAGGTTGAGAACACTGGCTTGGTTCTACTGAGTGACCTAATCAGGGCTAATCAAGAGACCAGACAAAAACCCAGGTATATAATCCACTCAGATCCAGTGGGAGCAGGGGTTGGGGGAGATGTGAATGCTCTAGGCTCCCTCCTACCCTCCTCTCAGGCACATCAGGTAAAAACTTCCTAATGCGGCCTGAATCAGAATTGGGCTTGAGAATTGCAGGGCACCGGGTTTGCTAAATTGGCCTAAGAAAAGCTAGGTTGACATTTCCAGCTTTGTTTCATCGGCGCCACAAAAATGAATGGGTTCTGGCATGTCAAGCATATTTGTCAGAACAGTGAGCCTCTTTGAAATAGATTGGCCTCAGGTATATTGGAAGGAGAGGTGGGAATGTTTTCAGGAACCAGAACTGAAACTGGGTCTTCTAAAGAGGCCAGCTTGGTGTATTGGTTTTGTTTTGTTTCACTTTTTAGTCTATTAATTATTTGATCAGCTTTATTAATTCACTACCTAATTTTTCATTTTTTTAAAGTATATACATTTCAGTAGTTTTTAGTATATTCACAGAGTTGTATAATTGCCATAATGAATTTTAGAACATGTTACCGCTCCAAAAAGAAACTCTGTACCCATTAGCAGTGACTTCCATCCCCTCCCACCCCATCCCCACATTCACACACTCTGGTGATTGTTTCTGATTATTCTAGTGAGCTTCTTAAATAAAAAATCTATTGAGTAATTTCAATTAATTCTGTCTGAGCAGCATCTGGAGAAGCTGGTCACAAGGTCGAGCTTACATTTTAAATCTTTGCAGCAAATGGTGTATTTGTTTACTATTTGAATATGAGCCTTTTTATTTCATACTCCTTTTGGCAGATAGATGAAGGAGACATTTGGAGTCCATTGTCTCTGAAACAGAAAATTTAACTGAGACCAAAGGAGAGGAGCAAGCATCTTTTTCTCATGTCTAGATGGGTGAAAGCATATGAGTTCTTCATGAAAACACTTCTTACTGTCTTGCTTATTACCTAGGCTATCTAGGCTGTCTGTGTTAAACTTACACAGTGATGTATGTCAGTTATTTCTCAGTATTACTGGCAGAGGTATGGGCAGGCAGGTAAAAACAACTACACACTATATGATTTCATTTATAGAAAATTCTACAAAAGGCAAAACTGTAGTGACAGAAAACAGATCAGTAGTCGCTTGGGACCAGTGGTTAGGTACCATAAAGGGGCATGACCAAACTTTTTAAGATGATGTAACTAATCAGTCCTAATTGTGGTGGTGATTACACAACTGACCAAAGCTAATCAAGCAGCCTATATGCTGTAAATAGGGAAATTTTATTATGTGTAAATTGTATATCAATGAATCTGAAAAACAGAATTTTAATTAGTAAGTCCAACATTTCAGTTAACTGGAGTTCCAGAAAAAGAAAAAAGCAGCTATCTAGTTTCTCCAGAGAAAAATGTGTCAGTCTGGTGCCCAGAGAATACTTACAAGCCTGGCTGTCTGCTCTTTAGAAATAGGGCAGGAAATAGGTCCAGGGAGATCCCTCTTCAGTGTGTAGATTTGTTCTTTATCTATGCTATTTTCAGTTTCAAGCCTCATCCCTAACCCAGCTGTACCTGCTGTTCCCAAGTCCAGAGCTCAGTCAAGTTTGGTTTTTCCAGAGGACAGACTTCTAATCCCTTGCTTTCAAGGAGGCAGTCACATTACTACATGGGGTAGGAAAGGACCCTGGAGATCTCACCTCTTCTTCTATTGACTTACACCTAGTCCTCGTTTTTCGCTCCTATTTCTCCCTTATATATGTTTCTCTGCTCTTGGGCCTCTGAGTCCTGAGCCTTTCTGGGTTTACAGAGCAAGCTGTTACCTTCTCAAATCATTTTCATCCTACAAGCATCCCAATGCAGCTTCTCATCTTCTGTCATTTATTGCTATTCTTCCTTCTATTTTCCATTGTTCGTAAATGTACTGAATTTTCTTGACGTGCTACTATCTCCCTTCCCATTCTCCCCACCTCCTTTTAGGTTTTTTGCCTTACAAAAATTCCTTTCCTTTAATTAAGGGAGAGTTGCAGGGGGCTAAGTGTATATGGCCCAATTTGGCTTAAGTTAAATGCACTATTAAATATGTTAAGTGGGGTGTCTGGGTGGCTCAGTCATTAAGCATCTGCCTTCAGCTCAGGTCATGATCCCAGCTCCTGGGATCAAGCCTGCATCAGGTTCCCTGCTTCTTCCTCTCCCTCTGCCCTCTCCCCCTGTTTGTGTTTCCTCTCTCCCTGTATCTCTGTCAAATAAATAAATAAAATAAAAAATAATAAATAGATATGTTAAATATCCATGTTCAACTTGCAGAGTTCTGCATACCTTAACATGAGAGTCAGGAAAAGAATCCACTCACCATCAGTAAGAGATGGGAGGTTATCATATAGAAGACATACTGTTCTTGAAAATGAGAACATCATTCTACCCCAAGTATAATAATAATTACTTGATATGGAATACTTATATTTTATTGTTGGGGTAAGTAGGAGTGTGAGTAGTCTAGAATTGGAAAGTAACCTGTATTTTGTGAGTACCCCTTAAGTGGTATAAACAAAGTAACTTAATATAAACAAAAATAAAGTATAAATTATTTTCTTATTGTCTTTAGAATACATTACAATAGATGCTCAAACGATGTAATGTTATCTAAAACATCTTAGGATGTATGTTTAATTTCTAGTAACTTCTTATTTTAAATAATGAGTTAAAATTCAAATGTTCTATATAAATTGAGCTCTGTGACAGCTCAGTGATTTATAGGTGAATGCTACACAAACTGTAGAAAATAATATTGTTCAGGGCCTAAAGACTCCTTTAGTATATATTTAAATCTGGTTGTACCACATTAAAAATTTTTATAGAATTTTTTAAAGATTTATTTATTTATTTTGGAGACAGAGCGAGAGAGCTCATGAGCCAGTGGGGAGAGGCAGAGGGGGAGAGAGAGAGAGAGCAGACTCCCCACTGAGCATGGAGCCTGCTGCAGGGCTCAGTCTCACAACCCTGAGATCATGACTTGAGCTGAAATCAAGAGTTGGACATCTAATTTACTGACCCACCCAGGTGCCCTTACATTAATTTTTTTTTAATTAAAGTATGAATTTTTAATAATTTGCCTGAACCCTCTTTTGCCTTAGTACCCTCACACATAAAACCTGAGTGGAGGCAAGTCATGGCAAAGGAAGCATATGACCTTAATTGCAGTATTTAAAGGATGCTTGGCTATGATAGGTATCAGCTTTGGTGAAGCAAATTACTTTGTGCTGAATAGGGATTGTTTATTCATTCAAAAACAGAAGACTATAGAAGACTGTAGTTAACAAGTAGTGTTTCTGACTCTTGCTGACTTAATTATAAGGTAGTGTTTCATCATCTCCTACATACTAGTTTTAGGCATTAGAAAACGCCTTCTTTGAATACCTTTCAAGTGAACACTAGTGCTTTACATGTCTCCAACTTTTGCCAGACAATTTGAATTACTGATGTCCTCAGTCTCTCAGAGGCACAAAACAGAGCCAGGTCCAACAACATTAAAAAAAAAAGAATGCGAAATTACGCAGCAGCAAACGAAACTCCTAGGTGGAATGTGTTCACTGCTTATTAACCATTTCTAACATGCTGAATGCCAAAAGGCAGTCTATGGAAATTTGCCTAGACTTGTCCATTAGTACTAATAGAGTTACAAAGAATACAGATGAAGCACTGATCTTAAATTAGAACTGCCTCATCATATAAAAAGCCATTGTTTATGCCAATATGTCCAGGTGTCAGATGAATTATAAATGCTAGATCACTGTTTCATAATAACAACATCTGGCAAATTTTTTGTTGCTTCTAAAAGAAATTGGCGTAGTTCAAATGATATCATTACAGGATGCTTCCTTTTCTTAAAATAGTTGAACCAAATTCAAAAAGAAATACATCCAAAATACAAAACGAAATTTTTACCTAAAATATATTTTTAAAATATAATACCAGGGGACCAGACATGTATAATATGAACAAAAACATGAAGTATAAGAAAGCATCTCCTCTCTGTCAACATTAGAGTAAATCTTTGAGTGTTTCTTAGAACTTTTTCATTATTTCCTACCTTGAGAAAAACAAGTAACAGTTATAACTTTGCTATGAAGCTTATTCAAGTTGTAAATTGACTCGCTCTGGTCTGGCTGTGTGATACAGTCCTCATACCACATGCCAGCACTGTGCTAGGTCCTATTCCAAAAAGAAAAACTATTCATCTCTTGAAGATACAAACTTTCCTTGTGAGCACATGTGTGAGAAGCTAAGCTGCCCTCACATGGTTTGGTTACTCCAAAATTTATCCATTAATGCTGGCAAAATAACTGCAGTTAATGGGTTAATGGTATATTCAAAGTTTCTGTGTCTGCCTCCTTCCCATTCACTTGAAAACTGGCAGAAATTGACATAACCCAATATGTTTTATATCAAAGCAATTTTACATGTAAGTTTTTAATATTTTGAGCCCATAAAATAAATCTGTGTCTACATATCAGTCTTACTGATTTTTGATATTTAATAAATTATTTAACCTCTCTGTGCTTTGGTTTCTAGATGGATACGTGGATAGATAGATAGCTATCAGAAGGATCACAAATTTTATGTAAAGCGATCGACACAGTAGAGACTGCACAGTTAATGTTTGTTAAATCTTTATCTTCAAATAATAAAAACTAACATTAGTTACCTGTTTTCTAGCCTGTTTCTGTCATACCCACAGTTTTTCCAATGTTGATACCATTCTATATAGGGTCTCTTGTAGCTTAACATTTCTAGTTCTTGAAAGCAAAATCCAATGTTAACTTATTATATTTTATTCCCAAAATGTTGATCTTTCCTGGGATTTGAGTCATATCTAATTTCTGGGCCATTAAATTTTATAAAGTACTTAGTGACACATGGGTAAAAAATAAGACCCTATAAATTCATGTTTCTCCAAATTCCATTTTAAAGCCTCTTCTTATAAATAAGTAAAATTGGCAGGTTTCACTCCATAATGGAAAACAAAACTAAAATACCTCGCATAGCTTTGTCTTTTAAATCTGTATATTTAAATTTCCTCAAACTCTAAATAATATCTATTTCTTTTTTTTTTAATTATTTTATTTATTTATTTGACAGAGAGAGAGGTCACAAGTAAGCAGAGAGGCAGGCAGAGAGAGAGGGAGAAACAGGCTCCCTGCTGAGCAGAGAGCCCGATGCGGGGCTCGATCCCAGGACTCTGAGATCATGACCTGAGCCGAAGGCAGAGGCTTAAACCACTGAGCCACCCAGACGCCCCAATAATATCTATTTCTTAAGAACCTACAGCTAACATCATTCTTTTTTAACAGTGAAAAACTAAATGCTTTTCCTCTAAGATCAGGAACAAGATACGGATGTTTACTTCACCACTTCTATTCAACATTGTACTAAATTAAGGTCCTAGCCATGCAATAAGGCAAGAAAATAATGATAATAAAGACATCCACATTAGAAAAGAAGTGACTATCTTTATTCACACGCAACATGGTTGTCTGTGGAATCTACAAAAAACTACTAGAATAAGTGGATTTAGCAAAGCTACAGGATACCTGATCAGTATTCAAAAATCACTAGTATTTCCACATACTAGCAATGAATTATTGGAAAATTAAAATGTAAAAATTATTATCTTTACAACAGTATCAAGAAACATGAAAGAAATCTAACAAAATATGTTAAAAGCCTAGACACTGAAAACTACAAAACATTACTGAAAGAAAGTAAAGCCCTAAATAAATCAAGAAATACCTCTTCTTTATGGGTCAGAGGATTCAGTATTGTTGAAATGTCAGTCTCCCCAGATTGATGGAAAGATTCAGAGCAATCACAATCAAACTCTCAGGGGCTATTTTGTAGAAATTGGCAAGCTCGGGAAGGAGTCAAGATGGCGGAGAAGTAGCAGGCTGAGACTACATCAGGTAGCAGGAGATCAGCTCGATAGCTTATCTAAACATTGCAAACACCTAATAATCCAACGGGAGAGCGAAGAGAAGAAGAACAGCAACTCTAGAAACAGAAAATCAACCACTTTCTGAAAGGTAGGACTGGCGGAGAAGTGAATCTAAAACGACGGGAAGATAGACCGCGGGGGGAGGGGCCGGCTCCCGGCAAGCAGCGGACGAACGGAGCACAAAATCAGGACTTTTAAAAGTCTGTTCCACTGAGAGACATTGCTCCAGAGGCTAAACCAGGGTGAAGCCCACGCGGGGTCAGCGTGGCCCCAGGTCCCGCAGGGTCACAGAAGGATCGGGGGTGTCGGAGTGTCGGAGAGCTCACAGGTATTAGAACGGAGAAGCCGGCTACAGAGACAGAGCCGAGGACTGAACTCTCAGCTCGGGGTTACCTTGAACTGGGCGCGGGCTGGGTGAGCTCGGAGCGCGGCTAGAGGCTGGGGATACGGGAGTGATTGGGTGCTGTCCTCTGGGGGTGCACTGAGGAGTGGGGCCCCAGGCTTTCAGCTCCTCCGGGCTGGAGACTAGGAGGCCGCCGTTTTCATTCCCGCCCTCCGGAACTCTACGGAAAGCGTTCAGGGAACAGAAGCTCCCAAAAGCGAACCCGAGCCGATTACTTAGTCCGGCTGCTTACTTAGTCCGGTAAGGGCGGTGCAATCCCGCCTTGGGCAAAGACACTTGAGAGTCACTACAACAGGCCCCTCCCCCAGAAGATCAACAAAATATCCAGCCAGGACGAAGTTCATCTATCAAGGAAAGTAGGTTCAATTCCTAAGACAGCAGCGCAATTCCAGAGGAGGAGAAAGCAAAGCACGGAACTCATGGCTTTCTCCCCATGATTCTTTAGTCTTGCGCTACTTCAATTTTATTTTTTCTTTTTTCAATTTTTTTCTTTTTTCTTTTTTCTTTTTTCTTCTTCTGCTAAATTTTTTTAAACTTTTACCCTTTTCTTTTTTAACGTTTTTTTGACTAGTTTATCTAAATATATATATATTTTCTTTCTTTTTTATATTTTTTCTTTATTTGTTTTATTTTTTAAATTTTTTTCTTTTTTTTCTGAACCTCTTTTTATCCCCATTCTCCCCCCCACAATTTGGGGTCTCTTCTCATTTGGTTACAGCACATTTTTCTCGGGTCTTTGCCACCCTTTTAGTATTTTATTTGCTCCTTCATATCCTCTTATCTGGACAAAATGACAAGGCGGAAAAAATCACCACAATCAAAAGAACAAGAGACAGTACCGAAGGCTAGGGACCTAATCAACACAGACATTGGTACTATGTCAGATCAAGAGTTCAGAATGACGATTCTGAACATTCTAGCCGGGCTCGAAAAAGGCATGGAAGATATTAGAGAAACCCTCTCTGGAGATATTAAAGCCCTTTCTGGAGAAATTAAAGAACTAAAATCTAACCAAGTTGAAATCAAAAAAGCTATTAAGGAGATGCAATCAAAAATGGAGGCTCTCACTGCTAGGATAAATGAGGCAGAAGAAAGAATTAGTGATATAGAAGACCAAATGACAGAGAATAAAGAAGCCGAACAAAAGATGGACAAACAGCTACTGGACCACGAGGGGAGAATTTGAGAGATAAGTGACACCATAAGACGAAACAACATTAGAATAATTGGGATTCCAGAAGAAGAAGAAAGAGAGAGGGGAGCAGAAGGTCTATTGGAGAGAATCATTGGAGAGAATTTCCCTAATATGGCAAAGGGAACAAGCATCAAAATCCAGGAGATGCAGAGAACCCCCCTCAAAGTCAACAAGAATAGGTCCACACCCCGTCACCTAATAGTAAAATTTACAAGTCTTAGTGACAAAGAGAAAATCCTGAAAGCAGCCCGAGAAAAGAAGTCTGCAACATACAATGGTAAAAATATTAGATTGACAGCAGACTTATCCACAGAGACCTGGCAGGCCAGGAAGAGCTGGCATGATGTATTCAGAGCACTAAACGAGAAAAACATGCAGCCAAGAATACTCTATCCAGCTAGGCCATCATTGAAAATAGAAGGAGAGATAAAAAGCTTCCAGGACAAACAAAAACTGAAAGAATTTGCAAACACCAAACCAGCTCTACAGGAAATATTGAAAGGGGTCCTCTAAGCAAAGAGAGAGCCTAAAAGTAGCAGATCAGAAAGGTACAGAGATAATATACAGTAACAGTCACCTTACAGACTAATAATGGCACTAAATTCATATCTCTCAATAGTTACCCTGAATGTTAATGGGCTAAATGCCCCAATCAAAAGACACAGGGTATCAGAATGGATAAAAAAACAAAACCCATCAGTATGTTGCCTACAAGAAACTCATTTTAGACGCAAAGACACCTCCAGATTTAAAGTGAGGGGGTGGAAAACAATTTACCATGCTAATGGGCATCAGAAGAAAGCTGGGGTGGCAATCCTTAGATCAGATCAATTCGATTTTAAGCCAAAGACTATAATAAGAGATGAGGAAGGACACTATATCCTACTCAAAGGGTCTGTCCAACAAGAAGATCTAACAATTTTAAACATCTATGACCCTAACGTGGGAGCAGCCAACTATATCAACCAATTAATAACAAAATCAAAGAAACATCGATAATAATACAATAATAGTAGGGGACTTTA
The DNA here is from genome assembly GCF_922984935.1 of Meles meles. Lineage (NCBI taxonomy): Eukaryota > Metazoa > Chordata > Mammalia > Carnivora > Mustelidae > Meles > Meles meles. Next base: position 51,943,168 of record NC_060073.1, read on the forward strand.
ACACTCCCCTCACTGAAATGGACAGATCATCCAAGCAAAAGATCCACAAGGAAATAAAGGCCTTAAATGACACACTAGACCAGATGGACATCACAGATATATTCAGAACATTTCATCCCAAAGCAACAGAATACACATTCTTCTCTAGTGCACATGGAACATTCTCCAGAATAGATCACATCCTGGGTCACAAATCAGGTCTCAACCGGTATCAAAAGATTAGGATCATTCCCTGCATATTTTCAGACCACAATGCTCTGAAGCTAGAACTCAATCACGAGAGGAAAGCTGGAAAGAACCCAAATACATGGAGACTAAACAGCATCCTTCTAAAGAATGAATGGGTCAACCAGGAAATTAAAGAAGAATTGAAAAAATTCATGGAAACAAATGATAATGAAAACACAACGGTTCAAAATCTGTGGGACACAGCAAAGGCAGTCCTGAGAGGAAAATATATAGCGGTACAAGCCTTTCTCAAGAAAGAAGAAAGGTCTCAAGTACACAACCTAACCCTACACATAAAGGAGCTGGAGAAAGAACAAGAAAGAAACCCTAAACCCAGCAGGAGAAGAGAAATCATAAAGATCAGAGCAGAAATCAATGAAATAGAAACCAAAAAAACAATAGAACAAATCAATGAAACTAGGAGCTGGTTCTTTGAAAGAATCAATAAGATTGATAAACCCCTGGCCAGACTCATCAAAAAGAAAAGAGAAAGGACCCAAATCAATAAAATCATGAATGAAAGAGGAGAGATCACAACTAACACCAAAGAAATACAGACAATTCTAAGAACATACTATGAGCAACTCTACGCCAACAAATTTGACAATCTGGAAGAAATGGATGCGTTCCTAGAGACATAGAAACTACCACAACTGACCCAGGAAGAAATAGAAAACCTGAACAGGCCCATAACCAGTAAGGAGATTGAAACAGTCATCAAAAATCTCCAAACAAAAGCCCAGGGCCAGACGGCTTCCCAGGGGAATTCTACCAAACATTTAAAGAAGAACTCATTCCTATTCTCCTGAAACTGTTCCAAAAAATAGAAATGGAAGGAAAACTTCCAAACTCATTTTATGAGGCCAGCATCACCTTGATCCCAAAACCAGACAAGGATCGCACCAAAAAAGAGAACTACAGACCAATATCCTTGATGAACACAGATGCAAAAATTCTCACCAAAATACTAGCCAATAGGATTCAACAGTACATGAAAAGGATTATTCACCACGATCAAGTGGGATTTATTCCAGGGCTGCAGGGTTGGTTTAACATCCGCAAATCAATCAATGTGATAGAAAACATTAATAAAAGAAAGAACAAGAACCATATGATACTCTCAATAGATGCTGAAAAAGCTTTTGACAAAGTACAGCATCCCTTCCTGATCAAAACTCTTCAACGTGTAGGGATAGAGGGCACATACCTCAATATTATCAAAGCCATCTATGAAAAACCCACCACAAATATCATTCTCCATGGAGAAAAACTGAAAGCTTTTCCGCTAAGGTCAGGAACACGGCAGGGATGTCCATTATCACCACTGCTATTCAACATAGTACTAGAAGTCCTAGCCTCAGCAATCAGACAACAAAAAGAAATCAAAGGCATCCAAATTGGTAAAGAAGAAGTCAAACTATCACTCTTCGCAGATGATATGATACTATATGTGGAAAACCCAAAAGACTCCGCTCCAAAACTGCTCGAACTTGTACAGGAATTCAGTAAAGTGTCAGGATATAAAATCAATGCACAGAAATCAGTTGCATTTCTGTACACCAACAACAAGACAGAAGAAAGAGAAATTAAGGAGTCAATCCCATTTACAATTGCACCCAAAACTATAAGATACCTAGGAATAAACCTAACCAAAGAGGCTAAGAATCTATACACAGAAAACTATAAAGTACTCATGAAAGAAATTGAGGAAGACACAAAGAAATGGAAAAATATTCCATGCTCCTGGATTGGAAGAATAAATATTGTGAAAATGTCCATGCTACCTAAAGCAATCTACACATTTAATGCAATCCCTATCAAAATCCCATCCATTTTTTTCAAAGAAATGGAACAAATAATCCCAAAATTTATATGGAACCAGAAAAGACCTCAAATAGCCAAAGGAATATTGAAAAAGAAAGCCAAAGTGGGTGGCATCACAATTCCGGACTTCAAGCTCTATTACAAAGCTGTCATCATCAAGACAGCATGGTACTGGCACAAAAACAGACACATAGATCAGTGGAACAGAATAGAGAGCCCAGAAATCGACCCTCAACTCTATGGTCAACTAATCTACAAAGGAGGAAAGAATGTCCAATGGAAAAAAGACAGCCTCTTCAGTAAATGGTGCTGAGAAAATTGGAGAGCCACATGCAGAAAAATGAAATCGGACCACTTCCTTACACCACACATGAAAATAGACTCCAAATGGATGAAGGACCTCAATGTGAGAAAGGAATCCATCAAAATCCTTGAGGAGAATGCAAGCAGCAACCTCTTCGACCTCAGCCATAGCAACATCTTCCTAGGAACAACAGCAAAGGCAAGGGAAGCAAGGGCAAAAATGAACTATTGGGATTTCATCAAGATCAAAAGCTTTTGCACAGCAAAGGAAACAGTTAACAAAACCAAAAGACAGCTGACAGAATGGGAGAAGATATTTGCAAACGACATATCAGATAAAGGGCTAGTATCCAAAATCTATAAGGAACTTAGCAAACTCAACACCCAAAGAACAAACAATCCAATCAAGAAATGGGCAGAGGACATGAACAGACATTTCTGCAAAGAAGACATCCAGATGGCCAACAGACACATGAAAAAGTGTTCCACGTCACTCGGCATCAGGGAAATACAAATCAAAACCACAATGAGATATCACCTCACACCAGTCAGAATGGCTAAAATTAACAAGTCAGGAAATGACAGATGCTGGCGAGGATGTGGAGAAAGGGGAACCCTCCTCCACTGTTGGTGGGAATACAAGCTGGTGCAACCACTCTGGAAAACAGCATGGAGATTCCTCAAAATGTTGAAAATGGAACTACCCTATGACCCAGCAATTGCACTACTGGGTATTTACCCTAAAGATACAAACCTAGTGATCCAAAGGGGCACGTGTACCCGAGTGTTTATAGCAGCAATGTCTACAATAGCCAAACTATGGAAAGAACCTAGATGTCCATCAACAGATGAATGGATAAAGAAGAGGTGGTATAGATACACAATGGAATACTATGCAGCCATCAAAAGAAATGAAATCTTGCCATTTGCGACGACGTGGATGGAACTAGAGCGTATCATGCTTAGTGAAATAAGTCAATCGGAGAAAGACAACTATCATATGATCTCCCTGATATGAGGACATGGAGAAGCAACATGGGGGGTTAGGGGGATAGGAGAAGAATAAATGAAACAAGATGGGATTGGGAGGGAGACAAACCATAAATGACTCTTTTTTTTTTTTTTTTTTTTTTTTTTTTAAAGATTTTATTTATTTATTTGACAGAGAGAGAGGTCACAAGTAGGCAGAGAGGCAGGCAGAGAGAGAGGAGGAAGCAGGCTCCCCGCGGAGCAGAGAGCCCGATGTGGGGCTTGATCCCAGGACCCTGAGATCATGACCTGAGCCGAAGGCAGCGGCCCAATCCACCGAGCCACCCAGGCGCCCCCATAAATGACTCTTAATCTCACAAAACAAACTGGGGGTTGCTGGGGGGAGGTGGGATTGGGAGAGGGGGAGGGGGCTATGGACATTGGGGAGGGTATGTGCTATGGTGAGTGCTGTGAAGTGTGTAAACCTGGCGATTCACAGACCTGTACCCCTGGGGATAAAAATACATTATATGTTTATTAAAAAAAAAAAATTTGGAAGGGGAGGCGAACCATAAGAAACTATGGACTCTGAAAAACAACCTGAGGTTTTGAAGGGTCAGGGGTGGGAGGTTGGGGAAACAGGTGGTGGGTAATGGGGAGGGCACGTTTTGCATGGAGCACTGGGTGTTGTGCAAAAACAATGAATACTGTTACGCTGAAAAAATAAATAAAATGGAAAAAAAAAAGTCAAGAGAAATTGGCAAGCTCATTCTAAAATCCATATGGAAATGCAAAGTATCTAGAATAGCCAAAACAGCTTTTGAGGGGCACCTGGGTGGCTCAGTGGGTTGAGCCTCTGCCTTCGGCTCGGGTCATGATCTCAGGGTCCTGGGATCGGCCCCGCATCGGGCTCTTTGCTTGGTGGGGAGCCTCCTTCCCCCACTCTCTCTGCCTGCCTCTCTGCCTACTTGTGATCTCTGTCAAATAAATAAAATTTTAAAATTTTTTAAATTTTTTTTAAAAAAATCTTTGAAAAAGAACAAAAATTAGAAGACTAGCACTATCTGATTTTATTATAAAGCTACAGTAATCAAGATTGTGTGATAATTGGTGTAAAGATAAGTCAGTGGAACAGAATAGAGTCCAGAAATAGTCCCACACTATATGTAATATGTGGAAAACTGATTTTCAATTGAAGATGAAAAAGCAATCAATAGAGAAAGGGTAGTCTTTTCAATAAATAGTGCTAGACAATTGGATTTCCAGATGCAAAAACAAACAAACAAAAAACCAACTTCAATCCAAATCTAGCACCAATATAAAAGTTAATTCAAAAGGGATCACAGACCTAAATATAAGACCTAATATTATACAGTTTCTAAAAGGAAACATAGGAAGATGGGGTTCCTGGGCGACTCAGTTGTTAAGCATCTGCCTTAGGCTCAGGTCATGATTCCAGGGTCCTGGGGTTGAGCCCTGGCATTGGGCTCTCTGTTCACGGTGGAATCTACTTCTCCCTCTCCCTCCCCTCTCCTGCAACCCTCACTACCCCTGCTTCTGTGCATGCATACTCACTTGTTCTCTCTCTCTCTCTCTCTCTCTCTCTCTCATGCATGTGCATGCAAAAACAATATCTTCAAAATAAAATAAAATAAAAAATTAAAACTCAAAAAATAAAAATACTAAAATGATAAAACAATACTTACCAGAAGGGGAAGGAAGCATGTGGATTGTGCTTTTTTGGAGACCGCTGTGGTATTTTATAGCAGAAGAATCTAGGTGTCCCATTGATAAGGAAGAAAAAATGCCAATGAAGTAGACAAACTGAGTCCCTGGGAGATAGGACTAAATGGAGAAAGTATAATTTTTTCTTTTTTACTGGAAATCTAAGCACCATATTTTGTCACACAAATACAGTCAGGTCTTTGTCTCTCATTATGGTAAGAAGACATTTCAGAAAACAGAATTGAGAGCCCAGAAATAAACCCACACATATATGGACAATTAATTTACAACAAAGGAGCCAAGAACATTAAATGGAGAAAGGACAATCTAATAAATGGAAAAACTGGGCAGCTACATGCAAAAGAATGAAACTAGACTAGACCACTATCTTACACCATACACAAAAATTAACTCAAAATGGATTAAAGACTTGAATGTAAGACCCAAAACTATAAAATTCCTAGAAGATTCCAAAGACAAGGGAAGCAAAAGCAAAAATAAACAAATGGGACTACATCAAACCAAAAAGCTTCTGCACAGTGAAGGAAACATCAAAATGAGAGGGCAAGCTACTGAATGGGAGATGATACTTGTGAATCATCTATCTGTTAAGGGGTTAGTATCCACAATATATAAAGAACTCCTACAACTCAGTGATTAAAAATATATATATATGGGCAGAGGATCTAAATCGGTATTTTCCCCATTTTTTTTAAATATTTTATTTATTTGAGAGAGAGACAATGAGAGAGAGAGCATGAGTGACGAGAAGGTCAGAGGGAGAAGCAGATTCCCTGTGAGCTGGGAGCCCGATGCGGGACTCGATCCCGGGACTCCAGGATCATGACCTGAGCTGAAGACAGTTGTTTAACCAACTGAGCCACCCAGGCGCCCCTTCCCCATGTTTCTTAATGTCAGATTCCAAATGTGGCTTTCTACATATTAATCAACCCAGCATTCAGATCAGTCTGATTTTTTTTTCATGGAGGAAATCCTCACATGCTTGTTTCTTAAACTGTGGCTAAAGAATTTTTTTTAAAATGCTTATATCTTCTTTTCTACTTCCAATAGACCTGATAATTAACCCCAGTTTAGGGGCAGATTGTTTTTCAACCTCAAGCAGTTAGCACCAGCAGGTGCCCTTGTGGCCTGCAGACACACAGACACACACGCGGTGCCCCCAAGTACTGACACCATGATACTATCTAAGCACCAATTACAGTTCAAGCAGGGTGAGTGCCAGTGGCCTTGAGAAGTGTCTAACCTTTCTAACATAATTGTAGGCTCTGGGATTTGTGGTGAGGCCCAGTCACTCAGTACAGTGGGCTGTGAAAGTATTTTTCCACTTGTAGAGGAGTTTTGCTTCTAGTCCTAGCATGTGATCTCCCTGAAATGCCTGTAAGTTCAACTTAAGGTCATACTCATTATCATTTCCATTCTACTTTGCCTCATAAATGGGTCTTCAAAATCATATACTTAAGCACATAAAGTGTCAGAATAATCAAGGAAAGATACAGATATGTATGAGGCAGTGGTTTCTGTGGAGAGTGGTCATTGAGAGAACGGTTTTGTTATTTGGAGCTTTGTTTAATAAAAGTTTTTTTAAAAGTTTTTAGAACCTGTTACGGACTGGGTCCGAGGAAATAGCCCTAAACTTTTCTTCCCCTGTGACTAACAAGGTTTATTCCAATGTCTGTTGGGGCAGAGTTGTTCTTGGAGCTCTCTCTCCTTGAGCACATTGCAGATTCCTCCTCCCTGAGACACTCAGATAGAAAGGAACCAAGTTCCATCCTGGGTCTGTCTCCTTCTATCCTACCAGCCACAATCTGAATCACCCCTCTCTATCATGTATACACTGGCTGTTGGAGTGGTGCCATTGATTCCAAACCAGGAGCTCGGGCTAGCGTGCACGCAGTTCTGACACCCTGAGATAGGGCACACCACCTGGCTATTCAGGGCCATGTCACAGTTGTGCCATGGAAAGCTGTCCCGTCTTATGGAGATCTGATGCAACAGGAACTGGCTGAGATCAGGGAAGCAGCTCCACAATATACAAGGCCACTGAACGAAAGTCACACTCCTAATATGTTTTCCTAAAATCCATTTTATTTTAATTACTTATGAGCTAAAATTTTAGTTCATTTTAAAAGCCAATAAGAAAATATTGTAGGGAGAAAAAACCTTTAATCACAGAAAACTAGGTTTCTAACCAGATGATAAACTTTGATAAATCAGTGATACCCAGTTCATGACTTTAAATTCTCACTGATCTGTTAGGCAGTAACATCAACATATTACACACATGCCTGCTCACTTTGGCTGGCCAAATGTAGGCCTATATTGCCAAATTAAACATGGAGAGAAAAGCTGGCTTCTAGACAGCCTGCCTAACATGTTCATTTGAAACAGCTTTTAAGCAAATATAATGGTGATTGGAACTTATCTCAACCAAACAGAATTCTCTAATGGTCATGAGAGATTGAGCAATATAGAGGTGGGATTGCAAGGTGGATTGGAGTGTCACAAGGTCATCAGCCTACCTTCTGTGAACATAAGAAGGCTCCACAGAGTCTGCATACAGCGTGTCTAAAGTACGCTTAGCTCAGTGACCGTTCCAAGCCCTGCCTTGCTCCTGCTCTCCCATATCATGCCTTCATCCTTATTCCTACGTCCAGTGACCTCACTGCCTAACTTAATGATCACAAATTAAGTTAAAAGGCATAAGCTCTTCCCCTTTGGCACTTGAACATCTCTTTCTTCTAATCTACTCATCTATCCCTCCTCATTTCCAAGCTATTCTCTATATCTGAGCCCTTAGCCTCATTCATTCTTGCTTTCCCAGGCCTTGCTCTCTTAGTTATCAGATCTTTTGCCACAATTTGTTCTCTCTCTACTGGCTTCTCCTGCATTGTCTTCAGACAGCCATATATTTCTTTTGTCCTGAAAAGATCTCTTGCTATACGCTGAACCACCATCTCCTCTTCTCGTTCCTTTCACTACCAAACTTCTCTGTACAACTTTTGTTTTATTACACACTACTATATACCACAAGTACCTGAAAAGCAAGTTATGACTTACGGTAATGTATATCTGTTGAGAACCTAGCATAGTATAAAGCAGTGAACGAGGCACAAACCTTGGGTTCTAATTTGGTCTCACTGCTTACTGTCAAATGACCTTGGGAAATTACTTAATCTTACGTATCCTCAGCTTCTTTGTTTCTAAATGAGGAGGGGGGGTGGGAATTATAATGCTTATCTTCAGAGGCTCTGAATAGGGATTTTTCCAAAGAAGACATACAGACAGCCAATGAGTATTATGAGAAAATGTTCAACATCACCAAGATCAGGAAAATGCATAATCAAAACCACAATGAGATATCACCACACATCTATTAGGATGGCTAGGATCATGAAGACAAGAGGTAACAAGTATTGGCAAGATAGAGAGAAAAGGGAGCCCTTGTGCATAGTTGGTGGGAATGTAGATTAGTGTAGCCACTGGAAAAGTAGTTCCTCAAAAAATTGAAAACGGAATGACCTTATGATCCAGCAATTCCACTTCTGGTTATGCATCCAAGGGAGTGAATTTGGTATCTCAAGGAGATAGCTATACTCCTGTATTCACTGCAGCATTCTTCACACTAGCCAACATATAGAAACAGGAACCTAAGTGACCATCTATAGATGGACAAAGAAAATGTTTTAGACATACACACACACACACAATGGAGTATTATTCAGCCATGAGAGAAAAAAAAAAAAAAAAAAGGAAATCTTGCCATTTGCAACAATGTGGCTGGACCTTGAGGGCATTATGCTAAGTGAATTAATTCAGAGAAGAATAAATTCAGTACGATCTCATTTACATGTGGAATCTAAAAAAGCCAAACTCATAGAGACAGTAAAATGGTGGTTGCCAGAGGCTGGGGGTTGGAGGAAATGTGGAGATACCGGTCACGGGGTACAAACTTCTAGTTGTAGGAGGAATAAGTTCTGGAAACCCAATGTACAGCCTGATGACTGTAGTTAACAATTCTGTATTATTTACTTGAAAGTTGCTAAGAGACGGGATGTTAAATGTTCTCACTAAGAAAGAAGCTTATGAATTTATGTGAGGGGATAGAGGTGTTAACTAATCCTATTGTGGTAATCATTTCGTAATAGATAATGTGTATCAAGTCGTCACATTGTATACCGTAAATTGACCATGTTATATGTCAGTCATATCCCAATAAAACCAGGAAAGAGTAATGCCTATTTTATAATGTTGTTATGGAGATTAAATGAAATTATGTTTATAAAAATCCCTAGCATGGTGTCTGGCATATAGTAGGCACTGGGAATGCCTGGTTCCCTTCCCACCTCCACTCATGATAGGGGCTCAGTCGAATGACCACACGGTCTCCCACAGATTTCAGTTCACTATTCAGTGGCATAGCATCCAGTTTTTGTTAAGTTTGATTTTTTTACTCTTTTCTTTGTCGTGTATGTTTCAGGTTCACAACCAATATCCAACGGAGTTTGAATTCAATCTCTATTACTTAAAGTTCTTGGCTTTCCACTATGTGTCTAATCGCTTTAAAACATTTCTCCTGGATTCAGACTATGAAAGATTAGAGCATGGTATGTGCTTGCACTCCCTTATTCCATCTTTTTTGTTAGTTTTGTGTGTTTTTAATTAAAATTTCTAGTAATATACTACCCCCAAGTGTGGCAGGGTCATTTTAGGGTTTTACCCTGAACTATTAAAGTAGAATAGATATGAATGAGTGCCCAAATTCTCAGATTATGTGCTGTGCTAACTCTTAGCAAAGGTGAAATCTGCTTACTATTTTAACATCTCAAAGTGGTATCACTGTTTAAAGAGAACATTTTACTTAGTTTTTCCATCCCTGATATACTCACTGTAGTAGGGAAAGCTCCTGCTTTTGGAGGCAGTGTGAATAGCAGGAGAGGCCATGGGCTCCGGAGCAAACAGACCAGGGTTCAGTGCCAGTATTTCCAGTACCAGCTGAGCACTTTGGACAAGTTAGGTGCCTTTCAGAGTTTCCTCAGTGTCCTCATCTCTAAAAATGATGACAATAATAACACCTACTCCTTTGGCCATGATGATCACATGAGGAAATAGTTTAAATTTCTTAGCACAGTTTTTAGCTTTTAATAATCATTCATTGAATTTTAGATATCCCCATCGTTATTATAATTTTTAATAGTAGTAATACTTGTAAAGAGTAGATTTTGAAAGTCACCTCTATGAAAACATTCCCCACAGGAATTTTATATTCTTACATTTGTTGTTGTTTTAGGGAGAAGGGAAGGGATGATACACCAGATCTTGTTAAGAAAACAGTAAAGGAAACAAAAATAGCTATTTCCAATATATGTACCTGGATATTCATAAAGAGAACTCTTCTACTGGTTAAAAATATTTACTGATGTCCTCAATTTAAAAAATGAAATCTGAAAAATGTTACAGTTCCAGTGATGCTATTAGGTGGTCTAGTAGGCTGTTTCATACTTTTGGTAAAGGAGACAGCACTGGTTCTTATTTATACTCCAGACCTTTTTGACTCATAGAATTGTCATTCCACATGTCATAATCAGAAACTAATTTCTTAAGCACTGTGTGTTGGAAAGACAGTAAGGAGAACTGATTACATTGGACATTGGAGTCCCTTAGAGAACTGTTAAAATGATGAGTATCTGGGAACCATCCTCAGAGATTCTGATTTAAGTGGTCCGAAGCAAGACCTAATAACACTGGGATATTTTAAAGCCCTTGATTTTTCTGATGTGTGGCCAGGGTTGAGAGCTACCACACTGGGCTCTGCGAGTAAAAGTTAGACAAGAAACAATAATTAGTCTTGGAGCCCTCTTGTAGGATTTTGTGCAGCCTTGGGCTTGAAACATCTTTTCTGATCAACTGGTAAAATGCTTGTTGACTTTTGACTCTGTCATTTCATTCAAAGCAAGACAGCACTGCTGAGAGAGGCACCCTTCCTGGCCCTTTGAAGAAGTACCCTCCTTCCTCACCCTTACACATCTTCTCTGTTAAAACCAGAGTGAGCTTATGTGAGTGGCAGATTGAGGGTTTGATAGGTATAGAATAAGATCAGAAAAAACCTGAAGTACCCTCCCACCTTTGGCTTTTGTTAAGTCACCCAAAGATACAGACCACACCCTTCTATCATCCAAAGTCTCCATGACCATGATTTGCAGCATATATAAACTATTTAAACAAGAAGAAACTTTAAACAGCTTCATAATGAACAGCTGACAACTGGAAAAAGAAACCTAAGATTATGTTTTTAACCGAACTTCATCACACCAACTCAGAGTCCTTCCCTTTTCTCCCAAAAAATGTATAGAATGACACCTGGCGTGGAGCTCTGTGAGTCTAGTTACAGATGTAGGATGTGGATTAAAAGAAGGTCATGATGTGCTGCTAAATACTTAGGAAAACCTTATCAGATGTTTTCCTTCCATTTGGGTTTGTTTCCCTATAGCAGTAAGTTCGTTCCTGTCCTTAGCTTTCCAGTGACCTCCTAAGGTTTCTGCACATACATTGCTGTTTTGAGAGCTGTAAGATAGAGTTCACTTTTCATCTGCTACATGCATCATAGTTTTAGGCAAACTGTTGATTTATTTGACTTTTGTTTATTGGGTTTGTTTGTTTTTTTATTTACAGGAACTTTGTTTGATGATAAAGGAGACAAGCATGCCAAAAAAGGAATTTGTATTTGGGAGTGTATCGATAGAATGCACAAGAGGAGTCCCATTTTCTTTAATTATTTATATTCACCAGTAGAAATAGAGGTATAGTAAGAAAGTATTTTTCATTTTCTGAATGTTTAGTGTTAAAGTTTTCCTTACTTTTTTTTTAAATTTAATTTCTTTCCAGTGTAACAGTACTCATTGTTTATGCACCACAGCCAGTGCTCCATGCACTATGTGCCCTCACTAATACCCACCACCAGGCTCCCCCAACCTCCCACCCCCCGCCCCTTCAAAACCCTCAGGTTGTTTTTCAAAGTCCATAGTCTCTCATGGTTCATCTCCCCTTCCAATTTCCCTCAACTCCCTTCTCCTCTCCATCTCCCCATGTCCTCTGTGTTGTTACTTTTAAGTATATATAAGCTCTTTAAGCTTTTTATAAACATTGGACTAGGAAGCTATTGAAAATACCAGAAGCTATTTAAAAGTTTGATACACCATGGGTTTGGGTTATGATGGAATGGAAACTGTTCTTCATATTCTTGACCATAAAAATTAGGAGCTGGACCCCCAAATCTAGAAAGGGTAACTTAAAGAAAGTCAAAGCAAGGCAACTTTCCACAGGATGAAAGACCAAACAAAACTTGAAACCGCAACTGGTTATCTAAGCTGAAAAAAAAGGTCTAAAATACTTTGGGAAAGATTCTTTAAAGTCCACTTATACCAAAGCCATGGGAAGCAGGGATGTTTGGAGCCCAGCCCAAGAAGCATGACATCTCAGGGGCAACCGTGCTGTGTGATGCACGTCCGTACGAAGTAAGCTCTGGGATGGGACGGACCGGTGTGATGAGCAGGACCACCTTCCTCAGGGGCAAGAAGGTCCCTGTCCTTGGCTCCATACTTAGGACCCCACTCTGGCCCTTCTCCAGCAACCCCTTCCTCATAAGATGCAGAACACAAAAAAAACAAGTGTTTGTGCTTAGATACTCCTTCTTTATCTAAACCATGCTCTGCTACCCCAAAATTTCTTACCCAAATCCAAGTTACTAATGAGAATACTTCCAGTCTGTCTCCCGAGCCAGTACATGTGCCCTTCAGCCCCATGTGTGCCTAAGAAGTAGCTGTTTGGCAGGGAGTAAACAGGGTTTAGCCTTGTGGGTTGGAGTATATATTACACATTCATAAAAGACCCTCACAATATAGGACCGAGCCAAAGTGAGAGGAGCAGGGACTTGGGCCAAGGAGTCTGATTGCTGGGCCCAGCTTTTCCAGTGCTACCACTGTCTGGTGTAGAATTCTAAGGAGTCCAAGCTCTCTCATTTTGAGAGAGTCATTAGGAAGTTTTATTTATCAAGGTAGGAGGAGAGACATATTTTATTTAATAGTTTATCTTAATGTATAACACTTAAATATTTAGAATATGGTGTTGAACATCCATTCATGCTCTTGCCCTAGACCCTGCAGATGTTAGGGGCCAGGCTACCTGTGCACTTGAGGTACTTTGAGGTCAAAATGAAACTATATTTCAGAATTCTCTTTGAACAGGCCCTGAAGCCCAATGTAAATGTCTCCAGCCTCAAGAAGTGGGATTACTACATAGAGGAAACCCTTTCCACAGGGCCTTCATATGACTGGATGATGCTAACTCCCAAGCAGTTGCCCTGTGAGGACGCTGAAGCAGCCGGAGGAGCTGGGCTCCAGAGCCAAAGGAGAACGGTGTGGCCATGCTATGACGATGTCAGCTGTGCTCAGCCTGATGCACTTACCAGCCTCTTCAGGGTAAGTCAGGCCACGGAGACATGCATGTAGGGCACCTGAGGCCTCAGGAACCAGGTTGAGTTAAAACTGGCTCTCAGACTTCTAGACATGGCTCTCTTCCCTCTGGGCTAGTGTTCTACGTGGCACCCTAGGAGGGTGAGGAAACCGAATTTGCTCCCCAGCAGCAGCAGGGGATCAGACTCAACTGGAAAAGAGTTAAAAAAGTAAGTTTTCCAGCATTATGAGGAAGCAATCAAGCAAATGGAGCAATTTGCAGCTTCTCAACTCTTTTAGCTGCCCAGCAGCCTGAGTCAGTCCTGGGTTATGGCTTTTGTGGGTGCTTTGCTTCCTCTGGTCAGAAGTGTGGGTAGTTGATGGCCTGATGGGCATGCTGCCAACCATCTTCTCCAGGGAATATTCTGGAGTGAAACAGTCCCAGCAGTAGCCACCCTGATGAGAACAGCAGCCCGGAGGAAAGGGTTTGAGCCCTGATCTGGGCCAAACAGTTCCTGAAGAGTCTTCCTCCCTTCTTGTGACGGGTGGGGCATAGGTGTGCTGCAGAGAAGGCGCTTCAGAGGGCAGCTGCTCTGCTCACTGGCATCCCTCTCCAAAGGAAATTCCGTTCTTGGGCAGTTCTTGGCTCATTTTTTCCACATCCGGTTTTAAATCATCAGATGTGGGGGTTCCTCTTTCAAGAACAGACCTCCACCTTGCTGTTAGGGTTTGGACACCAGCCCAGTGCTTGACCTTTTGCTGTGGCCATCAGATTTCCTGTGGGGTGGCCAGAGGTGAAGGTGTACCTTTGCCACAGTACGTCACACCAGCTAGAGCTCCCACCCCAGTTCCTGCCTTGAGAGACCTCTGAGGCCACCAACTTTCTCTGCCTTCTGGCCGTGGTGTTCATTGGGCCCAGTACAGAGGAGATTTGGCTCTGGGGGCACATTCTGATTTCTATGAAATTCTTAGTGTCAGAAAACTCCTTTTAATTACTTCACAGGAAATTGAAAAATTGGAGCATAAATTGAACCAAACCCCTGAGAAGTGGCAGCAGCTGTGGGAAAGAGTAACTGTGGACCTTAAGGAAGAACCCAGAGTAGACCGTGTGAGTTGCTAAAATCTGTGAGGAGCTACTTCTGAGCTTTCTGAGTGTACTCAGTCAGGTGGGGCCTGATGCCTCAGGTAACCCAGGTGGGCTTATGGCCAGAGGGTGGGGTCATGCCCTGGAGGTCCAGGGCAGAAGGTTCCAAGTGACTGAATAATTCCTGAGTGTCTCACTTCACCACAGTGACATAAGACTTGTGTTTCAGGGCCCCGTACCCAGGGAAAATTACTGGGTTCTTTTCTATCTGCGCCTCTGTGGTTTCAGCTGATTTTCTACCACATGAGTGGGGAGGGAAACACCAGGACCATCTTTCCTTCAGAGAAATAGCCAGGGGAAAGAAAATATTTTTAAAAGACAAATTGTGCTACTTTCTGTTGCTCACACCCCCTTTTCTGTTTCTGAATTAAGAAACATTTATCATAACAGTATTTTAAAAACACATATGTTCTCCACTCTTCTGTTTTTGACTTCAACTTTTATCAGGCACGGAATAGGTGCAGGAGACCATGCTGAGCCCCACTCGCACTTTAGTGTCCTCAGCAGCCCACAGGGAGGGGGTGGCATCCCTGCTCACATGCGAGGGGACAGGTACAGAGATCACACACCTCATATTTGATACAGCCACCATCAAACCCACTTCAGACTGGCTCCAGATGCAACGGAAGGGAGGTCAGGACAACCATGGGTGTTCTGAAGAGGACCTCACATGTCCCAGAGGGACAGGGAGAGTGGGGCACAAAAGAAAGCCTCTAGCATGCTGAGAAGGGGTCCTCTAGGCACTCACTCTTGCCTTCAGATGGCAACTCAGGGAACTGTTGTCAGACCACAGGCAGGTGGTGTCTGACTTTAATTCTCAGAAGCTTTATTCTTTAATTCTCAGAAGAATATTCTCAGAAGAATAAAACCATTTCTTGATATTTTTTCTGATTATGAGAGATACATTTATTCTTTTAAGTAAGATAATACCAAGATAGTTATAAGCAGAGGATAAAAATCACCTACAATTTATAGCCTAGAAATAAATTGCGAGCTGTCAAACTTATTGTATCGTTCTAAACACACATAGAAAGGGATTTACTATGCATACTGTTTTAAAACCAGCCTTCTGGAGCGCTTGGGTGGCTCAGTAGGTAAGCATCTGCCTTCAGCTCAGGTCATGATCCCGGCATCCTGGGCTATAGTCCTGCATCGGGCTCCCTGCTTAGCAGGGAGTCTGCTTCTCCCTCTCCCTCTGCCATTCCCCCTGCTTGTGCTCTCTCTCTCTCTCTGACAAATTAATAAATAGTATCTTTAAAAAATATATATATGAGGCATATGTGACCTTCCATTTGTCACTGCATATGTCAGCACAGCAGTTCTACTGGCTGTCTAGAA